>NC_136415.1:37400571-38115571 GCF_051521515.1 Lactuca serriola
AATTTCTGATTTTTCTAATCCGGTCCAGTAGTTAAAGATCATGATTCTAGCCTTCTAGGTTCGAGATATAGTGTTTCTGATACATGGATTCTGATTTGGGTGAGTTATGTTTTTGTTATTCTAGATTCCTTTCCTTGTTCTCATTCTAATTTCGGAAGTGATTGATGTTCAGTTTTTTTGTTATTTGTTTCAGAAATCAGAATGTTTCTTGTTGGCTGTTGCAGAGAAAGGCTTGTTCCAGTTTTACTTCTCTATTTGAGTTCGAAATTTGTTTAGTTAGGGTTGTTTCAGAAATCATTTGATTTCTTCTTTATCTGATTTCTTCTCAAATTGATTACAGTAAAACAGAGGCGGAAGTCTCACATTCTTCTCTATTTTAGTTCGAAATATGTTTGTTACATGTACATTTTGTCATTTTTTTTCCATTTATTTGTGAATCAATATTATTTGTTGTCATTTATTTTAATGGGTAATATGTTTGTTATTTGGGTATGTTTTATTTGAAGGTTTTATAATTTGATTGTAGAGGACTTTTTTCAAAGACATCCCATGAGTAAAAGAAAGTTGAAGGAGTTGTTTCTGCACACCCCATCACATGTGGATGCAGGAGCACTACTTGGGATCCTGGTGGCTTGAATTTGTTATCATGGTTGCTTCTATGATCTGAATTCTACGTAGATTTGTTTTGTTTAAAAAACAATTCCGTTTGATTTGTGGTGGATTGATTATTTGTGTATAAAACAAGACATAAGTTGTTATGTTATAATCCCAAAAAAGTTGCAATGTTGTTAGTATCTTATTCTTGGGTTAAGGTCATAGAATAGTAACATATCGTGTTTTTTAGAAAAATAATTCATTTGAATTTTTTTTATAAACCCTATCCTCTAATTATCAAGTTTGATGTTGATATCAATTTTATAGACTATGCAGTCAAGTGATTGAAGAATACTAACCGGTTAATAATAGTAACAAAAAATAGATATAATGATCAAGTTTGTAAAGTAAAAGATATTGTTGATTTTTAAAAAAAAATACATGAAAGTATCGTTTTAGGTAATTTTTATAGGTTTTTGTTTCTATGATTTGTTTGATGATAAATTTTATTGCATTTTTTTTATATAAATTTTTTATTTATTCGTTTGGTCCATTAAAGGGCATAAAAATTTTATCTCGCCCCGGGTATCAAAAATCAATGGACAAACCCTGATCGGCACCATTCTAAATCAAACCCGCGGCGTAGCACAATTTTTTTTTTCTAGTTTTGATTAGTATTGGAATTAAGAGTACTCTCCTATATGAATGTGTTAAGCTTATGATGTGAGAGAAAAAACTTTTAAATTAATGGACTTACAATCAAATTCTTTTTTTTTCTGCAACTGTCAATCTAATATACTTCCACGTTATTCTTAATCTTGTCTCAAGTCCCAAAGGCCATATCTTATGGCTCGCTAGGAAAGACCAGCCAATACTCAATAGTAGCACACAGTACACATTTTATTTGAAATTTGCCCATAATGTTTTATTTTTATTTTTTAAACACTATTATCAATTTCATCTCATGTCCCAAAGGCCAAACCTTATGGGTCCCTAGGAAAGATCAGCCAATAGTAGCACACATTACACACTTTATTATTTGAAATTGACTCAGGAATCTGGCACCATTGTCATCATTAACACTAAATAACACAGTCAGATGCCATTCTTATAACTAGTGAAAGAAAACAACGCATTATTGAAATGAAGTGTGATCATTTGTTCATCCAAATTACACACCGTAAGCTCTTCCCTTCGAGTAGCAAGTCAAAAGCCTTGTTTATCTCTTCAAAGTCCACCTCATGTGTTACAAATTCATCAAGTTGTAATTCCTGAATACACCACCATGTTTATATCATTTTCTTATATATACTTTGTTTTTGTTTAATTTTTCATTTTTACTCCTCTCAACTTTTTTTTTTTTAACAACAAACTAATTAATCTACTCCTAATTAAATAACCATCTATGTCTCCGCCAAAACTTGAACCCCAGACCTCTCATATGAGATGGTCACTCCATACCGCTAGGCCATTGGCCCTTTGGTCCCCTCAACTAATTAAATCCCGCAAATTAAAGACCCCTAAATGCAAACACGTATACTATGTTCGAAACGTTCCGTGTCCCAAAACACATGTACATCAATCTAGATTCTAGAATTAATTTGAGAACTTTTTTTTTGTTTGACCTTAAAAATCAACGACAATCTAAAGAGGGTAGATTTTACATACCTTGTCCATATAGCGTTTTCCAAGGATATTTATATCCGTTTTTGGTTTAAGACCTCCAAAAAACGATCCCATCAGAGATTTCCCACTATAAAGTAACTCAAAAGTACTTAATGTCAACATTGAACTTGGGTCATCAAGCCCCACCACAACTGTTTTTCCCCATCCCTAAAAATTACATCATAAAATTAATATACTTGAAAAACTTGTAGTCCAGTGATTGATTTGATATAAAGATAGAATGAAATGGACCTTTCTAGTAGAAGCATAAGCTTCATGCACCAGAGACGTCAAACCAACACACTCAAAACAATAATCCGCACCCCCATCAGTCATTTCAATTATTATCTGCTTCAATCAAGAATTTTACGTTTAAAAATCACATTAAGATCTTATTTCCAAAATGAAACAAAAACTGTATTACTGATTAATTATATCTTTATGATGCAATGAACTCGGAAACATGTGCATGTCTAAGTTACCTCGCTCACAGTTTTGTCCCCGATGTTACGCGAGTTCACAAAATCAGTAACTCCAAATTTCTTTCCTGCCAATAAAAGAATAGGTCAATGTAAAACTGAGTCTACCCAACATAAGTTCCTACCCATAAAATAATAAAATGATGACACGTGGAATCCAGTAATTCTCTTAATCCTAATCCTAATATCTCTTGTTGATATTTGTCTTGATCTAATGAATAGGAAAATAGATAGAAACAAAAGATAAAAAGATATATGAGTTCTTTATTAGTATAATTTACCTATTTCACACTTGTCCTGGTTCACATCAATACCTATGATTCTTTTAGCTCCACATAGTCTCGCTCCCTCAGCAACCTGTAAAAACATCTCTTTGTCGTTATTCTCTCATCAAGATATAAATATATCAAAAAGCATGATATATGTCACATAATCTTGAATCATTCATGATTGTTTTATCAGTTTAGTATAACATACAATATACCGAACTATTACGATTTTCTATGTATATGTGGTTTATTATATAAATATCCAATCACAAGACTAATAATGTAGAAGCTTTTATGGGTAATTAAGGCACCCTAAAAGTATAACAGGATAATCTGGAAATGAATTAAAAAGAATCATACGGCTAACCCAATTGCACCCAGTCCAAATATAACAACCGTTGCTCCAGCTTCCACTTTCGCTGTTCTCCATGCAGCCCCCACCCCTGAAAGCATTTTGTATTTCCCAAATACTATCAAATATAGAATCTACAGATTTATTAATAATAATATGTCATCAACACGTTATCTTTTCTTAAAGTAGCTCGAAAACTTAATGTGATATACTATTATCATTTCCTAACCTGAAAGTTAATGAATTCATAACATTTTGAAGTGGAATCCTAATTTGTTTTCCTTTAAAATGGAAAACCAATAACATTCCAAGAAGAATAGAGAATATATATACCAGTTGAAACTCCACAACTTAAGAGGCAAGCTCGATTTGCTGGGATTGCTGGATCAATTTTAGTTACATGAGCAATGTCAACCACTGTGTACTCACTAAAACTTGAAACATACACGAAGTGGTATAAGGTTTCTCCATTGATGTCTGTGAACCTACTTGTCTCATCTCTCATCCAAGGAGAAATACTGAAAGGAAATTTCGTACACAGGTTGCTTTTCTCGGACAAACAATCCCTACATTCACCACAATCGGATACAAAAGTTGGGATCACAGTGTCTCCTTCAACAACTTCATGTACACCTTCTCCCACACTCTCTACCACCCTTTAGTGAAACAAAATAAAAGGATTATAATCTTCTTATATATATATATATATATATATATATATATATATATATATATATATATATATATATATATATATATATATATATATATATAGCAATAACAAATAAATCATATATAACACACACAAGTCGATATATATCTACAGTACATGGATAAGGAAAGTTTACCCCACTGCTTCATGACCAAGTATTCTGGGGAAAATAGCAGGAGGATCCTTTTAAGAAAAAAAATGGTTAGTTAACTTCAATAAGAACACTTGGAGGCATTAAAATCTGGTAAAACGAATAACGTGTAATTAAGATTTCAAACGCAATGAGATAATGAGTCTCTACCTTGAGTTTCCACAGGGTAATATCACTATGACAAAGAGAAGTGCATATGATTTTGATTCGAACTTCACGAGGATTTGGTGGGGCCACTATCACCTCCTCTATCACCAGCGGTTCCCCGGCTTTCCTAGCAATAGCAGCTGTCGACAACACAGAGCTCCATTAGTTTTATAAAGAAATCAATGAGTTCGACGTATGTTGCATTCATTGCTCCAATTTAAAACCATGAAAATAGGGTTCTGAAACAGAGGTTGACGAACTTACCTCTGCATCGGAGAGGCTTGCCGGCGGTATTGCTGGAGCTTTTTCCGTCCATAATAAACGGCCACCGCTGGGTTGTTTCTTCTCTGAGTCGCAAACACAAATGCCGCAGAGTTTGCCGCTTCGAATTATGTTTTATATTGGTTAGAAGTGTCTAGTCTCCATCCGCGGGAATCAACGATGGCTTGATGGCTTTTAGCGTCAAACTCATAAGCGGGAGCGGCTGCCCCACAAAAAGAAAATTTTAAAAATTAGTTTTTTCAAAAATAATATATTTTAATTATTTTAAAATAATATTTTTTTGACTCTCAAAAATATTTTTTTCACATAAAAAATGGTTTTTCGACGACGCGTTTGTCACGGAGCTTTTAGAACCGTTTATGAGCTTTTAACTTTTAATTTTTGACAAAACGTTTTAGTTTAAATAAAAAACTTTGTTTGGCAGTACGAACGTTTAGCTTTTAGTTTAAACAAAACGCTTCAAATCTAAAAGTTACTTCATTTAGCATTTAACAAAACGCTATTGTGCGTTTGAAATTAATTTCCATAATTACCCTTAAAAATATATTTATATATTTATTTATTTTTAATCAGTTGTCATTTTATGTGATTTTATATATTTCGAAAGTTTCCAGCTACTTTTGTCAAACACTCATATAACAAATAAAAGCTAAGATTCCTGTTACACGTTTTCCGCTACCCGCTACTCACTTCCAGCTATCAGCTATTTTTGCCAAACACGTCATTTGTTTTCTTTTAACAAAATTCTCGAATCAGGACTGCTTGAAAGTCTTTGGGACCGGTAAGGATATATCAAGTAATATTTTAGGAAATTGATAATACAATTGAGATTGACTTAAATATAATAAAAGAAAAATATCTTTTCTAAAAATATACATTGAAAAACTGCTAATTATCTATAAATGAGGTTTTTCTTTCTTATATTCAAAGTTTCAGACTATTGGTTCAGTTTAGAGACAATGAGTCAATCTAAGTTGAATCGAGGTTTAAACCATTTGTTAATTGGATTGAAAATTTCAATCCAGCCCAACCTATTTATCTGAATGAGTTGATATTTTCGATACAACCAAACATTTCAAATAAATGGGTTATCATTAGGTTGATATGTTTATGTATATTTCTCAATCCAGCCTATTAAATAAATAAATTAAACCTGGTTAATACTTAATCCAATTAAAATTAAAAAGTAAATAAAATTACTAAAGATTTTACGTTAGTTCCAAACTTAAATAAAATTTCATAGTACGACAATAATACAATTCCAATTCAGAAATACAAATTAATTATTCAAATAACATTAAATGTTTGTAATTATAAAATGATTTTAGATAATGACTAGCAATGGCGAATCTAAAACCAAAATCAACGTGGTTCCTTATATAAATAAAATAGAAAAAAGTATGAAAATGTAGGTCTTTTGGTAAAATAAGATAGTTCGTTATGTTTTTTTATATAGAATTGTTGTATTAAAAAAGAAAAAAGGTAGGTCCTAGGACCCACCTTCACATAGTGCAGTTACCCCTAATGTTATGGCAAAAAAAAGATAGCATTAAGATTGCATTTTTTTAAAATATAAATAAAAGTAGAACATTATAATTTATAAATCGATACTTATATTAATACATGATTACATTTAAATAATTGTTAAATTAAATATATATTAAAGTTAAATAGGTTGACGAATTAAAAAGTGATTAATAATTTTTATCCAACTCAACCAATTTAATTAAATGGATTTGATGGGTTTACTTATTTAACTTAAACGAGTTGAAAATATCAACCCAATCTGATAATTTTGGGTTGTATTCGGATTATATTCACGGGTTGGGCCGATTATCGCCAAAACTAGTCCGGTTATTATTGGATGCTATTTTATTTGATATATCTAATTATGTCGTTGACAAGAAAATAGAAAGCATATAAGCAAATAAATGGGTTTGGGTTGAGTTTTTCAACCCGCCAACCCGTTTATTAAATGGGTCATATATGGTGTAACGACCGAAAAATTCCAACCAATTTAAACTTTTCAAAGACAACCCAATTTCTTTAAATAATTACAAAAAGGTTTTCAATACAATTTATTTAGAGTATTCTCAGAATCACATCACAACATAAACATGAGGAGCGGTACGATCACGTCTTCGCCTTACCACGGTCTCCTGAAGAACCTGAAAAACATTAAACCACAACTGTAAGTCCGAAAGCTTAGTGAGATATCCCCAAAATACCAACCACATATACCATACACGCATAACATGCCATATATATCCGAACACAGAACAGCCATGCACTTCGGGTCTACTGTGTGACTGGTCCGCCGTACTGGCCAACAGTCCACCTGGTCCACCCTCCGAGTCTAGCCATTTACATCGAGTCTGCAATGTGATTGGTCCGCCCACACCGGGCCTTCAATCCACCTGGTCCACTCTCTGAGTCTACAGTATGACTGGTCCGCCCGCACCGGGCCTTCAGTCGGCCTGGTCTACTCTCCGAGCCTTGGCACGTCTGGTCCGCCCTCTTGGGGCCTACAGCCTATCCGGACCGCTCGCTGGGCCTTCGGGACAAGCGGTCCGCCCTGAGTATCTTGGCTTACAGCACAAAGCAGGACCCGCCTCAACCCAACTCCAATCCAACAACCATGTACACATAAACATACAATCATATAACAATTCACAGTCAACAAACCGATCAAACATATCACATAGCATATCATCATCCTAACCAGGATACCGACCTAACCGGTTACTAGCATAGCATCACCCTATATCTTAGGATACCGACCTCAACCAGGTCTCTAACATATACCATCCTAACTACCAGGATGCAAACATATCAAAGCAGTAACATAACAACAAATACCCGGATCTCAATCCGATAAAGGTCCGGCCTTGGTGCCGTAGACCCGGTTGATATAGTGAGGATAACTCACCTCGAAACTGTCGACTGAACAGATAACCCAAGCTGCTCCGATCACTGATACGATCTTCACCACTGGCCAACCACCAAAACACTGAACTCAAAACAATATCCAACAATTACCAAAATGCCCTTGGAAGTCAACTGGACAACCCTTGGTCAAAGTCAAAGTCAACCCCTGACTGACTCTACTCGCCGAGTCAACCCGATGACTCACCGAGTCCCCATGCTCAGAACTTTCCCCAATCCGCGACTCAACTCGCCGAGTCCAACAACTCTGAGTCCTTTCACACTCGACTCACCGAGTCATCCCTTGACTCACTGATTCACAGCTCAACCAGAAGAAAGGATAGGACCTCACGACCAGACTCGCCGAGTCCAAGGCTATCTTCAACCTACTCGCCGAGTTGTTCTTCCAACTCGCCGAGTTCTAGAACATCTTCAAGCAACTCGCCGAGTACACCCCTGTGACTCGCCGAGTGCCTCTAGATCTCATTCCAAACAGAACCTTCCAGGCCATGCAATTAATCCAAAACATAGATCTAGCCTCCTACAACTCATCCATCACGTAAAGTGGCGAACTTTATGTGAATCCAAAGAGATCTAGGCATTATACACTCTAGGGTTTGGTTTTGGGACAAGATAGCTTCACCAATCACTTATCAACATGGACTTTATGCGATTTTGGACCATCACTACTCCAGATCTGAGGTAGCATCCTCAGATCCATCTTCCAATCCCGAAATGACCCATGAAATCCTCCAAAGACCCCAAAACAACCACCATGGATGACAATAAGGGAAAAAGGGTTCAAGACAGAGGATTCTTACCCCAAAGATGAGCCTAAACTGATGTAGACTTCAGATCCACAAGCCCTCTTGATGCTATCCACGAATTCCTCCAACTTCTCTTCACAAATCCCTTCTTCCAAGCTTCAATCCTCTCAATAATGGAATTTCTCACGATTAGGGTTTTCTCTGGAACTCTCAGGGTAAATAGAGGCTGAAAAGAAGGCATAACATCCTTTAAATAGGGGGCAAACCCCGAAGATTAGGGTTTTCTTCACCCAGCACCAACTCGCCGAGTCCAGCCGCCGACTCGCCGAGTTGGCCACTTAACACGCGACCAAAGTCGCGACGCTACTCGCCGAGTCCACCCATGGACTCGCCGAGTTGCCCTTAAACACTTTGAACCCTGAACTTGCACTCCTGAACTCGGGATGTTACATATGGGTTTCTCAAAAAATAAACGGGTAGACCCGCCAACCCGTTTATATTCTTAATAAAAAAAATTATTTTATTTTTAAATGTATTTATGTATCAAGTATTAATATTTAATAAATACTGCGAGTACATGCGAAGAAATGATGAAAAGGGCTATATTTGCCAGAGAATTGGGAGTTCCTATCGTAATGCATGACTACCTAACAGGGGGATTCACTGCAAATACTAGCTTGGCTCATTATTGCCGAGATAATGGTCTACTTCTTCACATCCACCGCGCAATGCATGCAGTTATTGATAGACAGAAGAATCATGGTATACACTTCCGTGTACTAGCTAAAGCGTTACGTATGTCTGGTGGAGATCATATTCATTCCGGTATCGTAGTAGGTAAACTTAAAGGGGAAAGAGAAATCACTTTGGGCTTTGTTGATTTACTGCGTGATGATTTTATTGAAAAAGATAGAAGTCGCGGTATTTATTTCACCCAAGATTGGGTCTCTCTACCAGGTGTTCTGCCTGTAGCTTCGGGCGGTATTCACGTTTGGCATATGGAATATTATATAATATATACCATTGATTCGTAGACAATTTGACATTTTGACTCGTGGTGGATGGTCTAAGGTCGTAAGTCGTGACCTATAAAGCTAAGTCCGTAACATGTTTCTATGAATGTTTTTAATTTTCATTTGGATGTTTAAGACTTAAATGTCTAAAATTCAGACCCACAAACCCAAATCTGACCCACGAACCCGCCAACCTGTAAACCCGTATAAATAAATGGGTTGGCGGGTTATATATGGGTTTATGTTCCAAATCCACCAACTCGTGACCCGCCAACCCGTGACCTGTATATTTAAATGGGTCGTGTTTGGGTTGGCATATTTTGACCCACCAACCCGTCAACCCGCGACACGTCAACCCGAACACGACACGATTGTCAGGCCTACTAATAATTATAAGTAATGTTTGCATAAATTTTTTAGATAATAATAAAACATAGATTATGATACATGAATAAAATTATTATTAACAAATCACTTTCCTTTCTTTTTGCCACAGGTCTTGTTTTTAACAGGGATTTTTTAATATTCCGGGTCCTTGGATTAGAATGGTATCTAATAACTTATTCATTTAGTTTAACGAATTCAATATCCTATACGTATTTCAATGGAGCAAAGTTGTATATAAAATGCTCATGATAACCGATGAATATCGATAGTAGTCGATCAAAGTTTTTTAGAAGGGCTAGTAGTCAACTAAATTAAACTAAATCTTTTTTTAGTTAACATAACTAGAGATAATTGTCCCTCAAGATAAAGTACTGGCCAATAGGATAGGAGAGTTTCTTTATATCCAATAATTTGACCAATTATGTCTATGATATTTGGGTCCATAGCCACCTTCTTGATCGAGTCCAAAGCCACCGGTACTAAGAAATTTAAAAAGATATTTCCAATATTTGCACATGTCACCATCCATAGTGTAAACCAGAAATGGAAAGGTTTAGAGCAAACAAAACACTATAAAATAATTGGAACATGTGACATGTCTCGTTCACATGGCCACATAAGAGGTTCATTTAAAAAAAAATCTAAAAGTAAATTCAAAGTAAATCATATTCAATGACACCGTAAAAAATCATTTACATAGACAATACATTGCTCAAAAGTATAGTTTCACATAATTTCCAGAAAATAGAAAACATATAAGCAAATTGTTTTTTACAAAATTGACAAAAACTCACAAAAGATCCCATCATGGCCCAATACTATAAGTTAATGCAGAGTTACAAAGACGAGTTAATTACTTGATCTAGGTACCTCAAAATTTCAATTGTATCATCATTAATGTAGATACATTTCTATATTGCAGGTGATGATGAATATAACTAATTCATGGATGTGAGATTGTACAAAAACCTTTGTTTTGATGCTTATTATTTTGTATAAAAGTCAAATAATCTCACATTAGGTCGTCATGATTCAATTTGATGTGATACAAGCTTCCAAATGCATACAATGAGCAACATGTAACAAAATATGATAATATAAATGGGTTTCCTAATAAAAATGCAATGCTATAACTAGGTAGACTTTTCAATTATCTGATGACTTAATCACAAATATAATGGAAATACGGTGGTGTAATAGTATTAAATAAAAGCACGGTCGGTCCAAACATATTTGGGGCCAGGGCGACAATAAAAAAAGAGCCCCATAAAGTCAAAAGTATAATAAAACTTCAAAAATAGGCATATCGATTATAAAAATTAATAATAATATTATCAAAAATACAAAATATAACAACATTTACAAAAACAACTAATTTAAATAAAAATACTTATTCTAGTTCGTTTAAATACAAAATCATTAATGATACTATCAAAATCATTTTATATAATATATCTTTTTTCTTACATAGTATTGCCAAACCAGGAAATTTTATTGTGACATTGATAAGCTTGTGTAATTCTTCAATAACTTGAGTTTTTAAAAACTTCACTTTGCACTTCTCTCTGCAGACAAAAGTTACAAGGTTTGTTAATAAATAACATGTTATATGCAATAAATTTGGAACTTAAAGCATCTAATTATATAATTACTTCCTAAAATCTACAAACATTTTACCATATTGAGTGTAAATGTGAACCTTAAACCACTAAGTTTCACTGTTTCAAGGTGAAAATGACTTTAGAAATCTGATATACAAACGAAATATCATAAACACAAATTAGAAATCAATTCAGAAGCTTCTAATCTATTAAGACTTCAGAAAAAATAAATCAAAAATTAATAGATAAATTAGTTCAGAAGCTTCTAATCTATTCAGAATTTAGAAAAAATAAATCAAAAATTAATACAAAAATCAGAAACTCAAATCAGAAATCAGTACAAAAACTCCTAATCCATTTAGAAATTAGAAACCAGTTAAGAATGTCTGAATAAATTTAGCAAACACAAATCAGAAATCAGTTTGATAACACCTAATCTATTAAGAAATCATAAACACAAATCAGTAAATCAGTTCAAAAAGTCCTAACCAATTAAAAACAATAAACAAAAACAACTCAGGGCAGAAACTCATAATCTGTTCAGAAATCAGAAACAAAAATACCTTACCAGATATGATCTATGCACTCTAAAACTCAGCAAATAAGAAGGCTGAAGGCGAAAATTTTGAGCTTTGAGAGAGTAAGAAGCAGAGATGGTCGAAGGGGAAGGGCAAGAATGGTAGAAAAAAGGATTCTTGAATAGTTGAATTAGTGTTTTGGATATTTTTAGGAATGACAACAAAAGACTAAACGAGAGTGATGATACTTGCTTGGATTAATGTCTGATATCTTTTTTTTTGAACCGACAAATATAATATATAACTACTCCTAAACTAACACCTAAATCCACCTATGTCCACGACGGAACTTGAACCCTCAACCTCAAGGAGGGAGGACATCATCTGATACCGCTAGGCTAGAAGCCCTTTGGTTAATGTCTGATATCTATTCACGAGGGATGGCGCTTCGATTATGGAGTATGACGATTCATTTATTAATTCACAACACCCTAATTCCTTGTCTTTGTGTTCCCACTTTCCAGAATCCAATACGAGGCGCATAGGCCGGTTTTTTTTTTTTATTTTAGTGGGCTAATTTCATATTTTGCTAAATTGGGCCCTTAAGAAAGATATACATAATTTTTTTTTAACTATATACACCATATAACCCAAGATTTTGAGCCCCTTAAAGTCGTGGGCCCTGGGCGGTCGCCTGGATCGCCCACCGTCAGGACCGGGGCCTGAATAAAAGTAGGATGTTATAATAAAGTAATAAACATACAAAAATACATTACTGTTTCTAGGTACATGAGAAAAGTATAGAGATAGAAGGGAGCCAAGTTTATACATGTTTGTCACAAAGTCGTTAAGCAAGCATTATGGTCTTTGGTTGTAATAAAAGGTAAGTTATGACATGCTACTGAAAATACATTGCAACAAGTAGATTTCTCAAAGTAAACCGAAGAAGGGGAGCTTCCATAATGGACTTAAGTGTTTCAAGTAATAAAAGAATTGATTATAAACACACTTTTGACCTAATACATGATAACTTTCGGACCATCATCTTTTTTTTTGGTTCTTGAAATGAACAACTTTTCTAACTGATGGAGAAAAGAGAGAAGTGAAAGAGAGAACACTAGGACATATGCTTTAAATTTGTAAAATGAAACATAGCTCATTAATGGACGATTTTACCCTCATATGTTATGTGAGAGACTTTAAATGACAACTTTTTAACACTGTTTGCCGGAGGGATATTTTTATATAATATCAAAAAATTACAAAGACCAAATTTGTTTATTTTCTTGAAGTTGTACAATATGTGGCTATTTCAAGATATCACATAAACCATTTTTGTAATTTTGTTTTTAAGTAATTATTTCGGATACCCTTGGTTGGGAAGAGCCGAAGTGGGTCGTTATTCAACATTATTCCCAAAACTCAAAACATACAGCCATGGCACCGTCGAGCTCCTCTGCCGCCTCTACAGGTATTCCGACGCCAAAACAATCACTTGGTTTTGTAGCCACTGCACTCAAAAGAAAAGACAGTTTCATCCAGTTCTTCGCCATGACTGGAATCTTGCTGCTAAGCATGCGATCGGTAAGTCAAAAATACCGAATCCAAGAACTCCAAGACGATACCAACGCCTTGCAGGAAGAGAAAAATTCAATCTCCGATCGAATCAATCACATCAAAAGCAGCCTCCTTGCTGAAGCCGCCCTCGATACCACCGGCGCCTTCGCCGCCAGGCTCCGCATTCTCTTTGGCGACAACAATTGATATGTGAGTCGAAAATTTTAGGGCTTCTAATCTACTCGCTGCTTAATCTTAATTTTGTAGTGTATCAGAATCTGTTACATATAGGGATTTAAGGATTATGCTTTGATACTACAACAAAGGTCTGAAATTTTCAATTTTGATAATAATTTCGGCTGTGATCCTTGTGGTCGGATTTACTGCTACTTATAAAACCTTAAAATGATATTTTTTTTATCTGCATATTCTATTTCTTGAATTACCTATTTAGCTAAAAAGGATACATTATTACATTTAGACTTCACTTTTCAATCATAGCGATTTCCACATATAAATCTTATACAGCTTGAAGAAAGTTGTTGATAGTTTGATACAAGCTATGAAGTTTCATTTGCTAGTGTTTATTGAGTTTCTTAGATATTTAGGCATTGACTGTGTTCTAGAACTATAACTTGAGAACCTTAAAGTTTAATGAGGCTATAGACTAGAAATTGTGATTCTTGAAAGTTGATTTGCAATGAATATCAGTAATTTAGTACATTTTCATAAGTAAGAGATTAAATGTGACACACCTTTAGATCATTGCCTCTTTAGTAGATACAAGAATTGGGTTGAATTTATAATCAAGCACCCAATGTGGACTTCTTAACGTATAGAACAAACATTTCATCAAGAACTTAAGTAATTGCTTTAATAATTGTGGAGAATGGAGATTCGTTTGCTTGCTTCTTCTGTTCTTCACATAAAGAGGTTTGTTTAGGTTGTGTATCCATGACGTTATGGTTTAATAACATGTGTGCAACCAATCCGAATTTCAGTAGTGCACTTATGGGTTGTTTCATTTGGACTTAATAAACTTAATGGGTTAAGAACTTAATCTTGACACATAATGCATGGGCATTCTTTCTGACTTAATGTGGACAAAATGACTTAATGGGTTAAGCCAAGAAATTTGGCTTAATGCGTTGCTGTTGAGAAACTAATGGTGCGTTTGGTTGTGGAAAATTTTTCAGTTTTCTAGGAAAATTTTCCAAGAAAAACGGAAATTTTTAAAACGCGTTTGGTTCGTTCAGTTTTCCAAAGTTTTATAAGAAAATGAAAATTTTCAGTTTTCCAAATTGTATGTAAATTAGAAAAGTGATTTTTACAGTTTTCCAAAGTTTTCAAAAATTTTAAAATGGAAAATGAAAACTCCACCCGTTACAACCAAACACGTTTTCATCGTTTTCATTGAAAATTGAAAATGAAAACTCAACTCTATTTTCTGAAAACATTTTATAGAAAATGAAAACAGTTTTCCACAACCAAACGCACCCTAAACGATTATGTTCTTTTTTTTTTGTTTTTTTTTTTTTAATCCCAACTCATCTCAAGTTGAAATGGTCATTTAGTATAATTTAGATAGTTTATTCGGTCTAGAAAAAAAAACTTTATGTATACAACACTTCATCCGAACATCATTGCTTATTCAACCACTTTACCGACAAGAGAAAAAAAATCCCCTAACCATCTTTATTTTTTAACAGAAAAAATATATAGATATTAGCAAGCAACTAGAAACGAGCGAAAAAACTAAAAAGTGATAACCATAGTTGGGCTTTATAATCAATACACCCAATTGATTTTAAGTTTGTGATTCTTATAAACAAACCAATGTCAAGATCAGGATCTTGTTCGTAAGATCCTATAATCATATCTATAAAAACCTTGTCGGATCACAATAGAGATGATTTTATATGTAAGATCGCAAACAAGATCGTAGGATTGTAAGATCATAAGATCCAATCTGATCCTACCATTCAATGAAAATTGCCAAATTTTGATTAGGTTTTTATTATTTTTACCAATTTACTGGTTGACTTTGTCTCCTTACCGAATGCTTAATCGAGATTAGCCTCATTCTTGTACTGTTTTTTGAACCGTAAATGACCAAGAACCATAATTTTTTTTCCTTTTACATTTAACCCTCATCAATGGTGGAATTTGAGATTTAGTTTTGACTTGTTATTAATTTATTCTTTCAATGGTTCAAGCTCAACAATAAAGGTGAACATTTTTCATGTTTCTTTTCTTTTACCGTTTAAGCCTTTTTTGTATGATCGAGAGAAATTCAGATTTTATTTGAGTTTCAAAAGTTGAAATTGTGATCCGTTTCCTACTTATAGTTAAAAAAAATAACATGAAGGTTGTGAGTTGTTATTTTTGTATGATAAATAGTTAGTATTAATATTTTTTAGCTATTTAACCATGTCATTAACCATGACCATTTACTTTTCCTTTTTGAGTTATTTAACCATGATATACGGAAAAAAGTTTTATATATAATCAGTTACATTTTTATGTAATGTTTTGTGGGATCTTAGGATCTTAATCCCGATCTTGCAAACCTAAAAACGATCTTATGTAGGATCCCGATCTTGATAACCGTGAATAGGGCTGCAAATGAGCCTAGCCGAGCTCGAGCCTGACCAGGCTCGGCTCGTTTAAATATTTATAGGCTCGAGCTCGAGCTCGACTCGTTTCGAGCCTTGTGGTACAAAGTTCGAGATCGGCTCGTTAAGAATTGTACGGGTTCGGGCTCGGTTTGGGCTCGGCTCGTATATGGTATACTCTAATTTCCTAAAATGGTATTTATTAAATTATTATTTATTTTAATATATAAAAATAAAATAATTTTTTTATTATATATATGTATGCTCGTTTAGGCTCGCGAGCCTAATCGAGCCAAGTAACAGAGGCTCGAGCTCGAGCTCGTTTAATAAACAAACCTAATATTAAGCTCGAGCTCGGCTCGGGCTTGTTTAAAATCGATCTCGAGTTGAGCTTTTAACGATTCGATCTCGAGTAGCTTGGCTCGTTTGCACCCCTAACCGTGAGACAAACCACTTAAAAGAAGCCGAAACTATATAATCAAATATAGAATCTCTATGATACTTCTTCGACCCAAACACCAAAGCATTACGAAACTCCAAAAGATTCATAAAGAAGTCGTAATGGCCACATCCATAATGTCACACCAACAACCAATTCGCACCCAAACACGAGGCGCTGCCTCATAAGGAATAAATAAATTGGCCACACTCTTCTTGGAACAAATATGGCATAAAAATTAATCCAAGTATGCAAGTATGCACCCCTATTTAGGGGTGAGCATGATTAGGTTTTTGGCTAAAACCACAACGAAAACCTTATAGATCTGCTTTTAGCTTGTTAAAACTAAACGGTTTGGTTTTTGTGTTTGGTGTGGTTTGCAATTTTAGCCATGGTTTGGTTTATAAACCGCAACAGGTATAGGGCGATTTTAAAACTGCAAAACCGACGGACTATATTTGTATTTTTTGGGGCGATTTTAAAACTGCAAAACGGTTTTGTGGCGAATTAAGGGCTAAAATGCTAAAAAACGTTGAAGTTACGGGAAAAGAACACATTTCAAAAGACTAAAAAAAACAGTAATATTATAATGGCCAAGTTAGATATTTTGAAAGTCTTGCAACTAAATATTTAATAAATCTTTGTGAATATCTCAACATAATGACCAAAACATATTGTTATTATAAAAATTAATGGTTTTTTTTTCATAACTTATTTTAGTCTGAAAAAAAAAAGAAACATAAAAGAAGTAATATATTTTATAGATATTAAATAGGTAATATATATTATATAATAATTATTTAGAAGATTATACACTGATTTTCACAACATAAAAAACCACTTCATTGTTTATTTTATTCGGGAAACTAAAATATTTATCTTGTCTTTGAAACAAATCTATTTCATCTAGTATAATAGTTTCAAGTTTCCAACTCACATCCAAGTCCCACAACTATTAGTCCGGGTGCTATGAAAGCTCCTTCGAACCAACAAATTGGCTCAAAGCCATGAAACTGGGTAACCAAATCAAAAACAAAAGTTTTTATCACCTCCCACTGTCGTTTCAAAAAGCTAAAGACAAAGCACATATGTGCCCAAGGCCTTTTCACTGCCAGAAGATTAACTTGTACATTATTTGGGACATCTTTTTGTTGAGGAAATAATGGAATGGAAACGACCAAGAATGAAAGTAATTATAAGAACTTTGTATCTCTAATCAAAACCTAACGTATTAAATATTAATGAAAAATTTCTTATTTACAAAAAGATAACACCCTAATATGACTAAGGAATCAACGAAAATTATATAAATTAAAGGAAATAAAAATCAATTCAAAATTAAAGGGAATAAGCCCCAAATTCCCTTAAATTTGTAACTCAAGTTTAGCCCAAAATATCCAAAAATGTAAAAGCCAACGTAGACCTTGTCAAACGGGCCAACAAGCCCGATTAGTAACGTAATGACTCGTATAGAAACAAGAAAGAGAGTGATCAAAGAAAATAAGAATTTTTTTTTAATGGCTAACAAACACTTTCTAAATTAATTTTATTCCTAAATTACATATTTATTCTTAAAGCCTCAACCATTTAAGAAAGTGATACCTTTGTAAAGACTTGATATAGCTAAACCAAAGATAAGTTTCTAGAGCTTTTAAGGATGAAAAGGAAGAAATTTTTCATTGCATTTTTTAGTAAACTTTAAAAATGGCCCATGTAGCATGCTATTTTCATTGGTTTCTATAAAATAAAAATTAAATAAAAGTTATTTTTATTTTTTATTATTTATTTATTTTGCAAAATAACATCCTTTAGGTAGAGTTTCGTTGTGATTTTGATCATTATCATTGTTATTTTGTCCTGTTAAATCATTGTAAAAAGAAAATGGTATTATTGTTATTTTATTAATATTCATCATTAATTGTCCTCCATTCATCAATTCAAAGTTCAAACAGACATCATCCTTCTATTCACACCTCCATTTAATAGTTCCACTGCAATCATTACTAAATTAAAAAGTCCAACAATAATAATATTAATGAAGGACAAAATGGTCATTCTACAACGATTTAACGGACCAAAAATGTTCCAAATTTTGCCATAAGGACTTGTTTTTCTTCTCAACAAATAAAACATACAACACAGACCATTTTGACAGTTTACTCTTTTCATTTTTAAATCTTTTATAACAGTATAGAGAAAAATACGACATTTCATAACGACAAAATTTTAAAATTTTATTTTACAGTAGTTTGTATATTATAAATATATACAATTACTAACTTCTCATAACTAAAAGTACATCTCCTAAGGCACAATGTACAAGTACTATAATGCATAAAATACAACTTTAATCCCTCAATTTTGTATAGTCCATAATTTGCAACCCCTTTATTTTATTAATTTTATTTTCGATCCCATTAGTTTTAAAAATATCACTTTAATCCATTTACATTCAACATTGTAAATAGTTATTTTTGTCCGTCACTTGCAACCCCTCTATTTTTTAAAATGATAGTTTTTATCCTTTTATTTTTTAAAATATCATTTTCACCTCCTCCACCTTAAACTTTGTAAATTGTCACTTTTACCTCTTCGTTTTCTAAATTTTCATGTTTATACACCCTCCACCTTCTACTTTATAAAATATCACTTATTCGTTTTCTAGACTTTAGTTTTTATTTCACTTTCACCCCCTCCACATTCAACTTTGTAAAATATCACTTTTACCTTTTCGTTTTCTAAACTTTGTAAAATACATTTTTCACCCCTCTATTTTTAAAGTATTACTTTGACTCCTCAACTTTAGACTTTATAAAATGTCACTGCTTAAATGACGGGTTCAATTACTTCTATAATACACAACAAAAATATATAAAAACCCACGGCAAAGCACGGGTTCAATTACTAGTTCCTTATAATTATCATATTTTACACTTATAATTATCATATTTTACACCATAGTAACAAAATTAAAGTGCATTGGTTTCCTTCTCTTTCCTTAATACATAAAATTTCATTTAATTTGTCTTTCTTTATTTTCTTTCAAAGTTGACAACAAAAAATATATATCATAACTTTCATTTTATTATTTATTTCTGTCTCTAAAAGAACTCAATAACTCAATGATAAATTTTTCTGTTCAATGTGTTCCCACAGGCCACAATGCAACAAATTGACAGTGTTTCTTACTTGTTACAAGCCCACTAGTGTTGAGGATGTTGCTTTGCTTGCAAGGGGATGATAATATTATTATGGTTAACATGGACTACTTTTGATATGTACAAGCTTTTTTAGTTTTGTCGACGTACTCTAAAGAGTATGTAAGATTGTATTGTAAAACAAGTCATGACTCATGAGAATATAATTCTTTCTTAATATAGTTCTTTTTTAATTATTCTCTCACTAAAACCTTAAATCAAGTATTCCACTAAAGTCGATGACAACTTGCAATTTTGAATCTTGACCTTCACTTCACGTTTGATTATCAGGGTGATTTTTTTTTATTTTTTTTTAAATAAATCTCTCCCTCATTTACAAGATGTATGATAATTTTTATTTTAGTTATTAGCACTTGAAGAGTTAAACTCAACACTTCTAAGCAGTGCTCGCAGTTCAGTTATTTGTTTATAAAAAGATTTTAAACATTTTATCAGAATCATCGAACTTTATAGTTCTCTTAAGGGAAAATGCTAGAAAAACGCTCTTTAGTGTGTAAATAATAAATTTATACATGTAAATAATAAATTTAACAGTAAAAATATTATTATTATTTTTTTCATTTATAACGCTTTTTAACGTGCGAGTTCATAAATTTAGTTAAATTCAGCATCAAAGCTTATGCTTTGTAATTTGCATATTATTCCCAACAATTACAATGTACTTTGATTTGTTTATTAATTTTAAAAGTTATAATTTGTGTTTTTCTAAGAAATTTTATTTTCATTGCAAAGAAATTGAAAAGTTGGCCTTCTGATAATAATATATAGATATATAGCAAAATTATCTGCGGTATTCTGATATCAATTATCAAATAGTTTGCTGCCACTAGTTTATAAACTTATTAATTCCAAGTATTTAATGGCATGCCAATTTAATTTTTATCAGTTTCGAAGAGAATTATAGTGATGTTTTATATCGAATTAGACAGATATTCATGTGTTAGGTGCTTGTTAATTTATGTAACAAAAATTATGATAAATTGAAAATGATTAAGTTATTGATTTAACTATAAAATAATAATTGTTACACTAAATTGATTATCATAATATTTAATAACATCAACCCATGACTTGCACATTAATAAAATTAAATATAAATATTTTGCTAGAGGCGTCTGTTTTTTTTGATAATATTAAGTTGTTCAAAAAATATATTGATTTTGTGTTACTTTAACTATTCTTATGAACAATTAATTTAAAAATGACTTATTTGATTATTTTTTAAATTTGATCATGACGTTATTTGAAATATTAACAAATTGTTTGTAAAATTATATATCTTCAAATAGATGTCCATTCATATTTATATTTAAATATTAAATTCTTTTAGCTATTTTAAAAAACTAGCATTCGATTATTTTTTAATTTTATTGAATATTTTGATTTAGGTTTTGGATTAAACATCATATTTAAATTAACAAATTAAATATATTATACTAATAATTTAAAAAGTTAACCTTAAAAATAATAATAATAATTTATAATAACAAACTTCAATTAATAAATTAAATATATAAGATGGAAAATTGAAAGATTAAAATGTTTCAAATAGATATGATGAAAGAAAAAAATATATATAATATAGTTAGATTAATAACGATTGATCATTTACTAAAAGGATGTATACACTACAAAGCTTTATTACTTTTTATATGTTATCTAGATCTTTTACCTTCTTATTAAACACTAGTTTATAACCCGTGGGGACCACGATTACAAAATTAAAATTGGTAATATAAATCAGAAAATTAAGTTGTTGAAATAAACATATATTATTAAAAAATAAGGAATTATAAAAGAAAAATATAAACATAATAAATTTAACCAAATTTGGTAAATATCTTTTAATCGGGAGATACGTGTGGTGGCTAATATTGACATATCTTAATATATTTTGTTACCATATAAGAATTTATAAGTATTTATGAATATGAGTTGTAAAATGAAATTGAAATTAAAGAACCAAAACAATGACACATGACGTATATTGATTTAATAGTTTGACATATGGCGGAATGAGATTAAATATATTCATTTATTAGATAGGGAGATTTTACAGAAAACATACCCTGATAAACTTGTACATTTGAACATAATCGGTTAACAAGCTTAAAAATGAATGCACGATATCTAACGTAATTAAAAAGGATAAATATAGTGATATTATGATACATTTGGCATGTAAATGAATAAGAAAAAAGAAAGTATAAAAATATTTAACGAAAAAAAAGAGACAAAGAGGGTGGTATTCCGTGAGGTAAATAATAATAAAGATTGGTTATTTTTAGATGGAGATGACGAGAGTCATGTGCTCGGCTCCTTGCCTTCCAACTCCCATCACGTGAAAGGAATTATACAACCCTTCGCAACGCTACATGTCCTTTCAACTCATGCCCATAGATATACAAACATACATGCTTTAAATATTCAGAAGTATTTAGAAGTGGCTAATTTCAAACATGTACATCATATTACCAAAGCCAACTTACTTCAATTTGCAATATAATTTGCCAATTTAAGAAATAGATAACACAATTTAAAAATTACGTTTAATAACAATATATTTACTTTTATATATAAACATTTAACCACTGTTGTAAAAATCCCGACTAGGTCCTGATTTATCTTCGATTAATCCCTAGGCGCTACTCGACCGATTAGAGGGAGCCTAACGATTAATCTCTGCATACATAATGAGTGAAACATTACAAAATGATGAAATTTTAACATTTTGAAGAAGTTTTATCTCAATGGAAACTATTTGATGCATGATTGGTGTTGTATTAATCATATTAACCTACTAGTTGTGAGACTCGTATGTTATACGGGTTGGATAAAACAAAAAAATTAAATATAAAGGTTTAAACAAAAATTTATTTAAATTTAAAATTTAAAATTTGAATTTAAAAGGAAACATATTCAATAGTATATGAGTTGTAATATTGTAATTTAATGGTTATTTTCAATTAAGGCAACTATTAATTGAGGTGTAAATATATGTGTTACTTAAGAAAAGATAAACATTGAGAAAATGACAAATGGAAAAAACATTTATTCAAAATTACCAAAAAATGACATGTGTCCAAGTTAATGAGAGAGTGACATGTGGCAAATTTTTTTCATTTATTAAGGAGAAAATTTTGTTATCATATTAGTGGTATTTATGAACTTTGATTTGATATTAGTCATATTTAATTTTTTTAAATTTAACATATTAGCAATTAATGGTACCCGATTAATCCCTCGATTAATCTCCGTCTAGACGATTAATCATTTTACCCCAGTCCACCGACTAACTAACGTTAAGCGTTTTTTGCAACCTTGCATTTAACAAATGGCTTACGTTTTATAACTAAAATAGATTCTTTAACGTGGAAATTTAAACTTGGTGTTATGGGGACGGTTTTAAATGTTCTGATCCATGTCGCGGGCAACGTCATTAATTTATGTAGGCTTAGGCCTGTCAAATCGGGCCGTCGTGTCGTGTTTTTGTCTGACACGACACGACACGATAAGGTTTTTTGTAACACGAACACGACACGACACGATGTCGTGTTTTTTTTCACTAACACGAAAACGAATCAATTAAAAAACGACAACACGACACGACACGACAAAGATAATATTACATAACTATTATTTTTTTTAATTCATATTTAATCATATATAACACGATAAAAACGACAAACACGAAAATACGACAAATACATGCTCAATCGTGTCAATTTCGTGTGGATTTGTAAACACGAACACGACACGACACGACATCGTGTTTTATAAACTTGACACGAACACGACACGAAAACGAATTCGAATTTTGATTTCGTCCCGATTTCGTTTCGTGTCGTGTATTTTTGTCGTGTCGTGTCATAAATTGACACCCCTATGTAGGCTTGATTGCTGACGTGGAGAACATGCTTTTAATCATTTAAAATAATAATAATAATAAACTAATGGCAACAATTTGCAAAACTGGCATCATCTTGGACGTGGGCGAACTCCCCTTCACTCGTCACCTTGATCTTTTGGTTTGTGTCTAGTAAATATCAAAGTAGCTTAAGTTGATGCAGGTGTAACACCAATCTAATGGAAGACATTGTTGTCTTTGGTGATACTTGATGGCTGATGCTTTAATACAAATAAGTGTGTGAGAAACTTAAGCATAACATTGATGAAGAAGATTTGTTCATTCAGGTGTGTTTATTTTTTACGAGGGAACATGGTTTTGACATTTTTCTATATATGCAAAATAAGACGTGGACCAAATATGTTTTTCACATCTTTAATCTTCATAATTATTTTTTAGTCTTCATAAAAAAAATTGTGTTGGTGTTGGTGGCGACGACGATGATGACATGGGTGTTGGTGGTTGTGGAGGTAGAGGTAGAAGTACTGAGAGATGCAGAGACAAATGTGGGGGTGGTAGTGTTGGGGGTGTTTGCAAAAGTGGCGAAGGCGGAGGAAGTTGAGGTGGTGATGGCGGTAGTTGTGTCATTGGTGGCAAGAAATATCACATTAGAGTTAAAATTTAGAAAACAATCTTTTTTCAAATGTTTTTTTTGCTTGTAGACATAAGAGATCAAAAAGACTTTTTATTAAAAAAAAAAAGCAAACAATATCTCAATAACGGACCCATACCAAAATGTCAGATAGCACACATAAAAGTTGCACATCGGAAAATTATACTATGCTGAAATATTCTAATTTTTTTTACTTTACCCAAAATTTTGAGGTGTAACACGAACTCCCTTTGCAACTAGTTAGGTCTACCCATACGTTCACCTTCTAGCATGTTTACTTCGCGGCTCACATTGGTTGAGATATCATTGGATTGCTAAGTGATATTAGATTATTTAGTTTTTTTTTTTTTTGAGAAATTAAATATCATTCTATTTTTCTTCTTAATTATCTTCCTATTCATTTGAAATGATATCAAATGTACTAACCATAGAAATAACATACGAGATAAACATGGTCTGGGCTATCTGCCGTAGGAACCTCCACACGGTCTTCACTAACCATAAAAATAACATACGAGCTAAACATGTAAACATACTAGGAAGCCGTGGAAACCCTCCAAGGACTTACTCCAATTCTCCAAATGCCATAGGAACCCCCTCATTGTCTTAATCTACTGCCACAGAACCCCCCCCCCCCCCCCCCCCCCGGGGACTTCCATACAAATGTCCAACCGACATATCACATAATCAACTAACAATCCATATATCATGGGTCGACCTTGGTGTCTTGGACCCATTGGTATGGTGAGAAGACTCACCTCTGTCTGCTGAATCCGAAAGCTGCTCTCTTAACAATTTGTAACCACCCGTGTTGAACAATAATACCATTAATCCAAGGTTAGAGTTGAACATAATCCAATTAAAGAACCCAAGCCCCAAGTCCTTTCACAATGGACCAAAAGTCTTCCTTTGCTAATGGTCCCAAAGTCCATGTCCAAACAGATTAAGCACTTTTTCCATTAAGTGCTTATTACTTGATGTTCCAATGTCCAATCTTTAGATCTGAGTTTATTAAGACGTCCTAAGGCATCAAGTTAGCAACTTTATGTCTTTGCATGTTCCATATGCTCCCAACAACCCATTAAGACCTTTCCAAGAGTCTTAATCCATGCATGAGGTCAAAACACCAATCAATACTCCATTTTTATGCTATGAATGGACCAAAGGACTTCAGATTTATCCTCCGTAAGCTCTAGAGTTGCTCAAACTCTCAAGAGGTGGTCCGAGAACACATAAAGGGACTAAAGAGAAAACCCTAGCTCTAGAAATGAAAATGATGACCAATGTGAGAGCTTTTTAACTCCTCAAGATTCATAAGCTGCTCAAAATGTAAGATCTAAAATCTCTTCTACGTTCAAGCTTGTTTCATCCTTTTCCTTATAACTAACACACTAAAAGGATGGTGTTTAATCACTGACAAGCTCAAGAACACACACTCTAATGATTTTAGGGTTTTCAGGGACGTTTGAGGGTGAAGGAGACCAGTTAGGGTGAGGCTCAAATGAGATAAGGATGCTTATACAGGTCTTAAGTCCGGAAATTAGGGTTTGAACATTCGCCACGTACCCCCCATGTACGTGCTGACCCCCCGCGATCATCCATGCATGGTACGCTAAGCGTACTTAAGGGACCATTATGCAATATTTATAATTTCAAGGGTTCCAAAGGTAATACCTGATTTGGAGTGTTAGAATCCCTCTTTTGTTCAATGAAGAAAAAGTAGGGATGCGACCAGGACAAGCCCTCCAGACAAAGTAAGTAACTTTGGAAGGCACAAGGAAAATCCTAGTAAGGTTGTAAACCGACATCGAAACCTTAGAATTGATGGGATTGCACATATCCTTGACATAGAAATTGCCATCTCCTGAAATATTAAATTTCCAAGTGTCATGTTCAATGAATAACACGACATCGAAGATCGGCCCCTCAAGGTTGTTAAGTTCTGTCATCTCCAACTTGTCTAAATTAACCTTCTTCCACGCCCAAGATGGTTGATTACTACCCAGTCTTTCAGAAACAAAACAAGATTTCCGTTTATCCAAGTCAAATAACATTGGGAATTTCACGGCCAAAGCCCCATGACCTGTCCAGTTATCATACCAAAACAAGGTATTGGATCCATTGCCTAAGCAGAAATCAAATAGGGAAAAAAATATTGATATCCTGTTTTTCCAAATCGTTAGTCAGAGATGCGATATCGAACCAAACACCTTTCAGTGTTTTTTTGCCTAACAAAATCATAGGTTTCCGGAACCGGTTATGAGTGCAACAATTTACCCGACTCCAAAGAGCCTCCGGTTGAGTTTTGTATCTCCATATCCATTTAATAAGGAGAGCTCTATTCATGACCAACAAAGAACCGATACCAAGCCCACCGTTCTTCTTGGAATTAAGAACAATATAATAGATTGGAAGGCTTCTAAGCACAGATTTAGTTAAGGTGAGACGACCTCTGAAAGACAAGGTCTTGGCTTTCCAAATGGAGAGACGATCACGACCCACTCGATAACATGAGACCAATTTCGTTTTATCAACATGTTAGCACCAACTAGGAACCCTAAGTAGATGAAGGGGAATGAAGCAGCCTCACAACCAAGAATTATGGCACAAGTGGACACCTCATCTCCAGTTACGCCAATACCAAATACTTTAGACTTGTGAAAATTGACTTTTAAACCCGAGGCAACATGAAAGCATCTAAGAATCCTAGCAAGGTTGGAAGGGTTGAGACTAGACCATTCCCCCACAAATAAAGCATTGTCCGTGTAAAACAAATGGGAGATCACCAGCTCACTATTAGGAAGTTTAACGCCATGAAAGAAAGAGTGTTGACACGCGGAACGTATTGCGGCGTTAAGACCCTCCATGGCTTTGATGAACAAGAACGAGGATAGAGGATCACCTTGGCGAACGCCTCTAGTAATTGAAAATTCCTTAATGGCTGACCCGTTGATAAGCACCGAGGCTCTCGAGGAGGAGAGACAACATTTGATCCAAAAAATCCACTTGCTCCCAAATCCCATTTGAACCATGATCGATTCCAAATATTTCCAACTAAACATGTTGGATTTGTCTTAGGATAATATTTTGGTTACCCGATTAATATCATCGTCATCGAAAGTGGTTTATATGTTGTTATGAGCTCCACTAGGTATCGAAAAGTGAAATTGGGATATTTGGTGAATTTGGTATGTTCCAATGGAAGATGATCTCTAACCAAACAATTTTAATGCTTCTCTAATAAAAAAAATAATAAATAAATAAATAAATAAAAACACGAGGAAAGTGAAGGCTAAGAGGAGCATGTGTCGCAAAATATCATTCAAAAACATATTACGTCAAGTAGTTAGAAAAACATGTCAGTGTGCTATAAGGCAATGTAAGTTATATTCTTTTTTCTTTTTTTTTTCCAATGAACCCGATTTAAAAGTAAGTTTATTAGTCATTTTATAACCATAAAATTGTATCGGTTGTTTAATTCTTTTTATTCTGATCAATTAAATTAAAACAAGTATAAACTATAAAACATATATTAAAATGTTACATAGTTTTAAAAGCTATATTCTTTTTAAAAGGGAGAAAATAAAAGGTTAAAAAGTTAATAAAATGGGACGAAAGATGGGAGGAAAAAGGCATGAGGAGTAGTGTGGACATGATGCTTTGTTTTTCTACACATTCATTTGCCTATTAACGCCGCATCCTTAGGCGCACATTCTATCATCAACTGATCAAAGTCCAAAAACATCAACATATCATGTGTTTTAGCATTTGTCCCCCTTCTCAATCCCACTAACCTATAATCGTAAATCCTTAGTTTTAGAATTTTGTTTCAGTTAAAACAATTAATATATTTCATCTATAAAGAATACCAAATCGTTGAACTATTCAATATAAAACATATAAATTTTGAAGGGTATTTTAATTAAAAACGCCGTACATTATGCAATAGGAAATCTATCATGCATAAACAATAGGAGTATTGTTACCTTCCGATATTTGTTACAAAATGGCAATGACTTTTCCATGCTATACATATTGTACAAGGTTGGTGATCACAATATATAGTCGAGACTTTCCAATCTGCTTTAATTTGTTCAATTGTGAATTTCAACTTCTATAAGACAATCCATGTCAATAAAATGTCACTCATTGTAATTTTCTTAAACTACTGCAATATCCACAGGATTTCAAAAATGGTCTCACTATTCACCTGATAATTTTTAATAAACATCTTAATTATCATTATCTCTTATTGATAAATAATTAATAAAAAATTAATTTTCTGTACTACAATTCAAAAATATACATTAAAAAATAATATATAATAATTATTTTTCGGTTAATAATTGATGTATTTATATTTTATATGTTAAAAGAAGGTGTAATTTAATAATGGTGGGGTCATTATTGCTTATTTTGCATTTCAACTAGCATTGCAATATTTGCAAGAGTTTAATAATATGCTTAGTTAACAACTTGCTACTTGCAAAAACCATTTGCATGGTATATTAACAACCGGTGCAATGAGATATCTTATCAAGGAGTCCAATAATATTATCATGCATCTCAAGATAGATATCATATACACATAAAAATTATAAGAACTTAAACGAAGCTCACAATATTTTTGCAACCTATACAAAAGTTTCCATATGAAAATATGACATGAAACATACTATAGAAACATAAATGCCTTTCTTTTAAAACATTACTTTATTATCATTAATGCGATAATGTTGATAATAGAGTATTTCTCGGCGAGTTGTAAAAATTTAGAACTTAAGTAGTGCATATTTGGAAAGTATAACTTAAGTAGTGCAAAATTGGAAAGTATCCATAAGGTAAGCACTAAACCTATTTAAGTAAGTTGCTACTACTTTTGCCGAGACGTGGGTCTCTTTTGAAAAAAAAAAAAGTATGTTGGCATGTTGCTACTATTGATGTCCTTATTTTCTAATAGAAGTAGAAGTGTGAAGTGTTTATGCTTGTGATAGAAAGGTAGGGAGCAAAATGTAACTTATGGGAAACAATTAGAGATAACTATAAAAGGACAATTAACCCTAGTTTTTGTTTGTTTGGTGAAATTGTGTTTTGGTCTTAAAGAGAATGGAGATAGGACTCTCGGTGTGATTTTGTGCAATCAAGGTTTAGTTGATTCTTAAAAGGTATCACTTCTAAACACTAAAGAGGTCGGATTCCTTTGGGTTGGAGGTAGATTTTTTTTTTCTTTTTTCTTCCATGAACCCTACTTACTTTAGAAACCCTTTATCTTTGATCAATGACGAGGTTTAGTTGTTTTTGATGTTTGGGTGTTGAACTAGATTTAAATAGCATTGAGTATTGCTTTGGTAATGTTACATGAATATGATACTCAAATTGTGATGCCATTGGTGTTGCTCGACACATTACAAAAAAGAAAAGTATGATCAATATTCATTCAACCACTTCAATCACTTTACTAAAATATGCAGTAAAAACTAAAAACTAAAAACTAAAAAAAGTCGTTCAAAAATGATTTTATCTATATATTTAAGGCAAAACATAAAAACATGTCATCGAGTATTCGAGTGAGTTAGTTACTTATGCTTTGAGTTTTCATAAGGAATTGTGGTCCATCAAATTTTAATCTGTCAATTTACATTTCTTTTCCTGTGTAAACACTTTTCTTAATCCCTTTTCACAATTACATCATATCTATATTGATATATTCTTTTAGATTTAAAAAAAAAAAACATAATTAGTTTATTTATAAGAGCAAATATATCAAATAAAACTTTATATTTCAGTATATACGATTAAGAAATGCATATACTTGAACATTGAGAATTATGTAAAAATATATTTTTCATAAAATCATTTGAAAAAAAAAATAAAAAATAAAAATATTCCCATCAGACATACTTTTTAATTTTTATTTAATTTCCCTCTCGAATCTTCACCCTCTTCTTTTAATCCTCTCCTTCCCAACAGAAGCAACTGCACCTCCATCACTCTGTACTCCACTTCAATTCCTCATTTACTTCAATCTTCTCAAATCTCATTTCGCTTCTCTCCAAAATAGAGAGAAAAAGTATTTGCGTGAATCACCATAACCGATGAAGATAATGCCGCGAAATTTGGCGGTTTTTATCAGCGTCGGTGCTTTCCTCATCGCCATTACCGGCGCCGAAGATCCATACAGATTCTTCGAATGGAATGTCACATATGGCGATATCTATCCACTCGGTGTTCGTCAACAGGTCGGTATATATCCAATCACTCAATAACTTTACTACAATCAACGTTTTTTGAGTTTGATTTCTCGGTTTTGTGTTTAATTCGTGATCTTTTTTACATTGACGATGATGATCTGAAACCATTACGCTGTATATCCTCTTAATTTCGTGTTTAATTTCTGTGATCTGAAACTGTGTAAAGTGGATGAAAAGCGGTTAATGATTGTGTGTGCGTATATGTGTTTGAATTGCAGGGGATTTTGATTAATGGAAAGTTTCCTGGACCTGACATTTACTCAGTTACAAATGACAATCTCATCATCAATGTCTTCAACAGCTTAGATGAACCTTTTCTTATCTCATGGTAATGGATAATTTTTCATTTCACGAATAAATAACATAAAAGTTTTGGATTTGACCATAAGTTAATTATTCAATAAATTTTTTGTTTTTCCTGAACATTGATATGTTTTCTGTTTATAGGATAGATCCATGATCATGAATGTCAAATGGATTAAACTTAATTATCATGATGTTTATTCTAAAGGTTATTCTAAAAGCTGGCTGACATAAATTTAGATCTGTTTTCTGGTTTTAAATTATTAAAAACGAAGAAAAAAGATCAAAAGAACGTTATGAAGTGAATAGTTGATCTAACCGAGGAAGATAACCTTAAATTTTTATCAGCCAATTAGCATGAGATCCGAGATTTTACAGATTCTTTTTAAGGACTTGATCGAATAGTTGCCTTTTTTTGGAATGTCCTAAAAATAATATAATGATATATTATTTTCTTTTAGGAGATCAAGAAAAACATTAAAAAAAAAAAAAAAAAAAAAACTACAATATCACACATTAGATGAGGTCATCGTGTCATTGCATATACCCTCATTTGTAAACACATAAAATTGATATTTTAAATTTGGATCAATCGTAGCAAATAATATAATGTTGTAGCAGATTTTCAACATTAGACCTTATGTAATGTATTAATTGGATCTTGTTACGTAGGAATGGAATACAACAAAGAAGAAATTCATTTGAAGATGGGGTGTTAGGAACAACATGTCCAATCCCTCCTGGTAAAAACTTCACATACATTCTTCAAGTGAAAGATCAAATCGGAAGCTTTTACTATTTCCCTTCTCTAGCATTCCACAAAGCCGCTGGTGGGTTTGGAGGTATCAGGATTCTTAGCCGTCCAAGAATTCCTGTACCATTCGATGAACCTGCTGACGATTTTACTGTTCTTATTGGAGACTGGTACAAATCTAACCACACCGTAAGTATCATTGCCTTACTTTTTTCTTCCCACCTTCACATCTCCCTCTTCTTTGAAATGAATTGATTAAAGCAAAATAATAATAATAATAATGTTATGGTGTCACACCATGACTTATGACTTGTTACACGGGTATAATATGTTGTACTAAAATTCAAATTATACAAAATTCATTAACTATTAGTAATTATCTCATTGATAATTTCACATACAATGGTCCGTGAGATTATGACGTTTTATGTTTCATTCATATTATATATTTATGTACTTTCGTAATAATAATAATATAATAATAATAACCTGACTAGGTTTGGTGACAATCTGATATTTTAACATATTTATAAATATGTTGAATTCCTTTTCTTTTTGAGTGCTTGTGTGTTTATAAAGGTTGAGAAATTATAATGATTTTTTTTTTTTAAATCTAAATGGCGTCTTTCTAATTTGGCGCCAAATGATAAAAAAAAAATGTTATTAAGCGTGATAGATCTTGCATTAATTGCGGAGGGAATGTTGCCTCTTTTGTTTACTTTGGAGGCAAGGAATTTGGGTCTTTAACATGAGTACTACTTTAAGTGGGTCACTTGTTAACCTTTCTTTATCCTTTGTATACGTGGCAATAGAGGTGAACAAAACTGGGGATGGTAAATTCAACTAAGATAATTAAAAAAAAAAAAAAAAATTATACTTAGATTAACTTTTGAACAAGTTTATGGCGTTTATTTAATATATAACCTTAATTAGTTAAAAGAAATGATCTCAAGATCATTTAATTGTTTATAGACTTATGCATTAGAAATTTTTTATTTATTAAAAGACTATATCCATTATAATATTTTGTGTATGATACCAACCTGTTTCTTAATCATAATTGGGTTTTGGTACTGTTTCAAAATGGGCCATGCATGTATGAATAAATTTCATAAATATACACGTTTTTCATATCGAATAGTGAGAAAAAAAATGTAAGATTTTTAAGAAAAATATCCAAATAAAATTTTGTTTGCTTTTTACATTTTATTTTGAAAAGATTCAACTTTAAGGTTTTAGACTATATTTCGTTTGATTTTTTTTTTGAGAGTTTTTAACTTCTTATGAAAAAAGCTCCAAAAAAAATCTTTTGTTCGTAGGTATGTGCTTTGGCTTTTACTTTTAATGAAAATTTTCAAATTCAAAAGTTATTCCAAATAGCTTTTGAGAGTTTTTAATTTTTTAATTTTATATAATTCTATAATTTGAAAAGTTAAAAACTAGAGTAAATTACACGCATGGTCCCTGTGGTTTGGGATAAATTGTGCGTTTGGTCTCTAATTTTTTTCTTAACTCGGAAGGTCCCTACAGTTTGTTTTTATTACACGTTTGATCCCTATCTCACCTAAAAAGACTATAATGCCCTTATTGATTTCTTTTCTTTTTTTTTTTAATTAATTTATTATTTATGTATTTCTTTTTTAATTTATTATTATAGATTTATGATTAATCTAAAAAATTATGCATATCTCTTCTCTTCCACACCCACGTTCCTTTTCCTACCTGAGTAAAATGCCACCGAAATAAACTATCACTATCAATTCCATCGTTGCCTATGCCAACTGAGAAAATAACGAACATCTTCACAGTAGAAAATAAAAACCAGATCGAATTCATTCAAAGTTCAAACCACAAATCAAATCTATAATCAAAAACAAAAATCAAAAGTGGAAATCAAATCCAAAAAGAAAATCAGATATAAAATCGAAACCACAATCAATTCATTCAAACCAAACATTCAATCCACCAAACCAGAAACCATAATCAATTCATTCAAACCAAACATTCAATCCATCAAACCAGAAATCAAACTGGAATCAAAAATCAAAACCAGAATAAAAAGTCCTAACCAGAAATCCATCCCCAAATCAACGCCTCTTTCTCTCACTCTCTCTGGTGGTGTATTTCGATTGTTCTAGCTTTTCCCCTCTTTCCCACACTCTCTCTGGTGGTGTATTTCGACGATGAACAAGTGGTTGACAAACCCAGTTGGTTTTCTCAGGTGGCGGCTCCTATGCTGTAAGTAAAACGATGGGGGCAACACTAAGGCTCCGGTTCAGATATACTTAGATTTACAAACCCTTATGGGGTTAATCTTTCCATAAATCAGCGCCAAGGACATATTCGTTTTTGGGTTTTGAAAATAAAATGTAACAGAAAATGACTAGCTCCAACAATGGCAGCCGACACCGGAGGAGACAACCGCCGAAAATAGACATGCCATAGCCAGATCTAGAAATAAAACAAAAAGTAGCAGAGATTTCGACGAGTGGCAGGTGGTGGAGGATGCAAAGCAAGAGAAGCGGTGGTATAGGGTTTGCTTGTTAAAGAAAGAGAGAAAGATATGATATATGATATATGATTTACCGTTTACATTGGCTAGGGTTTAATTTATTTTTCTGTTTTTTTAATTAAAAATGATAATACATAAAAAAATAAAAAATAAATATAGCAAGGGCACAATAGTCTTTTTAGGTGAGATAGAGACCAAACGTGCAACAAAAACAAACTTTAAGGACATTCTGAGTTAAGAAAAAAAAAGTTAGGGACCAAACATGCAATTTACCCCAAACCACAGGGACTATTCGTGTAATTTACTCTAAAAACTATTTTTGTCGTATAAACAAAAAGCTATAGTTTCTATTTCTATCAACAACACCTTTCAGTTAACATCTACAAGTTAGTTTTGCAAAATATGCTGTTAGTCATAGATTTTTTGAAAATTATATATCTATTAAATATAACATTTTTTAATAAATTATTAAATGCATAAGGTGACTATTTTACATATATTTGTTTTATAATATTAATTTTTTTTATATTACAATTTATGTCATTTATATTTATCAGTTAATTTTTGCAACACATCATCCTTTTATCAACTAGTGGATTAACTAGCAATTAGTTTTTTAGCTAGTGATCAAACAAATATGTAAATGTTATTAGAATCGTAGTGGAATATAGCATACTTCTACTAGCTTTAGGTGAGGTGATATTTCAATGTGATGATTAAGAAATAAAAAAGGTAAGATGGTACTAATCACACCATTTGAATGAACAACATGCTAATCTATTCATAAGTTTATGTAAGATATCAATCACAGAACATCAACAATATTTTTGACAATACACTCTTAACGCTTGACATGTGTGAAATTCTGCAAATCAACCAATAAGTTTATGTCATAACGTAGAGATTATTCTTTTTGAAAGTTGATTAATTTTGTAATAATAGAAATCAAGAGTTCAATTTAACGATAAAAAGCTAATAAAATTTTCGGCATGTATAAATTGACCTTTTTTTTCCTATTGTATTTGAAGAAAAGGAGTGTAGAAATATATGTAATTGAATGAGATTTTTGGTGTACTAGTTGAAAAGTTAGTTGTTAGTTGAAAACCCAACTGTTAGCTAATAAAAAAGGATATATGATAAAACTAGTTGATAAGTTAGTTGAAAAATATAAAATAACATAAAATGTCAAATGTCACTGAGAAAAATATAATACAATTATTTTTTTAAAAATATTAGCTTTTAAGTTACTTTTTAGTTTGTCAAACATAAAACTTTAAAAAAAACTCAAAAATTAAATTAGTTGTAACACACCAAACACATATATTAACCGGTTGGTAAAAAGATTGGATGCCAAGTTATGTGAAAAGTGATGAATGTAGATCTCAAACAAAACAAGAAGCTACATTTAAAATGTGCAACATTTAGAAACAAAATCACATCAAGTTAGGAGTTGTTTATACTTTATCGGGATGTGAACTTTTAGTAGGTTGGAATCTTAGATGACAGTTGGAAGAAAAATGGAGACGATCTTGTGACATAAAATGAGAAAAAGAAAAAGATTTGCTGAAAAAAACTAGGGTATTTGTGGAACACACTCTTATTATTTTTATTAAGATACAATTTTTCTTTTAAAAGTTAAAAAGATGCTGAACATTTAAGATGTAAAATTAAAAGGACTATCGAACCTATAAAAAAAATTAATATAATTAATATAATAAATTTGTAATATATCAATGTCTTGTTTTTTTTTTTCGGAACAAGACAATGAAAGGATGTTTGTAGATACGTCTAATTGAGTTTGTTATCATACAACATCTGTTACTATGTATCATTTAATTAAAAAACGATATACTAATTTGGTAACTCATATATAGAAAGTATATAGAAAATTATTCAAGAGAAATAACATATATTTCTTAGAACATACACAAATGGCGTTGTAATAAGTACAAGTGTCGAAATCACATCCAATTTACATTCAGCCCAAAATAGTACCATCTTTTATTGACAAATGTGTTGAAAAAGTACATAGGTTTCAATTCAAGTCATGTTCCTGTAATTTGATTGGATACTTTATTTTTATTAGTTCTGTTATTAATATACTCCCTCCGTAAGTTTTTTTATTTTTATACCAACGCATTTCATCTTTTAAATATTTTATTGTTGTGGTATTGTAGAGTTAATAACTTAATATTATTCAAAAACCTATCCATTTCACAATCTGAGTCGGGAGAAAGATTATTTTGATAAAAAAAAAATTACAACCTAAAATAAATAAATGAAAGTAAAAATTTCTAAGTTAAAAAAATTTAACGCCAAAATATTGCTTTGAATAGTACTTGGTAATATATTTTGTAAATAATTTAAATATCATGTGGTATTTTTTGTTTAAATATCTACGTTTACATTTACATAAAAATATAACAAACGTGTAGGTGTTTTGTTAGCCCTCTTCACATGCCTTGTTTTCTCATGATTCACATCATATATGTTAAAAATCTATGAACATGTTCACATGGTTTGTTTGATAATTAAAAAAAGAATCTATATTTCTTTCACTGCAACCCCATTTGATTGTTTAGGACCTTTTGGTCATATTCTACCAACCTAACAAATGTCTAAATTCCAATAATGTGGAGAAAATCAGTTTTTCTGATATTTTATAATAATTAATAGTTGGTAAAAAAAAAGTTTTTGAATTAAATCCATACAACGACTAACAAACGTATTATTGTTTTAGGCATTGAAAGCAATCCTAGACCGAGGACATAAACTACGAAATCCCGATGGAATTCTTATCAATGGACGTGGGCCAAATGTTACATCCTTTACAGTCCAAAAAGGTAAAACTAATAAATCATTTTCATATTGATTACATGATGTTTACATTTTTTTGTTTGGTAAACAGGAAAAACTTATAGGTTAAGAATATCGAACGTAGGACTACAGAATTCCCTTAATTTCCGCATTCAAAACCACAGGATGAAACTTGTGGAGGTTGAAGGAACACACACAGTCCAACAAATGTATTCGTCTCTTGATATTCATTGTGGGCAATCTTACTCGGTGTTGATTACAGCTGATCAGTCTGACCGAGACTATTATATTGTCGTCTCCTCTCGATTCACCAACCCAATCCTTGCCACTACTGGAGTTCTTCATTATAGCAACTCCGCTAGCAAAGTCTCTGGCCCAATTCCCGGTGGACCAACCATCCAAGTGGATTGGTCCCTCAACCAGGCTCGTTCAATTAGGTTTGCTATCCCAATATACTTTTTCTTATATCATATACTAAAATATGATGTTGTGATTGTTAATCATTACTTATATAATAATGTCATTAACACGACCTCGATGAAAACCATAATTAAAATTGTCTCGAAAGGTTAGAAACATGATAACAATGTTGAACATGTACCGTAACATATATCATGGAAAATAACACGTTTTCCACATACGACATTGTTGGGAGTCGAAAAGTCCAACGCTCAATTTGGTTTACTTTGTTTGTAGGTTGAATAACCTTCATTCCTTAAGGATTTGTTGTTGTTTTTCCAAATGATAAAATTATTATTAAAAACACTAGCAAAAAGTTAGTAAAAATAACTAGTTGATTATGCTTTTAGGGCAACATCCCATGAAAGAAGTGTGAATTTTCATCACCACCATTTTTTAGGAGTAGTTTAGAGTAAATTAAATTTGTCATTCAAAAAAACAACTATTACAAATACATAGAGTAAATTGCAAATTTAGGCATATAGTTTTTGGATTCCTTTTGATTTTTCATTTAAATAAATCATTAAAAACTCAAAATTAAAAAAAAATGATTAAAAAACATGCAAGAAATTGTTTAAAAGATAAGATGGCCATTTCAAATTTAATGATGACCAAATTCATAATTTTAAATCAATATCCAAACAAATTAGCAAACTATAAACAAACTATAAAAGACCAAAATTGTAATTTATTCATATATTTATATCGTAAATGAAACCTAAATATGTCATATATCATTTTTTAAACATAATGATATAACATGTCATTTTCTTAGTACCTTTTATTTATCTATTTCACTTAATATAAAGCTTATATTTTAGAGAGTTCATATTTTAAATTTTCAATTAAAGTACAATAAATCATAAAAAAATCTTAAAATTAATTTGAATTCAAAATTTAACAGTAAATTAGCTTATTCTGCCAACCTTAAAGTATCTTTAATTTATAACCTAGTAAGGTATATATATGGTTACATTTTTTTTTATTATTTTATTATTATTATTATTATTATTATTATTATTATTATTTTAACATCTAACCGAAGTAGCCCATCCCAGGACCAATCTTACAGCAAGCGGCCCACGGCCCAACCCACAAGGTTCATACCATTACGGGATGATCAACACCACCAGAACCATCATCATCCAGAGCTCCGCGGCACAAGTCAACAAAAAACAAAGATATGGACTCAACAGTGTCTCATTCAAACCCACCGATACTCCATTAAAACTCGCCGATTATTTCAACATCGGTGGAGTTTTCAGAGTCGGAAGTATTTCCGATAAGCCCACCGGAGGTGGGTTGTATCTTGACACCGCTGTTATGGGGGCTGATTACAGAACTTTCGTTGAAATCGTCTTCCAAAACCCTGAAGATATCGTAATGAGTTATCACCTTGATGGCTACCAGTTCTTCGTTGTGGGGTAATTAAGAACAAAAAATAAAGAATTTATCATATCCATATGTTTTGGTTTCTACTTTCTATTATAATACATAATCAAATATTTTTATTAATTTAGAATGGATGGAGGAGTATGGAGTAAAGGAAGTAGGAACGTTTACAATCTTCGAGATGGCGTTGCACGTAGCACAATTCAGGTCGACTTTTAGTAAATTACATTTTGGTCCCTCATTATAGCTCCTTTTTCGTAATTTTGGTTAACAAAATGTTTTTTCTTTCAATTTTGTTCATTAATTGATTTTTTTTAACCGGTGTTTTTATATATAGGTATACCCAAAATCATGGTCTGCAATTTACGTACCACTTGATAACGTGGGCATGTGGAATTTAAGGACAGAGTTTTGGGCAAGACAATATCTTGGTCAACAGTTTTATTTACGTGTTTACACAAATTCAGGATCAATTAGAGACGAATTCCCAATCCCAAAGAATGCTCGTCTTTGTGGAAAGGCAAGTGGTCAACACACACGACCATTATAATTTTTCCATAAATATCCCGAAGGTTTGACCTCTAAGCTAAAGTAAATTAGGAGGTTGAGTTTAGATATAATTTTCACATAACATATGCTGAATTTAAAATATACTAAGAAGTATTTGGATTGTGTATTTATAGCTTTAATGTTACATAAGCTATAAATTTGAATGACCTTATCTCAAGGTCACCTTTATTGTTGTATTTTTTTGTTCACACTTAAGTGGAAATATTGTTTTGTTTGGTGTTTATTGAAAAAGAAATCATCTGTTATTGTAATAAAGAAATGGTTAGAAGTTGGTGATAGACTTCCTATTTGTGCATTTGAATTTAGCGAAGATTTTACTACCTGCATATTGTTCACTACTAAACGTAAATTTAATGTGCATTAGAAATTATCAACAAGAAAAGATGGAACAAAATAGCTTCTATTATTGCTTTTGTAATTGTGTATCTACATAATAAATAGAGAGAAGATAAATTCTATATAAGAAAATGTCAAAAGTGATATATAGGTTCAAATCTCACTTTAGTTGGATTTAAAAAGTAGATTTTACGAATACGTTAAAGAGTATATATATATATATATATATATATATATATATATATATATATATATATATATATATATATATATATATATATATATATATAGGGTTAGGTTCATTTGAGACCACTTATATTTTGTGAGACCGTGAGACGCATTTGTTTATTTTTTTTTATTTTTTTTATTTTTTTTAGTTAATTCAAGTTCCAAAAATAATATTTAAAAAAAGAATTTTTTGATTTTTTCATTTATTTTGCATTTTAAAATTATTTTTAGAATATGTACAGTGTAATATTCTATTTAGAATATTTCACGTATTTTTCAAAAAAAATAGAATTTTTTTTTTATTTTTTTTAATTTTTTTTTTATTTTTTTTAGTTAATTCAAGTTCCGAAAATAATATTTAAAAAAAGAATTTTTAGATTTTTCCATTTATTTTGCATTTTAAAATTATTTTTTAGAATATGTCAGTGAAATATTCTATTTAGAATATTTCACGTATTTTTCAAAAAAAAAACGGATTTTTTTTATATTTTTTTTATATTTTTTTTAGTTAATTCAAGTTCCGAAAATAACATTTAAAAAAAGAATTTTTGGATTTTTCCATTTATTTTGCATTTTAAAATTATTTTTAGATTTGGTCTCACGGTCTCACAAAATTAGAATGGTCTCAAATGAACCTGAACCTATATATATATATATATATATATATATATATATATATATATATATATATATATATATATATATATATATATATATATAGAGAGAGAGAGAGAGAGAGAGAGAGAGAATATATATTACAGACCCACCTAAGCTTAGGTACTAAACCTCTAAAATATGTTGTTTTAACATGCTAAATATACCCGATTTGGTTTCACTTGGTAATATATCATTCTCCATAACATTTCTTTCTTTCATTATCGTTTTATCATCTCCGTTTTCTTTCCTCATTTATTGTTTATTACATCATCCAAGTGAACATTACTAAACCCTAAACCTAAACCTAAACCCTAAATTTAAACCCTAAACACTAAAGCTAAACCCTAAACCCTAAATCTAAACACTAAACCTTAACCCTAAATCCTAAACCCTAAACATAAACCTAAACCCTAAACCCTATTGTGTCGATCTTGAAGTATTAATCGTGAATCCATTAACCGTAATCTTTATATAGTAAAACAATGTATTTTCAAGAGGTTTGGTACCTAAATTTAGCTGGGGCTGTAATATATATATATATATATATATATATATATATATATATATATATATATATATATATATATATATATATATATTATTTTAAATATGTATTACAATCATTTGTTTTTCTTGTTTAAGATTAAACAAAAAAATAAATAATTATATTACATATTTAAAAGAATGAACACATTTTTTTACAGCACAGATACTTTAATCCACTGCATAAGTTCATCTATGTGACTATGTCCCAAGTAGAATTTAAACACTCGAGAGGGCATCTCAACTACCTATATGTTAGTTTTGACCTTTTGTTATGTAGAATTTACCCCTTCACTTTTTAAATTTTTTTTTAAACCTCATCTTGACCGACAAACTAAGTCCATTCAAACTTTGAGTTCGAAAATTTGTTTGTAAGCATAACCGAAAAACTCTTTAATGAGCTCGAAACTAAAACTCTTGGACGAACAATCCATTTCTAATTTTTTGTTTTTGTTTTGTTTTTTTTTTTTTTTGTTCCCAAAAATTTTACAATGAATTTGGTACTTAGACCATCTCCAACCCATCTTCATTTTTTCCCTCATAAATGGAGTAAAAAATAGAGTAAATAGTGTTTCATCTCCAACCCTACTCCATTTTCTATCCCATTTTTTACCCCAAAAAGTATATTCTTGGAATATTCTATTTTTATAACTTATATATATTGTCAAATACACCCTCTACTAATTAAACTCTATATTTATGATTAATTAATATAAATTAGAATATAACATTATATTATAAATATTAAATATTGTATTTAAATTATTATTAGTAGATAAAATAACTAGAAATGTATAAAATAAAAATAAGAGAGACTAAAATTAACAACCAAACTTCACCTCCATTTTTGGAGATATGAATAGTATTCCCCCATATATGGGGGAATACTATTCATATCTCCAAAAATGGAGGTGAAAATGAGGTAGGGTTGGAGAAGAATGGAGGAAGAAATAGGGGAAAAATGGAGTTTGGGGGTGGGTTGGAAATGCCCTTAGAAGTTCCTAATTGTGTCCACGTTATCACCAACAAACTAACAAATATAAAGATATACATCCAATAAAAAATGTTATTGAGCAGTTTTGTGTGCCATATATTCTTTTCTCCTATCAAATGTATGTATCTTTACCAACACTAGTACAAAACTTATTTTTTAGTGCGATGAGGTTTTTTTTGTTGGTGCGGTTGTAGCCTAAAACCGCACCATTAAAACACTTTCGCATCAATAAATCAAGGAACCGTACTAACAAATGCATTTTTGAGGCTGTTTTCTTTAAACGTACTAATAAATGCATTTTTGATGCTGTTTTTCAAAATCGTACTAATAAATGTATTTTTGATGCGGTTTTTCAAAACCGCAGTAATAATAGATGTATTTTTTATGCTGTTTTCTTAAAACGCACTAATAAATGCATTTTTTTATGCTACTTTTAAAAATCGCATTAATAAATGTATTTTTTGATGCCTTTTTCCAAAACTACAGTAATAACAAATGCATTATTTGATGTGGTTTTGGATTGAGTTCCCTCCTCATATTTTTTTTCCCGGACCGAAGCTCCTTCCAAAATTTCATTCCCCGAGTGATGCCTTTCTCTTCCCCTATATATTTCCTTAATCTAATTTCATTTGGCCACACAAACCCTAACATCGTCGACTATTGCAGCCCTCACCAACATCCTTGAGTCCGGTCACCCGTGTCCGTATCATCATCAATTCCGGCTGCCACAGCCTCCATCATCTCGTATTTCGGTCGACCCCACTCATATCATTACTGATTCACGACTTCCGGTCAGCAGCATGATGAATCTGAATAATCTTTGAGGAGTCGACATCCACTATAATCATCTTTGTCCATCGCGATCAACCCATCGTCAAGACTGTCAGGAATGTTTCTGATATTCTGATTTTTAATTTTGATTCATAAAATTACTTAATCTATGTGTCTGATTCTCTGATTTCTTAAGTTGGGTTGTGGAAGAAAGAGGGGGTTGGGAAAAGAAGCTTGTGACGTTTAAAGGAGAGCACATATGTATGCAGGGGAAGATATAAAGGTAGATAAAACCTAAAAAAAAGAAACACTCTCATGTCTTTTATCTACGAAAATTGAATTAAGGCAAGTTTTTTTTCTTTGTATTGATAATCTTTATAACCTGTGTAATGATCGTATGCATTTTGATAAAATTACTTTGTAATTTAGCTTTTGAATTCCTATCGAAGCGATGTAACAGATTCAAAGGTGGACATCATTTCTAAAGTCTGCAAGATACCAAAGAGGGGCCATATGAAGATGGTGATGACGAAATTGAACACGTCTAGATCAAAAAACTTGAATATGCTTCTGTAGTTACCTTCCTAAACAACTTACATACATGTACTTATTATATCAAATTGTAAACAGATACAAGGATGAAAATGTTAGAAAAGAATGAGATTTTTTATTAAGATAATTTGAATCTCTTGTATGGTTTGTGCCTTTACATCTTTTATGATTTGTTTTTTGTTTTGTTTCTATATTGTAAATCAAGCGGTTTATCTTTGTAATGGTTAGGGTTGTAAACGAACCAAACAAACACGAACAAGGTTTGTTCATGTTCGTTCGTTTAAGTTAACCGAATAAATGAACGAACACGGACGGTTAAACGAACGAGTTTTCTTGTTCATGTTTGTTCGTTTAACGAATTACATTGTTCATGTTCGTTCATTTATGTTCGTGAACATGCTAAACGAACATAAACAAACAAAGATAAACAAACATATACAAACATAAATGAACATATAATATAGTAATGAAATCAAACACAATTAAATATATATGAAGAAAAGAAACTTATATGAACGAACATAAAGAAACGTAAACGAACAACATAAACGAACGTTCATGAACATAATTGAATGAACGAGACCATTGTTCATGTTCATTCGTTTAACTAAATGAACGAGAATTTGTGGTCATGTTCGTTCATTTATTAAATAAACGAACATCCCATCGAACGATTCATGAACAGTTCATTGAACGTTCAGTTCGTTTACAACCTTAGTAATGGTGGTGCTCTTGAGGTTTTTATTTATTTATTTATTTAATAGAGCGGTTCTAGCTAGCTTTTAATAGTGTGGTTGTACTCCCTTTTTAATGGAAAAATCATTTGTTTTTTTGGTGCGGTTGTTCTATCTTTTGGGGTGGTTTTATAACCGCATCAGTAAATAAGAGTATTTTTTGAGATAATATTTTTTGAGGCGGTTCAATAACCATATCTATTAATCTTTTTAACCGCATCAAAAAAATCTTTCTGTACTAGTGTAATGTTCTATCACATAGGCTATTTCTCAATTCTACATCGAGTTATCATTGGAAAGAAAATTGACCAAGTATCATAGTTATCATTGTTAGACTAGATTTGTAATTATCTCGATTTATATTTGATAGATCTCAATCCCATTAACATGTACAAAAGATTTTAACTTGTCTTATATTGTACAAAATAAAATATTTTAACAAATATTAACTTACTATTTAAGATATTTTATTCTGTACAAATTTAATTACAAAATATTGTTATAATACGTCATATTTTGTTTGTAAAGTTACAAAAATGTAATATTTAATGCTATTTAATTAAAATATAATGTATGATGACTATGAAGTAGACACATGCGTTTCATTTCTTATACAACATAAATGTTAATCTATCCAGGGTGCACCCAGTGCTTCTGCCATGAAGCTATAACAATCTACGCGTTTATCGATCTACAATTAATCCATATTCCACATTAAGTTCCATGCCAGAAAAGATCAACTTAGAGGACAAAGTTGAAGTTACAAACTTACCATTGTTTGCGTTGAGGTCCCACATCCATGCCCTGATTTGCTACTGATTCTTCCGATGATCGGGTTTATCTGTCGACTGTTCTTCACACTTGTACATAGCTCATGTTGCATGGTCTACAAGATGAATCATACAATCAAAGGATTGAAAAAACCATGAGAATTATTGTACTTTAACTTGTGACTAATAACAAAATTAAACACACCGCTAGTAATTTCAATGTGTGCAATGGCACAACACGATCGTCGTGATCAGCAGTCAATAACATTGTTGATGGATATTGAATGGACCTTATCGGAGCATCTTCCCATGGTCGTTTAACATTATGCAAAGGCGAATACCTAATGAAATAATCAAAGTTGTTAACGAGATAATTCAAGAATTTGTCACGAAGTTGATTAAAGACTGTGGCATGATCATCCTCTAAGATCATATTGTGAATGTGCATTGAGAAACGATTTGACTCACTTGATTAGGTAATGAAAATCATCTTCTTTATCTGAACAACCAAACTCAGAAAGCCAAGCATGACCTAATTAAAGCACAAAAATGATCAATTTTTATGGAAAACAAATAAACAAAAAAGAACAACTCCTCAAAGACACGTAGAACACATTGTCACACATATACTCACCAATAGTAAACTTATGGTATCGTAACATGTCCATGACACCAGCATGAGCTAGAGCACAGCCAAATAAATCCGGTCTCTGTCACAACCATAATTAACGAACCAATGTTGTGTCATAGTTTGGCTATTGGCGTAAAGAAAAAAAGAGAAAGATACCTACCTGATTGATGCAAGCACCAATGAGGGTGCCACCATTGCTTCCACCTTCTATACACAACTTGCTAGGGTTAGTGTAACCTGAAGAAATAAGGTGTTCAGCGACTGAAATGAAGTCATCAAAACAATTTTGCTTGTTTCCAAGTGAACCGGCTTGGTGCCATTCTTCTCCATACTCTCCACCACCACGGATATTTGCTATACAAAATACAACACCTAGATGATGTGCTAAAACCACACGAGTAATGTCAAACGATGGTGTTAAACTAACACCATATCCACCATATCCAAACAATAAGCAAGGGTGCGATCCATCTAAAACTAAATCCTTCCGAGCCATGATAAATACAGGTACTTGTGTTCCATCCTTACTATGCACAAACACCTAAAACATAAGTAAAGTCAAAATGTATCTCTTTAGGACTTTGTTTGCTACATACAACATGACTAAAAAGAGTCGATGGTATTGGAAAAAGCTTTATGTTAGTCATTTTAGCATGACCAATCATTTTATGTAATTGGAATTGCTTTAAGTGCCAAATGGGGATTAAAAATATGGTCTAATACTAGTTAGGTAGTATGGGGTGCACACTTATATATAAGGCGACATTAATCCCAAACACGACGAATAGTGGGGATCAAGGGTGCACCCTCTTGCGAGGTTAAAGGATAAAGTCCTTGGTGGTGGTCTCTATTTCTAGTACTTCGTATGATTGATGAGGGTGGTGAGAGCATGCATGTATTCTGCACATACAAGAGATCGAGTGTGATTCTCTGTTAATCTCAGTCTCACTCTAATTTCATGCAAAAAGAGAAACTGAGAATGAGGATTTTTGACATCAACCTCATTTTAAGTCCAATGCATATTAATGCAATACAACCCACTATATGGCATCTTGTATGTCTTGCGTAACAAAAAATGTGTTAATCACGCTTACATTGAAGTTCATAAATGCTTACCTGATTAGCATGATATGCGGCTTGATCAAATCCTGGAACCACAATCTCGCGTAGAACCTTAAATTGTGGAACCATAGTTTTCAAATCAAACTGATAAACGACACCTGGGGTGATGAAACTACTAAGCTTAACGAAAAACATAGTGTCTTGGCGCCTAGCGCTAATGTAGTTGACACTACCAATATCAATAGGTAATGTATGCAACAAGTCACCTCTCTCCAAGTCTCTTATCTGTAAAACGTGTTTACAATCACTCAAATAACTAACGATCAGCTGGTTTCCATTTATGGGTAGAACTGAATCGATTACATCCTTTTCTGATTCTTTGAGAACTTCGTTCCAAATGCTCGGTTTCTTGAGATCTACTCGAACTAACTTGTACCTTGGAGCATGCTTGTTAGTCAAGAAGGTAAAGATTGTGTCATTGTTTACAATGGCTTCATAATTTGCCTCAAAATTATCAATAACCTTCACAAAGGGGAGAATGCCTTTTCCTCTATGACTTTCAACACCATTTGGTAGGGTAGATAAATCGCAACAATAGAATTTGTTGAGTCGTGCCGCACCTTTACATATATTCATAAGAAGATACTGCAAAATAGAGCAAAATATATTACTTGTTTAACTTTTCAAACGTTAACTTCAAAACCTATAATAGCATCCACGATGCATAGTTTAATGGAAAAATTGAATGAGGTGGAATGTATAGTTGACATTCAATTGATTAAATTCCAAACATAGTGGGATGCCATATTGACATTCCATGGATATGAAGTTCAATGACCATTGAACTCTTTGATGAAAAGAAAGAAAAAAAAAATCTTTTTTTTTTTCATTTAAAAGAAATATTTCATTGATATTTTTGTAGAGTTTAATATATTGTAGAGTAAAAAATGTTAGAGTTTTATGAAAAATGAAATAATAAGATGACAATCCGTTAAGCTTTATAAAGTTGAATCCATTGCATTGCAGGCGACCTAACAATAAAGATCTTATGGCCACCTTTCCATCGTCCGCAAGTCTTGCTTCAAGAATATGTGTAGGGTTCTCAAGATCATTCCAACATAATATATCTTCTGATTGTTTCGTCCCTAATAAATGGTAATAGAGTTGATGATTATAGTTAACGTTTACTTCAGTGCCAACATCCTTTTTTTGGGTCTCCCTAAACAAGGCAACACAAATTTGTATTTATGTTACATGAAAATATGATCTAACAAAAATTTTATATAATTAAAAGAAAATAATTACTTGGGAGCAGGAAATCGGCAATAGAAAAATCCCTTCGTGTCATGAGTCCAACTGATCGACGTAAATTTCACCTATCAAAAGGATCATGAAAATTTTGTAAACGATTAAAATGAATTCTTTTCCGGTTTCTTTTCTCAATATAATAAACAATAACGTATGTTACTTAGTGATATACAATTAACACAATGAAGAAAACATATGAAAGTTTAGGAATGTAATCTAAGATCTTACCCAAGAAAGTTTGTCTGGTTGAACGGTTTTGTCATCCACATTCATAACTTGTAGGGTTAACCAATCACTTCCACTCGAGCTTAAACCATAGGCCAAGTATCTTGCATCATGGCTGACCTCAAAAACTCGTAAAGCCACTGTTCCATCCTCGCTTAGTCCATTTGGATCGAGCAAAACCTCACCATCTTCATCTAAACTATCCTGAAAATTAATCTAGTCAAGCAAATATATATTTAAATAAAAAAAAATTTGCTCAAAATTAATTAACATATATATAAAAACATAATGATCGATTTTGAAGTCATTTATTACGTTAAGAATAAATGTTTTAAGAGTAAATTACATGATCCCTATAGTTTGGGGTAATTTGCACGTTTAGTCTCAAACTTATTTTTTTAACTCGGAAGATTCTTACTATCTGTCTTTATTGCGCGCTTGATTTGTCTTATCTAAAAATACTATTTTTCCCTTGATTTTTTAATTTATTTAAATAAACATACCCCCAATCTCAATTTCACCTCACCTTATCTTACCTTATCTATCTCACCTTATTTAAATAAATTATAAAATCAAGGGCAAAATAATCTTTTCAGGTAAGACAGGGACCAAACGCATAACAAAAACAAACTGTAGGGACCCTCCAAGTTAAATAAATAAGTTAATGACCAAACATGCAAATTAACCTAAACCATAAGGACCATTCGTGTAATTTACTCATGTTTTAAAACACAATCTAAATACTTATAATACATAATGAATCGTTTTTATATCATGAGAATGGTGATTCATATTCCAGTGCATACATACCTGGATATAAAGGATTGGATGAGAGCGAAGACCGGGATTATGAAAATAGAAATATTTATTCCCTTTTTGAAACGGACATCCGTAGCGAGGGTAGTCATATGACTTGGTCAATTTGTCACGAAGTCTGTCCCTGGAATTGCAATTCCTAAGCACTGATTCCGTTACTTTCATCTGCTTCGCCACAAATTCTTTTACCTCTTCGGAATCAGGATCTTCAATCCTATATAATACAAAAATTTGTATATATTTAGGATTTCGTAGATGCTACTAGTTCTATAAACCATCAAATTTCTATTGTTGTATAATTAAGATGCCTCTTGAAGAATGCAACGTCCGATTGACATATAATTTTGTAAAATATTGTTTGCGTTCCATGGTTCTTTTAACGAATTCTTTTCGTAAATAAAATGATCCCGAAGAAGTGCTAAAAAAAAGTAAAATATAGACAAGACAAATATACAACAAAGTGAATTTACCATCGATAAGGATCAGAAATAGCAACACCATGGTAGTTATCAACCACGGATTCATCTCTACGAGCAATTGGGTATTTCAATGGCTTCTTCACAATACCTTCCGAGCCCATAGTCAACTGGAGAGAGAGAGAGAGAGAGAGAGAGAGAGAGAGAGAGAGAGAGAGAGAGAGAGAGAGAGAGAGAGAGAGAGAGAGAGAGAGAGAGAGAATTTATTTTTTGAGGTATGCTTGGAAGAATTTCATACGAATACTTAATTTATAAAATTAACTGAGGAATCTATGATTACAAAATGAGGTTAAAATGTGTGCCATGATAACATAATGGTTTTGTTTTGTGGGGTAAATGGTGTTTATTCCAAATTTCGTAGTCCTTTGTTTTTAAGATTCTTCTTTGAAATCGTGAAAATGTTGACATTTTGTTTCATTATGACTTCATTGTCTTTTTTCTCCATATGGCAAAATCCAGCACATATCATATATATCTCAAATTGACGAGTTTGCCTCCTATAAGAAGAATCAACAAATTACTTACTTCATCATTCCCACCCGTTCTCCTTATTTCATACCGCAAAGAATAACGGGGTAATCCAAAAAATGGAGAGGTTATATATATGGCGATTTGTGTAAATATATGTGAAATCCAAGATAAACTCTCCAAAAGAACACTTGTGGAGAGAAGGGGTGCGTGATACATTAACATTTCCCCTCAAAGTCGGAGGCTCGATGATCTCCTTATTTCACATAGCAAAGAATAACACGGTAATCAATATATACCAAAAATGGTGAGGTTATATGGTGATTTGTGTAAATATATGTGGAATCCAAGATAAACTCTCCAAAAGAGCTCTTGTGGAGAGAAGAGGGTGTGGGATACATTAACACTCCCCTTAGAGTCGGAGTCTCGATAAGGATAGATAGGGATGTGTTGAACCAAAGGGGTGTGGGACGCCAACTCTAATAAATATATGTGGAGCCTAAGACTGTTTCTCCAAAAGAGTCATTGTGAAGAGACGGGATGCGAGATACATTAACACTTCCCCTTAGAGTCGGAGGCTCAATGATCTCCTTATTTCACCTAGCAAAGAATAACATGGTAATCAATATATACCAAAAATGGAGAGGTTATATGGTGATCTGTGTAAATATATGTGGAGTGCAAGATAAACTTTTCAAAAGAGCCCTTGTGGAGAGAAGGGTGTGGGATACATTAACACTCATCTTTAGAGTCGGAGGCTCGATGAGGATAGATAAGGATGTGTTGAGCCACAAGGGTGCAGGACGCCGATTCTGATATCATGTAAATATATGTGGAGCACAAGGTTGTCTATCTAAAAGTTGTGGAGAGATGACAGAACGAAGACTCCAACATATATAGTTACATATATTACCGTGTCGCAGCGATATGAAATACATTAACAATTTGATATGTCTAACATTTATGACAAAACATGGACTATTAAGTTTCATTTCATGCAATTTTACACAACAATAAAACAAAGAACATCTCGTTACTACTATGTGTGTAAAAGGATTTAACAATGACCACCTTTAACGACGGATTTTGATGTTTTCATGATGAATAAGTAGTTGGATATGATTTGTGAAGGATTGTTGTTGATAATATGTCTATAATTTAATTGTTTTTTTTTTTTTAACTTTTTAAAATGTGAATTCAGATTTTTTTTATCGTAATGAAGAAAAATATGATAATAAAAATAAACTCGATTTTAATTTGTATCAACCACAACAATAAACATAAACATAGAGAAGTCCAATAAAAACATCCAAAGCATATAACTAGTAGGACGAGTTGGATGGGTTGCAGAATAGGTTGCTTCCCATGTCGTCATGCATGAATTTCTTGGAGATGGGCCTCATATTCTTCATGATTCTTTTTGAATACTTTATACTCTCTTACATTTTTCATTGAAGATCGGGTTCCATCTCCCCCATTGCGTAGTCTCCTCCAAAGGTTAGATTTGCAAGTCATGCAGAACTATATCACCTTTCTCTTCCATTTAATTCTTTCATCTCTCCACTTTAATTCTCTCTTTTCTCTTTTAAGATATCATACAAAACAATATATATATCCTTCCTAATAAATGAAAATATTTTTTTAGCAAATGTTATTCTCTCCTAATTTTGAGATATTTATTTTTCCACTTGTCATTTACTTCATTTTCTATTTTTTATTATATCATTAATTTAGTTTCCATAAATTAAACATACTATAATAACTATATAACTTTTAAATTTTAAATTCTAAATTTTAATTTTCAAACTTCAATTTCAATTTCAATTTAACATAAATTTATAGTTTAAATATTCGTATATAACATTTTGTTATAATTAACAAATTTAGTACATGGGTCAGACAATTAAATACATAATTTTAATTTATTTATTTTTTGTATGTTTTTATTTTTTTTTCTAATAATTTTTAATTATTTCAATTTCTACTTTCAAAGACACTTCCGGTTTAATCATTTGTATTTAACATTTTGTTTTAATCAACTCGTATAATATACGAGTCCCATAACTAGTTTTAGATAATATATTTTAGAATTTTGAGATCTAATATCTATGTTATATGATTATAATTAAATAAGATCGTAAGCTTACTTAAAAATAAAAAATGTTTTTTTTTTATAAATATAGTATTATTATGGAACTGTTTTGTTTTTTTAATAAATTGATAACATATATTGTTTGAACACTCTCAAAACACGTTTCAATTAAACAATAAATTAAATTTAACAAGTTTTAATTATTCTTATTTTTTTTTTTTGTATTTTTAAGTTTTTATTATTATTATTTTTTTAAAATTGATTGTTGTGTATTTTTAATTTTAATAGCTGAAATTTTTAGTTATATGTATTAAATCGTTTAAATAAAAAAATTAGCACCACATGCCAAACCATTGCTTGTGTGTGACAACATTTTAGGCAACTACGGTAAAAATGAGAGGGAAGTTAAGATGATATTGATTTGGCAAACAAAATGGGACGGCAATCACAGCACAGCTCCCTCCGATTTAACAAGTTAAACGTCAAATTTAAAAAAAAAATGTAAGAAAAAACATGTGCTAAGTAATACTTCAAAAAATTTAACGAATTTTCAGCAAATATACCCTCCTATAAAGCGGATACCTTACATTTTTGGGTGTTTAATTGGTCTGAAGGGCATGATGTACAAATTAAATATTGATCTAGCAAAATTCATATTTCATTTATTAACTACCTAACATTTTGGTGACGAAATGTCTTTTCCTTATCAAAATTGAATATAAGTTTTGATTTTTACAGTAAATATTTAATTTCAACTAAACAAACATGATATATTTTTATGTTTCCGATTCCCAAAAGCCCGTCATGAAAAACATTTGCAGAACTATCTCGAAAACGATGTGAAATTTCGTGTGTAGATGGTGCGTAATCAACGGTCATAATCATTTCACAATCAGAACAATCATATAACTGCTATTGTACCCCACCTTAATGGATATATATCTACAACATATGAAAGATAACCAAATGATATCTCACTACAACAAATCTATTTCCCCAACATGGTGTTTGAAGAAAGGGAAAATAACCCTTGAGGGTAATTAACTTTTACGTTTGTACTCATTTGGTCCTTTTTTTTGTATTCAATATACCATTGAACTTGTTGATTGCGTTCACCATAACCCTTTTGACCGGCTTTTTGACATGTGATAGCCGGTCAAAGGGTTATGGTGAACACAAACAACAAGTTCGATGGTATATTGAGTACAAAAAAAAAGGAAAGGGACCAAATGAGAACGAAATCAACAGTTGGTTACCCTCCTAAGTCATTTTCCCCGAAAAGTTATATGAAATTAAAGTTGCAAAATTATCAAAGACTACAACCTTCTTTGGCTATAACGTATATGAAGAGCGTTTCAAAGGGGTAACCTTGTTAAAACATGGTCTATGTTATGCTTACTGTGGTTAGCTGTCAACATCTCTCTGCAAAAAGATATGACTGTGTATGAGAGGTATATTTATCAACATAAACGTTTATCTCAAGGTATATTATGATGATGTGTCTACAAAAGCAACATGATATTGTACATATTTATGTTGTATCTTATCTCATGAATTCGATCTTAAATCTAAGTAAACTCAAAAATCACAACACTTGTGATTCCACTCATTTGTAAACTTGTCTAGAATCCATGATACGATAAATCATTTGATTGGAAATGTAAATGTAGTCATGAAATGTGTCTGCTTAGTCAAGATTCCCCTAATAAATATTTAAGTGCATTACATTATTGTACATGTATGAATAATGTTCCTTCGTGAGTTATATTTTGAAAAGAAGAAAGAATGAATCTCATAAAGTCATTAATATCAGTAGGAGATGACGTGGGATTTGCTGTAAATGAGTAAAGAGAAAATGAATCAGGAGGGTAACCAACTGTTGCATTTGTTCTCATTTGGTCCCTTTTTTTGTACTCAATATACCATCGAACTTGTTGTTTGTGTTCACCATAACCCTTTGACCGGCTATCACAAGTCAAAAGCCGATCAAAAGGGTTATGGTGAACACAAACAACAAGTTCGATGGTATATTAAATACAAAAAAAAAAAAACAAAGTGACCAAATGAGTACAAACGCAAAAGTTAATTACCCTCAAGAGTCATTTTCTCTTGAAGAAACAAAGACGATTAGTTGCATTTGATTAATAAAATATGACATATAAACAAATGTAGATTGAAATGTTTGGTGCGTTTTCCTTTTTTCTTGCCCTTCTCATGTAACATTTTAGATAGACAAATCTAGCATCTTGTTGGTATATTTAATAAAATAACATTTTCTCGTTCAAAAAAATAAATAGATACAATTGCAAACATTTTAAATATTGCCAACAAACATTATAGGGTTAAAAGATTTTGTCATATATGAAAACTAGAAAGGTTACCCCCGCTACGCGGGGGCCAGATGTTTTCAATATTGTTTCTGAATCGATAAATATGACAGATGTAGAAAGTGCAAGGATGAAAAGCCCGGAGTTTGCCCCGGGCCATTTTTTTCATGTTTTTATGAAAAAATGTAAAAGTTTTGACTGCAAGGATCAGAAGTTTCAAAATGGTTAAAGAATTAAAGGGGTAGGAATTAACAAATTTTTAGAAAATGGATCAAAGTTGTCAAACCGTTAAAGTTTTGTGGTCAAACTTTAAATATTAAAAGGTTCCTAAAAAGTGTAAAAATATTGATTGCAATGACCAAAATGTCAAAATGTTAAAGTTTTGTGGCCAAACTTTAAATATTAGAAGGTTCCTAAAAAGTGTAAAAATATTGATTGCAAAGACCAAAAATGTCAAAATAGGTAAAGAATGAGGAGCAAAGTGCAGGTACCATTTCTGCCAAAAAAATATCCAGTTTACTATTCCTAAGCTTCAAAAAATATATATATATATATATATATATATATATATATATATATATATATATATATATATATATATATATATATAAATTAGATATGTGTTTCCGACTCTTCCCATAAGTATTTAATTTTAGTTACATAAAACTTGTAAAATTTTGGCTATTGTCTTTATCATGAAAAATATTTGTAATGTTAAATTTAACATTATCATACCCAAAATTTGTCAACTTATATTACATGTCATCTTTAACACCATGTAGGAAATGATGTGCAAATGTTATAACATGTTAAGAGATAAAAAGAGAGTTAGAGAGAGAAAGTGTGAGATAATGGCTTCTGGTTGGTTGATTCTCACGTTACTTCCCGTGGCCATGATAACATTTCTTAACATAACACCTAATAACATCAGAGGGGGGCGGTGTGGTATTATGGCGCCATTATGGGAGCTGCCAAATCAGCATAACGTCTTATGCCGTTGCCCATACCTAACAGACTTACAAAAGCTCTATGATTAAGCTTGTTGATTTAAAAGTCAAAATGATATATTTAGTGTTTATGAAAAGAAAAAAAAAAGTCTGCATGTCTAACTTTCCAACATATATTCAAAAGAAAAAAAATTGCAAAACCGTTGTACGTTTCATTTATCTTAGAGGAAAAAAAAAACATTTCCAACCCAATTTCATTATTTATATTTTATTTTATTTTATTTTATTTCCATTACTTTTCATCCTATTCGTTGAATAGTATTACACCAAATATGTTATAACACTATTCGCAACTTTTTATATAATTTCGTTGAGATTTAAAAAAAAAAACCAAAAAAATAAAAATAGATTTTTTAATTCTTTTTTCCAGCGAATTTATAAAAATAAAAAAAAAACTGTGATTTTTCATAATATAAAATCAAAAAAAATTGTGATCTTGAAGTATTTTTTTATTTATTTTTAGGTTTTTTTTATTTTCCATATAACCTTTCGCGATATATATATATATATATATATATATATATATATATATATATATATATATATATATATATATATATAGAGAGAGAGAGAGAGAGAGAGAGAGAGAGAGCACGTTAGGTTCATGTATTCTAAGTATTTATTATGTGGATGCAGAAATGATTGTGGGTCAATCATGTCATAAACCTAAATAAGGGTAAATTTGTAATATTACCTATTAGTTTGTTTTGATAATTAAATAATTAATTACTTAATCCCTTTAATTTAGCCAAACTAGTTTAAGGATTTAAAATCCTAATTAACTACACAAATACAAACACGTATCTGGTTCTTCTTCCTAACCTCACCCTTACCGCCACTCTCTCTCTCTCTCTCTCTCTCTCTCTCTATATATATATATATATATATATATATATATATATATATGTATGTATGTATTCTACGTAGTGTGTTCTTTGATAAAGGATCGAGATTAAACGCCCTATACGAAGCTGTTAATAGAGGGGCTGACGTTTGGTTCAATGACAACCGCTTCAAGATCGTCCGCGAGCTCGGTGAGGGTGGGTTTGCATACGTCTTCCTTGTTAGGGAGGCCTTCACCGACGCTTCCGCCAGTGGGGCCTCTAAGAAGTTCAAAGACCCCTCTCACATCTCCGGTAAACAGAAATCCCCGATTTTAAGATTCCATTTCTAGGGTTTCAAAGTAACTGTATTGTATCTGTTGATTTCTTTCTAGTTATGAATTAATTTGATCTCCATAGGATGGCACTTATGCAATGAAGAAAGTTTTGATTCATAATAATGATCAGCTGGAGTTGGTAAAGGAAGAGATTCGTGTATCCTCCCTGTTTAGCCACCCGAATCTGCAACCATTGTTGTATTATGCCATTATTCCAGTAAAGGTAACTTATTTATATCCACAATCATATATGTGATAATATAAAATCACCTCTTTTCGTTTCACTTAATCAAAATTTGTTGAGTTTGAGTGAGCAAATAATTTTTTGTTTGTTAACACGATTCTATTCTATTTGGCACGCCACATTGGAACAACCTTGGACACATGAACCATACTTGTTGTTTCCAGTTCATCTAGATGGGACTTTGTTGGACAATTCACGATTCCACTTTTTTGCCTGATGAAGAACCCAATAGAAGTCCATCACAAAGATTATTTTCAGGATTCACATAATGTTCAACAGATAAAAGATTTGTAGTGTATAGGATTCCATTTTCCGTTGTCAAGGGGATAAAGACAGAGTGAATTAGAATTCTACCGTTCAGATTCAATTACAGTTTCCAGCTTTCAAGACTTTCTTGGATCTTGTTGGGATTCATTTAACAGGGAAGGATTCAATTACATAGTGATGTGAAACCACCGGCATGATAATGACTTTGTATTCTTACAGAATGGATTTGCTATTCATTCAGAATGGATTTTTTATTCTGTTAGAATGGATTAACAACAATATTCTCTTATAATGTATTAGTATTTTACTTTGATTTCAATGTTTTTATTTGCTTTTTAACCATTCTCAAATTTATTCCTTTAAGAGTCAATGTAATTGTTAACCATCATTAGTCGTATTCTTTCAGAATGAATGTAATTTATGTTCATAGTTGTATCTTTTAAGAATGAATTTAGTCACTAATTCTAAAACATAAAAATATGTTTCATATAAAATTTGTATTCATTAATAAATATTAGTTTTCATAATATATGTTTATAGTATTATGTCAGAATAGAATGGTTTTTTCAAGATAATATGAATACATTCTTTTAGAATGTCCGAATTAATATAATTATTATCTCGAAAAATCAGAACTTTAAAGTTTATAGAATTAGTTATTCCCTAAAATCTACAATTTTCCTTTTTTAAAATTATGTTATTTGACTAAAATACCCTTACAATGAATTTAGATGGTATTTTTCAATTATCTTTAATTCAACAATATGTATTAATTAGTTTCTTAAAATAACTAAATGATTGGTCAACAATCATTTCTACACTCACACAATAACTAGTTAGAATACAATAACCTAAGTCTATATATATATATATATATATATATATATATATATATATATATATATATATATACACACACACACACACACAATAACTAGTTAGAATACAATAACCTAAGTCTATATATATATATATATATATATATATATATACACACGCACACTAGCAGTGTACCCGCGCAAAGCGGCGGGACGTGTAAATTCTTTCGGTGATATGTTTCCTCTACAAAAATGTTATGTTACAAAAGAAAGTATATGTCCAAGACAAAATAATCAAACTATGGTGTTATTTGTTACATGATGCATCAAATAACCGATAAAAAGAAACTGGTCAAGATGACATAAAATATGAAATGCTTAAGCCATTCAAACAAAAATAAAGAATTATAAGAATACACAAAATATGCAAATTTGTAATAACACATGACTAATTATATATTATTAATCGTGCAACACTTCTTTATACACCACATTTGATGTATAAACTTCATCACCTTTTAGATTTTCGTTAGGTTTCACTAATACTTTTGTGGTCCTAGCAGAAACAATATTATGTAAAAAAAACTTAAAGTTTGTCTTCTTTATGATTTTATTACTAACTTTGGACTTTTATGCTATAAATTTAGATATGACGGCTAGTTTTTTTTCACTATCGTCGATTAGTTTCAATAGATGATTAGCTTTCTTTCCGCAGACGTCAAATATATTTATTTTAGTGAACACTTTCCTTTTGGTAAGGATTATTTCCCTTATTTTTAATATGAATGTCATCAAATCAAATGAAAGTCTTAAACTCTTATATATTTAGCTTAGTCTTTTCATTAGTTTAACATCATAATATCAATGTTAAATGTTATATATATATATATATATATATATATATATATATATATATATATATATATATATATATATATATATATAACATTTAACATTGATATTATGTGTGTACATTCTTAGTTTCATTTCGGCAACTAAATTGTCTGTTTTATTTCAAAAAAAATATTAGTTAGTTATAATTTCTTTTGCGGACGGTGAATAATTTTCTTTCGAGGAATAATCTATTTTTGTGAATTATTTGGCCATTCGTAAAAATACCATATCTCAAATGAATATACAATAAATAGTCAAATATGATTTATAATTAAGATTAATATTTATTAGTTATGTGTTGGTGTTAATTTTATTAGGTGGAGAAAAGAAGTGTAACAATAATAATAATAATAATAATAATAATAATAATAATAATAATAATAATATAAACTTGATATTACTTTAACAAATAGTAAACTAATGGAAATAAATACAATTGAACTATATATTATAATTTAAAAGTATACAGTTATTTGACAAAGAAAACATTGTGAAGATTGCATCCTTTGACTTTGAAACAATTATAATATTTATTTTTTTATAACTAATCTCATACATAGTACTATAATCACAATGTGTCGAAATTAATTACACCATATTTGACATAATTAAAGTGGATTAGAGATATAATTATACAATAAAAAAATTAATTCATACATTATTCTTTACATACCATCATGTTAATATTCATGCTATGGAAAGTACCACTTTTAATATATTTTGGCAACCTTTAAGTTATAGTCTTATCAAATGTCTTATATTTATGTAATAACTATACATTCACAAACCATATTCTTACAATTAATAATATGAAATTATTTTTGGTCCGTAGTTTGCAACTTCAACTCACAATGACCGGATGCTTTTGATACAAAATTCATATTTAAAAACCTCAATTAGACAATCTTGATCTTATAATCAAGAATTCACAATTTAATTTTTTCAATCTACACTCTAGTCTTGATCTCACAACACTAACAGTTTAACATCATATATTGCTAATTGTACCAGTATTATGATGAAAATAGTTGAGTATCCTACAAACTAAATCATGATCTGCAGATGGCGCTAACTCCCTTCCAGGGATGGTTCCACTATGGTGCTCATAGTGGCACCGGCAACCCCTTATTTTTCCGGATACGGTGTAAAAATTTTCAAACTTTTCGTTTTTTCTACATTTGTGCCACTACGTAGAAGGAAAAATGTGTCACCGGTAACACCTACTACGAAATCTTGGGTCCGTCCATGCTCCCTTCAATAATATAGGTACAAGTTTCCCACTTTCTTCTTGGCTTATACATTCTTTCGACATCGTCCTTCCTGCATTTCACCCATCTTATCTTTAAACACACACACATATGTACATCGAAAAATACACACTCAAGAGACACAACCACACTTGTATACTTAATACAGACACCACACACACACATCAAACTTCATAACCCAAAAAACCAAAGATCATCAAAGACTTGTTAGTGGCATCAAAAAACAAAAGCAGCTGATAGAAATACAAGTGGCAAATACAACATACTTCCTGCACAATTCCCCAATTAGCAGCAAGATTTATCTAAAAAGCTAGTGAAACAGTTGATACATATGCAAAATGCAAGTCAAAGAGCACTACATTAGTTAATGGCGTTTAAATTATTGAAAAATGTGTAAGATGCATGAAAAATGACTATGCAAACTTACAGAAGGGTAACCATGCCAAATGTCCACTTATAAAGTTACATGACTATGCAACTTTATCCGATTGTCCAACATGCACAAAAAATGAGAGATAACATTCGAGTTCAAGTAACCCTTATTGCTTCCTAGAATTTTTCATCTCAGAATTCTTCGATGAATATTTGCAGATTTCTAACCTGGGAAATCAAACAAAACATTACAAATCAGATTTTTCTTCTTCAAATCGAAATTTAAAAAATAAAAATTGATGGTAAGGCAAAAAAAAAGGAATTAAAAGCGGAGATACTAAAGGGTAAAAGTGATGATAATCATAAATTGAATTGAAAAGAACATGCTTACAAGTTCAATGCTTGGTCTTCATTTCAAAATGAACCAGAACCCAAAATCCAAAGCATCTACAAACATGATGAAGATTCAAAAGCTGGAAAATCAAACAACATATTTACAGATCTTGATTGTTCTTCTTTACTTCAAGAATAAAAAAACAAAAATGATAAAAAAAAATGGAAATCTAAACCTAAAATATCAGAGAAAAAGTATATGACAAATCAGAAGTAAACCGATAGGAATAAACTTACGGGTTAAAATCGTGTTTCGTTCATCATCCATGGGATGTTACGTTCCAGATTTTTGGACCTAAAAAGAAACCTCCAAAATTAACACAATAAGAAAAAAATGAACCCCTCAAAACATCGATCTTCTTCATAAAGTTTAGATCTTTTTTTTTATAATTTCTAGTCTTCACACTAATCAATTCAATCAAAAGTAAAATCTCAAACATATATATAATCATAAAAATATAAAAATTAAAGATGTTGGAAAGAGCTTTAGATTAAGCAAAGAAAACAATAGAAAAATGGGCGTTTGCTTCTCTCTTTAATGTATTGGACACTCTTGTGTTTGCTTCTCTCTAGCCAATACATGTTGCAAAAGAAATTGAACCTGGATCACACTAAAAGAAACAAATTAGAGCTAAAAATAAAATAAAAACAACAACAAATTCGAAAATGGTTGAAGACTTATGAACCAAAAACAACTAAACTAAAAGGTAGTTCCAAAATGAAATTATTCGTGAAAAGCATGGACTCCACCTAGAGTCATCTAGATTAAAAAGAAAAATATAGATAGGTAATTAGGGTCAAATGAAGGATTGTACTCTCACCAGTCACCCATTGCTTATTGTTTTCTTCTAGATTTTGAGCTTCGTAATAACATCCTCAATTCGGAAAATGATACAATAAACATGAAAATGAAAAAGATCAAACATAGATCTTTCCACAAAATTAAACCTCGATGTTTAGAAAATCGAAGTCGGTCAAAAACTAAGTATCTATTTAAAATATTTCAAAATTGCAATAAATATTATACATAAATGTATAGTTTCGAAATATACCTGAATATGTTGGAAACCATGGTGCTAGGTGGTTGAAGGCATAACCATGAAAACGACACAAAAGTGTGTATCGATCAGGCCGACATTTGGGAATGGTTGGGTTTGACTGGAAGCGACGGTGTAAAAACGATCAAGAAATGTCATGGCCGCGGTGGACGGCGTCACATATGACAAATCAAAACTCTAAATGCCAGTTGAGAGAAAAAAGATAGAGAATGAGAAGAGGGTGAGCTTCCAAAAGTAATTTAGGGTTCCTGTGGTGAAGTCGTTTTTGGAAGGAAAGACGTCAGAAAGCGGTGTCATAGAACCGGTGGTTGGGGATAGTGGAAGATGGGAGATGAAGTCATTTATGTTCCTGGACGGTGGGCTTTATAGTAGGGGAGGGAACAAAGAGGTATATGCGATGGGAGGGATATTTGAATCAACATGCTAAATTTAAGGATATCTAAAAGGGTTTAAAATTTGAATGAATCCGGGATTTGAGGGAACCATATCAAATTGCTAAGAAATATAAGGAGATTTGATGAGAAATATTTGAATTCAAAACCTGGTTAAAATTTAATATTATTTTATTAATGGTTACTTGTACTATCAGCTTCATCATTTGGACGTCTTTAAAAAAATATTATTATTATAATCAATCTATTTCTAGAAATAGTTAGATTTCTTTTATAAGATAGTATATATATATATATGGTTCAGTTCCGGTGATGACTCTTTTTCGATGAAAACTCGTGAGGACACCTTAAAAAAAATTAAAAAAAAATACAAATCATAAAATCAAGAATAGTACTATATCGGAGAGAAAAAAATTGAAAAAAAGAATTTTAGATCATTAAAATTGAATCATGGATCATAAAAAGTGAAAGATGGATCATAAAAATGATCAATGCTTCAATATTAATGATCCAACAAAAAATATTCCAATTTTTTTTTTCTCTCTGATATAGTATTATGCTCGATTTTATGATTTGTATTTTTATTTTTATTTTTTTTAAATTTGTTGAGGTGTCCACACCGTAAAAAGAGTCATCACTCGCCTCCTCAGTTTATTTTCCCGCGTAATTAACTTAACTGTAAAACTACGAATGTAACCTTCTTGCCTTTATATATACATTTACTACTCTTCAATTTGATATTTCTGTCGTGAATTTCTCTTCTAAATGAAGAACTTTTCTTCTAAATCTTCAATCAGCCTCAAATCTCGGTGCCATAATTCTCTTTATTTTGATTTCAAAATCCCTATCCCTATACTCCATTCATTCAAAATTTGAAATGCACATAAACCTTAGCACTCCCGACCTCCCAATAATTTCCGTATGAAACCCTAATTTTTCAAAACCCAATTCCATATTTGTTTCAAAACCCAAACTAGAAGATTTATTCAAAACCAAAATGAGAACAGCCAAAGAATAAGGGAGTTTGTGGTTGTTTTTCTAATAATATCAGTCTGAACAGTTTACTATAACTTCTTAGGAACCAAATTCCAACATATTCGATATGTGGTTGCTTTTTTGGTCTTTCAAATTTATATTTATATTTAGGGGAAACTTGGTTTGAGCTATTATAATTCCACAGATTAAGCTCTTATAGATTTGCACTTCTATAGGTGATAAAAGTGCTGAAATACTACAATTTGCTTGTAGTTAAATCACTTCGTGGGCTAAAATTAGTTAATGGTTGTGTTTGTGACTAAATTCATGTGAAAGGTTGGTAAAAATTAGCAAATTAAAATTCGCAGCATAATAACATCATAATTTACATACATGTTTGTTTTGCTTTCTTTGTTGTGATTCTACAAAAAGAAGCAAAAAAATGATGATGAAGAGTGATCAATGAGAGAAAACTGAGTTGAAAATGAAGTAGGGTGGAGCTTGATAATTCAAAAATGGGGAAAATGACTTATATAGGTGACTATGTTTCAAAATTGTGCAAAAAATGATGGGTTTTGGTCATAAGACATCCTATGTGCTCATACAAACCCTAAAGCTCGGATCTAGGTTTCTCTATTGTACATACTTTGAATCCAAGACTTTGAACCCTAATTCTAGCATATGGAAATCAGAATTCACATGTAAATAGGTTTAAGAACATACCTTGATTATTATATAGCAATAACAATCCAATTCCTCCTTGAATTGACCTTGGAAAGCAGAGAGTCACAAGTGTCACTCCTCTAATGGCTTACAAACACCATAAGCAAGTGGAGAAGGTATAAAGAGAGAGGAGGGAGGTTAGAATTCGTCTCTAAGACTTCTTGGGAAGGGATACACGAATTCATAACCCTAGGGGTGTTTATATAGGTGTAAAGATAGGGTTTCAGTCATTATCCTTATCTAGTTGATTATCCATTAAGCAACCAATAAGATAATCCTTGAATCCTTATCATACTCGAATTCTAAGGCTTTCCAACCTTAAATTCGTCCACCATACTTATAAGATAATCCTTACCTTATTTTGTAACTATCACATAATTACAAATTAACCCCTCTAGTTTAATTAATTACATTTGATCACAAAACTAATTCTTAATTAATTATTGACCAATATTAATTAAACAAATATGATTTCTCCTTTAATATATTATTCTTATAACATATTAATAAATCATATTATCCTCTCTCTCTTTATTCATTTCTCCAATCAAGTTGCTTTGGTGAAGGCAACCCAAAAGGACCATGCACCATCGGGTCAAGTACATACCAAAATAGTTATGGACTTAGACACTAATCCAACAGTCTCCCACTTGGATAAGTCTAATAACTATTCTGCGTATGACTTCGGATCCCGATCTGCAATCGTAGCTTTCCAAAGCCGCTGTCAACTCTGATCATATCAGATACGCGTGTCCTTAAGATAAGGGATCATATATTCCTCCATTCTAGATATCATATGAGATATGATTTCAAATCATTCTCTTTGTACTATATCTCGATTTCCGATTTATGACGACAGACTAATTGAACAAATCAAATTAGCCCTAGCCCGGCCGAGCATTTACGTTTGTCATCACTAAACCATCGAGGGGCCCAAAGATATCGCTTTTATCCTACTTTGGATAAAAGGAACGGATAAACTTTGATACAATGCTTGCTTGTACTCACGCACCGAATCACACACAACAATATGTTTTATAACACCAAGTTACTGGTGCGTTTACATATTATCAATGTGCAACCGATTCGCAAGATACAACTCACACATCTCGGTTTCAAGAATATAAGATGTTATCGTCTCACCAATCACTCGTGATACAATTCATGGAGTGATCCAAGTGAGCGTGGGTCTAATCCAATGCTCAAATCACATTCATAAGCACTCATGAACGTTGCAGCAAACATTTGCTTATGTCTAATACTCTTTTAGACAATCCACACACCAATTCACGACAGTCTTCATTCATATCTACTTCCAACATATGAACGACTGTGGCCCGTTTGAATAATTCGGTTATTCTTAATAAACTCAATTATTCTGGAAGTCAAAACATGCAAATGTGAAACACAAGAATAATACTAATCCCATATTGCCTCAAACCTTTGAGTATAAATAAAACTCCTTTTATTTATCACCATATCGATTACTCATTATTTGTCGTTTCGGGTAATCAACTTCTTACTTGAATTACAACACTTGTCCCATGCTCCTAGCATGCACACAATGTTTACCTATGGTTCTTACTTTGTGAAATAGATCATATTGAACACATTTCCAATCCTTCTCATTTCACAACTCCAAATCCGTTTTTCATAAGTTAAAGAATATCAAATTCTTGTTACTTATAGAATATGCTAGATTCTAACATTCTATGCAATTATCCTTTCGTAATGTCACTGCAGCAAAGTCACAAAGACTATTGCCAATGATATTACAAAGTCTTCTATCGGAGATTGTTACAAGACAATTCCATAGATGTGATGTCTCTCACTCAAAGTACTTTCTTTGAACACCCTTTTGCATAGAAGTTTCTAATCTAGTCATAGATTTCTCAATATTCAATTCCCAATATGGACACACTTCCATATGTTCCATATGGCAACTCATTCTTAATAGAATCTTATCTATTCGTAATGATGTCGATACGGTCCATCCAATATGGAAACATTTCCATATTTTCCAATACTATACTTCCAACTACTCACAAGCGACCAATCTTCGTCGAACTTGGATTGTCCTTTGATAGTTGTTTAATTATTTTAGTCAAAACCAATTCTAGTCCCTTTTCCCTCTAAATGCGCTCGTCATTTGGAAAATTTTAGAATGGTCAAACATTAAGCATTTGCAATCGATCCTATACCCGAAGCGTATGGGACACGACGCATAATGTTTTATTTGCTATGTTCTCAAAATTCGAATTGTGAAGAGGGATGCCGTAATCATAATCGAAATTTTAAGAACACACTTTGTACCTATGACTAAATTTTATTAACATTTCTCAACCTAAACCTTTAGATTTGAAATGAAGCATAATATTCTCTCCCTTAATTATAGCAAAACAACTCTTCAACTATTGCGACTTTGCAAAGTATGACTCATGTTTTCTATAATTAATATTGCTAACCTTGCAATACTTTCCTTAATAATCATACAATCATATCATTTATGCTCCCACTATCATGATGATTATTATAAAACATAACACTTATGCTCCCACTAGCTTCGACATGTATTCATAAACATCTTAACTTTCAGAAAACAATACTTATTGAATTCTTAAGTTCATGTTTTTAATACTTAGTGCTTTGATAATCCTTTATCAATGCTTCTTGAACTTATACACCTTTGCCTTCGATAGTTCATATGTGTGTCTAAACAATTAAGACTAATTGCCAAACCTCACAATTCAAATTATGGAAAGGGATGCCGTAACCATAATTGAATTCGAGAATGCAATTTTACAATCACTATCTTCTTAAAATCTGTCTTAGTGAAAGCATTTCCTCACAATCATTTTCATGAAGGAGGAAATCTTATGACACTTAGATTTGAGCGGTGTATGTGTTCTTATCCATGTGAATTTGTTAAAACTAAAGTTTACATCAAATTCAAACTCATATGGACCGAACTTTCTTAATCTTGATTTCTTGCCTCTATGGTAGCACAGCTGCCCACCATGTCTTCCAAGTAGTTAAGCAGCTCACCATTTCCTATCAATGTACCTTTCATTGATTAAGGTGCTTTGCCTTTTATGCGTTCAAAATGAGAACTCATAGAACTCACATGCATAATTAACTCGATTGGATTGGCACATAATCAAAATAATGTCAACACGATAGGTTGTAAACCTCAACTCGTGTGCTAGTGATGATCGATAAGGTTTATTTGATTTGTTCTTGAAACCTTTCAAGACCATTAAGACTCCCACTGACTCCTTGACATATAAGATTCTCTTGTCAAAAACCATTTCTTGACAAACAAATATTCAAGAGTTAGTGTAGCTTTTATCAAAAAACTTCATAAATTGGTCCTAGTTGGTCTTTGTCTTATCCAAGACATCACAACTTTCCACATTTAATGAAAGTTACAAACCTTCTTAATACCTTTCACTCAATGTCACAATCTTAACTTTAAGACTTGTTATTGGAATGAAGTATGATTGACTTATTGATTTAACCATTTCTTCAATTCTTGATTCCTCTTCTTAGACATACAATTGTACTAAGACTCACTTAGAGGATCAATTGAGATATGGTTCTTAATCATTAAGACCTATCATAAAGCATAAAAGGTACTCTCCCATCTTCTTAGAATGGAGAAACTTTTATCTTTCTGCCTACTTGATTCTTCTTATCCGTTCTGCTATTGATCTAAACCCTTTAATCAATTCAAAATTACACTTAATCTTGTAAGTATAATCATATTTACTAAACCTTTAGTAAATCATGACGAATATCATTGTTACTCTTATGGTGGTCTTGATCAACACACTACTTTGTGTACTTGATCTCCTAGTCTTTCACTTGACACTTTGTCAACGAATTGATCTAATTTCCAAATATGAATTTCTCATTCATCATGCAACCAAGTTGCATGATTCCAAATTTCTGTCCAATTGAAACTTTGGGCGATGAGAAAACTCTCCCTATTTGGTAAATTCTTGACATTTCCATAAATAACATAAATAAGAATCATATCCATTTGTTGTAGAAATATGCAAACACTAATTTTCATAACGATTTCATTGCAAGGAAATAAATAAATAAATAAGTAAGTCAAACGAAAATTTGTTTTATTTATAAAAGCAGCGGAAAACATATGTCCTTACAATGCAAAATCCATTGAAAACTATGTATTTTGAAAAAAAAATTTCTAACAACTCTATCATAACTATCTAAGATCAAAATCTAATCTTCAAGTCCATGCGATCAAGATCCATTCCTTGTGATTAGATTCATCTTGCTCTTTCACCAAGCTTCCTTTCTTTTCACTGATCCTGTAAAACATTCAAATGCAATCTTATTACATTATGTATTAAGAATTAATGAGTAGGAACTTAATGGAGTTAGATAGTGGATTTTACCTGAAGCACATCCATACTCTTTGACTCTCCCAGCTTCTGGACTCTTCCGGCTCTTTAGGCAGACTTGTATCCAACGCCCTTTCTTTTGGCAGCAAACGCAGGTCGGTTCTCCTAGAACGTCCTCAGAAGTATGTTCGGTTGACTCTCCCAACAAATACGCTCCATTGCTTCGCCAAATCATTTCTGATTCAGCAACAATGAGCATGTAAGTTAGGTCAATGAGGTTGTCATCATGATCCATCATATAATACTTTCTTTTAAACTCATTATATGATTCTGGAAGTGACTGCAAAACCCAATTCACAGCCAACTCATCTGGGAATGACACACCCAACATTATCAACCTATCAATGTGTGATTTTATTCCTAGAACGTGGGCACACACGGGTTTACCATCTTCATGTTTCATTTCCAATAGGGCTTTAGTGATATTGAACCTTTCAATTCTCCGATCTTGTGGGTTGGGGAGAACAATAGGAGGAGGAGGAGGAAGTGAAGCATGATTTCTCGTTCCTCGATTAAATCGTGGAATACCATCTTCATGTGGAATACTTGTTCCACGGGATTTGGGAAGACCATAGTTGTCGAACTTTGACATCTACAATACGGGAGAAAACGAATTCAAGTTAGTTGATAGATTTGAGTCCTTGGTAAATCACCCAAATGAAGTACTAAGGCTAGGACCCAACACAATATTCTACAACTCGGGAGAGGGATGCCGTAACCCAAATTGCAGAACATTTGAAGGTAAGTGAATGACGATTCACTAATTTCCACCATGAAAAACGAAAAAGAAATTTAAGTTTTAAATCTATGAAAATTCCTAGATCCTTTGAGATACATTGAACTTTCAATGGCATGTTTATATCTCGATATGCCCCTCTTGTTTGTGACTGGGATGCCGAGGATCACAAAACGGGTGTGAATAACCATGCAAACTTACATGGTGCACTCACATGTTACAGTCACCTATTCGATGTGCCGGTAAACCACACACGCTCCACCGAACTATGACAAACATTGAGTCACCATTTGCTACCTTTGCTTAGACCCATTTAGTGTGCCGGTTAACCACACACGCTCCACTAACGTCTTCGCAAGGGCACAAAGTGTAATTTCATGGAATTGCATCAATTCACTTTTGCCTAAGTAACTAAGATTGGGAATTTTATGAAAACATTTAGTTACTTTAGTAATTCATTATACTTATAATGGAAGGTTTCGTCCTATCCTACCCGTTCGGCTAACGACCCTCCACTAGTCAAGAGTGCGGTGGGTAAGAGTGGATACCCATTCAATCGCCATTTTATAGGCAATTTCCTTAAACACCCCTTATAGACCAGCTTCGTGAATGAGGCCTACTAACGGTAAGACTGACTTTTAGTTATACATATATATATATATATATATATATATATATATATATATATATATATATAATGTTAGACTTTTAATGTTATATATATAGTATAGGGTGTATTTTACACTTTTAAAATATTAGGTGGTTCAATTTGACAATTATACTTTTAATTTACTTAAATTGTAAACCTAAACTTTTATGGATTTATTAAACCTCTTTAATTAAACACTTTAATTAGTTAATAAAACCATAAGGGTGTGATTTGAACTTTTTCAAAACTATACTAGAGTTTTAGAATTTAACATTCCTAATTAAACTTTTAATCAACTTTTAAATTCCAAAACTTGAGGGCAAGTTTTGAAACATTTCAACACATTAGGGTTTAGAATTTAAATATGCATCAAAATTAAACTATTTAATCAAAATTTAAATTCCAAAACTTGAGGGCAAGTTTTGAAACCTTTTTCAAAACATTAGGGTTTCAACTATTTAAATTTCAAAACAACAAAACTTTTGGGGTTCAAATTTAAACTATAAAACCTAAAGGGCCAAATATGAAACTTTTCACAACAACAAGGATCAAATAACAAATAATTTAAATTAACATTTAATCACATAATTATCCATATTTGATGATTTCTTGCAAAATAATTTATCAATTTACTTAAAATAATTAATCAATTATCTTATAAGGAAACAATTATCCTATTAATTGATAAATATCTTCAATTAGATTAAAAATATAGTCAAATATATCATATAATCGGATTAATATTAATCTAACATGATAAGGTAATTATCCATAAGCAAAAACAGCAAGAAATCCCGAAGTACCCTCCTTCTGACGAGTTGACTCGTCGAGTCAGCCTTGGACTCGTCGAGTCACCTTGGACTCGGCGAGTTCAGCCATGGACTCGGCGAGTCCAGCCTCCAGAATGCAAAAAATCGAATTTTTCAGTTACAACAAGCATCAATACAATAGAAACCAATCATGGCTCTGATACCACTGATGGGTTTTGGTCATAAGACATCCTATGTGCTCATACAAACCCTAAAGCTCGGATCTAGGTTTCTCTATTGTACATACTTTGAATCCAAGACTTTGAACCCTAATTCTAGCATATGGAAATCAGAATTCACATGTAAATAGGTTTAAGAACATACCTTGATTATTATATAGCAATAACAATCCAATTCCTCCTTGAATTGACCTTGGAAAGCAGAGAGTCACAAGTGTCACTCCTCTAATGGCTTACAAACACCATAAGCAAGTGGAGAAGGTATAAAGAGAGAGGAGGGAGGTTAGAATTCGTCTCTAAGACTTCTTGGGAAGGGATACACGAATTCATAACCCTAGGGGTGTTTATATAGGTGTAAAGATAGGGTTTCAGTCATTATCCTTATCTAGTTGATTATCCATTAAGCAACCAATAAGATAATCCTTGAATCCTTATCATACTCGAATTCTAAGGCTTTCCAACCTTAAATTCGTCCACCATACTTATAAGATAATCCTTACCTTATTTTGTAACTATCACATAATTACAAATTAGCCCCTCTAGTTTAATTAATTACATTTGATCACAAAACTAATTCTTAATTAATTATTGACCAATATTAATTAAACAAATATGATTTCTCCTTTAATATATTATTCTTATAACATATTAATAAATCATATTATCCGCTCTCTCTTTATTCATTTCTCCAATCAAGTTGCTTTGGTGAAGGCAACCCAAAAGGACCATGCACCATCGGGTCAAGTACATACCAAAATAGTTATGGACTTAGACACTAATCCAACAAAAAATACTATTCAAGTTCGGTGTGTTCAAAAAACACCATCCAAGTAAAGCATTTTTACAAAAAACACCAACGAAGTATATTCGTTGTTCAAATTTAGCCATGTGGTAACCGGCAATTACCGGTAAAAAATAAGTAAAGGAAAAAAAACAAGAGGAAATGACTCAAAGAGGTAACTATGTTTCAAAATCGTTCAAAAAACACCATCCAAGTTTTGTATGTTTAAAAAACACCATCCAAGTAAACTTTTTGTACAAAAAACACCAACAAACTATATGTTTTGTTCAAATATTATCCACTGGTAACTGGCTCTTACATGTTAAATGATGACTTGGCTTAACTATTATGACATGGCATAATAATTATTATAAATGATATATTCCTCCTTTAAAACTCGATTTAGGGTTTCTTCATGAACAAATGACTTCTTCTTCTCCTATGATTGCTCTTCTTCTTCTAAAGTGATGATCTCGAACTCAAGTCCAAAACCCTAATTCTTGACTTAAGACAAAAAGGGCTCCTTTACCCCTGCCTTAATGGGCCTCTCTACCCCTAAGGCCCAAACTCATAAAAAGCCCCAAAAGGCATCCAAGCCCAACTATAAGGCCTCTAAGGCCCAATATGGCCTAAGAACCCCCAACATGGCCTTAAGCCCAAAAAATGACTTGCTACAATTAGGTGGGCCTGAGGCCTAACTTAAACAAGTCCATGCATACGCCTAACATATGTTGAAGCCTCTACGATTTGGATGTCAAGCTAGTACGCCCGTTGTACTCCTAGCGTACTCGACTAAGGTCAAGAACCGCTAATCTTCCAAAGGCCATAACTTCTTCATTCTAAGTCCGATTTCATCATTCGTTATATCCACGAGAGCTAATTTAGGCATCAGATAACCATATCGAGGGTCTAAAGAATGACGAAATCGGACTTGGAATGAAGAATTTATGGCCTTCGAAAGATTGGTGGTTCTTGACCCTAGCAGAGTATGTTGGGGGTACGCTAGGAGTACGTCAGGCATACTGCTTGAAATCCGTATCTCAGAGGCTTCAACATATGTTGGGCGTATGCATGGACTTGTTTAAGTTGGTCCTTAGGTCCACCTGATTGTAGCAGGTCATTTTTTGGGGTTAAGGCGATGTTGGGGGTTCTTGGGCCATATTGGGCCTTAGAGGCCTTATAGTTGGGCTTGGATGCCCTTTAGGGCTTTTTATGGATTTGAGCCTTAGGGGGAGGGAGGCCCATTAAGGGAGGGGTAAAGGAGCCCTTTTTTCCTTTAGTCAAGAATTAGGTTTTGGACTTGAGTTCGAGATCACCACTTTAGAAGAAGAAGAGCAATCATAGGAGAAGAAGAAGTCATTCGTTCATGAAGAAACCCTAAATCGAGTTTTAAAGGAGGAATATATCAGTTATTGTTTTGTCAATAATTATTATGCCATGTCATAATAGTTAAGCCAAGTCATCATTTAACAAGTAGGAGCCAGTTACCGGTGGGTAATATTTGAACAAAACATATAGTTTGTTGGTGTTTTTTGTACAAAAAGTTTACTTGGATGGTGTTTTTTGAACATACCAAACTTGGAAGATGTTTTTTGAACGATTTTGAAGCATAGTTACCTCTTTGAGTCATTTACTCTTGTTTTTTTTCCTTTATTATTTTTTACCGGTAATTGTCGGTTACACAATGTCAAATTTGAACAAAGAATGTACTTCGTTGGTGTTTTTTGTACAAATTCTTTACTTGGATGGTGTTTTTTAGACACACCAAACTTGAATGGTATTTTTTGAACAATCTTGAAACATAATTACCCATATAAGTCATTATCCCTTCAAAAATGTGTTTATTTGTTTGTGAAAGGAACAAGGGGATGTAAAAAGAAAATTAAATTAGAATCATAAACTGTTTTGACATATAGCTAAAGGAAACTTTTTTGATTTCGGAACAAAATAATAAATTTTTTTGAATATTTTAAAAATTGTCTCTTTGATAAGATGGTTTTTTAGTTTGACTAAAATTATAAATAACCCAGATTAAAATTAAGGAAGATAGTTGAATAATAGATTTACAAATAAATGACAAATTTTGTCTTTTGTGTTATTACTAATTTTTATTATTAATAATAAATAATAAATAAATGACAGATAGTTGTATACGACATTTTCAAGTTTTGATATAAAGACACAAAATTTAGTTTTAAAAAGCTAGCAATTCACTGTTTTAAATAATAAATTGTTTTTTCTTTAAATATTATATATATATATATATATATATATATATATATATATGGGAAAAGTAAATATACCTTTAAGGGTATATAAGCTTAGGTACTCATTCATTAAAACTACATAGTTTTGCTTATTGATTAATTTTCTGGAAAAAAAAAACAATTTCAATACGTGTTTCCTTATTCACGTTGTTTCCATACTCCATGAGATTGAAAGAAAAAAAATACACGATCACAAAAACGATTTCTTTGAAATCGGAATTTCAAGTCATCGTAATTCCCAAAAAAAAAAACGATTTCTCTGAATTCAGAGTTTCATGTAAGAAAAAAACGATTTCAATTTAATAAGTTAGAAAAAAAAAAACGATGTCAATTCATAGAGAGTTGAGAAATCGATTTCAAACAGAAAAAAAAATCATAGAAATCGTGATTCCCAGAAAAAAACGATAAATTGAGGCTGCAGCAGCCCAAGAAGTTTATTTCTTTTCTTTGGTTTGCTATAACACTTTTCGCAATTTACCAATGATTTCACTTTCAACTATTAATTTTCCATATATTTTGTTTATCATCTGAATTTTTATTTTATATGTTCTATTGTTATCCAAGTTGATTTTGTTTGATCAAATTTAGTTGAATTTATTGCTTTTGATATAATGAAAAAGTTAGGCTATCTCTAATACGGTCAAGTTATCATTGTCTTTTACTTGTGGTTTTGTGCAGATCATGATGTTTGAAACCGAAGCAGCTGATAAGGCTATAGAGCCGTATATAAATGAAAATGTTGACACAAATGATTTTGTGGAAGCAACATATGACTCTGGAGAACTTAACAATTTCAGAGTGAACATTGATGTTGACGAAGATGATGTTAATGATGAAAGGATATTGGGAGAGGTTTTTGATACACCCAATGATGCCTATACATTTTATGATGATTATTCATTTTCACATGGCTTTGGTATACGTAGAGATGACACAATTAAAAATCCTAAAACAAATGAGTCTTTTCGGAAGATAGATGTATGCAACAAAGAAGATGTGACAACCCGAAATTTCTAGCTTGTATAAACTTTCAAATCTATCAAAGTTAGACTCGTGTTGCTATCTTTTAGCACTGTTTAGGGTCTATTCTGAGTATTCTGAGACTAGTGCATCACAAGAGTCAGTGTTTGGAATTGTCAATTAAAGTTCCAAACCATCTAGCAAACCGTAAACCTCTTCAAAAGGAGTTTACGGTCAGGAAATTTAGAGATTTCGGTCATGGTGACCGTAAACTGCTCCTTATATATAATGGTTGATCATTTCAACCATTCTTTTCAGTTTTCAAGCCTTAGAACCGATTCTCTCGCAAGTATCATCCGACTTTTCTCTTAGATCTTCAAGATTATAAGTATTTCTTCCCTTGATTGGTGATTATCCTTATATATGTAGTGATTATACGTGATCTCATCCATGAAATCTCTTCATTTTGATAGATCTTCAAAGTGTTCTTCATTTCACCAAGAACACACACTTGTGTTCTTGGATCCTAATCACCCTTATAAGCTTCTAATAAGTAAGTACACTACCCTTAGCTTGTTATATACTTGAATCACTTGTTAAACACCTAGAAAACATCAAGAAACTCAAGAACAAAAGGTGTTTACGGTCTAGTGCATCTTCATAGACCGTAAACCCTTATAAAGGGTGTTCTTATAGCCTTTACCCTTCCTAAGGCTAAGCATGGTCCCGATAATCGATTCCTTTGATTGAAGCCCTTGAAAACCATCATTTGTGAAAGATTTGGTGAGTTGCGGTTGGATCTCCTTAGACCGTGAACTCCATGACCGTAACGTCATTAGACCATGAACCCAAGAACCGTAAACTCCAAGGACCGTGAACACTTGGACCGTGAACTCCCTAAGTCATACCTCTTTGGACTGTAAACTCAAAAGGTTGGCCATACACCTTAGTTATGCAATCATATGTGATTATATCCCTTCAATCTAAGAGTTTCCTAGTCTATTAGGGTGTTATCTCTTATGATTAGTTGTTAAAACACTAATTACATGCTTATATGTATCATTATATGATAAATAGGATCCATGTGTGTGCTGAAGTCTTCCTTTGGCACTTAGCATCCTATACCACTCATTCATCCAAACCACTCACTACAGGTGAGTTCATACCCCTTAATCTATCTTTTAAATGATTTTAAATGCTTTTATGGGGGGGGGGGGATACAATTTGAAATATTATAGTCTTTATATCAATCACATGTGATTAATAACTAGCAAACAATGGATTTGCTAAGCTGTTTTATCAAACAAACTACTTTAAATGTTTATCAAACTCTTTTACATGTTAAACTCTTTATCAAACCTGTTCTTACATGTCAAACGTTTCTTTTAACTCTTTTAAACTTATATATTGTCAAAACCATGTCTAATGCATATATATAGTTATATAAGTAAGGTTGGAAGGAGTTAGGACTGATAACTTACTTTATTTTCATGTTCCTCGTTTGGTTGTGGACTTAGAGTACCCTGTTATTTGTCCGAGTGTCGTTTGATCCTTAGTTATATATTATGTAAATATGTATAAGACATAAAATCTTTTATCTCAGTTCAATACACTTGGTCATACAAACAACTCTACTAGTGAACTTTAATAGGTATAGTTTAGGAAGATAATACTCATTACTTCTAGTACAATGAAACACACAAAGAGTCAGTTCATACATGAGTTAATACTTACTATATGAGAAACATAACAAACTTACTATATGAGAAATAGAACAAACTCACTATATGAGAAACAGAACGAACATACTATATGAGAAACGGAACGAACATACTATATAAGAAACAAAGAGAACATACTACATACTAGAAGGGATAGAACATTTGATTGGGAAGAGAAGCAAGAGAAAGCGTTTCAAACGCTGAAGCAAGCCTTCTGCACTGCACCGATAATATCCCTCCCAGAAGGGATAGAACATTTCGTTGTGTGTTGCGATACATCCAACCAAGGCTTGGTTGTGTGCTTATGCGAAGAGGAAAGGTCATTGCTTATGCCTCCCGTCAGCTTAAGACACTCGAAGCCAACTATACAACACACGATCTACAGTTAGGGGCAGTGGTATTTGCTCCGAAGATCTGGAGACACTACCTGTATGGTAAAAAGAGTACTATATTCACAGACCACAAAAACACTCAACACACATTCGACCAGGAAGAAGTATCATCCCAGTGAAGTCAAACAAAAGAAGCAAAAGCGTGTCCTGATAGTGAAAGGTTCACTGGTATACCAAGCGAGGACCTGAATTTCACTTGGTGGCACGAGGATCAAAGGAACGGAAATATCCTCATCTTTTCGCTTAGTTACTCGTATTAACTTAATAGCTTAAACTCTAATTTTGGGACAAACTTCTCTCTAACGGGGGGATGATGTGACAACCCGAAATTTCTAGCTTGTATAAATGTTCAAATATATAAAAGTTAGACTCGTGTTGCTATCTTTTAGCACTATTTAGGGTCTATTCTGAGTATATGAGACTAGTGCATCACCGCAGTCAATGTTTGGATTTGTCAATTAAAGTTCCAAACCATCTAGCAAACCGTAAACCTTCTCAAAAGGAGTTTATGGTCAGGAAATTTAGAGATTTCGGTCATGGTGACCTCCAGCAAGGAAGAAATATTCACAGATACACTGAGAATCTCCAAAAGGAAGACAGAAAGGGCAGAAGAGTCGGCTCCAGCAAAACCCGATCTGACTCGCCGAGTCCCTCTAGTAGACTCGACGAGTCCATGCGTGAATGATAAAACTGTCAGTCCTTTAAAGCCATATAATCCTCCTTTGCCATTCCCAATTAAAGTCATGCCTGCAGAAAAAGTTGAAGCATATAAAACCTTCATGAAGCATGTTAAAGCCCTACAAGTTAATGTGCCATTTTGTGGAAACGATGCTCCAGACACCCAAATACTTCAACTTGCTAAAAGGTCTTTTTGCTGCTAGGAAAGATTTAGCTGAAGTCGCGGAGATACTATTGGGTGAGCGACCCGAAAAGAAAGGCGATCCGGGGAATATTATAATTTCGTGCCAGTTTGGTAATGAAGTTGTCACCCAAGCATTGACCTACTCGGGTGCAAGCATCAATCTGATGCCTTTCTCTTTCTTTAAAAGGTTGAATTTACTGGAGCCAAGACCGGTAAATATGAAGATCCATTTGGCACACAAGACAATAATTCATCCACAAGGCGTTTGTGAGGATCTCCATATAAAAGTTGACAAGTTTATATTTCCGGTAGACTTTGTGGTGGTTGACATGGAAGAAGACCCCAAAATTCCAATCATTTTGGGGAGATCATTTTTAAACACCGCATGTGCCTTAATTAATGTATGTGAGTCTACACTAACATTAAGGGTAGGTGGCGAATCCACAATGTTTAGAGTTGTACCAGAAGCCAAGCAAGAAGAGGAAATAAAGGAAGAAATCTCATTTCGCAAAAAGAAGATCCAAGCAAGTTTCTGCTACATTCTGGAGAGGATGGAGATGCTAACAAGGACTTGGAGGAGTTAGAAAAGCTACTGGAAGGAGCCGACTCAGAACACACCCAAGAAATGATGGAATACGATCAGACTCGCCGAGTCACTTTACTGGACTCGACGAGTCCAGTCGAATTTGATAACAACTTGGGCGATTTAGATTTGTTTGTTGCTAGTCCTCTGTATAGTCTGGATTTAGATATTTTTCCTCATTCTTTAGGAGAACAAACAGAAAAAGAAGACATAGATACGGAAGTTCAACACGCCTATATAGCATGTCTTAATGCAATTACACTTGAAGATGGGGTGAGCACAGAAAAAGAAGGGGAGGCAAAAGAAAGGAGTGTGAAAGCTGATCAACCATCCATTACCAAACCTAGAGCACGCACCTTCACAAAATACGAAGTAATTCAGTTTGAAGGAAAAGAAGTGCAAAAGAAGGTGAAAACGAATGGGGTGAAGAAGAAAAAGAGGAGAATGGAAGCCCAAGCAGCTGGGAATGATGTTATGAAAAAGAAGAGAGAGGAAGTAAAACGGGCTTACAAAAAGAAGTTTCACGCTTACAAAACGAAGTACAAACCACAAGAGACTAGGCGTGCATTCCCAATGCTGGAAGATGACGAGACGTAGACGGGAAGGAGTCCAGCTAACGACTCCTTAAAAAGAAGCGCTTGGCGGGAGGCAACCCGTTGTTTAGAGTTTGCTTTCTTTTACCTTTTTGAGTTTTGTTTGAAATTTTTTTCGTTTTTTTTAGAATTTTAATCTTCCAAATCATCGAACATGTCTGCTTGAGAGTGCGTATGGACTAAGTGTGGGGTGAAATAAATTTTATTTTCTTAATAAATGACAAGAATTTTAAAAAAAATCTGAATTGTTTGCAAGAGACTCACCGAGTCTGCTGATGACTCGACAAGTACATATAGATTTCAGAAAAAATGGCATCGTGACCAGACTCGCCGAGTCTGACGCCGACTCGACGAGTCGGTATTATTCACAGAAAAAAATAATAAAAAGAATTACTTTTACAACTGGTAACTAGGGTTTTAACCCTAAAAGAATCAGTTTTTACACACACTCGCCGTGCGCCTCTCTCTCAATTCCCTCTCAAGCATTCATCTTACTCTTCATTGTTCTTCAATTTTTTTCAAGTTCCATCACAAAAAGGTAACAAATTTCTTCCTCTTTTCTGTTAAAAGCATGATTCTAAGGCTATCTATCATGGAAATTGCATAGAAAAAACCGATTTTGAAAATTATTAAATTTCTAGGGTTTCGATTTTTCATGAATTATGATGTTTTGCATGTTTATTCTTGCCTAAATACCTTATATACATATGTATAGACAAAACCCTGGAAGAAATTTTGAGATTTCCTTGTCCAATTTAGACCGACCCGCCGAATGACTCGTGCAGTTCTTGCGACTCGCCGAGTCGTACATGGACTCGACGAGTTGAGTCGGGGAACATGTGCATGACACCTTTTAATTATAATCTATGTTTCTGGGTTTTGTATCTTTGTTTTGCAGAAAGAATGTTCAGCAGGGGGCAAAGTTCTGGGGGACACCAAGGGGACTTTCCTTGGTTGAATTTCCCACAAATTGAGTCCGCTTCAACAATGCAGAAGTGGAAGAAGAAGTTAGCCGACATAAGGAAGAAGGAAATATACGTGCCCAATAGGATAGTTTGGGATTGGTTGCAAAATGTACACTATGAAGAGGAGTTAGCTCCTTATCTTTTAAAGGAGTTTACCCACGAAGGAGAAACGATGATTTGTGAGGGGTGGAGCCGGGTCTTTTGAATTCAAGAGCCGGTGTATTTGGAGCTTTCTTCTCCACAATATCTTTCACGGGGGGAGTGGATTGTTATCACCCAGCAAGTTTCAGTTTCTGCCTTGGGGGTGAATTTCATCAATGTTCTGTGCTCGACCTTGCCTGTCGATTGGGAATTTATGACCAGCCCTTGGTCTCAACAGATATCTTTCGGGCCTTTTTGGAGCAATCCCACATGGTATTTCCCGATGGAGTTACGAGCACGGGGTGGTGGAACACGATTGGCAACAAAGTTTATATTCCGAAATCGGCGCAAGAGGGGAACATTCGATCGCCTACACACCGCCTTATTCATCGTCTCATTTCATCCACTATTAACCAAAGGAAGGATGATGACAAGGTTTCTAACCTTGATGTCTTCTATTTATGGAGCATTATCACACCCGACATTTTTTGCAATATTCCATGGTGTTTGGCTTCATATCTATCGGAGGGTGCGGTCAAGGATCACAAAACTTCTCGAATTAATGGTGGTATGTTTGTCACCCGGCTAGCCAACTCGTTTGGGTTGATGACCCGTGGTGCATGGAAATTTATGACGATGATTGCTACGCCTCCATTCAATCCAATTCTTTTCCGGCGGGCCAGGATTATTGAAGACTATGGTAGTGGTCATTATGCTATCCCGCATGATGATCCGGTAGTTGGTCCCGAAGCACCAGGAAGGAGGGTCCGATCGAGGAGGGAGTGGGATGTGGAGGAAGAGCCGCCGGTGATTCCGGTTGATAATGAAGAGGTACCAATGGATTGGTACAATGTGGAGATGAGGCGGCTACAAGATCAAATGGCGCGGGGCATCAATTTTAGCAATCAATCACATATCCGGCTTTTCGATCACTTCAACATACCGCATATCGATGGCGGTAACTTTCCGTATATTCCATCGTGGGACGAGGTGATTAGTACAAGAAGCAGTGGTGCGGGAGGAAGTGGAGCAGCACCGGATCATGACGAGGAGGAGGATTAATTTATTTGCGTTTCTGTTAGACAATTTTCAATATCTATTTTTATGTTTTTGTTTTTTATTTGGTTTGTTTGAATGTGTTAAGACTTTTTACTGTTTTGTTTAATGTGTGTTTGCCTTGATTATTTTTCAGAATTGAATTAAGAATGCTTGCATAGGAGAGTTAAAGTTCTAGAGTCAAAAGGGTTATAAGAGTGATAGAGAGTCAAGAGAGGGAAGCATTAGAGTCAAAGTATCGAGTCCGGTCCTTAGGGACATTAGCGAGTAAGTCCAGAAGTGAGGAGAAAGTTTTGAAGATTTATTGGAGGCTGGAACAAATGCAGAATGCCATTTTTTCGTCCAGCGGTCTACTCGACGAGTGCACTAAACTGGCTCGACGAGTTGCCTAGTATTCTCACACATACGAAGATGTCCGCGCTTATACTCGACGACTCACATATATGACTCGACGAGTCATTCATTTTTAAACAAAGGGGACTGCTGATCTGATGCTGATAAGAGTACCACTTGACCATTTATTCTTCCCATATTGATTCCTGAAGATCTTACACTGTTTTTCTGCGTATTTGGAGCGACCCACACGATATTTTGACACCCAAGATATGGATGAGATGTTCCCATGTCTAAAGTCAACTGAAGTTGGAGCTAAAATGAAAGTGACCAACCTATCGACTGCTATCCCAGGGGAGTTTGTTCCAATTCCCTCTTTATTCTCTTTTTATGTTTTTATCATGCATAATATGCAATGAGGACATTGCATTAATTAAGTGTGGGGTAGGGGGTTGGTTACATATTAGAAAATTTAGAGTCTTAATTTAGATTAATTTTAAAAAAAATTTGCATACCAAAAATATTACTTAGGACTTAATTTAGAAAATTTTGGTAAAAGCAAATTAGGATTCCATGTTAGAATTGTGTTGATAATTGCATGAAAAACCCAAATGTTTAGTTGAGCCTATATACGTTCTAGTGCATTTGTGGCTTCCTTATTCCAGTGAAATCATGGGACAAAAACACGACCCTGCTCAGCCTGAGGGATGCAATATGTTTAGCAGCCTAAACCTGAAATGTATTCAGGAAGATTGTTATCGTTAGCTAATAAAGGTTGAGATTGAGCGCCCCTGCTTAAGCATGTAGGGTTTTGAGTGAAAAAAAAGCGAGGTACATGAAAAAAAAGAGAATTACAAGAAAAGTTGTAAGAATTTTGGAGCAATTAAAGTGAAGATCAAAAGATCAAAATTCCAAGAAATCCAAAAACTTGAAGATACCAAAAATCAATAAAGGTGGTGAATTCAAAGAAATCAAAGATCAAATTATCAAAGGAAGTGAAGAATTCCAAAAGAGCTCCATAGTGGTATCGAAAAGTGTAATTCTAGATTATGTATGCTAGGGTTGCTCAATTAAAAATACCTTGAGGGTAAGAGGTTTTCTGCGGATGGATTTGGAGGGTTGCATAAAATGAGCATAGTTCGGGGTGAGTGGGCGAGTGTTTATGAGGATTATGAGTATTTGGAGTATGGGAGGTCCTTAGGAAAAATTTAGACACAAATGCATGCGTTGCGGTCTTGGCATAATGGTTGGGTTAGATTGGAGTTGTCATATGTGATTCTAATGTTTTAAAATTTAGTTTTGCTTGGGGATAAGCAAAAGTCAAGTGTGGGGTATTTTGATATGTGCATATTTAGTTCATATTAAGTATAGATTTTTATTCATTTATTAGCTAAATTATTGCATTTTATGGACAAAAGGTACTTAAAAGTGTTTGAATTATATTTTCAGTCCAAAAATGAAGCTCGGAAGCAGAAGGAAGCAGGAGAAGTGGTTGAGAGATCAAGAATGGAACAAAGAAGAAAACCACCAAAAATAATACCTACTCGGTGAGTAGGGTTGACTACTCGGCGAGTCCGATCGAAGAATCGAGAAGATAATGACTCGGGATTCCAGAGACTTATCACAATATGGGGACTGAGAGATGGACTCGACGAGTCGCCACCTGACTCGACGAGTCGATTCGTATATATAGAGATAACTCTTCAGAACGATAGAGGGGAATTCTGGAACGATTCAGAAGAATTTAGCTGCGATTGAGAAGGCAGAAAAACCCTAGAAGACGACGAGAGAAGCTAGAATTCAATCCCAAAGAAGAATTGAGGCAAAATTTCATCATTCCACTTATTCTTTTGTTTTATCATTATGGTTAAAGAATTTGACTCTATTTTTTTGCTGTTATTTACTTCAATTATGAGCTAAAACCTTTAGACTTCTGTTTGGGGATACAAAGTTGACAATATGGTTTGATTGATTGGTAGGATTAATTCTAAGTTGGTGAATTTTTGTTATTTTAGCTTGCTAAAGAACCTTGTGTGTGAATAATAATTAATTTTCTGCTAATAGGAAGATAATTGATTAGCATCAACATCTATTGATTATTATCCTCATATGCTATGTGATCACTATGCCATATGTCTAGGATTAATGAATATGAAACTAGAATTAATAAGAAAATTGAGTAAATTCATGTGCAAGCTTGTGTGATGACCATCAACAAGAAGTTAATTAAAAGATTAAATTAGTTAACTATTGCAAGTCTAAATTAACCCGAATAATTAATCTAGTAAATCTAATTAAATTAGACAACTGGCCACTGTTTAAGTTAGTTTATTTGCTAAGGATTAGTGTAGTGAATGCGAATCTAATCACTTGAATCGGTAACCAACGAAAGAATTAATCCATTGCACCATTACCTTGAAATCAACCATAGAATCAACTAAGTTGAACTAAACAGAAGTTCCCTTCCATTTATTGAATCTAGTTAGTATTTTGTTTTCTAGTTTTTAAGTAAGTAATAGTTAGTAAGTTTCTAGTCTTGTAAAACTAGATAAAACCCCTACTTATTAATTAACTTAGATAAAAATTAGTTTTTAATTTTAATTTGCCGTTCCCTGTGATCGATACCCTGCTTATTTAACTATACCACAATTGATAGGTTCACTGCCTTTTGTGTGTTATTTGATAATTAAAAGTAGGTTTAAAACTAAGTGAGTTTGCACACATCAAAGCCCTTGAAAACCATCATTTGTGAAAGATTTGGTGAGTTTGCGGTTGGATCTCCTTAGACCGTGAAATCCATGACCGTAAGGTCATTAGACCGTGAACTCCATGACCGTAAGTTCATTAGACCTTGAACCCAAGAACTGTAAACTCCAAGGACCGTGAACTCCCTAGGGCATACCTCTTTGGACCGTCAATTCAATAGGGTGGGCATACACCCTAGTTATGCAATCATATGTGATTTTATCCCTTCAATCTAAGAGTTTCCTATTCTATTAGGGTGTTATCTCTTATGATTAGTTGTTAAAACACTAATTAGATGCTTATATGTATCATTATATGATAAATAGGATCCGTGTGTGTGATGAAGTCTTCCTTTGGCACTTAGCATCCTATACCACTCATTCATCCAAACCACTCATACAGGTAAGTACATACCCCTTAATCAATCTTTTAAATGATTTTAAATGTTGTTATGGGAGGGGGGGGGGGGGAATACAAGTTGAAACATTATAGTTATTATATCAATCACATGTGATTAATAACTATCAAACAATGGATGTGCTATGTTGTTAGCTGTTTTATCAAACAAACTACTTCAAATGTTTATCAAACTCTTTTACATGTTAAACTCTTTATCAAACTTGTTCTTACATGTCAAATCTTTCTTTTAACTCTTTTAAACTTATATATTGTCAAAACCATGTCAAATGTATATGTAGTTATATAAGTAAGGTTGGAAGGACTTAGGACTGATAACTTACTTTATTTTCCTATTCCTCATTTGTTTGTGGACTTAGAGTACCCTGTTATTTGTCCGAGTGTCATTTGATCCTTAGTTATATTATGTATATATGTATAAGACATAAAAGCTTTTATCTCTGTTCAATACTTCCGGTCATACAAACAACTCTACTACTGAACTATAATAGGTATAGTTTAGGAAGATACTACTCATTACTTCTAGTACAATGAAACATACAAAGAGTCAGTTCATACATGAGTCAATACTTACTATATGAGAAACAAAACAAACTTACTATATGAGAAACATAACAAACTCACTATATGAGAAACAGAACGAACTTACACTAGTACATACAATACATTGTTGGATTAGTGTTTAAGTCCATAACTATTTTGGTATGTACTTGACCCGATGGTGCATGGTCCTCTTGGGTTGCCTTCACCAAAGCAACTTGATAGGATGAATTATGGAGAGAAAGGATTAAATATGATTTATTAATATATTATGGGAATAATATATTAAAGGAGAAATCATATTGTTTAATTAATATTAGTCAATAATTAATTGGTAATTAGTTTTGTGACTAAAAGAGATTAATTAAACTTAAGGGACCGGAATTGTAATTATAAGATAATTGCAATTTGGGCCATGGATTGCCTTTTATTATAAGGTGGACGATTCTATGGGGGAAGCCCATATGAAATCGTCCAAGGCCTTAAGGAAAGGGCTCCATGAGTTGCTTAGGGCTTAAGTAACTAAATTAGGGTTTCCTTGTTAGATAACCCTAATTGCCTCCTATATAAAGAGATCCCTTATGACCAAAAACGTGGTGAAGACTTATCTAGGGTTTGTACACGTTTTTGGGCAGCCTCTATCCTCTCTCCTCTTCATCCTCTTGCTTATGGTGTTTGTGAACCATTAGAGGAGTGACACTTGTGACTCTAAGCCTTCCAAAGTCAATACAAGGAGATTTGGGATTATTATTGCTACATAACAATCAAGGTAATATTATAAACCTATTCTTATGTTAATATGATTATTTGAATGCTAGAATTAGGGTTTATAGTCTTGAATACTTGCATGTACAATAGAGAAACCTAGATCCAAGCATTAGGGTTTGTATGAGCACATAGGATGTTCTTAGGACTAAAACCCATCAGTGGTATCAGAGCCTAGACTGGTTTCAATTGTATTGATGCATTACATGTTCAAAAAAAATCGATTTTTGGTGTTCTGGAGGCTGGACTCGCCGAGTCCAAGCTTGACTCGACGAGTCAACTCGTCAGATGGGGATATCTTCGCGTTTTCTTGCTATTTTTTGCTTATGGATAGTTACCTTATCATGTTAGATCAATATAAATCCGATTTTATGATATATTTGACTATATTATTGATCTAATTGAAGATATTTATCAATTAATAAGATAATTGTTTCCTTATGTGATAATTGTTTAATTATTTTGACTAAATTGATAAATTGTTTTGCAAGAAATCATTAAATAAATCAAATATGGATAATTATGTAATTAAATGTTAATTTAGATTATTTGTTATTTGATCCTTGTGCTTTGAAAAGTTTCATATTTTCCGCTTTAGGTTTTATAGTTTAAATTTGAACCCAAAAGTTTTGTTGTTTTTGAAATTTAAATAGTTAAAACCCTAATGTTTTGAAAAATGTTTCAAAACTTGCCCTCAAGTTTTGGAATTTAAATTTTGATTAGATGATTTAATTTTGAAGTCTATTTAAATCCTAAAACCTAATGTGTTGAAATGTTTCAAAACTTGCCCTCAAGTTTTGGAATTTAAAAGTTGATTAAAAGTTTAATTAGGAATGTTAAATTCTAAAACTCTAGTATAGTTTTGAAAAAGTTCAAATCACACCCTTATGGTTTTATTAATTAATTAAGGTGTATAATTAAAAGAGGTTTAATAAATCCATAAAATTTTAGGTTTACAATTTCATTGAATTAAAAGTATAATTGTTAAATTAGACCACCTAGTATTTTGAAAGTATAAAATACACCATATACTATATATAACATTAAAAGTCTAACATTATATATATGTATGAGTAAAAGTCAGTCTTACCGTTAGTAGGCCTCATTCACGAAGCTGGTCTATAAGGAGTGTTTAAGGAAATTGCCTATAAAATGACGATTGAATGGGTATCCACTCTTACCCACCACACTCTTGACTAGTGGAGGGTCGTTAGCCGAACGGGTAGGATAGGACGAAACCTTCCATTATAAGTATAATAAAGTATAAAAGTAACTAAATGTTTTCATAAAATTCCTAATCTTAGTTACTTAGGCAAAAGTGAATTGATGCAACTCCGTGAAATTACACTTTGTGCCCTTGCGAAGACGTTAGTGGAGCGTGTGTGGTTTACCGGCACACGAAATGGGCCTAAGAAAAGGTAGCAAAGGGTGACTCAATGTTTGTCATAGTTCGGTGGTGCGTGTGTGGTTTACCGACACATCGAATAGGTGACTGTAACATGTAGTTTGCATGGTTATTCACACCCGCTTTGTGATCCTCGGCATCCCAGTCACAAACTAGAGGGGCATATAGAGATTTAAACATGCCATTGAAATGATTCAATGAATCTCAAAGGATCTAGGAGTTTTCATAGATTTAAAACTTAAATTTCTTTTCGTTTTTCGTGGTGGAAATTAGTGAATCGTCATTCACTTACCTTCAAATATTCTGCAATTAAGGTTACGACATCCCTCTCCCGAGTTGTAGAATATTGTGTTGGGTCCTAGCCTTAGTATCTCATTTGGGTGATTTACTAAGGACTCAATCTATCAACTAACTTGAATTTGTTTTCTCCCGTTTTGTAGATGTCAAAGTTTGACAACTATGGTTTTCCCAAATCCCGTGGAACAAGCCTTCCACATGAAGATGATATTCCACGATTCGATCGAGGAACAAGAGATCATGCTTCACTTCCTCCTCCTCCTCCTCCTCAAATTATTCTCCCTAACCCACAAGTTCAAAGGCTTGAAAAGTTCAAGATCACTCAAGCCCTTTTGGCAAGTAAACATAAAGAAGGAAAGCCGGTGTGTGCACACATCCTAGGGATGAAGTCACACATTGATAGGTTAAGAATGTTGGGATCCGTTGTCTGTGAGGAAATGGCTGTTGATTGGGTTCTTCAGTCACTTCCTAAATCATATAGTGAGTTCGTAAGAGAGTACTATATGATGAACTGCAACGTGACCCTTATAGATCTCACCTATATGCTTATTGCTGCTGAATCAGCAATGATTTGGCGCAATAGAAAAACAAAGTTGATCGGTGAATCTGCCTTTAAGAACTCTATGGATATAGACAATGGCAACGAAAGACATGCTATGATCGAAAAGTTTGATCATAAGAGAAAGGCAATGTCTGAAGTAGTTCCATGTCATGTTCCAAAAGAGTCAATTTGCTTTTATTGCCAAGAGAAAGGGCATTGGAGACGAAGCTGCCCCATTTACCTAAGAGATCTAAGAGACGGGAGAGTCGAAACGTATGGCTCCAATTTAGGTAAAATCCATTAACTAACTCTTTTAAGCTTCATTCTAGATTCTAAATACATAATGTGATAAGATTGCAATTGATGTTTTGTAGGATCGAAGAAAAGAAAGGAAGCTTATGGGAAGAAGTGAGCAAAATCTAACCGTGAAGGAATGGATTTCGATCACATTTCTCGAAGATTAGATTCTTGAGCTAATACTTAGAGTTAGAATTAGATTGCTAAGAAAGATGTGTTAGCATAGTTTTTCAATGAATTGCATTGTAAGGACAAAATTTTTCCGCAATAAAATAAATTTTGATTTTTATATTGTTTATTTATCCTTGCAATGGGGTATATAAAAAAAATTGATGTTTGAATGTTTCTATTATTAGCAATAATGGATTTGGTTCTTATTATGTTATTTATGGAAAGTCGAGAATTTACCAAATAGGGAGAGTTTCTCATCGCCCAAAGTTTCAATTGGACAGAAATTTGGAATCACGCAACTTGGTTGCACGATGAATGAGAAATCTCATATTTGATAATTAGACTAATTCATTGATAAAGTGTCAGGTGAAGGACTAGGAGATCGGGTACACAAAGTTGTGTGTTGATCAAGTCCACCATAAGAGTAACAATGATATTCATCATGATTTACTAAAGGTTTAGTAAATATGATTATACTTACAAGATTAAGTGTAATTCTGAATTGATTGAAAATGTTTAAATCAATAGCAGAACGAATAAGAAGAATCAAGTAGGCAAAAAGATAAAAGTTTCTCCATTCTAAGAAGAAGGGAGAGTAATTTTTATGCTTTATGATAGATCTTAATGATTAAGAACCATATCTCAATTGATCCTCTAAGTAAGTCTTAGTATAATTGTATGTTTAAGAAGAGGAATCAAGGATTGAAGAAATGGTTAAATCAAGAAGTCAATCATACTTCGTTCCAAAACAAGTCTTAGAGTTAAGATTATGAAAATGAGTGACAAGTATTAAGAAGGTTTATAACATTCATCAATTGTGGAAAGTTGTGATGTCTTAGATAAGACAAAGACCAACTAGGACCAAAGTTATGAAGTGTTTTGTCTTGATAAAAGCTACACTAACTCTTAAATATTTGTTTGTCAAGAAATGTTTATTGACAAGAGAATCTTATATGTCAAGGAGTCAGTGGGAGTCTTAATGGTATTGAAAGGTTTCAAGAACAAATCAAATAAACCTTATCGATCATCACTAGCACACGAGTTGAGCTTTACAACCTATCGTGTTGACATTATTTTGTTTCTGTGCCAATCCAATCGAGTTAATTATGCATGTGAGTTCTATGAGTTCTCATTTTGAACACATAAAAAGCAAGGCACCTTAATCAATGAAAGGTACATTGATAGGAAAGGGTGAGCTGCTTAACTACTTGGAAGAGATGGTGGGCAGCTGTGCTACCATAAGGCAAGAAATCAAGATTAAGAAAGTTCGGTCCATATGAGTTTGAATTTGTCGTAAATTTTGGTTTTAACAAATTCACATGGATAGGAACACATACACCGTTTAAATCTAAGTGTCATAAGATTTCCTCCTTCATGAAAATGATTGTGAGGAAATGCTTTCACTAAGAAAGATTTTAAGAAGATAGTGATTGTAAAATTGCATTCTCGAATTCGATTATGGTTACAGTATCCCTTTCCATAAATTGAATTGTGAGGTTTGGCAATTAGTCTTAATTGTTTAGACACACATATGAACTATCTAAGGCAAAAGTGTATAAGAAGCCTTGATAAAAGATTATCAAAGCACTAAGTATTAGAAACATGAACTTAAGAAATTCAATAAGTATTGTTTTTCTGAAAGTTAAGATGTTTACGAATACATGTCAAAGCTATTGGGAGCATAAGTGTTATGTTTATAATAATCATCATGATAGTGGGAGCATAAATGTTATGATTGTATGATTATTAAGGAAAGTATTGCAAGTTGGCAATATTAATTATAGAAAACAAGAGTCATTCTTTGCAAAGTTGTAAGGATGGAATAGTTGTTTTGCTATAATTAAGGGAGAGAATATTATGCTTCATTTCAAATATAAGGTTTAGGTTGAGAAATGTTAATAAATTTAGTCAAGGGTACATAGTGTGTTCTTAAAATTTCGATTATGATTACGACATTCCTCTTCACAATTCGAATTTTGAGAAAATAGCAAATAAAACATCATGCGTCATGTCCCATATGCTTCGGGTATAGGATCGATTGTAGATGCTTTAATGTTTCACCATTCTGAAATTTTCCAAATGTCGAGCGCATTTAGAGGGAAAAGGGAATAGAATTGGTTTTGACTAAAACAATTAAACAACTATCAAAGGACAATCCAAATGTCGAGCGCATGTAGAGGGAAAAGGGAATAGAATTGGATGGACCATATCGACATTATTATGAATAGAAAAGATTCTATTAAGAATGATTTGTCATATGGAAATTATGGAAATGTTTCCATATTGGATGGACCATATCGACATCATTACGAATAGATAAGATTCTATTAAGAATGAGTTGTCATATGGAAAATATGGAAACGTGTCCATATTGGGAATTCAATATTGAAAATCTATGACTAGATTAGAAACTTTTATGCAAAAGGATGTTCAAAAGAATGTACTTTGAGTGAGAGACATCATATCTAAGGAATTATATTGTAACAATTTCCGATAAAAGACTTTGTAATATCATTGGCAATAGTCTTTGTGACTTTGGTGCAGTGACATTACGAAAGGATAGTTGCATAGAATGTTAGAATCTAACATATTCTATAAGTAACAAGAATTTGATATTCTTTCACTTATGGAAAAGGATTTGGAGTTGTGAGATGAGAATGATTGGAAATGTGTTTAATGTGATCTATTTCACAAAGTAAGAACCATAGGTAAACATTGTGTGCATGCTAGGAGCATGGGACAAGTGTTGTAATTCAAGTAAGAAGTTGATTACCCGAAACGACAAATAATGAGTAATCGATATGCTGATAAATAAAAGGTGTTTTATTTATACTCAAAGGTTTGAGGCCATATGGGATTAGTATTATTCTTGTGTTTCACATTTGCATGTTTTGACTTCCTGAATAATTTAATTGGTTAAGAATAGTCAAATTATTCGAACGGACCACAATCGTTCATATGTTGGAAGTAGATATGAATGAAGACTATCGTGAATTGGTGTGTGGATTGTCTAAAGAGCATTAGACATAAGCAAATGTTTGCTGCAACGTTCATGAGTGCTTATGAATATGAATTTGAGCATTGGATTAAACCCACGCTCACTTGGATCACTCCATGAATTGTATCACGAGTGATTAGTGAGACGATAACGTCTTATATTCTTGAAACCGAGATGTGTGAGTTGTATCTTACGAATTGATTGCACATTGATAATATGTAAACGCACTAGTAACTTGGTGTTATAAAACATATTGTTGTGTGTAATTCGGTGAGTGAGTGCAAGCGAGCATTGTATCAAAGTTTATCCGTTCCTTTTATCCAAAGTAGGATAAAAGCGATATCTTTGGGCCCCTCGATGATTTAGTGATGACAAACGTAAATGCTCGGCCGGGCTAGGGCTAATTTGATTTGTTCAATTAGTCAGTCGCCATAAATAGGGAATCGAGATATAGTACAAAGAGAATGATTTGAAATCATATCTCATACGATATCTAGAATGGAGGAATATATGATCCCTTATCTAAGGACACGCATATCTGATATGATCAGAGTTGACAACGGCTTTGGAAAGCTACGATTGCAGATCAGGATCTGAAGTCATACGCAGAATAGTTATTAGACTTATCCAAGTGGGAGACTGTTGGATTAGTGTCTAAGTCCATAACTATTTTGGTATGTACTTGACCCGATGGTGCATGGTCCTTTTGGGTTGCCTTCACCAAAGCAACTTGATAGGATGAATTATGGAGAGAAAGGATTAAATATGATTTATTAATATATTATGGGAATAATATATTAAAGGAGAAATCATATTGTTTAATTAATATTAGTCAATAATTAATTGGTAATTAGCTTTGTGACTAAAAGAGTTAATTAAACTTAAGGGACTGGAATTGTAATTATAAGATAATTGCAATTTGGGCCATGGATTTCCTTTTATTATAAGGTGGACGATTCTATGGGGGAAGCCCATATGAAATCGTCCAAGGTCTTAAGGAAAGGGCTCCATGGGTTGCTTAGGGCTTAAGCAACTAAATTAGGGTTTCCTTGTTAGATAACCCTAATTGCCTCCTATATAAAGAGATCCCTTATGACCAAAAACGTGGTGAAGACTTCTCTAGGGTTTGTACACATTTTTGGGTAGCCTCTATCCTCTCTCCTTTTCATCCTCTTGCTTATGGTGTTTGTGAACCATTAGAGGAGTGACACTTGTGACTCTAAGCCTTCCAAAGTCAATACAATGAGATTTGGAATTGTTATTGCTACATAACAATCAAGGTAATATTATAAACCTATTCTTATGTTAATATGATTATTTGAATGCTAGAATTAGGGTTTATAGTCTTGAATACTTGCATGTACAATAGAGAAACCAAGATCCACGCATTAGGGTTTGTATGAGCACATAGGATGTTCTTAGGACTAAAACCCATCATACATATACAAGAATACTATAACATAAATGTGAGCCACGGTTTCGGGGCATGGCATCACCTGTCATGGCTCATTTTGTATCCCGAGTCTCCTAGAAGGAGAGCGTGAATTTCTGTATAGATCTATACTGGATTGACTATCCTACACCTTGATGTTCGCTACAGTGGGACTTGCAAGTCTACGGGTGCCAAATGTCATTTCTTTCGACGTCTTTCATCGTCGTGTTTTTAGTCGATAATATGGTGCAATCATATCACATTATACCTTAATTAACAACCGGTTTAAGGTAGTTAGTACAACAGTAGTTACCATAATACAACACTAGAGTACTTTATTATTTTCCCATTGCATTCACATTGTGATCTTCTCACATAAACGGAGATGTAAAAACTATATTTTTGGTTAATAATAGTCACACTTGGGAAAATACACACTTTTACAAGAAACAAACATACAAAACATTTGATGCCTTGGTAGAAGGATACGTTTAGTAGAAAATATAGGATTTTCTAGGAATAACAAACATTTACTACAAACATTTACATTGAACATTTACAAACGTTTTCATCAAATTTATACAAACATTGACACTAAATACTTATGAACTCACCAACATTAATGCTGATAAACTCTTTCGAAATAACTTGTATTCTCAAGTCACCAGTAGACAGGTACAGTCGACCAGGATTTTGAGAAGACGGAGCATGTTCAAGACTCGTCTTTTATTTTGATTACTTGTTTTGATGTCTTTTTACTACGAAAGAACACACTTGTATTAAATTATACTATTAGTGTAATGGATGATGTTGTTACTTGTTTACTATTTTGCATTGTTATGATATTGTACATGACGTCCTCCACCCCCGAATGTTTCTACCGTTCCGTTTTGGGGTGTGACGGAAGGTTTCAAACGGATTGACAAAAATGATTCAAGTGACAATGAGAAAAAACGCCGCAACGATGTTAGAACCGGATGTCAAGCAAAGCTTCGAATAACAAGACAGGACGTTGGGAAGTGGTTGGTGGATTCGTTTATTGACACACACAATCACGAATTGACCATGACACCTACGAAGGTGACAAAGCATCGATCTCATACAACTTACACCGTTAAATAGAAGGTAAATCTCTTATGGTGCAATTTGGTCAAGCATGGTCGAAACCTTCTCAGATTAAAAAGGCTGTTAATACAATGAAAACCTCAAATGTAGCTGATGTAGCTTCAAAGCAATGTGTTGATGTCTTATCTTAGCATCGAAAACAACATAGATGAAATGAGTTCTATGGACTTATAAAGTGACTAGTATTTTTTCGTGGATTTGTCTGATGATGGGTATCCTAGAAGTATCTTTTAGGCTGACGGTAGATCAAGAGATGCCTATACAAAATTTAGAGATTTTGTTGTGTTTGATGTCACTTATATGACTAACAAATTCAAGATGCCTTTTGCTCCCTTTATTGGGGTGAATCATCATGGGTAGTCTATACTTTTTGGTGGAGCATTGCTTGAAAACAAAAAGGAAGAGACATTTGAATGGTTATTTGAACATTTCCTCAAATGTATGTTTGGTAAGTATCCGAATGCAATTATTACTGATCAAGACAAAGCTATGAGCAATGCAATAAAAAAGTGTTTCCAAAGACTCGACATCGTTTTTGTTCATGGCATATCAGGAAGCATGAAACTGAGCACCTTCGATCGTATGTTTCCTGTTACAATGATTTTCAAGAGACGTACAGAAAATGGGTAAATAGTGACACCATTGAACAATTTGAAGCAACATGGGAAGATATGTGTATTAAGTATGAATTGGAAAGCAATTGTTGGATTAGTGACATGTATAACCAACGTATACATTGGGCTAAACCCTTCTTGAATGATATTTTCTTTGCCGATATGACGACAACCGGACGAAGTGAGAGTATGAATTCATTTTTTGATGGATTTCTTAACTCGAGGACTATGTTGAATGAATTCATTGTACAATACGACAAAGCAATTGAGTCTCGAAGGGCCGCCAAAGAAGATGAAGACTTCAAGACTATGAACTCGCGGCCGGTTCTTTCTTCAGTGCATCCAATTGAAGCAAAAGCAGGTCAATGTTATACAAGAAAGATGTTTGATACTTTCAAAAAAGAATGGACCGAAGCTATTACTAATTTGACTCATGAGACTCTAACAAAAACTACAAAAGAAAGCATATATAGAGTTGGGCAACTGGACGCTAATAAAAAATATTAGCGGATTGTTACCTTTCATTCTTTGGATCAAGTCAGCATCACATGTTCATGTGCTATGTATGAGAGAAATGGCATTTTATGCAAGCATAGCCTATATGTGATGAAGAAGAAGTACATTCAAGAACTCCCGAGTCACTATATTTTACCGCGATGGACCCTTGATGCTAGATACAAACTAGGGAGTGTTAGTATCAGACTCGGAGAAATGAATAATGAAAATGCAGTTAGTGACTACACACTATGGTGTGTCCGTTCGAATTTTAGTATACTAATTGAACAAGCAATACACTCCCCTTCGGAGATACAGAAAGTCAATACTCTATTGATAAGTGTATTAGATGATCAAGCAAATCGAAAAAATTCTATGTCTTTGGAGAATGTATCTCAAAGTTCTTGTATGGGAGTTTCGCAAGTAGATATGATTCCACAGTTATCTATATGTGATCCTCTTGGTCCAACTATTACAAAAGGGCGTCCTAAAATTGCTAGTAGAATCAAGTCTTCTTTAGAAGCCCCCAAAAAGCGAACATGCTCTTACTGTCAAGGATTGGGTCATTACGCTACTAGTTGTTTAAAAAAGAAAGGTTCTTATTATATTAATTTAATATTCATTATTTACAACTCTAACAATTATATGAACAATTATTTATTTTTTTTCATGGATCAGGCGGATGAATCGTTGCAAGAGACATAATGATAAGACGTGTGGTTATTGTGAGCAAAAGAAAAAGTAGATGCTTCATGACATGCTTTTTTTGGTTAACTGCAACTTTTCCATGTTTTAGACACAATTGATGTGTGAATAATATAAAAGTTATTCATGTTTCTTAACAATTTTAATGTTTTTGAATGAAATTTGTTGATTGTTTATGATTTATGTGTTTATACCTGAAATTTGGTTGCCACTATTTGTTTATAACAAAAGTATGAGGGTATTTTGTGAAAAAACGAAATTATGAGGGTATTTTGTGAAAAAAACGAAAGTATGATGTTATTTTCTGAAAAAACGAAATTGTGAGGGTATTTTGTAAAAAAGCGAAAGTATGAGGACATTTTGTCAAAAAAACGAAATTATGAGGGTATATTGTGAAAAAAACGAAAGAATGATGCTATTTTCTGAAAAAAAAAAAAAAAAAAAAAAAAAACGAAATTATGAGGGTATTTTATAAAAAAAAAAAAACAAAGTTATGAGGGTAGTTTGTGAAAAAAGGGAAATTATGATGGTATTTTGTGAAAAAACGAAAGTATGAAGGTATTTTGTGAAAAAAATGAAAGTACGAGGGTATTTTGTGAAAAAACGAAAGTATGATGCTATTTTCTGAAGAAAAAAAACGAAATTATGGGGGTATTTTGTGAAAAACCGAAATTATGAGGGTAGTTTATGAAAAAAGGAAATTATGATTGCATTTTGTGAAAAAACAAAAGCATGAGGGTATTTTGTGAAAAAAACGAAAGTTTGCGAGTATTTTGTGAAAAAACAAAAGTGTGATACTATTTTCTAAAAAAACGAAATTATGATGGTATTTTGTGAAAAAAAAAAACATAATACGAGGGTATTTTGTGTAAAAACAAAAGTATTAGGGTATTTTGTGAAAAAACTTATGTATGTTGTCATTTTGGGTTAAAATGTAACTTTGCTGCAATTACGGGTTAAAAAGTAATGTACGCTGTCATTTTGGGTTACAAATGTAAATTTGCTGCAATTACGAGTTAAAAACAAAAGTATGTTGTCATTTTGGGTTAAAAATGTAACTTTGTTGCTATTTGAGTTCAATCCACAAAATACATGGTTTATATACTTTTTGTCAAAACATCCATAAATCTGTTATTTCGATCCATAACACTTTTTGAGCGTGGGAAATATCATCTATTATGATCAATAATCACATACCATTCATGGATGTTTGCTTCATTAAAAATCGCATATATAAATACATAATGAGCAAAGTGACTTGAAATGACAAACAATTTTTTTAAAAAATTGCTAACAAACTATTACTCTAAAAAATATCATCTTTTTTCTCTTCAAGGTTCTCTCTTTGAAAATAACTGATTTCACTTTACTAGAGAAACTCCGTCGTGACATCTTCTCTTTTTGCAAGAATAAAGCACTCAACTTCTTTGCATTTGGTCTAATTGTTATTTTATGCCTCATATACCTCCTGTAAACAAACAAACAAATGAATACAAACCAGATGTGCTTGATCGATAGTTATGTGGAACAGGAAGGCATGAACTCGTAAAATCGAACCAACATCAATTCCTCTATCATTCAAATTGGCTTGAGTTGGAAGTCGATCAAATGTAATACACCACCCAAAGAATCACCCACTTCCAAAGTAGAAATGAGGGAAGAAATTTTCGTTTTTGAAACCAAAATGTAAACAACTAGAGTACGATTTAGGTGAAGGTTGTGGATGAACGAAATAAGGGAAGAAATTTTCGTTCTTGATGCAGTGGGGTGTGTGGTGAATGAATCGGCGGCGGCGGTGTCTGAATCCATAAATAGGCGCAAGTTAATGTTCTTTTGTAGGTGTAGCTAATCAATGTAGGAGGTGTAATACCGCTTTCCGGTGAAGAGAGATAAGAAATCGATGTAATAGAAAAATAAGGAAAATGGATAAAACATCTATTAAACTCCGTAGTTTTAATAATTAGGTATACAACGTTAGGTGTCTTTATGGGTATATTTATTTTTCCATATATATATATATATATATATATATATATATATATATATATATATATATATATATATATATATATATATATATATATATATATATATATATATGATTACCGTTCTATTTTTATCGATTAATTTCTTCCTTTTTCAATACTATTTCGTTAACATATATGTCAACAATGTCTTTTTCTTTATTATCCAAAGCAACAAACTATTTTTATTTATAGAGAAATAACTATAATAACTATTTTTAAATTTTTTTTACCATAAAATAGCGACAAAAATAAAAAATAAATCGTTAAATTATATAGTCGGTCCAAATCAACCATCTGTGAAATTTGGTTGACTGCGAAAAACTATTTTAAAATTGGCTATTATTGTTATTTTCTTTTATTTATCATAACCCAAAACAACAACTTTATTTAATTATAAAAGATTTTTTATTCTATCAATTGGGTTATTTTGTTCATGATCATCAAGTAAATCTGTAAAATGCGACAAAATTTTGTTTGTTTTTAAAGTTTTTTTTTTTTTTTTTTTTTATCATTATTATTGAATGTTCAACAATTTTTTTATCATTGACCGATAATCTAACGAATGCCTTTATTATTGTAATCTACAAATTGAAACATTTAATCTCTATTAGAAAAATATCAATTCAGAAATCTTTAATGTTTATTTATTCCTATTTATACTCGAATATATTGTATTTCATCATACAAACTCATAGTTTTATCACATATCTGAAATTACAAAATGTAATTCAGATATTAATAATGGTGTATATAAAGCTTAATGACAAAAGTTATACCTTTGTAAATTAAATTTTTGTTTCTAATATTTAATAGTCATTTCAATTTTGAATTATAAATAATGTTTTTCTTTCTCAACTGTGGTTTTACGGGTTTAAACATATTCTATATATATATATATATATATATATATATATATATATATATATATATATATATATATATATATATATATATATATATTACCTTCATTTAATTTGTTCTAACTCCTTAAAACCTAGAAAATTGCCAATTATTACTACCTTCATTTAATTTCATTTTAATAAAACAAAAATACTTTAATCTAATAAATTGATAACAAAATCTCAATAGATACAAAATTAACATATGGAAATATTTGATTATTTTAAAATAGTATGCGCATAATTAAATAATGAAACAAAACTAAAACATAACAATAATTAAAACCAAATTATAATATTATTTTTCTTTTTATGTATAATAATAATTATTTTATTTTATTCTTTTTAATAGTAAAGTATTTTATATAATCAAATTTAATGTATGTGGTTACGGTATTATGGTATTTGTTGATAGAGTACTATAACATTTGAAACTATTATATGAGAACGTTGGAAATAATTCAAATTAAAAAAAAATGTAAAAAAAAAGAGATTAATGATAAATGTTATAATTTGGTATAATGTTATTTTTATTTTTTTAGAATTATTAGTCCGATTGACATGCAGTTTTCCGTGGGTTTGTTTACAACTAAAAAAGCAAAAACACAATGGTTGCAAATTTTGTTTATTCTTTCATAATAAGTTGATAACTACATACAGAGAATCATAACTAAGCTTGAATAGGAGGACGACAAGCAGGATTTCTTGAACAGAAGCAATTAGGGTTTTCCAACGGGATTTTGCAACAATTTTGTTCATTAAATGGATTTCCATCACACGGAAGACTACATATGCATCGAGAATGACTTGGTTGCTCGCAAACTCCGGGTAAGTGACAAATGTAACCACTAAACGCGTCAGAATTACAATAACTGTCGCAATATTGATCTGAACATTTATTACTATCGACATTGAAATACCTTGGACATCCCCAACCTGTACACCCGAAAAATTAAAATAAATAGCCAAATAAAATCATTTTATTTTTATATGAAAAAAAATTCAAATTAATTGCAATTTAATGTATAAATATAAATCATTACAAGTATTTGAGTTTACCCTTTTTTTAACCGCAAAACTATTATTACAGAGAAAGACCAGTCATAGGCCACAATTACAACATTTAGTGATGCATAGACAAAAACATTTTGTTTTCAAAATTGATTGCTATTTAAGGACAAAGTAACTCCATTTGGTTATTTTTAGAAAATCCAAATTTAGGTATGAAATATAAATTTCTAAGATGAAATTATGTACTAATCACGACATTGTGATTGATCGATGTTGGAAAACTCGGGTTAAACATATTTGCATAAAATTTTACATCCTATCAAATTGTAATGTGAAATGGGGAAAATATTATAGACAATTTTATAAAAACAACTAACAAGATGCTAGAGAACAAGCATAATATACATATACATGCGTATCATATATATATATATATATATATATATATATATATATATATATATATATATATATATATATATATATATAGAGAGAGAGAGAGAGAGAGAGAGAGAGAGAGAGAGAGAGTACCAAAGGCAATGGATGGACAGAGGGAGAGGAAAAGTAAGAATAACATGGTGTTGGTAGTGAAGTTGTTCATCCTTGTTATGAAACAAAAAAATTGATTTAGGGATGTAGAATTTATACAAATATTTTAGTGTCCGTTGTGAGGATTCATTGAATGTGAAATTAATTGAATATGACAATATAAATTATATGATAGATATTTACTTCCATATTACAATTGGTCTAATCAATTTAATTAAGACTTTACTATTTTTGGTCAACTTGATAGATTTTCCATTGCAACAGGTTGAAACGAAAAGGTAAAATAAAACAAATGGGTAAGTAAATTTGAGACGTTCATTTTTGTTATTTAAGTTAAAATAAATGGGCAAGACGTTCATTTGTATGTTCAAATTGAGAATTTAGAAACATTTCGACATGAAAGACCCGTAATATATATTTAAGATTTAATTTGATTTGTATCTTATGGAAAGATGCCAAAATTGGGGCTCCTGGATAGGGTGTCAAAGACTTCCTCCATACCGTCTCCGCCGACCCCGTTCGTAGAGGGGTAATCATCTTACAATGTTTCGGGTTTAAGATGTTTGCGACTTTTAACCGTGTTTAGTTTTCGAGGCAAGGCGGGGATTTCTATTTCCGAATAGCTCGCAGGGACTTGAAATAATTATTCTATAATTAGTTTGTTTTATTTATAAACAAATTATTAAACTTAGAATAGTCATTGTGTAATATATGTTTTGTATTTGAATAATAAATGTAATATGTACGATTAAACAAAATAAATAAGTAAAAACATGGTAAATAAGGTTTTAGCGGAGGATTTTGGGACAAACACGATTAATGGGGGATTCAGACAAAAACAGGGGCAACTGGAGCGAGAGTGATCTTGAAATTCAATGGCAAGGTTGGGAGTTGGAAAAATGGGAAATTTTGTGGGCAAGAGAAAGGGAGACTTCTTTCGCCTCCGTTTGGTCTTGTTGACATCCCTACTCATGGAGTCATATAGAGGTGAACATTTGAACTTTCGAACCGGACCGGGCTCGGACTTGAATCATTTTATTAGATTAGTGTCACTTTTTGGTTCTTTGTATCATCCGAAAACGGTCTGTGTATAAAATCGGGTTGGTCCGGCCGGTTCCAAGTTTAAAATATGTATATCTCATTTTTAAGTCGGATTTATATGATGTCTTTTACAACATTTAATCTAGAGCTTGTATTTAAGTTTAGACAAGAATTTCATTATTTATAGTTTCATATTCAATGAGTTACGATACTCCGAAGTCGAAATATCAAGGTTGGAAAATTTTCAACTTTTCATAATTTTCAACTTTTCCTTTTCCATGTTGATAGTTGTAGACTTGTTATGCACCAAAGAATGTGAAATTCTATAAATTCGATAATAAACGAAATTGAAGACATCTTGAACGATGATGATGTAGCTTCGAGTATTTTTTTTTTTCAATTTTTGTTCTATTTTGATATGATTATTACTTTTTACTAAAGACTAACAACATTTTTATTTTGTGTTTATGTAGAGATTGCTCAATCTTTAAACATATTAGATGAGTGTTGGGTGTCAAATCCAACAAAATAAATTATCAAAATATGATAAAAGATGAACCAACTTAGACACACTAATGATTAGTATGAATGGAAGTATAGTTCGTGTCCTTAGGCAAACGGATTAACAAATTACACCAAAGATGTTCAATTAAAAGTATGATTGTCACTTAAACAAAATAAAAACAATGGTGTTTTGATTTTAGAAACTACTACAACTAGCATGAAGCGTATTAAAAATAAATTCAAATAATAAAAAGCTTTCCAACATAAGGATTATCTATTGTTATGATTCAAGTTATGATAATCAATAATTATGGTGCAATGATCTTATAAAGAGTGAATTCTATTGACATGTGATTTTTGGTCGTTATAACAATCTTCCATGTATGTATTTAATCACATGTAGTTCATTGATTAAACCTACTATGCAACAGTAAGTTCTAGCAATATTGATACACATTACATTGATAATGATGTAACCGTCAATTATAATAAACCATCACTCCATTCAAAGTGTTTTAATTATAGTGTATGAATCTATAATGGATTTGAATCATAGAAAAAAAAACAACACAATTAATTATTCCCAAGAACGTTAGTAGAAAATTAACAAAGTGATCAATTTCATTAACAATCTAAAATGTTTCTTAAAAAAAATCCAGAATTGAATACAAAAAAAAAATACAAACAAAACATTCAAGAAGATCTAACATAATTACTTCACATAAAAGTTAAGTTAAACCCTAATGTTGGAATTTGTAAGATTTAGCCTTACACAACGACTAAATCTTCAAGTAATCTAAGAGATAAATATAAAATCAAACTTACAATCAAAAGAAATTAATAGACTTGAAATATATGAATTCCCCTTTAAAATTCTCCATAAAATTTTCCACAAAATGAAGTTTGTGGTCAAAATGACCCAAAACCATGTTGACAGCACGACTGTATAGTTACAAGAAATTTTCACGTCGACATGACTATGCTACTAGATAGGCTAAAAACAACACAATTGTGTGGTCCATAGAAAGCCTCTAGAATCTGCCTCAGCACGACTGCGTGGTATTCCTTTGTAAACTCATCACGAACATCTTAAGCTGATAACTTGCATTTTCCAACTTTAACTTCAATGTCTAAAATCATCTTCCGATCTTCCTTAAGCATCCAAATCATCTCCCGGTCTTCATTTAGCATCCAAAATGAACCGCAATCGCTACAAACCTACAAAAACAACCAAAAATATCCCAAAGTAGATTGTGTTCCAACAAACTATATTTTTCACAAAATGATATGCAATGTATGAAATAAATGCATGAAATGAAATAGAAATGTATATAGAAAATTTTGGCTTTTATTAGCGTCAATACACATAAAGATGGTAATGGAATAATCTAGAGATTTACCTAAGTGTACATTCACCTTAAGATCTAGATTTTACTAGTTACATCAACGTATTTTAAAAATCAATAAAAGAAAGACATACTAACCTCTTGTTTTTTTCTTAAGATCTAGTGAATTACAATTGATGCAAAGGATGAAAGACCCAAAGTAGAATTTCTCTAATGTAGTCAGACCCACAAGCTCCAAAAGCAAAAAGGAAGAACCCTAGAATAGGGTTTAGTCGAAATTCTCTAACCCTAAGAGAGAGGTTAGAAATTTCGTATGAGGGGCTTGAGAGATAGAGTATGGATGAAATTTTCAAGGAAATACTAAACTCTAGGGTTTGACCCTTAGCAATCTATTTATAGGTGGCAGAAAGAATCCTAAAAGGATTCAAACTTTTTAGGTTTATCCTTATCTGATTTAAACATGTCATATCCCTTCCATGGAGCCTATCAAAACCGTCTGTATACATGTTCTGAGAGCTTCTAGAATATTCCAATTAATCTATATGATTTAATTAATATTCAAACTCCTTAATTAACTAAAAATAATAATTAATTTTCCAAAATAATTTCTAATTAATTTATTAATTCCTTAATAAATTAACAACTTATTTTCTCTATTTCCTTAATACTATTTATGTCATGAGGCCAATCCAAAAGGACCCTAGTATTATTAGAAATATTACCAAAATAGCTAATGACCTTGCACAACATTTCCTACAGTTTCATACTTGTACAAGTCTATAACTTCTCACAGTCTTAATATTTCGCTAACAATCAACAAAAAGTAGCCATCCAATGCAACTGCCAAACTTTGATCATTATCAAAATTTAGTCCTTAGACAAGTAATCAAGTATTCATTTGTTCTAGATATCTTTATGAAAATGAGACATGGATAATGATTAATCTCACTGTTCAACATTTTGTATCCTGATTAACGATTTCTGACGATCACATCCGACTTCTAAATCGAACACACCAATTTTGTCATGGCTCGGCCAAGCACTTCAGATGTCAGCACCAAATCGTCGACGGGACTATATATATATATATATATATATATATATATATATATATATATATATATATATATATCTTCCTAGTTAGGAGAATGAACAAATAAACTTTGACTACATAGTGTTTATCTACTCGTCTAATTATACATGGAATACCCTTTATTGCTATGAATTACAAATAGCGTTGGAGCACACCAATGCACAACAAAATTTTCAAACAAAATCCATATGTATCTCGGTTTGAAGAATAAAGATATTTTCATCTTAAAATTACTCGTGACTAGATATATGAAGTAATTTCTAAGTGCATGTTGTTTTAATACTAAAATCTCCATTTTCAAGTACTTATGAGTGTCATCACAATCTCTATTGCAATATGCAATCTCGATGGTCAACCAACTAATACTCATGACAGTCTTAAATCACTCACTCACTTCCTAGAGTGTGACTGATTATAGATATTCAAATATAAATAAACATTATGGAAGTAGGTTCAAAACATGCAAACGTTAAAAATAGTATTTAAATTAACACAACTTTGATAGCACCGAAAAGCTATTTATTAAGTCACTACTAAATAAACATCGGACTATTTACAGTTCATACAATTAAAATGTTCCAAAATAACTCAAACTAAACAACTATAAAACTAAATTGTTACTTTAAATCACTATCTAGTCTCATGCCAATGGTCCTCACATGACCATCATATTTCTCTCTTGATAGTGGTTTCGTGAAAGGATCACCGGGATTCTCCTTAGATGATACTCTACTGACGAGGATGTCTATGTCTTCTACTTTATGTCGAATGTAATGATACTTTCTCATTAGGTGTCTAAATTACCATGATCTTTTGGCTCTTTAGTCAAGGAGACTACACCCTCGTTATCACAAAAGATCATTATTGGTTCTTTGACGCTTTCCACAACTACAAGATCACCGATGAAGTTTTTCAACTATGTTTCCTCCTTTGCTGCTTCACTAGCTACAATATAGTTAGACTCTCAAGTTGAATTTGCCACAGTCTTCTGCTTGGAAATTTTCCATGTAACGAATCCTCCATTTAACGAGAACACCCAAACTGACTACAAACACGAGTTGTCCCTATCAGTCTGGAAACTTGCATATACATAACCTGTAACTCGTAATTCTTCTTTAACTCCATATACTAAGAACATATGTTTAGTTCTTTTCAGATACTTGAGGATATTCTTTACAGTCGTCCAATGACTGTTGCCAGGATTCTCTTGATATCAACTCACCATGCTTAGAGCAAATGAGACATCGGGTCTAATATACGTCATTACATACATGATCGATCCTATAGAATAATCATATGAGACTCGACTCATTCTTTCTTTCTAGTTCCTCCGGCACATATCACAATATTGTCCGCTTTGGGCCACTCGGCACGAGGACTTCCCAGGGGGTCACCATGTAGCACCCGGTTCTTGGTGCGTATTTCTTTTTATTTTATCTAAGTGTTTTACATTTTTGGCCTTGGACTCGGTGATTTGAAGGACCAACTCGCCGAGTAGAAGCGGGACGGAACGTGGGACTTAAGTGATGGACTCGGCGAGTCGGGTCCCGGACTCGACGAGTAGGTCCTGGCTGGACAAAAAACCCTAATATGAGGGTTTGCACCCTATTTAAACATCTCATTCAGTCACCCATTGCCCATTTGCTCCCAAAAGACCCCCATAGCGACCCCTAATCGTGTGAGTGAAGATCTAAGGCCTTTTGAGTGATTTTGGTGCTTTTGTGATCTAAGAAAGGAAGGAAAAGCTTGAAGAAACAAGAAGAGGTTAGAGGGATCCGAGTTTGAGCATCTTCCTCGGTGCATTTGAGGTATAAAGCTTATACCTTGCTCATTATTATTATAGATCTACTCTTGAAGGAAGTTAGGGCTTCTAAGAGCCATTTTGGCTACCAACCATGATTGCAAGCATGGTTGAGGGCTAGGGTTTCGAATCTAGGGTTCTTGAGGGACCCTAAGGTAGAAAGCAATTGTTTTAGAACCCATGGAAAGCCTCATGCATGTTGGGAGTTCCCTTTTGATCCATTTGGGCTCATTCTTCCATGCACACACGTAAAGCTTGTAAGTTTACGTGCTAGATCGAGTCTAGGGGCTTGGATCTACCTTTTGATCAAAGGTTGTACATCAGAAATCGAGGATTTAGAGTGTGGATGTGACCGACTCACTGAGTCCGTTCTTGGGACTCGACGAGTCCAATGCTTTGAGTCCCATATCTGTTGAGGGACAAAAGAACTCAGTTAGGTGTTAGAAGGGTTGTAGAAGGACAGAAATAGTGACCCAATGCATTGGAATTAGTTTTAGACCTGGAGTTCATGGGACTCGACGAGTGCTATAACAGAATCGGCGAGTCCAAGGCAATCTCCTTAAGATTGAAGATGAACTCGACGAGTTGTTCATACAACTCGACGAGTTGAGGTCAGACTTGTTCATCAGATGAAGGTGAACTCGATGAGTTGTTCATACAACTCGGCGAGTCGGATGAAGGATCATTCGATGTTCTTATAGAATAGGAACTCGCCGAGTCATCTCCAAACTCGACGAGTCAAGTCGGGGATGAGGATGTGTAAGGGGCTAGGGACTCGACGAGTTGACGGCCCAACTCGGCGAGTCGAGTCAAATTGAAGTTGACTTTGACTTGGATTGGATTGGGGGTAAAATGGTCATTTTACCCTAAGAGTAGATGTCAGTTTCTGACTAAGTGTTTTGTGGGGATTGTAGCCGAAGGATTTCCGAAGCAGCAGCAGGCACAAACTTCCCACACGGATTATCAGCAGCTACTTGTTCGAGGTGAGTTACCTTCCAGTAGCGGTGGGTCTACGGCCACAATGTCGGCCCACCAGTAGGAGTTGTATGATTAGATGATTGTCTTTGTGATATCATCTAGGTTTGCTACTACCTGATATGTTATATGCTGGCATGATATGTTATATGTGATAGTAGTAGAGTTCGGTTGTTAGGACCGAAGGGTAGGTCATACACCCCTGATATGTCTGATAATATATGCTAATATGTTTACATGCTGGCAAGATATGTTATATGTGATAGTAGTAGTAGGAGGGTAATAGTCCCCAAGTTCAGTTGTTAGGACCGAAGGGTAGTCGGACACCCCAGATATGTCTGATAGTATGTTTATGTTATGATATATGTGATAGTAGCAGTAAGGGGTGGAATAGTCCCCAAGGGTCGGTTGCTAGGACCGACGGGTAGGTCACCACCCCAGAATGGCTTGACACGGATAGGACGGCACCCCAGAATGGCCGCATGGGTAGGACAGCACCCCAGAATGGCCGCATGGGTAGGTCGGCACCCCAGAATGGTCGTACCGGGTAGGTCGGGTACCCCAGAATTGCCCGGCAGTATGTATGTTATGTGATTGTGTGGTATGTGGTACGATGGGGGAACTCACTAAGCTTCGTGCTTATAGTTTATAGTTTTGGTTTCAGGTACCTCTTCAGCGAAGGGGAAGGAGCTTGCGCGGTAGCGGCACATCATACACACACTCTTTGGTTTCCGCACTATGGATATTCTGGGATTGTACTTTGACATGCTCTTATTTTATGACTTGGGTTTTTCAGACATGATACGTTGTTTTATGAGATGATGTGATTTCACACTATTCTCTTATGAATGTTTTTATGAGTCAGTTAATTAAAAAGAAATTTTTGGTCTTAAAAATTGGGTCGTTACACACCCATCCCGGTACTACTCCCGCCGAGCACGCTTAACTGCAGAGTTCTTATGGGATCTGTTGTCCCCGCGGCTTTAAAACGCATTGTGACAGAGAAGGTATCCACGCCCTTTTAAGGAATGCTTAGTTCTCCTTCCCAACCGTTGTGGGATCAGTTGCAACTAATTGACCACCTTCACCCCCTCCCCATTATAGGTTTCGACATACCCGTCGAACACATCGACTAGTGCCCCAGCTCTGATACCATTTGTAACATCCCCCTTCGACATGTATCACAATATTGTCCGTTTTGGGTTCCTCGGCACGAGGACTTCCCAGGGGGTCACCCATCCCGATACTACTCCCGACCGAGCACGCTTAACTGCAGAGTTCTTATGAGATTTGCTGCCCACACGGATTTAAAACACATTGTGACAGAGAAGGTATCCACACCCTTTTAAGGAATGCTTAGTTCTCCTTCCCAGCCGATGTTGGATCAGGTGCAACTAAGCTACCCATTCACCCCATTATAACATTCCGTTTAAGAATAAAATAAATAAATAAATAAGGATAATAATAATGATAAATAAATAAATAATAAGCCTTAAAACCCTGAGATGTATTTTTATATTTATATTTATATTTATATTTTAATATTTTATATTGGCCCTAATCTGCAATAAATTATTAGAATATTAGTGCATGATGTTAAATGTAATAAACTATGGAAATTAGTAAGTTAAAAGTGGTATTTTTGGTTTATGGGGGTTAAAGTGTAACTTGTGGATTAATTATGAATAGATTTTGATGCTAGGGGCTATTTGGTAATTTTTTGTACTTGTGTTGAAAGGAATTTTGTAGAGCAGGAGTTGTAGTGTAAATATTGGACCTTATCTGAACTAATTTGTGGAGTCAGGGGCCAAACTTGTAAAAATTTATCACAGTTTCATTTGGAACACGGGACTTGAACCCGACTCCCTCTCCCTCGTCCCTTATATGCCCGAAACCCTAACCCTAAACATAACCTTCAGCTGCCACCCTTATACCCCATACCTCCGGCCGCCACCTCCTAGCAACTATTGAAGCCGTAAACCACTGAAACCAACCCGCCGTTGCAACTACCGACACCGACAAAGGGCATCGCATAGACATCGAGTTTTAGGTCGCCAGAATCATAAATAGAGGCTGTTGTTGTCGTTCTTTGATGGAGGCGCAACCCCCGCTCCCCGCTATGACCACCTCCTTTTTCTCCTTCTGCTTTTATTCCACCCTGCAACAGCTTGCTCGTGACCGCTGCCGCCGCTTCGTTCTGTTGCACGTTGGTCATCTGTTTTGGCTATCGCCCTCCATCTTAGGTGAGGTTCAACTGCGTAGTGGGAGTGTCGCATGTGGGGTGTACGTACTTTTGTGAATGTCACGGTTGTTTCCACCCTAGAACGACTAAGTCAAACCTTAATTAGTCATACCCTTAAGTGATTAAGTCCTTAATGGGTTAAGTGTTCTTACTTAACCCTAATTGTCATTTTATGTGAAACTATAATCGTCATTTTTTGTGAAACTCTAATCGTCATTTCATGTAAGGTGGTCACTGTTGCAAGTGACTATGACCTATGATCGGGTATTGACTTAAGTATGATCATGTAGGTGTTTGGAAGTGAGTTAAATTTGGTAGAGTCGTTCATTGCTACAGTGGTTATCTACGCGTATATCAAGGTGAGTTTCGCCTCACTGTACCCGTAGGTCGAAGGCACCAATGTCGGCCCACTAGTTTTGGTTATCTGCTAGTAGAGGGATACCTTAGGAACTTTGTATAAGCATGTAGTATTGACTGGGGATTTTTGATCTAGGCTCTCTTACCTGTTCCTTGTTTGGTTGTGGTTCTAGAGTAGGATCACCTGTCCGGGTGACTATCTCACATCTGAGTGTATACAGTCATGCATTCCTTGGATTGTTGATATTGAGTATGCTACTATGTTGTAGTGATCTGTTAGATCTGTGTTCTGATATTGAGTATGTTGCTACGCAGTAGTGATATGTTGGATCTGGGTTCTGGTATTGAGTATGATATGTTGTAGTGATCTGTTAGGTCTTTGTTCTGGTATCAAGTATGCTACTATGCTGTAGTGATATGTTAGATTTGTGTTCTGGTATCGAGTATGCTGCTATGTTGTAGTGATCAGTTAGATCTGTCTCCTGATATTGAGTATGTTACTTTGTGGTAATAACATGTAGAACTGTATTTTATCTGTGCTTGCTGGTTATCATTTATGGAGTGCCCTTAGGGACTGTCGGTGGTCGTGTAGGATAGCTTGATAACTCTTGGTCTAGGCTCTCTTTCCTGTTCCTTGTTTGGTTGTGGCTCTAGAGTAGGACCATCTGTTCGTGTAGCTATCTCACCTTTGGTTACTCATGGTTACACATTCTTTGAGGGTTAGCTGGTAGTGGGACTGTATGTTGTGAGAAGATTAGTAGGCTATAGTGAGTTGTATGATTGTTTTTTGCCTGTATTATGTGCCTACTTGATCTTGATTGTTTATATGCCGACATATTGTGTTTGGTTGGTTTAAGGCGGTCCTGCTTTGTGCGGTAGGCCAAGATACCCGGTGCGGGCCGGCTGTAAGCCGTAGGCACGGAGGCTCGGGAGGAGCGGTAGGGTTGAGGCGGTAGGCCAACAAAACCTAGGTATTCCAACCCGATGGTTGGTTGCACGACATATTGGTATTCCAGCCTGAGGCTGATTGGGCCAATATGCTTATGATACGAGGGTATTCCATCCTGAGGATGACTAGACCCATCGTGGACATGTTTGGAATTCCAGCCCGAGGCTGATTGGGCCAGGCATGCATATTTGTGTTTATTCTTGTATTGTGTGGTGGTATTGTAACGTCCCGAAAACCATGACTAAAAAGTTTCGTTTTAAACCATTAAATAAAACCATAGATATCAAACCATTCCATCAAAACATGAGTCAAAGTATTTCAAAACATTATTATCAGAGTTTCCAAATCAAAACATCAGAGTAACATCCCAGGCTAAACATAATGGTGTGTGTGATGCAGTCATCCCAAGCTCTTCTCTCTGCAACTGGAAGTACCTGAAACCAAAACTGAAAACCGTAAGCACGAAGCTTAGTGAGTCTCCCCAAACTACCACATACCATACACATAGTCACATATACGGGGGCGCCTCCCGGCATCGGACAATGTTCGGCATTAGGCCCCGCCTGGCATCGAGCCCCGCTCGGTATACTGATATGTTTCTCCCAGGACCCGCCTATCACTGGGCCCCGTCCGCTATACACATCCAAACAATGTCATATAATCATACTAGCACATAAAGAAGCATACGCAATATTATATGTTCCAATCCTAAGGCCTCGCCTATCATGGGCCCCGCCCCTACTCTGCTAATGATGAGATATGGAACCTTGTCCACACTCATCTAGTGATGAGATACGGACCCCCACCCACACTCACCTCCTTACCAGGCACATACAAGTATCATAAAGGCAACAATTATACTAAACATATAAGCATTCCTCGATCCCCAACCGGCATCAGACCGAAATCCGGAAGCATACAAACATTCCTTGGGCTTTCCCCGGCATCAAACCGAAGTCCGAAAACGTACAAAACCTACATCGGCACTGCCCGACATCAGACCTTAGTCCGAAATATACTAACATACATAAACATGCCTACATTGGTGCCTTCGACCCATTCTTACAGGAGAAAAGTCACCTAGCAAAGTTGAATGCAGAATCCCATGGGTAAACCTCTGGCTGCTAGCTAGCAGATCCCTGAACTGCTGATCTCTTGATTCCCCGAGCTACTGATCATCATATAAATTAGAGAAGTTTGGGATTCTCATAACTTAACTGTAAGTCCTCACTAGGGTAAAAGACCATTCTACCCCTCACATACTCTTGTCCCAAAATGAACTTTACCCAAACCTTGGCCCAAAAATATAAACAATTCCACAAGGTCGAATATATAGCCCAATTTCCAATTGGGCCCAAACCTTTCTCATGGGCATCAACCTAAGGCCCAATAATGCTTCTCTAGTCCAAAAGTCCAATTTGGATGGCCCACTAAAGCCCAAGATACCAGCCCATGGAAAATGGCCCAAACCAAGGCCCAAACAATGCCAAGCCCAAATCTGATGAGTACGCTAAGCGTACTCCTCTATACGCTAAGCGTACAGGCTGAATGCCTTGTATGCCCAACGTACTGTTCTGTTAAGCCACTTCTACCATTAAGCACTTAATACTTTATTCCAAAGACTAAAATCACAGATCCAAGTCCTTTTCAGCTTCTTAATCCATAAAGTCACTGACTTGGAGACTTTATATGACCCACATGAACCCAAACTCAAAGTATAGCAATCTACTTCCATGAAAATGGCCATAACTCTTGCATAAACCCATTAAGACCTTCAATATGACAACTTTCTGATTCTAGAACTCAAGTAACACTAAGAGTGGCAACTCTAGGTTCCAAAAATGACATGGACACAAGGGACTTCATCCATGCGACCAATAGATTCCATAAACTCATCCTAAAAGAGATCTAAGAGAATAACCATTAAGTTCAGAACTTTATACCTCAAATAAGAGCCAAAAGCTGGTGTAGTTCTGTATCTATAAGCTTTATCTTCTCCAAGAAGTCTTCAAGAATGAACACCTTCTTCAAAAGCACCAAAATACTCTTCTAATGGCCTTCCAAGCTCCAAAAGCACTCAAGTATGGATTCGGGTTTCGTAATAGCTTCTTTAGGGTGAAATGGAGGCTGTTCTTGAGGCATAATGTTATTTATATAATGCCATACCCTAAAATCTAGGGTTTTAGTCTGAAGGGAGTACGCCCTGTGTATCTCTTAGTACGCCTGGCGTACTCACAAACCACCCGCGACCATTTTACTTTATACGTTGAGCATAACCTAGCTTATGTTGGGCGTTCCCATCCGTTTCCAATGAACTTTATATCCATGCAAATGTGAAAATAAGCCCTACGCTTCTAACAACTCCTCATTACCTAAAAACTTCCCGAACAAGAACCCAAAATCCCTAGAAGACCAAGATCTCAAATTACGAGTATGTCCTTGGCCTCCGAAGACACAATCAAACACTTAGATCACATATACCCTAATACCCACATCCGAAATGGGCCAAATCCTTCCTTTCCCAATGCCCCAAACCTATGACCACTGATGATTGGACCGTAACCCCTAGCAACGAAGCACTTCCAGAACCAGGTGTTACATGTATTTTGGGGGAAACTCACTAAGCTTTGTGCTTACAGTTTTGTTTATGGTTTCAGGTTCTTCAGATGATCAGAGTGGCAAGGCGAAGACGTGATCATACACATCCTTGGTTTTACAACATATTGGATCTTGAGAAACTTTGATTTTCAAATAATGTTTGAGAGCACTATTTTTGTAAACATTTTATTAGTAAAAGGATCGTTTTGAAAAGTTTAAATTTCTTAAAATTTTCGGGTCGTTACAAGTTGGTATCTGAGCCTTGTTTTGAGTGAATTGGATGAACACTCATGTGAATCCATTCTCAAACTAAGGAAAAAGATTTTTTAAAACAATTTTCAAATGGTTTTCAAAATAATCAAGGAGGATGAAATGTGTATGATCAACCGAAGCCAGTAAGTAGACCCCAAATTACCACACATTTATTTGAGATTATATTATGTTATGTTAGTACAACATGTTAGTGATAAGATAGGGATCCTCAAGAATCATATGATAGAATTGCCTGATATTTGATGCCTTATCTCTTGTAGAATACCATACTTATTGTTGTGTGACTCTTTCGTGTGTGAACCAACTATTAAGTGAATGTGCTAAGTCACATACTGCATGGGTTAAATGGTCTTAAGGTGGGGGATTTGGTCCTGCTGCGCAGCTCTTGTTTGAGTCCAACCGTTGTAGGATTGAATCATTTACGCTAAGATTGTTTAAGTTGTGTAGTATGTGATAGTGTTCATCCAATAGTTATTTGGAACTAATGGAGGGTCATGTGGTAGTTGATAGAAGGATGAGTTACGTGGGGTCAGCCGGCCAGTTGCGATATGGGTAACTTTCGTCTAGGAAGTGATGATAGACTGCATGAGTATGCTAGAGTGCAGTGTATTGTTAGGGTGGTTGTGATGTTCCTCTAAGACAATTATGGGTAGGTGTGGAAGGTAGTATGGGCCCATACTATTGAAAGCACAAGACTCGTACACGTATCAGGGAAGTCACAAACCCTAGAGTTTTGTTGGTAATTGGTTACCCTAGAGTTATATGCGCTTTGTAAGATATCTTCCTGGTTTATTATCTATATGGCGAGTACGAGAAGATTTGAGGCTAGATCCAGATCAGGATCAGGATCAGGAACAGATAGCCGGGATGAGCTAGCATTGACCGAGAACCATGTCAGGGAGATCATTCGTGAGGAGGTTGTTTCCTTTGTCCGGGGGTAGATATTGGAGTTGGTTGAAATTGTCAAGGTCGCTATGAAGGAGTACTTTGATGACCGATATGCTACACTTTCTAGGGTTGTTGTTGCTGCAACAACCGCAACTGTTGTGGCCGTTAGGGCTCGCGGAGAGAAAGATTTCCAGTATCAGAATTTTGATCATACAAAGCCCCAAGATTTTGATGGGGTCTTGGAACGGATTATGGCAATAAGATGGTTGTCTGGCGTGGAGGCTTGTTTCTTCACGTGTTCTTGTCCAGATGACCAGAAGTTCAAGTGCGCCCTGAGCAGAAGGTTGCGATGACGTGGGAACAGTTCTCGGAGACGTTCCATGCAAGGTATGTTCCCCTGGTAGAGGTGGAGAGACTGGTTTAGGAGTACATGGATCCGTGGCAGACGACCGAGTCGGTGACGGAGATCACCAAAATGCTCATTGAAAGGGACTTGTTCGGTTAGGGGTTCGTAGCTTCAGAGCAGGCTTAGATGACTCAGTATTTGAGCATGCTCAAGATGGATATTCGACAGTTTGTGTCCACCCAACGCTATGGTTCTCTCGCTAAGCTTCAGCATGCCACGAGGAGACGAGAGATTGAGATAAAGACCCAGGTGAGGGAGCAGTGTCAGGATCCAGACTAGTCCCAACCTGCAACGAAGTGGTTCAAGTCCAATGGTGAGAGTTTAGGATCAGTTGGAGGGAGGCGCAGATCTGTTACATATCGCTAGTTTGGCAAGGAGGGTCATTTTGGAAGACATTATGGGTGGAGTGTGCGGGTTTGTCTTCATTGAGGTCAGGAAGGCCACATTAAAGCTCATTGTCCTTTTCTCAGTAAGGTGCTGGATCCTACACCATTAGCTTGGCAGTTACCCGATGATCGTTAGGAGACCGCCGGGGTTCCGAGGACCGAGTTTTTAGTTGGCAGTTTTTCTAGCTAGCTGTTGTGGTAGTATTGGTATTTATCTGTACTTTTGTTTGTGTTTCAAGGTTCAGTTGTAAGTTTGGATGATCAGAGAAATGGAGTTATCTTATTTAGCTTTGCTTCAATTGATCTCTTGTTATGTATGGATTAATTATCTTTGGCCTCGACTATATGTGAGTTGGAATGTATGAATGTGGTGTGAAATCAGATTCTCCTATGTGTGTGGATATCAGTGGTTGAGATCAAGTAATAGAGTTTGAGTTAGTTGGAGTATCGGATGACTATGAAGTCCTGCGTTTCTAGCATATTTCAAGTGGGGGAGAGTGGAACCTCGCAACAGGAAGACTTGTGCCAAGATTCGGTTCCAGTCAGATCTCTCTGAGTTTTAGGCTTCCGCACAATTGCTAAACCTTCAGGTTTCGCGGAAAATCATGGTCAGCTATTGGATTTTCCTTTCGACTCATATTAGTCTTAGTTGTGATAACATATATAGGGAGTGCTTGTGCTTAGATCCTAGAGTGTCAGAAGCTCAGGTTGAGGGTTTGCTTGTCTGTTACCGTCTGCTCGGGGGTGAGCCCTAGTGTTGATAGTGGATAGCTCAGTTGGGTTGTCAGAGTAGATAAGAGTGTGGTTCAATTCACTATGAGATCAGTTAGTTTTCATTGAGGTGATTCCCCTTCTGGTGTGGGATTAGGGTATCATAGTTGGCCGAGAAGCTCGAAGATCGACTGATTCCATGGACTTTCATTCACCTTGGTTGTTGTGGGGATGTGCATCTTGAAGTAGAAGCGAGAGGTGATTTCGAGGACAAAATCTATTTTAAGTGGGGGAGAATTGTAACGATCCGTTTAAGAATAAAATAAATAAAATAAAATAAGTTAATAAATAAATAAGGATAATAATAATGATAAATAAATAAAAATAAGAAAATAAATAATAATCCCTAAAACCCCGAGATGTATTTTTATATTTATATTTATATTTTATATTTTAATATTTTATATTGGTCCTAATCTGCACTAAATTATTAGAATATTAGCGCACGAAGTTGAATGTAATAAACTATGGAAATCAGGAAGTTAAAAATGGTATTTAGGTCTATGGGGGTTAAAGTGTAACTTCCGGATTAATTATGAATAGATTTTTGATGCTAGGGGCTGTTCGGTAATTTTATTGGACTTGTGTTAAAAGGAATTTTGTAGATCAGGGGCTGTAGTGTTAATATTAGACCTTGTCTAAACTAATTTGTGGAGTCAGGCGCCAAACTTGTAAAAATGTATCACAGTTTCGTTTCGAACATGGGACTTGAACCCGAATCCCTTTCCCTTGTCCCTTATATGCCCGAAACCCTAACCCTAAATATAACCTTCAACTGCCAACCTTATAACCCATACCTCCGACCGCCACCTCCTAGCCATTGTTGAAGCCGGAAACCACTGAAGCCAACCCGCCGTTGCAACTACCGACAACGACGAAGGACATCACATAGACGTCGAGTTTTGGGTCGCCAGAATCGTAAATAGAGGGTGCTGTTGTCGTTCTTCGGTGGAGGCGCAACCCCCGTTCCCCGCTACGACCACCACCTTTCTCCTTCTGCTTTCATTCCACCCTACAACAGCTTGCATGCGACCGCTGCCGCCGCTTCGTGCTGTTGCATGTTCGTCATCTATTCTGGTTGTCGCCCTCCATCTCAGGTGAGGTTCAGCTGCGTAGTGGGAGTCTCGCATGTGGGGTAAATGTACTTCTGTAAATGTCACGATTGTGTGGGTGTTTTGTTGGATAGAGTGCGTGAAGGGCCACCATGGTAGCTGCCGCGATATCCGTTTTTCTGCCACCATCAGCCACCATAGGTGGGTGGCTGTGTGCGTTTATTAGTATGTGTGTGTGTCACGTATATGTGTGTGGTGTGTGTTTGTTCATGTATTGGTGTGTGTTTGCTTGACCTGGAACTAAAACAGAACTCACCACCACCGCCGTGAGGTGGTGACTGCCACTTCCTGCCGCCGCCGGCCACCGTTTTTGGTGGTTGTATTGGGCTTTTCCTTATTCTTTTGGTGCTAGTGTATGTGTGAGTGTTGTAAGAAACTGTTTATGTGTTGGATTATTGGAATTATTACTCAAACCGCCGCCGCGTGCATGTGGTTGCCGGCTCCTGCCGCCATGGAGCGCTGCCGACCACCATTACCCGAGGTGGTGGTGGTTGGTGCCCATTTTATTTATTTAAATATTTATTTAAGTAGATAATCATTTAACTTTAGGGGTTGGAAACCCTAATTAGGGTTTAGAAAACCCTAATATCAAGAAAACCCTAACTTTAGAGTTGGTCGGGACCCGCGTTAAAACTATTAATTAAACCTAAAGAAATAACTTAATAATTCTCCACAATTAAATTGATGCAATATTGAAATTAATGGATTAAGTCATTAATGGGTTAAGTGAGGAACACTAACCTTAGCTATCATTTTATGTAAAAATGCTATAATCGAGGAGCTCTATTTTGGGTTCTAATCAGGCGCGTATTTGGGCTGTTGACTGGATTATTATTTCACCCGAGAATGACTAAGTCAAACCTTAATCAGTCATACCCTTAGGTGATTAAGTCCTTAATGGTTTAAGTGTTCTTACTTAACCCTAATCGTCATTTCATGTGAGGCGGTCACTTTTGCAAGTGAATATGACCTGTGATCGGGTATTGACTCAAGTATCATCCTGTAGGTGTTTGGAAGTGAGTTGAAGCTGGTAGAGTCCTTCATTGCTACAGTGGTTATCTACGTGCATATCGAGGTGAGTTTCACCTTACTGTACCCGTGGGTCGAGGGCACCAATGTCGGCCCACTAGTTTTGGTTATCTGCTAGTAGAGGGATGCCTTAGGGATTGTATATAGTCATGTAGGATAGACTGAGGTCTCTTGATCTAGGCTCTCTTACCTGTTCCTTGTTTGGTTGTAGTTCTAGAGTAGGATCCCCTGTCCGGGTGAATATCGTACCTCTGAGTATATACAGTCATGCATTCCTTGGACTATGGATATTGAGTATGATGTTGTGCTGTAGTGATTTGTTATATTTGTGTTCTGATATTAAGTATGTTGTTTATGATGTAGTGATCTGTTAGATCTAGGTTCTGGTATTAAGTATGTTGTTATGCTGTAGTGATTTGTTAGATCTGTGTTCTGGTATCGAGTATGCTGCTATGTTATAGTGATCTGTTAGATCTATCTCCTGATATTGAGTATGTTGCTTTGTGGTAATAACATGTAGAACTGTATGTTATCTGTGCTTGTTGGTTATCATCTATGGAGTGCCTTTAGGGACTGTCGATGGTTGTGTAGGATAGCCTGAGAACTCTTGGTCTTGGCTCTCCTTCCTGTTCCTTGTTTGGTTGTAGCTCTAGAGTAGGACCATCTGTTCGGGTAGCCATCTCACCTCTGGTTACTCATGGTTACACATTCTTTGAGGGTTAGCTGGTAGTGGGACTGCATGTTGTGAAAAGATTAGTAGGCTGTAATGATCTGTGTGATTGTTGTTTGCCTGTATTATATGCCTACTTGATCTTGATTGTTTATATGTTGACATATTATGTTTGGTCGGGTTGAGGCGGTCCTGCTTTGTGCGGTAATCCAAGATACCCGGTGCGGGCCAGTTGTAAGCCATAGGCACGGAGGCTCGGGAGGAGCGGTAGGGTTAAGGTGTCACACCCCCAAACCGGAACGGCGGAAATGTTCGGGGATGGATTACTTCATGTGTAGTATCACAACAATGCACAATAGTAATTAAAGTACAAGATTCATTACATTAATAAAACATAACTTTACATTCGCGTTCAAATCATTGAATATTCGACACCAAAAAGTATAATTAAAAGACATAATTATATGGAACTCTGTCTTCGTCAAAACTTGTGGGTACATGTTTAACGATTTACTGGAAATGTAAGTAGTTTTGAAAAGAGTGTCAACAATAAAGTTGGTGAGTTTATAAGTATTTTTGTAAAACAACTCTGTCATTTGTTTCTTAAAAAGATAATTATATTCACCCAGAAAATCATATATTTTCTGTTGTATATGTATTTGTGTTTTGAACTGGTATCATATAGTTTTAATTCACATAAAACTATAAGATGAATCTTTTCCTTGTAAGAAAATAGTATTTTGTAGTTTATACTATTATAAATTCTCTGTAGAAGTCTAGGTTTACCATTTGTAAAATATTGTGTTATAGTTTCATTATTCAATAAAACTATATGAAGTTGTTTTCTTATTCATACACTAATCGCAGTATTCAATACCAAATTGTGAGTTATCATAACCATGCTTGATGACCTAGGATCGCCTAAAACACGACGTTCTTCAGGTGTTGAGATATGGTACGACAGTTGTCACCACAGGTCAGCCGACCTAGCTGTTGCAAGCAACTCTGGTGCGGGATTGCTAGTCCCGTATAGATCTATACACAAATGTCATGCTCTCCCTCAAGGAGACTCTGGTTATAATTTTCAGGACTTTTGTTATATACTTAAATAAGTACTTGAAGTGTGTCTCAGAAGTGCTATATCGATGATTACATGTTGAATAATAAAAAGTTACTTTGTAATAACTATACTGAAAGTAAGTTTAATAAACTATATAAAATATAGTTTTATATGTTTGTTTCTTAGTAAAGTATTCTATTTGTTTTCAGATAATGTTCTCTACTTGTTTTCCATCATGTATTCTATTTGTATTCTTTTAAGTACTATCTTAGTTTTCTTGTTATGTACTTTGAAACTTGAAATCAATGATTGAGTCCTATAAACTATACCTATTATAGTTTAGCTGTTTGTTTTACTGTAAAAATATGTAATACTGTTATTCCATGAAATTCTTTGTTTGTACCCATGTATTATCAAATAGTTTGAAAACCATTTTTATATAAATGTAATACACACACACACACACACACACACATATATATATATATATATATATATATATATATAATTGTGATTAAGTAGATCTTTTATTAAGTAACTTTACCCCAAGCCCACAATGTGACATCCCCATTTTCACGGCCAGATAAGATCGATTTTTGTTTATGCTTTATAAAAATCAGAGTATATCTTTTAATAAAATTTCGGAATTTGTTCACAGAAAAACATGATAAATACATTATCAAAGCATTTCCGAATAAATGTATTCTTATTCATTTGAAAACATTTGGGATGTAATCGTCAATACAGAAACATAAGCATAAACAGAACTTACATTCATTTACACTAGTGATCTATATCTCTTTTAAATCTCTCAGTGTAAAGTAGCTTCATATCGACACCTATGATACAAATAAGCTTGAGTGGGTCAAGTTGAGAAACCTGGTGGGTACATATGGTTTTCAACCCACAATAATATAATTATTATGTTTAATCATCAAACAATTAACCTAATTACCCATCCCCATTATATTCTTTATTCTTAAGGATCTGCCCTAAGAATCAGCTATTCCTCATTCATTCATTCCTAAGGATCATCCTAAGGAATCGGCACGAAATCCATCGTTGCCAGGGTTTACTCAACAGGCACTCAGTCGCATAGTCGTCAGGGTTTAGGCACTAAGTCTCATAGTCTCGAGGGTTTATACAATAGGCACTAAGTTGCATAGTCGCCAGGGTTTAGGCACTAAGTCTCATAGTCGCCAGGGTTTATACAACAGGCACTAAGTCGCATAGTCGCCAGGGTTTAGGCACTAAGTCTCATAGACGCCAAGGTTTGTATAACAGGCACTAAGTCACATAGTCGTCAAGGTTTATACAAAAGGCACCAAGTCGTATAGTCGCTAGGGTTTAGGCATTAAGTCTCATAGTCGCCAAGGTTTATACAATAGGCACTAAGTCGCATAGTCGTCGGGGTTTAGGCACTAAGTCTCATAGTCACCAGGGCTTAGGCACTAAGTCTCATAGTCGCCAATGTTCACTCATATAATCTTTCATCACTCATCATTCATCTACCCATGTTTTACCCAACATATTCGTAGATATAAAATACATATACAATTTAACTTTTTTAAAACATGTATAAAATCATTTATCCAACATAGATAGCAAGTATACAGGTTATATGCACACATAACACGTAATTTATATAAAATACTTCATATCTATGTGTAAGATGAAAGTAACTATGCACTCACTTGTCAAAATGATGATTCGAAATTCGGGCAAAGCTTCGCTTGTAACGATTCTACTTTCCTTCGACGAAACCTAACATAATTATCGCTAAGTTTTAGTCTAATATTTATTGCGACTAATTATTAGTCTGGATTCATCATTAAATCAAAGTCTACTTTCATGATCTATCAAGTAAGGAACAACCATATAGGATCATATCGTAGGTAGGGTCTGTTTGGTATACGAAGTATACTGTTTGGAAATCCCACTTTAAACACCTCACTAAATCACAACCCATACATCATTCCCGTAAGTAGATCAATCAGTATAACAACTTTGAATCACTGATAAATATTATCTATAACGATATAATATTTATATATAAGCTATATTCAAAGTATGGTAGGTGTATCTCACTTACAACGGGTTTTTATCAAAAACCGGGCTTCGATGGAGCAGGGGTTCTGAGCCGAAAGCTCTTCTAGTCTTCTTTTCGAAGCCTTCAGGCGCTCCGGGGGTTCCCTAGGATTTTTTTTGGGGGGGGGGGGGGGTTTAGGGCTTCGAAAGAGGTTCTAGAGAGAGAGAGAGAGAGAGAGAGAGAGAGAGAGAGAAGTTGGAAGGTGTGAGGAAGAATGAAGGCTTCACCTCTTATTTATAGGGGGTGGAGGGTCACTCACATCGTGAGTCATTGACGCTCACGTAGTGAGGCAGCTGGAGACACCTAGGCACAGCCTGGTGTTGACACGTGGCATCGCACACAGGGTGGAAATCAACCGATTTTCAAAAATTCATAACTTTCGCATACAAGATCCGTTTTCGACGTTCTTTATATCCACGCGTAGGTAAAAATTAAGATCTTAAACTTTCTACTTGACTCTGTTGGCTAACTCTCAACCGATCTTAAATTTAACAGTATGAGGTGATTACACTGTTAAATGTCCGCGTAAAATTCGTAACTTTTTCATACGGACTCCGTTTTCGTCTGACTTTTTACCATTGAGTTCCTATTAATGAGATCCTCAACTCTCATTTAGGTTTTGTTGGCCAAAAACCTCCTAATCTAAAATTCGATTTTCGGTTTGTGCACTGCTATGTCAAATCTTAGAAAAATCATAACTTCCTCATACGAAGTCAGATTTGGGCGTTCTTTTTATGGACGCTCTCAGTTTAACGTATACTAAAACTTTTGTGTAGATTACTAAGGCTAAAAAGTCCTCTATCGTAAATTCACTATTTACGCCGCATAGTGTCGTGTCAGTTTTGTCGCGAAACTTCGACGGACCATAACTTCTTCGCTATAACTCGGATTTTGGCGTTCTTTATATGTACGGAACCCTTGTAACATATGCTACAACATGGTTAAGATTAATCATTCCAAATAATCTTCCATCAAAAACTCATTTTTGATGCTCATTATCTCTAAATTGACTAGCCCGGATATACGGGCGTTACACACAACCAAACAAGGAACAGGAAATGGTGTCAAATTACATATTTTAAATCTTCTAAATCCAAATTATATAATTTACATAGATATAAATATTTAATTTTAACAATTATAACAATTTGAAATATACTAAAACATTTAAAAATCTTTTGAGATATTAACACAAATTTTATTGCGTGTCACTTGTATTGCCCCTTAAAATAGTTAAAAATCATAAAAATGTAGGGGTATGAACTCACATGATAGTAGTGGTGATTTGAGCAGCACTTCGTTGCTAGAAAAGGCTTTACTGTTGAAAACCGAGCTTTGCAAGAGTCGGGTTTAGAAACCGACAAACTCTTTTATTACGGGCTTCAGGTGTCTCGAAATGTTCTTCAGGTGTTGAATATATTACCGGGACTTCGCGAGGGGAGGGGGGGGGGGGGTTGTAAGGAAGTTTAAAGGAGTGAAAAAGGTGAGAAAATGGAGTAAAAATGGTGAAGGAACCAGGAAATCTCGCACCCTTTTATATAGGTGCGAGGGTTAGGACCGAAGGGGAGAAGAGGGACACGCGTCGCCTCGCATGCGAAGGGAGGGAACACGCGTCGAAGGCTCGCAGGCGCGACTTGTCTTGGCTCGGATGCTCCACGGGTGCGACACACATCTGATCTTCATTGGGCCGCACTTTCGGACGCATCATCTGGTCGGAACACGGGGCAGCTCGCGAGAGCAGGTGACGTTGTTGGTTCCTAGCCACGCGAAAATTCCCGGTTTTCATGATTTTTCGGTTTTTGTGCCCAAAAATTCCGAAATTCATAACTTTCGCATACAAGCTCCATTTTCGACGTTCTTTATATGCACCCGTAGGTGATATTTTACTCTACAACTTTCGTTTAGTCTCCGTCGGATAAATTTGACTTTGTTTTTAATATTATTATTTTTAACAAAGTTCGACAGGAAAATCTGTTAAAAATTCATAAGTTCTTCTTCCAATGTCCGTTTTTGTCTGTCTTTTTACCGTTGTACTACTATTGACAAGACATTTGATTCTCATTTAGGTTGTGTCGGGTTAAAATCATTCGATCTTCATCTCGAATTTCGGGTTGTATACTACTATGTCGAATCTTAAAAAAATCATAATTTCTTCATACGAAGTCAGATTTGGACGTTCTTTTTATGGACATTCTCGGTTTAACGTAAACTAAAACTTTCATTTAGATACCTAAGGCTAAAAAGCATTTTATTGAAAATTCACTTTTTACGCTTAAATAGTGTTTTGCCAGTTTTTTCGCGGATCTTCAATAGGTCATGATCTCTTCGTTATAACTCGGATTTTGGTTTTCTTTATATTTTTGGAATCCTTGTTACAATCTCTACCACTTTATTCATCCCAATTATGATTATTGAACAATTTATTATTGACGCTTATTTTCGTCTTAATAAATTTTTATTTTTATTATTTCAAAATAAGTTACAATAGTTGAGCTAAACTATTACATTATGAAATTACAAGAGGCGGTGGGCCAAAAAACCCTGGGTATTCCAACCCGATCGTTAATTGGACCCGACATATTGGTATTCCAGCCCGAGGCTGATTGGACCAATATGCTTATGATACGAGGGTATTCCATCCCGAGGATGATTGGACCCATCGTGCACATGCCTGGTATTCTAGCCCGAGGCTGATTGGGCCAGGCATAAGTATTTGTGTTTATGCTTTTTTTGCTTGGTGATATTTTGGGGGAGACTCGCTAAGCTTTGTGATTACAATTTTGTTTATGGTTTCAGGTTCTTCAGATGATTAGAGTGGCTAAGAGAATGCATGACCATACACATCATTGGTTTTACAACAGATTGTATATTGGGAAACTATGATTTTCAAATAATGTTTGAGAACAACATTTTTGTAAACATTTTATTAGTAAAAGGATCATTTTTAAAAGTTTAAATTTGTTGAAATTTTCCGGTCGTTACAGAAATCGAATTAATTCTCTGATCTTGATTCAAATTCGATTTTCCCTCTCTAGAATTCATGTGATTTTTGCTTTCTCTCTATAGAATTCATGTCGAAATTGCTTTCTCTCTCTAGAGTTTCGTTCGAATTCACTTTCTCTCTCTAGAAAAATTAAAGTTCTTGTGATCTTTTCATTTTTTATTCGAAATGGAAAGAGAATCTTGTGAAAGATGGTTTGTATTTCTTGGAGATGATCCATATCCATATAGTTTCGAAGGACTTATCAATAACTTTACAACCGGGTATTTTAAACAAAACTCACTCATTTCTTGTGGAAAAAGATATGAAATTGGAAAGATGATTGGTTATCCTCTTGATCATGTTAATCAAAAAGTGTTGCTTAATCTTTTGCTTAACACTTATCATGAGAGAAGAAGGAAGAAGAATGAAGATGAAGTCATTAAAGGAATTTGTCTTGATGAATGCAAATATGTGTCAATTGGGTTGCACTTTACCCGAATGTTCATGATGTTCAAGACAAGGGAATTCAATGCGATTCTCATAAAGTTGTGACAGTTTTTTGCTCAACTGGAGTTCAAAACGATGTTTGTTTGTATTCCCGTGATTCATTTAAAGGAATGGTGCCATATAGAAAGCCTTCAATCCAAGATGTCCAAATGTATCAAAACCCAAAAGATTTGATTCAAAGATGTAAAGTTGAAGTTGTGAAGAATGATGTTGTTTTTGGATTCAAATGTTATAGATCCAAATAGTTGAAAGAAGAAGAAGAAAAAAAAAGTAAAACCAAGAAAATTTGGGTTTCTAAACAAAATTCTTCAAATGTTGTTTTGATGCCGAAATCAATGAGGAATATTTGGACTCCGAAGGAACAATCATCAAATGTTGCTATGGTATCAAAATTCAAAGCCAAAATTGGTTAAGATTCTCAAATTCATTGTGAAGATGAAGTTAGATCTTGGAAAAATGAGAAGAAGCTTCATGGGTGGTACAATGAGCAATTTGGAAATTTCTTAGTTCCAACCAAAGAACCTAGAAGTTCATGTCATTCTAAAGGATTTGATGTTGGATCTTCCATGCTCAATTTGTGTATTGCAAATGGAAATTTTTTTTTCAAGGAGGCTTCTCAAATTCTCAAAAAGATTCCAAAAAGATCGTGTTAAATTCGACACCTCATTTTTTTTAAGATCTAAAGATGAACTATCCATGTTTTGTAACATCCGAAAGTCATCAGGTACTATGATTATTATTATTCAAGTCAATTGTATTTTTGTTTCTTTAAATGGAAAATTTAAGGCATAGGGTGTTCAAATGCAAACGGGTGGGATGTCAAGTCCACCAAGCAAATTACACCATTTGTTTGCAAATAAAATGTAATATAATGGTAAAAAGGGGTATCGATCCTCGGGGAAATGGTTGCATTCAAATACTAATGCAATCTATTAGAACTAGTGCAAATAAACTAACTAGCTACAATTAAACTAAAAGGGGGGGGGGGGTGTTGTGATTGCTTGAAAACTAAAAGACTTGAATAACTAAAAATCTTGCAATTAAGCAAGATGGTGAGATGCTCAAATGTTGGGAACAATTGGTTAACCAATGAAATTCAACACAATGAACATTTGTGTGTTTATCATTAGGATTCAATACGAAGCTTATCATTCATCCCAAATTGGTTATAGCAATCATGACGCATGATGTGCCAAGATTCCTCATAGGTAGTATGGAGGTTGGGGAAGCCCACAACACACCTTCTCAATCAAAATCAAAGATCCAATTGAAGCAATTGAACCCAAGAAGTTAATTAGCCTTAAGAATGAAGGAATCCCTAATTCTTAGAGGGTGTCAATGCTTACACATCCATAAAGGAGCTATGATTCATAAGCTAGAAATGATTTCTACCATCATAAAGCTCTTGTTCTAAGTAAATTCAATGATTCAATGCAAAACCAAAGAAATAAACCAACAATTGCTCATTCAAGTACCAAGCTCATGATTAAAGTATCAAACAAGCATAAGAAATATGAACTAGAATCATAAACATGAGATAATTGATAATAAAACATAAATCCTTCAAAAACCCACAAACATTCAAGGGTTTTTAGCCAAAGTTAACCAAAATTGAGAGTTTAGCCACTCATGGCAATAGAACAACAATCACAAAAGTCTAATTGCATAAAGAAACTACCAATAACTTGGAAAGATGAAAAGAAATGAGTCTTGAGCTTCAAAATCGCTTCTCCAGGTCTTCAATGGTGTTAAATCGAAGTCATAGCTGTTAGATCCAATCCCCCAAGTTAATGGTGTGCCAAATGACCAAAATGCCTAAAACTGGGCAGTTGCGCGGGTAACCGCGCGACGAAGATTCCACCCATGCAAGTGTTGTTGGAATGCTATTGGCTCATTTTTCCTCCACTAACCATCCCACTACCAAAGATTCCCTTGGCCCCCTCCATACCCCACATCTTTCAAATTAACCAATCATCTTTTAAATTCAAATATGGATGCTCCAAGCCCAAATTAACAATCCATGATCCATCTTCACAAGCCCACTTCATCCAAGCCTTTAGCATTTTAAGCCCAAATCTCCTTTGGTGGATCCGCCAAGCCCAATAATGCATCGAAAATCCTACTAAGCCCAACTCCAGTCAAACTGCAACTGCAATGAGCTCCAAAACCCTGCAAAATTCCTCATGCAAAATAAAAAGTCCCCGATACGATCCATGATAAAGAAAATATAGAATATACAATGCAATACTAATAAAAAGAGCTAAAAATCTAAAATAAACTAATAAAAAATAAAGAAATAAAATAAGCTATCACAAACCCTAAAATTTTAGGGTTTGCACCCTATTTGAAAAACTTATAGCCCCCAACATCATTATCCTCTCAGCCTCCCTTGCCCTCTTAGTGTCCATATCGAACCCTAACCCTCTTAATTGTATATTGAGCTCATTTTGGAGATTTTGGTGTGTTTTGGGTGGTTTTGAAGAGATAGAAGTTTGAAGAAGGAGCAAGAAGCTGGAGAAAGCTAGTAGATCCATGGGATTGGCATCATTTCTGACTCATTTGAGGTATCAAACTCTAAACTTGATTATTGCTGCTTAGATTTGATTTTGGGGTTGTTTTGTGTCACTTTTGGACTCCATTGTTGGGGATTCTTGTATAATGATGATTTCAGACCTTAAGAACTATCCTTTTGAGCCCTTAGAAGCACTTAGGGTCATAATCAGATGTGGTTGGTTGAGACCCAACCATGCAAGTGTTTGATGGTCTCAAAGTTTGCTATAGAACCAAAATCATGTTTTGGCCCCCACCCATGCATGCAAGCACCTAAAGTTTGTAACTTTATGGACTAAGATGTCTTTAAGGACCTAGATCTGCATTATGGACGTGAGGACTTAATAGATTAAGTCACAAATCGAGCCCCAAGGAAACTGGCCAGTACGTTGGGCGTAATCCTTGTACACTATGTGTACTGGGTCAGTTTCACGCTTCTGGTCAAGGCCAGCATACGGTCAAGTACGCCGCGCGTACGCATGCAGAGTGGCGGACTTGGGTTTTTGGGCCTTGGAGGTTGGGCCTAAATAGTTGGGCCCCATAGTCCATTGTGGAGCGGTGTTTGGGCCTAGGACTGAGAATTATAGTATTTGGGACCTAATGGTCCACTCAAACTAATCATTTTGGGGGCTAAGTATTTACTGGGCTTGGGGCAAGGACCATTTGTAGAATTGGGCCCAATTTGGAAAATTGGGCCATTAGGGGCCTTTAATGGGTCATTGGTGGGTTGGGAAAGATAAGATGGGTTTGGGCCGTGGGTATGGTCCAATTTTAGATCAAGGGGTAAAATTGTCATTTTACCCTAGGAAGTATTATGGAATTTTGATTAAGTGTTGTTATGATGTTGATAGTCGGGAGTCACCGGATCAGCTGTTAGAGGTTTCTTCCCATGACATTCGACGTTCAGCATTACGAGGTGAGTTTTCCTCCAGTAGGAACGGGTCTACGGCCACAATTTCGGTCTGTATAGATATTAGCAGTTCCAGACCTCGGTCCGATGTCGGGGCAAGCCCGAAGAATGTTTGTATGCTTGATGTCTTCGTAATTCTTGCATGTTTTGGTTATGTGTTTTCGAACTTCGGTTCGATGCCAGGGAAAGCCCGACGTAGGTTATGTGTTTATGTTATATGTGTTTATATGCTTTGTATACCTAACTGCGGTCCAATGTCGGATTCGTCCAATGTCGGGTGGGGCCCGATGTAGTGGGCTAGGCCCAATATGTGCTTTATGTGATTATGTGTATGGTATGTGGTAGATTGGGGAGCTCACTAAGCTTCGTGCTTACAGTTTTTAGTTTTGGTTTCAGGTACTTCCACTAGCAAGGGGAAGGGCTCGGGTTAATCGCATGGCACACACCGCATTTTCTTTAGCCTGGGATATTACTCTGATATTTGATATGTGACTTGGATACATTGACACTTATTTTTTTACGATGTTTTAAGTATCGTAACTTAAGTTTTATATAACGAATGGTAATTATGGTTTTGATAATGATTTAAAAACAAAATTTTTGGACCGTATTTTTGGGATGTTTCAAGTTGGTATCAGAGCCTTGGTTTGAGGGATTCGGGCACGCTTTCGGGTGTGTCTGACCTCAAACTAAGGAATTGGTATAGAATTTTCAAAAGAAAAACCATTTCTTTATAAAAGGATTTTTGAGAAAAAAAAACAATTTTAGAAAAAGTATAAAGAAAAGAACTTTGAAAAGAGAAAAGTGTGTGGTGCATGCAATCAGCCGAGCTCAAGTAAGTACCCCAATTTACCCATACAAGTTTATGTTGTTATATGTGTATCAGCTTTATGAGAACTGCATGCTAGATTAGGACTAAGGATTCTAGGAATGATGCGTTATGTGCCTATTATACGTGTATCATCATTATGAGAACTGCATGCCAGTACAAATTAGTCAGTATGATAGCCTGAGAAGTATATGCTTGATTATGTCTACTCAATGCTCGAATGCTGCTTGCTTTATGCTTTTAGGAGTTCTAGTTGTCTTTCACTAACTAGTAAATGGATATATTAAGTTATATATTTCAAGGACTAAATAATTTCAGAAGGTTAGGTCTATCTCTATTTTGCAGCTCTTGTTTGAGTCCAACCGTTGTAGGGTAGGATCTCTCATTCGAAGAATTATCTAGTTTGAGTAATGTGTAATTGTATTCGTGAGCTAGTTAGGGGAAGAAAGCAGGGACTTCTTATGCAGCTGATGGCAGAGATTGGGTTGGTGATTACCCTAGGCAAGCCTAGGATAAGAGTAGCAGAGAGCAGTAGCAGTAGAAGGGACTTGGTGGAGTCAATGCGGTTCTTGAGGAAAGTACGGATACATATGGAAGGTAGTATGGGCCCGTACTAATGGAAGTAGAGGATTCGTACTCGAATCAAGGAGGGCTGAGATGAATCCGGGAACCTTATTCTATAAGTAGATCCCTAAAGAATAATGAGTTCTGATGATTTTATGTTATGTTTCAGTATGGTGGTTCAACGCCTAAGACCAGCAGTAGGCAGTTCAGGTGCCGGTGAGGGTCCGGGCTCTGGAGTCGAGCAGCTAGATGACCAGACGAGGGAGTTCATATCCTCTGAGATCACGTGCAACATCATTGAGCAGACTCCTGTGATCTTCGGCTCGATCAAGGAGTGTATTCTAGAGCTATTGGACGAGAAGTTGAGTGTCTTCCGCACTGAGGTGGTGGCCATGATGGTGTCGCGCACTTTGACTTTCAGGGAGTTCAGGGCATGTTAAGCTCCTGACTATCATGGGGCTTGGGACCCCATTGTGACAACCCGATATTTCAACTCTATGTAATGACCTAAAAAGTCAAGTATTGTAACCACTTTTGTGATAATGAAATTTACTTCGAAAATAAAATGTCCAAAAAGTTTCTATTTAAATTACCTACTATGTTTGATGTCATTAAACCATGATCATACGTAAAAAGAACGCCCAAATCCGACTTCGTATATTGAAGTTATGATTTTTCAAAGTTCGGCTTAGCGACAGACAGCTAAAAACTCAAATCGGAAATCGAGCGACTTTTGACCGGAATGACCTAAACGAGAATCGAAGGTCTCGACAACGGTATTTCAGCGGTAAAAAGTCTGGCAAAAACAGACGTCAGATAAAGAAGTTACGAATTTCTAACAAAATTTCCTTAACACGACCTTTTAAAAATAAATAATAAAAATAATTTCAAAATTTGCCAACGGAATCTAAACGAAAGTTGTAGAACATAGTCTCACCTACGCGTGGATATAAAGAACGTCGAAAACGGAGTTCGTATGAAGAAGATATGAATTTTAGAAGTTTATTAAATAAATAAAATATAAATTTTATTATTTAATCTTGGTATTATCCGAAGGAAGAGTCAGCAAGTCGATCCGAGTTACGCCCAGCGTACCGAGGCGGTTCCCACCCCCTATAAAAGGGATGCGAGGGTTCCAAAGAAAAGGGCCATTCTCTCTCATTTCTCTTGTGTTGTTGCCTCGTTTTCCGTGCCCGTGCTAACCCGAAGCCCCGGTCACTTTGCTCAAGTCCCGAAGGTCGTTTGTACTCCCGAGATTCCCGAGAATCCCGAGAAAATCCGTTTTCCCGAGAAGAAATTCTGCCCGGTTTTCATCTCGCCTTTCTTCGATCTTTCAAGTGAGTTCATACCCCTTAATTAACCCTTTTAAATATTCTATAAATGCTTTTATATGCTTTCAGGGGGGGGGGGGGGGGAATACAAGTAAAACACACGATTATTATCGTGTGTTATATAAAGTTTTATTATACACTTTTATTCAACAGAATCATATGTGATTTATAAACTTTATAGGAAACTTTCGTATGTAAAATATATCACGATAACATTATATCTTTTGAAATGTAAAATGTTGTCATATATGTAGAAATTAAACATTCTGCTTAGATTACATGTATATGTGTCCAACTTAGACACTATAAAAATCTATACTTTCATAACAAGTGGTTCATTTTCTAGGGATTTCTAAACAAACGAGACACACTTTTAGAAAGCTATAATAGGTATAGTTTTACGAGAACATTACTAACTTTTACATACTAGAAACACGATTTTCAAGAAGTCACTTTCATATACAAGAACAAACGAACATTTTAACACGTAAATATGTTTTTATACTAAGCTTTGTGAGACATTAACTTCACGTACGTTTGAGTACACATTTCACGTCCTGTATTATATACCAGAATCCCTTGGAGAGGGAGCATGGTGTTTGTGTATAGATCTATACGGGCTTGACAACCCGCGCCCTGACTGTTAGCTAAAGTCCACCATTTGGGGTGACAAACGTCATAACATTCCAACGCCTGAAGAACGTTGTGTATAGGCAATCCGAGTCAATAGTATGGTTATAAAACTCACATGGGGTATTAAAAATACATTGATTTACGAGGTTTTTCAAACATATTGGATATTTTACATGTACATACATTTTCTAGAAACAAACATTAGTCTTGATAGAAGGCTACATTTATGCTAGTAGAAAACATGGGATTTTCTAGGAACAAACAAACAAAAACAAAACATTTCATTTCATACAAACATTGTCATTTAATACTTATGAAACTCACCAGCTTAAATGCTGATCTACTCTTTCAAAACTATTTGTATGTCCCAGGGATTCAGTAATTACAGCTATCAAACAACTTTTGAAGAAGGGACGTTGCGTCGCAGTTTAACTTCATATTTTGGCATCATATTGTAATTGGTTTTGAACATGTACTTTTTAAACAATGTAAACTTTCAATTATATATATGATGGTTGTATTGCTTTCTTTACTATGTATTCATTTGTTATGCTACCACATAAAGTCATCCGCCCCCGAACGTTTCCGCCGTTCTGGTTTGGGGGTGTGACACCCATAGCTAGAAGCAAGTGGTTAGCTGAGGTTGCCAATGCCTTCCATACCAGCAGATGTCCCGAGGGGGACAAGGTTCGAATTGCGTCCTGTCTCCTGAAGGACAGGGCACACGATTAGTAGGAGGAGGTCAAACAAGCCATTGGTAATGACACGGTTTTGGATGCGATGACCTGGAGTGATTTCACAACTATGCTCAAGGCCGAGTTCACACCTGTTATTGAGGTGCAACAACTTGCCAGAGTATTCCAGGACCTCCAACAGACGACTGAGACAATGGCGGAGATTACCGCCAAGTTCAAAGAGAGGGCCCTTCTCGTTCTACAGTATGTGGCGGATGAGGAGATGAAAAAGGCCCGATATCATGAGATGTTGAGGAGCGATATCAGACAGTTTGTGAGCCGATCCAGCTGGAGAACGCTGGAGGATATGATAGCGTGGGCTCGTGAGAGAGAGATTGATTTGGAGATGGAGAGAAAGAGGAAGCCGGAGTCGAGGTCTAGCGCGGAGGGCTCGGGAAAGAAGCCCAAGGTGTCGGATTAGAGGTCTAGGAGTCAGCAGGACTGCAACCATTTTGGCAAGTGCGGCAAGTTACACGAGGGAGCGTGCAGGGCAGGGAGTTCGGGCTGCTTCAAGTGCGGCCGAACTGGTCATGTGAGCCAAGATTATACAGCTACTACCACCATCACGACATCATTTGATCAGATTTGCTTCCACTGTAATCAGAGGGGCCACAAGAGGTCCTAGTTTTCGAGTCTAGCAACAACAGGGCAGGTGGTGGAACCCACTCCTGCGACATTGAGGATTACAGATGGCCGTTAGGGCCGTGCGGAGGTGCCAGCGGCGAAGAGCAGAGCTTTCCACTTGACAGCAGAGGAGGCACGTGCCGCTCCTGATGTCGTCACGGGTATGTATCTTCTCCATTATCTCTTTATTATCTATGATTATTGCTTATATTTGCATGCTTGTTTATAGGATCATTCTTAGTGAACGGTATATCAACTATGGTACTATTTGATTCAGGGGCTACCCGATCTTTTGTTTCGCTCGTGCTTAGCAAGCGATTTAGCAGAGCTCCATAGGAGCTGGACTATCCACTGGACGTGGAGATAGAGGATGATAGGACAGTAAGGGTTGCGAGGGTTCATCGGGGATGTATACTACAGTTGTTTGACGATCAGTTTTCGGTGGACTTGGTTCTTATTCCCCTTTGAGGGAACAAGGTTATTGTGGGTATGGACTGGCTGAGTCCCAATAGGGCAGTAATTGACTACGAGCAGCAGCTAGTGAGAGTTCGGACTCCTAGTGGGGGAGGATTGGTGATTCAGGGCGAGAGACCGCATAGTGGATTGACTCTATGTTCCGCAGCGAGGGTGAGGCGCTACCTTCAGCAAGGTTGCGCCATATATGTCGCTTATCTTATGGATACCCGAGAAAAGGGTAAGGTGACAGTAGATGATGTACCAGTAGTGCAAGAGTACCCGAACGTATTCTCAGAGGATCTACCTGAGATATCTCTGGAGAGACAGGTTGAGTTCAGAATTGACCTAGTCCCTGGTGCGACACCGATAGCCAAGGCACCGTATCGGCTAGCTCTTCCCGAGATGCAAGAGTTGTCTACATAGCTACAGGAGCTTCTGGATAAGGGATTTATCAGACCTAGTAGTTCGCCCTAGGGAGCCTCGATCCTGTTTGTGAAAAAGAAGGACAGGTCGCTCCAGATGTGAATAGATTACTAGGAGCTGAACAAGGTAACGGTGAAGAACCGTTACCCACTCCCGAGGATTGATGACTTATTTGACCAGCTTCAGGGGCATCTTGGTTCTCCAAGATTGATCTGCGGTCACGATATCACCAGATGCGAGTCAGGGACAACGATGTGCATAAGACAACTTTTAGGAGTCGTTACGGTCATTATGAGTTTGTGGTGACGCCGTTTGGGGTCACCAATGCTTCAACCGCGTTCATGGATCTCATGAACCGCGTATGCATGCCGATGTTGGACCGGTCTGTGATAGTATTTATAGATGACATCTTGGTTTATTCTAAAACTAAGGAGCAACACAAAGAGCACCTGAGGGAGGTGCTAGAGACCTTGAGGAGGGAGAGACTTTTCGCAAAGTTCTCCAAGTGCGAGTTCTGGTTACACGAGGTGCAGTTTCTGGGGCACCTTGTTAACCAGAAGGGTATTTTGGTCGATCCGGCCAAGATAGGGGCCGTGATGCAGTGGGAGGTTCCGAGGTCTCCATCTGAGATTCGGATTTTCCTTGGGCTAGCGGGTTACTATAGGAGATTTATATAGGATTTCTCCAAGATTGCTGTCCCACTGACCCGACTGACCAAGAAGTCAGTGACATTCCACTAGGGGCCTGAGCAACAGGTGGCCTTTAAGATACTCAGCGATTGTGCAAGGCATCGATTCTCCCTCTGCCCGAGGGTGTACAGGATTTCGTAGTATACTGTGATGCATCGATTACAGGTTTGGGTGCAGTTGTAATGCAGCGGCGTCACGTGATAGCTTACGCTTCAAGGCAACTGAAGCCTCACGAGGCTAACTATCTGACGCATGATTTGGAGTTGGGGGTTGTGGTTTTCGCCCTTAAGATCTGGTGGCATTACCTTTATGGGGTTCATTGTACCATTTACACATACCACAAGAGTTTGAGGTACCTTATAGACCAGCCGAATATGAACATGAGGCATCGTCGGTGGTTAGATGTGGTGAAAGATTATGACTGTGATATCCTTTATCACCCCGACAAGGCCAATGTAGTGGCCGATGCCCTGATCCGCAAGGAGGTGGTGGCTCCGATACGAGACATATGTATGAGGATGACATTGACCACTGCTGGAGCAGATTCGAGAGGCCCGGGTTGAAGGTATGAAGGAAGAGCGCCGGAAGTGTGAGAGGATTATAGGCCAGGTGGCCTCATTTGATTATGATAGTCGTGGGATGTTGACCCTGCATGGGAGGGTCTGGGTACCCTATTGGGGAGGTGTACGACAGGTATTGATGGAGGAGGCCCACAAGTCTAGGTTCTCCATCCATCTCGGGGCGACGAAGATGTATCGGGATCTTCGCCCCGATTATTGGTGGCCCTGCATGAAACGGGATATAGCCTGTTGCGTAGAGCGATGCTTGACCTACAAGAAGGTCAAGGTAGAGCACCAAAGGCCCCACGACAAGATGCAGCCGTTGGATATCCCCATGTGGAAATGAGAGGACATCACAATGGATTCATCACAAAGCTTCCCCGGACCGCGCGTGGGGTGGATTCGATATGGGTTATTTTGGACCGGTTGACAAAGAGTGATCATTTCATCCCAATTCAGGAGAGTATATCATCCGAGAAGCTGGCCGACGTTTATGTGAGAGAGGTAGTGGCATGCCATGGACTACCAGTGTCGGTCGTTTCGGACCAGGATGTCCGCTTCACGTCCAGATTTTGGAAACAGTTTCATGACGAGATGGGTACTCGTCTTCATTTCAGCACCGCTTTCCACCCTCAGATGGATGGACAGAGCAAGAGGATGATTCAGACTCTCGAGAACATGCTTCGTGCATGTGTATTGGGTTTTGGTAGTAGTTGGGGTATGTATCTTCCATTAGCGGAATTTTTGTATAACAACAGTTACCACGCTAGCATAGACCGACCTCCCTTTGAGATGATCTACGGGAGGAAGTGTAGGACCCCTATATGTTGGGGCGAGGTCGGTCAGAGGGTCATGGGGAACACCGAAGTGGTGCTCAAGACTACAGAGATGATCCAACAAGTCCGGAGCAGGCTTCATACAGCTCAAAGCCGACAGAAGAGTAACGCTGACAAGCGGCATTCAGATTTGGAGTTTCAGGTGGGTGACATGGTCCTCCTGAAAGTGTTACCCTGGAAGGGTGTCATCCAGTTTGGGATGCGGTGCAAGCTGGGCCCCAGGTTTATCTGCCCCTTCAGGGTCATATCCTGGTGGGCAAGGTGGCCTAGCGATTCGATCTTCCGGCAGAGCTTAGTCAGATCCACAACACTTTCCATGTTGACCAGTTACGGAAGTGCTTAGTGGATGATTCAACAGTCGTACCCTTGGAGGATATTTAGATTGATGACAGTCTGAATTACGTCGAGAAACCCATTGCGATTTTAGATCGGAAGATGAAGACATTGAGGAACAAGGTGGTTCAGCTCGTGAAGGTGCAGTGGTAGCACCGTAAGGGTTCTGAGTGGATGTGGGAGCCTGAGGAGGAGATGAGGGAGCACTACCCGGGTTTGTTTTCAGATGTAGTAGACTTTGAGGACAAAGTCTAAAATAATTGGAGAAGATTGTAACGCCTGGAAGTCATCACGTACTATGATTATTATTATTTAAGTCAATTGTATTTTTGTTTCGTTAAATGGAAAATTTAAGGCGTATGCTGGGCGTACAAGGTGTACGCACGATGTACATAGGAGAGGCGCACATCGAGGAGGCTCCATGCGTACGTTGGGTGTACCCATGCGTACGCGGGGCGTAAGGTGTTCAGATGCAAACCCTAAAATTTTAGGGGTTGCACCCTATTTAAACAACTTATAGCCCCTAACATCATTATCCTCTCAGCCTACCTTGCTCTCTCAGTGTCCATCTCGAACCCTAACCCTCTCATTTTGTATCTTGAGATCATTTTGGAGTGTTTGGTGTGTTTTCGGAGGTTCTAAAGAGATATAATTTTGAAAAAGGAGCAAGAAGTTGGAGAAAGCTTGTAGATCCAGGGGATTAGCATCATTTCTGACTCATTTGCGGTATCAAGCTCCAAACTTGATTATTGTTGCTTAGATTTGATTTTGGGGCTGTTTTGTGTCACTTTTGGACTCCATTGTTGGGCCTTCTTGTATCTTGATGGTTTCAGACCTTAAGAACTATCCTTTTGAGCCCTTAGAAGCACTTAGCATCATAAAAATCAGATTTGGTTGGTTGAGACCCAACCATGCAAGTGTTTGATGGTCTTAAAGTTTGCTATAGAACCAAAATCATGTTTTGGCCCCTACCCATGCATGCAAGCACATAAAGTTTGTAACTTTATGGGCTCGGATGTCTTTAAGGACCTAGATCTGCATTCTGGACGTGAGGACTTAATGATTAAGTCACAAATCGAGTGTGACATCCCCAATTTGACGGCCAGAAAAGACCAATTTGTTTATGCTTTGTTTTAAAATCAGAGTAATCTTTTAAAGAAAACAGTTGCGAAATTTGTTCCCAAACAAAATATAATAAAACTTTATCAAAACATTTCTCAAAGAAAATGTACTTTTCATTAATAATAAAACCTCGGGATGTCATGTTCCGATACAAACCAAAAAGCATAAACAGTACAATTAAACCTTACATCCGTTATTTACAACTACTGGTCTATAATCCAAAATCTCCCGTCGAGTCAACCAACTTATACTCTTGTTCCATTACTTGTAATGCAAAGAAAACTGAGTGGGTCAGGCTTGGGAGCCTGGTGAGCATATAGGGTTTTCGACCCACAATAATATAATTATTATATTTAATCATCAATAAATAAATAAATCAATCAATCCAAATTACCCATCCCCATTATCTCCTTTATTTCTTAACGATTTACCCTAAGAATCAACTATCCTTTATTCATTTATTCCTAAGGATTGACCTGAGGAATTGACACAAAGTCCACCACTGCCAAGGTCCTCAAATTACAACCGGTAAACACTTAGTTCAACATACTTAACGAACACCTAGTTCTAACACTACTAGTGAACACTTAATTCAAAACATCTGGTGAATACTTAGTTCTAAAACACTTAGTGAACACACTTAGTCCAACAACACCAAGTGAACACATCTAGTTCAAAAAAACTTAATGAACACATCGAGCCCCAAGTTCTACCCAACATATTTGTAGACGCAAACAAATATACAGTTTAAATCTTTTAAAACCTGTATAAAACATTAATTCAACATCCATCTCAAGTAAACAAACAATGTATAAACACATATCACATACTTCATAGCAAATACTTCATATCTATGTGTTAGAAGAAAGTAACCACACACTCACACCAAACATATACTTAATACATTCAAACAATACTTTTATTAAAATCGTGTTTTTGAAAGGGACTATACACTCACTTGATTAGATGATGATCGGACAACACCTCGTCTCTTAAAATAAGATTCTTTGCTGAAACCGGAATGTTTTCTCCAAAATCGGGCTTCACGCAGGCAGAGTTTCAGCTTGAAAACTATTTTTCTCGGGATCTTCGGGCTTTGGGACTTGCTTCAGGTGTCGGGATTAATACGGGGGCTTCGGGGGTACAACTTGCCAAGAAAAAGGAAGAATAAGGGAGTGAAAGGAAAGAATTTGGCAAACAAAAACGACATCCCTCACTTTCTATTTATAAGAGGGGTCTGGCCTTCGAACGCAGCGCGTTCCCTGAACGAACGCGACATGTTCCGTTGTGCGTCATTGCTTACAAACTTCGGACTTGACTGGCAACGGGACAGGCTCTGGGTTCCGAACGCGGGGCGTTCCCCCTTTGGGATGCGTTCCTCGAACTTTAGAAAATCATAACTCTCGCATATGATTTCCGATTTCGACGTTTTTTATATCCACGTGTAGGTGAGATTATGCTCTACAACTCTTGTTTAGACTTCGTCGGCTTCTTTTGACTTTAATTTTTATTATATTATTTTTAGTAGGCCGGGACAGGAAAACTCCGTTATAAACTCATAACTTTTTCATCCGACGTTCGTTTTCGTCTGTCTTTTTACCGTTGAACTACTATCGACGAGATCTTCGATTATCGTTTAGATTGTTTAGGCTAGAAACCATTCGATCTCATATTCGAACTTTGGGTTGCATATCGCTAAGTCGAAACTTCGAAAAAATCATAACTTCCTCATACAAAGTCAGATTTAGACGTTCTTTTTATGCACGCTCTCAGTTTAATGTACTCTATGACTTTCGTTTAGATCACTTAGGCCAAATATCTCTCGATCGTAGATTCACTATTTACGTCGCGCTGTATCGTGTCGGTTCTGTCGCGAAACTTCGACAAGTCATAACTTCTTCATTATAACTCTGATTTCGACATTCTTCATATATTCGGAACCCTTGTCACGACCACTACAAATTAGTTAAGATTATTCATTCTAAACAATCATTTATCAAAAAGTCACTTTTGATGTTTATCGTCTTTAAATTGACTAGCCTGGATCTGCGGGCGTTACATCGAGCCCCTAGGAAACTGGCCAGTACGTTGGGCGTAATCCTTGTACGCTGTGTGTATTGGGTCAATTTCCCACTTCTAGTCAAGGCCAGCATACGGTCAAGTACGTCGCGCGTACGCATGCAGGGTGACGAACTTGGGCTATTGGGCCTGAACAGTTGGGCCCCACAGCCCACTGTGGAGCGGATTTTGGGCCCAGTACTGAGAATTATAGTATTTGGGCCCTAATGGTCCACTCAAAACTAATCATTTTTAGGGCTAAGTATTATTGGGCTTGGGGCGAGTACCATTTGTAGAATTGGGCCTAATTTGGAAAATTGGGCCATTAGGGGCCTTTAATGGGTCATTGGTGGGCTGGGAAGGATAAGATGGGTTTGGGCTGTGGGTATGGTCCAATTTTGGATCAAGGGGTAAAATGGTCATTTTACCCTAGGAAGTACTATGGAATTTTGATTAAGTTTTGTTATGATATTGATAGTCGACAGTCACCGGAGCAGCTGCTAGAGGTTTCTTCCCACGACATTCGATGTTCAACATTACAAGGTGAGTTTTCCTCCAGTAGGAACGGGTCTACAGCCACAATGCCGACCCATATAGATATTAGTAGTTCCGGAGCTCAGTTCGATGCCGGGGCACAACCGAGGAATGTTTGTATGCTTGATGTCTTCGTGATTCTTGCATATTTTGGTTATGTGTTTCCGAACTTCGGTTCGACGTCGGGGAAAGCCCGACGTATGTTATGTGCTATATTATGTGTTTATGTTATATATGTTTATATGCTTTATATATCGAACTTCAGTCCGATGCCGGGCGGGGCCTGATGCCGGATTCGTCCGATGCGGGGCGGGGCCCGATGTAGTGGGGTAGGCCCAGTATGTGCTTTATGTGATTATGTGTATGGTATGTGGTAGATTGGGGAGCTCATTAATATTCATGCTTACAGTTTTTAGTTTTGGTTTCAGGTACTTCCATTAGCATAACACACACCGCAGTTTCTTTAGCCTGGGATATTACTCTGATATTTGATATGTGAATTGGATACATTGAAACTTATTTTGCTATGATGTTTTAAGTATCGTAACATACGTTTTATATAACGAATGGTAATTATGGTTTTGATAATGATTTAAAAATGAAATTTTTGGACTGTATTTTTGGGATGTTTCATGTTTGTTGAAAATTCGAAACCAATTTCGTTTTCGTTTAATCTTTCAAGCCCAATCAAATATTCTGTTAATTTGATCCATAAAATTTGATTCCATTACTTTTAGTTCGGACATTGTTCATTAATCCATTCATGGGTGGTACAAGGTGCAATGTATCCTACAAGTTAAGTTGCCAAATAAGGTCATAAAAGAGGCAGAGAAAACTAAAAAAGCTCTGGATGCATATTATGCAATTCGCCTCAAGGGTTTTGTAATTGGCATCAGGGTATCAAGGGATTACGCGACACCATTGTTGTTGTTTTGTGTTGTTTGTTGGTTTGAGACTATTTATGTTTTGTTGTTTTGTAGTTTCTTGCTGACTTGTTAAATTCCCTACATGTTGCTATTTTAAGATCAAATTTTTTAATTGTTTTAGTTTATATCTTGAACTCCTATTGCTTATAAAGTTAATTTCAATGGCATGTATAAAATAAAAGAAATTAATATTCAAAAAACCGGGTATCCGGAACCGGAACCGGTCTTGGCGGTTCCGGGAGCGGTGCCAAATTTCTAGGAACTGATGTAAGCGGTTCTGGTTCCAATACCAATAACTTTAGAACCTCTGTTTCCAGGAGCAGTTCCGGTTCCATCTAAAATAGGCGGGTACCCAGTTATGCTCATCCCTAGTCAAGTAGATCGAGTCCTCACACAATAAAAAATTATATGGATTTGATTTCCCAATAGGAGTGATGGTTGTACAATTGAATCTAAACTAGTCTCACAGATGGTCTCGCAAGTGGTCTTGCAGTAATGATTTCGATTGAGACTCACATTTGTTTTGACTTGTGTTTGATTGCGGGATTTCGATTTTATCTGGAGGATAACGAAATCTAAGACTTGGGTTTGATTGAAGAAGATGGTTCATAACTTTCTACGAATGGTTGATTTTCCTTATCGATGATTTGTGAGTTTGATTTTGATTTTTGAGTGAGTTTAATTTTGATTTTTGAGTTGGAATCGATTGGGAAGATGTTCAAACCGAATAGTCAAACTTTACTTTCGGTGTTCATGTTACGTGTTTTGGAAAGTCGATAATGATTTCGATTGAAGGGATCGAATTTTGTAATTGATTTTGGATGATTTTCGTATCGAATGTTTGAAGGATTTGTAGTCGATAGTGATTTAATCTCATTATCAATTCAATTTTGTATGTTGAGTGTGGATATAGATTTCTAGAATTTGAATTTTCAAGTGTGGTTAAATGGACGAAAGTCCAATGTCTCAATACGATATTTGATTTCGATATCAATATTGATTGAATGGATTTCGATTTCGATAGCGGGTTTAATTTTGGATGATCGATTTTGAATAGAAGATGATGGAATGCGAAGACTGATGATTGTTGATATTGGAATCGAATGTGCTTTTAATCTCGATTTCCATAGGTATTCGCTTGGTTCGAACTTCCATAATCAAAAGCCACACAGTTGAGATTCGAAAGTCAAATGACTTAGGAATCGATAGTGGCTCTTGGGATCGAGAACGAAAGTGTAAGAATCGAATGTTGGGACATACTGGAAATTAAATAGAAGTCGAAAATAAATAGATTGGAATTGATAGATGAAGTTTCAAATCAAGAGGTTTCGATTTTGTGAAGGTTGATCGTTCGACTGTTAAGAAATCGTACTGAGAATCTATTTATCTCGATTGTAAATTGACTTGGAAATTGTTGGAGTCGAATGTTCAAAGAGCTTGTGAGTCGAAAGCATATGGTCTCGAACGTATTTTGGGATTAATAGTCGAAAGCAACTTGCTTGGAGTCGAAAGTGATTTCGACGGTATTGTTTGTTCTTTCGAGTCGAGAGTCCTATTGTCGATGTTGTTACTCGTTATTTTGCATCTGGAAACGATTGGGGAGGAAGAGATTGACAGTTTTGCATATGGTCCTTATGAATTCAGTAAATTGGCGGAATACACCTAGAAGATGAAATACTTACAATATGTGAATGTATTGGCAATATTAAAGATTCAGTCCCTGAATTTATGCGAAAATGCATTTTATAACCACTTTCAAATTTGGGGTAAAGTTTTGCATTTGAAGCTGACTTTTTGCAATTGTTCCCTGAAGTACTTGCAAAAATGGGTTTTTGTACCCAATTTTCGAAATTCTTGCAACTTTCACCCAAAAGTTGAATTTCTCACAACTTTTGAAGATCTTTCTCAGCTTTTCGTGATTGTTTTTTGTGCAAGATTTTTCATGGTATATAAACAATGTGTGTTCATTTTCAAGTCTGAGAAGTCAAACATTTAAAGACATCAACGTATTTTTTTGGATTTTCTCGGACTGAAGAGTTTCATTTTTGTCACACATCGAGGGGGAGTTTCGTATGGTTTATTCTTCGAGCGTTTCTCATACCCTTGTGTGTTTTATAAACATTTGTTGATTATAAAAAGGGGGAGAAATTTGAAATGGGTATTGAAAGATTATTGGATATTCTTTTTCAAAGCGGATTTGAAGATCGATGTTACTTCGAGGGGAAGTTGGTCTTGATCGGTTGGAGCTCGTTTGGATATTGAAGTTGGGACCTCCAATCATAAATTTGAGGGGGAGAATGTTAGGGTGTAAAATTCTCCTTGGATGTGATGTTGGCTTACCCTCTTTGATTGTGTAATGGGTTGTGCTTTTCCTATAAATAGAAAGTAAGTAGCTCCCATTTATGTAAGAGCCCATATGAGAGAATAGTCTAGTGAGAGAATTATTACATGATCCACTTTGTAATATTTTGCTAGATTAATGAGAGCTTAAACCGTTTTGTTTGCTTCTTGTGTTCTTGATATGATTTGATTCACATTAATCATTACTATTCCGCATCCGTCATAATAATCGGGGCTCTTCAATGTTTTTTCCCACGCATAATGTAGAGTTTGTAGATGATTTTAGACTATAATTTTGTTGTTTTTGGTGTTATATTCAATTACTTTCAATCCTTCAAAGATGAGATATCAAGGCTGGAATATTTCAGCTTTTCAGCAAGAAATTTAAACTTTTGTACTATGTGAAATTCTTTAAACAAGCATATATCTCATTTGTTTTTAAGTCGGATTGACAAATGATTTTTTCCAACATGTAATTTAGATTTTGTAGATGATTTTACACTATAATTTTGTTGTTTTTGATGTTATATTCAATGAGTTACAATCGTTCAAACAAATGTTATAAAGTATAAACAATTAAAGTTTAACCGGTCCAAATGACATAAGAAACATAAATATATTCATTTTTACGAGTTGTACTGTATCAAACCCAAAGAGTTGTACTGTATCAAACCCAAAAAGTATTCATTTTAACGAGTTGTAACATATCAAACCCAACAACATATTCGTTTTAACGAGTTTTATCAAACCTAAAAATGCATTTTAACAAGTTGTACCTTATGCATGTAAAGTTGCACCGGTCCAAGTGAATCCAAGAACTGAAAAACCTAGACCCAGTAAGACTCATCCGGTCCGATCCACGGTCCACGATATTCTTCGCAACCGGTCCGGTCCAAGAGTTGGTTGGATCCGATCCAGTCTAAATGTTCACCCCTAATTTTATGCGTTTACCCATATAATCCAATATTCTCAATAATAACCACAACCAAATAAGCCATAAAATTTAAATGTTTTTGTATGATTTGGCATTAACTATTTACAATAACGTTTTTGAGTTTAACTTAAAGACAAAAAATAATACTTTAATGAAAATTTTATTTTAGACTTAATTTATTATTATTAATGATTTATATTAACAAAAATGGAAAAAAGTAATATATCGATAATAATGATAACCGAAGGTGTACCACCGTCGTAAAGCAAATATTTATGTCCCCGGCATGATGGGGCCACTCCCTCCCTCCATCTCCCAACACCATGTTGACGTTACGATACACACTTAACTGTAAAGAACATCCCCACCTTTGCTTTAACGCTTTTTCTTCCTCTCCTTTTCTCAGCTCCGATCACACCCCCAATCATACCAACAACAATTCACTACTCCAAATACACCACATTCCAATTAACAAATCATTGCTTCAATTCCATCGATGGAAGTTTTATCATCCGGCGATGAATCCGATCACCGGAACCAGAGGTTTGACGATTATAGTCTTAGTGCCGACGTTAGTGAAACGGAGAGTTGTGGGGCTTCTTCTTTTGATTCTCCGGTCGCTTCCACTTCTCGCAGTACCCCACCGGTGGTAGGACCTCAGTCTGCTTCGTACCTTCCGGCCATTTCTCCGACCAAGCCGCCGGTCGCTGGGGGGAACTACTTGGGGAAAGCTGGGAGCGAAAACCTAACTGGTAATGTCTGTTTGGAAATGTTAACAATTTCGAGTTTATGAAGATCAAAAGTTGCTGTGCTCTGTAAAAGAGAAAAGAGAGTGTCATAATTGCAATGTAAACAGAGATCCATTTTGTTATCATTTTTACACCTTATGGGACCTCAAACTTGAGATTTTAGCTTATTTTGTTTTGATTTTGAACCACTTCTCTTCCAATTGAACAAAATTTAAAGTTGACAATTATGATTTGACCTCAAAAGCAAAGAGGGAGTACTTTGATGATGATTCAAAGACGGGAAAGTTGAATTACTGTGGAATTGCAGCTTTTTCCGTTTCTAATTCGTGAATTATGATGTAATCTGCAGAGATTCAGTTGATGAAAGATAGATTTTCTAAGCTGTTGCTCGGAGAAGATATGTCTGGAAGAGGAAATGGCGTTTGTACTGCTCTTGCTATCTCCAATGCCATTACACATCTCTCTGGTTTGTGAAAATTTCATACTCAACAATCAAATTAGGTCTACAAAATTTCTCTGTTTGACAATGGTGATGACTGATGATGTTGTTCTTCGTTTCAGCTACTGTTTTTGGGGATCTATGGAAATTGGAACCCTTGAGTCCACAAATGAAGTCGAAGTGGAGAAAAGAGATGGAATGGCTTCTATCAGTAAGTGATTCCATCGTGGAGCTTACTCCATCGTTCCAACAATTCCCAGATGGAGGCACCTTCGAGGTTATGGTGACCCGACCCAGGTCCGATTTATACATAAATCTTCCAGCACTCAAAAAACTCGACGCCATGCTTGTCACCATGCTTGACGGATTCCACGATTCAGAGTTCTGCTACGTTGATCGTGGGTTAGTCGTTTCCGATCATGGCGGAAACGTTAAACGAAGACATTCTAACGCTTCACTATCCGATAGCCCATTGATTCAGTATGAAGAGAAATGGTGGTTGCCGTTCCCAAAAGTTCCGACGAAAGGGCTGTCGGAGAAAACAGTGAAGAAATTGCATCAATGCCGGGAATGTAGCAATCAAGTCTTCAAAGCTGCTGCATCAATCAATAACAATGTTCTTTCGCAAATGGAAGTTCCTAAAGTTTACTTGGAGACATTACCCAAGGTACATACAACGATTTCAATTATCTTCCACAATTCTCCTATCATCGTTTCAAATGTTTAATTCTCCGATTATTTCAGAGTGCGAAAGCTTGTTTAGGGGAAACTCTTCATCACTATATAACAACTACACAATTCTCGCCGGAATCCTTAATTGATTACCTGGAAATGTCGTCGGAATGCACAACTCTTCAAATAGCAAACAGAATCGAAGCAGCGATGCACATTTGGACAGAAAAAAGCTCAAAAAGCCATGGAAACGGGAAGCTATTATGGACAGGTAACGTAAAAGGCGATAAAGAACGAAGTAAAGTCCTTTCGGGAAGGGCAAACACCATTTTGAAGAATTTAAAGCTCCAATTCCCTGGTCTTCCACGAACGAGGTTGGATCTTGATAAGATTCAATCCAACAAGGTATTTTCTTTCGCTTTTCTTGCTTAATCTAGATAAACAGGGTTATAATTAGGGTTCCAATTTTTTTAATTTGCAGGATGTAGGGCAGGCGATTGTGGAGAGCTATTCTCGGGTGATTGAAAGTTTAGCTTTTAATTTAATGGCGAGGATTGATGATCTGTTATACGTAGATGATGCTACCAAGAAACGTGCTGCAATGGAGGCTGGTGTTCATCTTCAACGGCCGAGATTTCATGGCTTCTCATCGTCGTCTTCCATGGTGGGACGACCGGCGTTTGGTAATTCATCTTTGACGACTAGAAATCCGGGGAAAAGACGATCATCTTTCAGTTCAACGAGCAATATTGATCGGCTTGAAGAGGCTTTAGAGAGATTAACATTCAACTAGTTATGACTATAGATGTATGTAGGATATATGTATATGTGAGTTAAATGTACGCTTGAGATTTGTGTCTTTCAACTATGGTAACATAAAGTAGCATGTTAACTTATTTGAGGATTCTTGTTATTTCTAACCATAAATAATAACTATTGGAATAAATCCAAGTTTAGCTTTTAACACCCACATGAGCATGTTTTGATCCATGAAAAGTCCTTGCCCTTAACACCATTTAAGTGAATATGTTGTCTTTAATCGAGCAAGAAGTACACAAGGGTAAATTTGGTATTTCATTAGTGTCCTTGGGGGTTGTAATGTATAATTTTCACCCCTATTATAAAAATCGTCCATTGGCCTTGGTAACACATGTTCGTCTTTTTCTTCCTCAGTCAACTTGTAAGACTGCAAGATCAAAAGCACTAGAAAATATATTGGCATGTGTTCTCTTTTGGCATTGTTTAAGTTAAAAATGTTGTTTAACATGTGGAATCTTAGGCATGAAAAGCATGACTATTATGTTCATCATGTTTATAGTAAGTATTAGTGTTGAATTTGAGATATTAATTTTGTAAGATTGATGTGATTACACTTTTTGAACACGGTTCATATTTTTATATGTTCCTAGAGGACACAATATAATCTATTCTAATGTGAAGTAAATTCATTGATTACCAAACCAAAGGTAAAATCAAGTTTATGGATGTAGTAGATGTTAGACTACTTTTCTATACATACATTCGATGGCATGGTGAAAGAGATATATTACATTTGGGAATGAATGTTGTATTACCATTTCAAGAAACCAAACTTCGACCTAGACCTTAGGTTAATTGTTTTGACTAATGTCAACGACATCATTCACCTAAACAAATATGTAGGTGTACACAGAATTATTGATTTGTATATCAAACAACACTACACACATATTTCATGCTCCCATCAAACTCTTCGAAGGTAAAAATTTCTAAAGCGCCACAATACGATGGGAAGCCCTCTTATTGTAGGAAACTAGTAGATGCTATCAAGTGTGTTCATTTGGCAGGGTCACCAGATTCATGTTTGTTTTTGTTCATATCTTGATTTAAAAACGTGGAGTTTCAAATTTATATTTGTTTTTTACTAGAATTGATTCATTGCGCTTCATCTCGCCAGATATGAAGATGAGAACTGCAATTACGCTTAACACAATGTTGCTTGAACAACAAATGCAAGATTTATGGTAAATCATATACAAAAAAATGACTAAATGTTTTCATGGAATATAGTTTATTACCATATAAAGTTATTATCACTAAATTCAAATGATATGATAAAAAAAATATATGTATACACACAATGGCCAAGTGACACATCACGTAGGTATTGGCATATCAAATATCAATATTATACACAACTATGTCAGGTAGGCGACCTAGTTTTGTATCCAGAATTTGTCAGGAATATTATACACAACTATGTCACGTAGGCGACCTAGTTTTGGTGATGAAGGATTGCTAAATGAAAAGACAAAAATACCCCTGCACTAATGGTACAAAAGTGGCGGGGTTAGGGTCAAGGACTAATCACGTAATGAACTGAAACCATAAGGACCAGTGGTGTGAATTTTTGCTAGGAAGTCCTCAAAGTGCAATATTCTGTAAACCACAGGGACCAATTGTGAAATTTTGTCATCTTATTATTTATTTGTTGGAGAGTTGTTATTTATATTGTTTGCAGGGTATTTTGTGTCAACTTCACATTCTTTTTTGGTACTTGGTTTGAAGACTTTTTTGGTATAAGGGGTTGTTTGTGTATCTCTGTCATTCTTCTGGGCTGTGGCTCGTTTTCTACATTCTTATTCAAGTATGAAACGTAGATCTTTCAATCCATGGGTTACTTCTATGACCAGGATAAACATCGAAGGTAACTGATGTGGTTCATTCATTCCATTCAAATTTACAGACACACACATTATGAGTTCTCTATCTCGTTCTTCCCTTTCACAAAAATTAGGTTTCATAGCTATGGTTTCATCTTTCTTCGCTGATTCTTAGTTCTTTTTTTTATAAGTGTTTTGTAACTGAGAGTAGAGTTAGGTCCTTTTAGTAAGGATCGAGTTGTATGTGTCTTGTATAACGAACTTGTTACTCTTCTACAAGGAAACTTTTGAAGTTGTGAATTTGTGTGTTTGAGTTTTTATCATTTTTTAACATGGTATCAGAACCATGGTGGCTTAAGATGTTGTTTACTGACTGACGGTGATTCTCATAGTTTCCGTTGATGTAAAGGTTTGGATATCTAATCTGCTTTGTTCTTTTTCGATTAATCCTGTAGATATGAATTTTCCTGTTCATATCTAGGGTTTGGTTTTATTCCTTGTATATATACACTTGTTGCGTTGGAACTAGTTTTTTTCTAAAACTTGTCTAGTTCTCATTACCGCGAGTTTGTTTTTTTCTATTTCATGATATGCTTTTTGTTTGAAGTCCTCGTCTGTTCTTAGGAGGTGTTGTTGTGGTTGTGAACTTTGATTGGACAACCTCTTTTCGAAGTTCTGGTTAACTCTTTTGAGAGTGGATTTGATCACTAGAATAACTCAAGATGGAATGAAACCAAAAGATACAGTCTCTCCAAAAGTGTCTTTAAGGACCCTTGTGAGACGTTTCTTATTCATTTTTTCAGTTCTTTTAGTTGTAGATGTGGGAGATCCTAGTTTTCTTGAGTACACCAATTAGTTTTGTACATTTGTTATTTGTTTCATGTGTTACGGTTTTTTGACTTTGTGTTGGTTCTCTTGGGCCCCAACATACCATGATGACCATTTGGGCTTATAATCAATACAGTTGTCTGAGTTTGTTTTGTTTCTTTGTCACACCCCCAAACCAGAACGACGGAAACGTATGGGGGCGGCGGACGTCATATGTAGCATCACAACCAATGAATAACAACAATCATAGCAACACAACCATTACAGTGAATACTTTAGTAAAAAAACGTTTACATTTGTTTGAAATTTAGTTTTAATTACATCCAATAGTTTTGCATAGTAAAAACTTAAAAACTCTTAATGCTTCAGTTCCTCGAAAATCCAGCAAGTACCTGTCTACTGACTTCCTAAGAATACAAGCAGTTTGAAAAATATCAGCATAAAGCTGGTGAGTTTATAAGCAATAATTTGTAATGAAAACTTGTTGATGAACGAGCCGAAATGTTTGTGTAATCTCCAGAAAATCCAATATTTTCTTTAGTGAAAAACGTAGCGTTATCGATTCCGTATACAACCATGAATGTTTGTTTCCGAAAAACTGTAGTGATATGCGAAAATACTACCTCATGTGAAGCTAAAGCTAATCATGAAGCATAAGTATTTAATATGTAAAACCGTAGCATAAATGATCCGGTTTTGAATACCCTGGCTCGGCCAGTATGCATAGTGTGTTTAGTTCTATTTGGTATAAATAAAACTGCTGAAGAAAGTCGGGTTGGTAAACTAAAGGGGATTTATACATAATGTGAGTCATATAACCATGCTTGATATGACTAGTGACCTTTCCAATGTTCTTCAGGCGTTGAGTGAAATGACATTTGTACATCTCAGGCGTGCCCGCCTAACTGTAGCTAGCAGTCTAGATGTGGGATTGTCAGTCCCGAATAGATCTATTCACAAATCTCACGCTCTCCCTCTAGGAGACTCTGGTTATACAGTGGTCGGATTTATCCCTGTACACCTAAGGGTATAGTAGTGAAGTAGCGCCTCACAGTATCGTACAATCTATTTTACATTTAGTGCAGTAGTGTTCTACCGTAGTGAAAATCCGTATGTATAACGTATATAGTGATAGTTACAGCTATGAAAATCATGATGAAGCAGTGATATAAACTGTAAACGTTTTTTGTTCCAATGCATATGTTTAATAGTGAAAGTTTCTATGCTTGATAAGTTTTAGAGAAATCCCAAACTATACCGATTATAGTTTGCATGTATAACGTAGCAAATAGCGTGTCCAGAAAAACTATGCAATCTTAGTGAAGACGTCCCTTGTGCTCAGCATAGTACAAAAGGGATTTAAAGTATGAGATTTGCATAAGTTTTATGTATATTCAAGAAAATGTTTATGTTTAGCTTGTATTCCCCCCTGAAAACATTAAAAATGCTGAAAAATGTAGGGATATGAACTCAATGTTGTTGCGTGGAGTTGTTGACTGAAAAGAAGAGTCTCGAGTTGTTGCACGCGACACTTAACGAAATCCTATTATCAAATAAATACGTATGCGTATCTAAATTAGCGATTTCGATAAATAAGGTGTCAGAAAAACACTTGAATTCGGTTGAGGAATGTTACCGAGACTTGTTTGAATTGAAGAAATGAGTTTTCAGCCAAAAGTACCACCAAAAAGGGGTGTTTATTGTTTCTGAAGGCTTGATGAGTTTACGACCGTAAACTCAAGAGCAGAGTTTACGGTCTTTGAAGGTTGGACCGTAAACTTAAGAACAGGGTTTACGGTTCTTGAAGGTTGGACCGTAAACTTGGAAAAATGGTGTTTGGATGCTGATTTTGACGAGCTGAGTGTTTCCAGACGTTCCAAAGGGCTCCAAATGGTGTTTTTCGACGTTTCCCGGAGTTTAAATGCGTTTTTGAGCGTTTACGGTTTGAGTTTCTTAGAGAGAGGATGAGAGAATGTGGCCAGAAACATCCTAATGAAGTCGGAGGCATCGTATTTATAGGGGTGAGGTGGGGTCCACTCGTCACTGACCGTAAACGTGTTTACGGTCATAAACCAGTTTACGGCCGTAAACTAGTTTACGATTGTAATCCCAATTTAGACCAAAAATGTAGTTTTCTCGAGATTTTCGGGTTTCCGTGCGATTTTTTTTGGTCCTAAATCGCAAATAATTTATTTAAATATAACTAGATTATTTTCCAAACCAAAAAGTTTGACGGAAAAGTTAACGAATTCGAAATTTTATTAACGAAAATCGCATAACGGAAATGGAAAGAGTTTCGGGTTGTCACATCATCCCCCCGTTAGAGGGAATTTCGTCTCGAAATTCGAACCTAGAATAGAAATCATGGATTAGAAAAGAGATGCAAATACTTCTGTTTCATCTGATCTTTGCACTCCCAAGTGAAATCAGGTCCCCGCTTGGCATCCCAGCGAACCTTCACTATCACAACGCGACTTTGTTTCGTTCGTTTGACTTCCCGATCCATGATTTCGACAGGTTCTTCCATGAAGTTGAGGTTCTAGTTGATTTCAATCTCGTCGAGAGGAATCACAAGTGTCTCATCGGACAGACACTTCTTTAGGTTTGATACGTGAAAAACAGGATGGATGTTGCTGAGTTCTCACGGTAAATGGAGTTTGTATGCTACGGGACCGATTCTAGCAAGGATTTCGAACGGTCCAATGTACCTTGGGTTTAGCTTTCCACGCTTTCCAAAGCGTATCATGCCTTTCCAGGGTGAGACCTTCAGAAGGATGCAGTCACCAACCTGGAACTCCAAGGGTTTTCGTCTCTTATCGACGTAGCTCTTTTGTCTATGTCGTGAGGCTTCCAGTCGTTCCCGGATTTGTACAATCTTCTCAGTTGTCTCTCGGATGATCTCAGGACCAGTGAGAGTACTGTCGGGGATTTAACCCCTGGGTAGCTGCGTGTCTGTCACACCCCAAAACCGTAGAACGGCGGAAACGTTCCGGGGTAGAGGACGTCATGTACAGTATCACAACAGTGTAAAGTAGTAAACAAGCAACAACATCATCCATTGCATTAAAAGTAAAGTTTTAATACATGTGTGTTCTTTCAATGTAATAATACACCAAAATATACAATCAAAATAAAAGACGAGTCTTGTCTGTGCTCCGTCTTCTCAAAACCTGGCCATCGTACCTGTCTACTGGTGACCTGAGAATACAAGTTATTTTGAAAGCGAGTATCAGCCTAAAGCTAGTGAATTCATAAGTATTTAAGTGTCATTGTCTTGTTTTGGAAAACTGTTATGAATGCCCTGTAAATCTTTATATGAAACAGTTGATGTAAGTAATGAAAGCCCTAGAAAATCCCTTATTTCCTACTAGTATGGAATGTAGTCTTTTACCAAGACCCGAATGTTTGGTAAGTGAAAATCATAGTTTTTCCTTTCTTTTAACTATTACTAACAGTACTTAGTCTAACTCATCATTTATGTGAATGTATTACAAAATAAAGTAATAGGAAAATGTACTAATGAAATTGTTATCCTTTTGTATTAGGATTAACACGACATCGCGATTAGCAAAATGTATAACCTTTGAACATCCATAGATAGTTCAATTGTCCTCTGTAGAAGCAGTAGGGCGGAGGAAGGGTTAGTCCCGTAAAGGTACTCCTAGTATAAGTAATAACCGTAGGCATCCGTAGATGTTCATTAACCTCTATAGCGAACAGTAGGCCCGAGGAATGGTTAGTCCCGTAAAGTTACTCCTAGTATAAGTAATAACCGTAGGCATCCGTAGATGTTCATCAACCACTGTTGCTAACAGCTGGAATTCGGAATGGTTAGTCCCGTCTAGATATCTCGTTGAACTGGGATAGGCAGGACAATTTACACAGAAGGTACTAATAAATCATCCTCGTGAATCAAGATACAAGTATTCATGTAAATGTATACAGGTAAATGTATCTACGTAAATGTATCTACGTAAAGGTACTCATGTAATGTATTCATGTAAGCGTATTCATGTAATGTATTCATGTAAGCGTATTCATGTAAGCGTATTCATGTAAGTGGATACATGTAAATGTATCTACGTAAAGGTACTCATGTAATGTATTCATGTAAGCGTATTCATGTAACATGTAATGTATAGTATAGACTCATGAATGAACTGACTCTAATGTAATTCCATGTAATAGGAATAATGTTTTGTATCTTCTAACTATCCCTATGATAGTAACCGGAAGGTAATTGGTTGTTCAAGTAGGTTTATACACCCTTGCTACACAAGAGTGTGGGAAACTGAATGAAGGCTGAAAACTATAACATCAATACATATATAAGAACATAAGTGTATAGATATAGTTTTGTTCAAGAAGGTAAAAATGGTTTTGTAAGATATCTAAGAGTTTTGAACAATAATTAAGAGTGACTTGATGTCATTTTAATAAACATTTCAAAACTAATACTTTTGTTACCAAGGTATTTTAAGATAGAAAACCATTTCATGCATCACATTTTGAAGTATGTGAAATCTACTGGATGAAAACACAGTTATAAAATACATATGAGTGATTTAATAACATATTGTTTTCTACTTGTATCCCCCCCTATTAAAGCATTTAAAATCATTTAAAACATTGATTAAGGGGTATGAACTCACCTGAAGATGGTGGTTTGGATGAACTGAACGGTGAAGGATTGTTAGGTGTCAAGTGAGGACTTGTACACACACTATGATCCTAATGAACATATAATCACACATACATGCACCCAATTATTCTTAAACTACTAATTGTAAATGTTAAGACATCCTAGAACATGATAAACACTTTATATAAGTGTTATAAGCCCTAAGGATTTCATCTAAGTTGTTGTGGGATAAGGCAATTGGGTTTAGGGTTCCTAAGGACCCTATACATGAGTTTACTCTCCAATAAACCTGACACAAGGAGTTTACGCTCGTAAACCCTTGAGTTTATGGCCGTAAGCTCCTAAGCTTAATGACATTTTGTGTTTTGAAGTGTTACATGATCCCTAGAAGCAATTCTACTTGGTGGTTCAATCCATGGAAGAGTTTAGGGCATTAAGACACTCCTTTGAGGAGTTTACGGCCCCAAGGCCATTCCCTTTTGAGTTTACTGCCGTAAACTCATATGGGAAGGGGTATTTTTATGTTTTCAAGTCTCATGCTCATCTAGGATAGGTTCTAGACATTTATCTAAGGCTAATGAAGGCCTTAGGCACACTTTGGTACCCTTGATTGGTGTTCATGGCCCAAAGACCATTTCCATAAGAGATTACGGCCGTAATCTCTCTTTGGGATGGGTCTTTGATGTTTTAAGGTACTTGATACAACTAGGAGTAAATCTAGTTATTTGTCTAAGGTTTTAGGAGTGGTTAAAGCACTCTTTGGCCCTTGAGTTTGGAGTTCACGGTCCAAGAACTTCTTGGGCTATGAGCACCTTACTCTTGGTGTTCATGGATGAATTCAATTCTTATTTACCCTAACATACAAGCCTAAGGTAGTTATGTAGCAAAGGGAAAGGACTAGGCATCATTTTAAGAGTTTACTCCCCAAGGTGTTCTTGGGCGGTAAACTCCCGAATCTAGTTGTTTTGTTATGAAATCGATGTTATTAAGAACATTATAAGCCATATAGTACAACTAAAGAGAGGTACTTACGATTTGGGATGAAAACCCGAAGATCAGTGAGAGAGAAAATGGCTTTTCTCTAGTTGGAAATGTAAATAATGAACAAATATGGTTCAGAATTATATATATAGCCCTGGGATTTTTGGCAGAAAATATTTAATTCCCGAAACGAACTCTAATATAATAGAGTTTTGGAATAACAGAGTTGCACAAAACCCTAGTGCATCCACTCTCCTGATATCTTCTTAAGTGTAAATCCCGTAATACTCAAACTTATACGGAAAAGTCTGAAAATTTACTGTGACTGTTCTAACTTCTATTGACTTGATAATGTTCGTACAGAATGGAAATTTCGGGTTGTCACATCATCCCCCCGTTAGAAGGAATTTCGTCCCGAAATTAAAGTCTTAGCAAATAAAGTATTTACAGGTAACTAAGGAAAAACATGAGGGTATTTTCGTTTCATCTGATCCTCTCGTTCCCAAGTGAATTCAGGTCCCCGTTTTGCGTTCCAGCGAACCTTCACTATCGGGATACGACTTTGTTTCGTTTGCTTGACCTCTCGGTCCATGATCTCTGATGGTTCCTCCGCGAAGTTGAGGCTCTCGTTGATCTCGATCTCGTCGAGTGGAATAACAAGAGTCTCGTCGGACATACACTTTTTCAAGTTCGATACGTGGAAGGTAGAATGTACGTTACTGAGTTCACGCGGTAGGTTGAGTTTGTAAGCTACGGGGCCGATTCGGGCAAGAATCTCGAAAGGCCCTACGTATCTTGGATTGAGCTTCCCACGCTTTCCGAATCGTATCAAGCCCTTCCAGGGTGAGACCTTTAGTAGAACTCGGTCGCCCACCTGGAATTCCAACGGTTTCCTTCGCTTGTCAGCGTAGCTTTTCTATCGGTCTCTAGAGGCTTTTGATCGTTCACGAATTTGAACGATCTTCTCTGTCATTTCCCGAATGATCTCTGGACCCGTGAGAGTGCTTTCGGGAACTCGTCCCTTAGCTAACTCGGTATCACCCACCTCAGCCCAGCACATAGGGGATCTGCACTTTCGGCCATAGAGGGCCTCGAATGGAGCTGCATTTATGCTCGTGTGATAACTGTTATTGTAGGAAAATTCGACAAGGGGTAAATGGGTATCCCATGCTTTTCCAAATTCAATCACACATGCTCGCAACATGTCTTCTAAGTTTTGGATAGTTCTCTCACTTTGTCCGTCGGTCTGTGGATGGTAGGCTGTACTCATGTCCAACCTAGCTCCTAGGGAACTTTGTAGTGACTGCCAGAACCTCGGGGTGAATCTACTATATCTGTCCGAGATAATAGATAAGGGAACAACGTGCAGTCTTACAATCTCCCTAATGTAAGTTCTTGTAAGTTTCTCCATCTTGTCTGTTTCTTTGATTGCCAAGAAGTGTGCAGACTTGGTCAGTCTATCGACGATGACCCATATGGAATCAAGTCCATCCGTCGTCTTGGGCCGCTTGGTTATGAAGTCCATAGTGATCCGCTCCCACTTCCATTCTGGTATCTCCGGTTGCTGTAGAAGACCAGAGGGTTTCTGGTATTCGACCTTTACCTTCGCGCAAGTAAGGCACTTACTTACGAAGGTAGCAATATCTGCTATCATGTTAGGCCACCAATATAACTTTTTAAGATCCAGATACATCTTATCTGAACCCGGGTGGACGGAATAACGAGTGTTGTGAGCCTCGGTCATGACCAAGTCTCTGAAGCCACCGTGTTTCGGTGTCCAGATCCGATCCATGAGGTATAAGGCTCCGCCACCCTTGACTTCCAAGTTCTTATCCATCCCTCTAAGGGATTCACCTGCCACGTTTTCAGGTTTCAAAGCATCGAGCTGAGCCTCCTTAATTTCCGTGGGCAAGTGTGAATGGATAGTTAGAGTCAAAGATTTGACTTTACGACCAGCATATTCTTTCCGACTTAGGGCGTCGGCTACTACATTGGCTTTACCCGAATGATAACGAATTTCGCACTCGTAATCTCTGAGTAGCTCGACCCACCGTTGTTGTCTCATGTTGAGCTCCTTCTGGTCGAAAATGTGTTGTAGACTCTTGTGGTTTGTAAAGATCGTGCTTTTTGTACCATATAGGTAGTGTCTCCAGATCTTCAGAGCAAACACAGCTGCTCCTAGCTTAAGATCATGGGTGGTGTAGTTAACCTCATGTGTCTTCAGCTGTCTCGAGGCATAGACTATGACTTTACCTCGCTGCATCAGAACACATCCGAGTCCTTGGTTTGATGCATCGCAATAGACAACGAAGTCTTCTATCCCTTCGGGGAGGGATAGTATTGGTGCGGTGCACAAGGCTCGTTTGAGCGTTTGGAACGCTCTTTCCTGTTTCTCTTCCCAGTCAAAGGCCACGCCCTTTTGGGTCAGTGTTGTAAGAGGTTTCGCTATGCGGGAGAAGTTCTGAATGAACCTGTGATAGTAGCCAGCGAGACCTAGAAATTGACGAATTTATGTAGGTGTCTTCGGTGCTGACCAGTTCTCAATGGCCTTGATTTTGGAAGGGTCCACGTGTATACCCTCTTCGCTAACAACATGACCCAATAATTCGACTCTTCGGATCCAAAATTCGCACTTGGAGAACTTCGCATAGAGCTTCTCCGCTCACAATGTTTCTAAGACACTACGAAGATGTTGACTATGTTCCTCCTTACTTCGAGAGTAGATAAGTATGTCATCATTGAAAACAATGACGAACTGATCCAAGTACGGACGACACATCCTATTCATCAGATCCATGAATACTGCAGGCGCGTTAGTTAATCCGAACGGCATCACTACAACTTCGTAGTGTCCATAACGAGTTCGGAAGGCTGTCTTGGGAACATCCTCCTCTAGCACTCGTAGTTGGTGATATCCAGATCGTAGATCTATCTTCGAGAAGTAGTTGGCTCCTTGAAGTTGATCAAATAAATAGTCAATGCGGGGCAAAGGATAACGATTTTTAATGGTAAGCTTGTTGAGTTCTCTATAGTCGATGCACATGCGAAACGATCCATGTTTCTTCTTGACGAACAAGACCGGTGCTCCCCATGGTGAGAAGCTTGGCCTAATGAATCCCTTCTTGAGAAGTTCTTTAAGCTGATTGGAAAGTTCCTGCATCTCGGACGGTGCCAGACGATAAGGAGATTTGGCTACTGGAGTAGCTCCTGGCACTAAGTCGATTATGAACTCGACTTGGCGTTGTGGTGGTAAACCGGGAAGTTCTTCTGGGAAGATGTCGGGAAAGTCGCGTACTTCTGGGATGTTCCGAATGTCTTTCATTTCTTGACTTGTATCGACGACGTGTGCGAGGAATGCATGATGTTCCTTTCGCAAGCACTTCTGGGCTTGAATGCACGAAATGATGTGAAGACTCGTACTAGGTTTGTCGCCATAGATAACTAAGGTTTCGTTGTTAGGAAGGTTAAGACGAACTGCTTTTTCAAAACACATGATGTCGGCACGAAGAAGACTTAACCAATCCATGCCGATGATAACGTCGAAACATTTAATTGGGACCGACATGAGGTCTATCTTGAAAGTATGGCCATCTAAAGTTAAAGTACAACCTACGTATATGCAGTTAGTACTCTCCGTTTTCCCATTAGTCATTTCTACCGTGAATGAATTATCTAATGCACATGGTTTTTGCTTAAGCAGGTGTGCGAATTTGTGACTTACGAAACTTTTCTCTGCTCCACTGTCGAAAAGTATGCAAGCATATGAGTTATCGAGGAGAAACGTACCAGTAACTATCGTAGGATCAGCTACCGCTTCCTCGTGGCCCAAGGCCATAACTCTTCCTACTCCTCCAGCCATCCCGGCTTTAGGGCAGTTCCTCTTGTAGTGGCCCACTTCGCCACAATCAAAGCAAGCTTGGCCCATACCGGCGTTAGGAACCTGGGCGGCCTGAGCTGTTGGAGTCTTGCAGTAACGGGATGTATGCCCCTTCCTATTGCAGTTAGAGCACTACATCTCCTTGTAAGGTTCGTGGTGGTGGAAGCTGCATTTGTTGCACTTCGGGAGAGTTCCAACATAAGTTTTTGCTGGTAAGGGGTTCGCAGGGACAACAGGAGTTATCGTGGCAGCATTGATTGCCACAAGTTGTTGCCTCTTGGAGGATTCTTGCGAAGCCCCTCTTTTCCTCTTGTTCCACCCCTTCTTGTTGTCGTTGACCTTTTGGGGTACGGGTGCAGGGATTTTTGGGTTCTGAGGTTTCTTGTGATCTATGAGAGATTGTGCCAGCTCCTCGGCACTATCAAAAGTGACAGGATTGGAAGCTAACACACTTGACTGGATCTGGGGCGACAGTCCCCAGATATATCTCTCTATCTTCTTGCTCTCGAGAGAAACCATATCAAGGCATAGGATTGCCAGATCACATAACCTATTTGTGTAGGTTGATATGTCGGATCCAACCATTTGTAGACCCCAGAGTTCCTGCTCGAGTTTTTTCACTTCACCCCGAGGACAGTACTCCATCATCAGCATGTCCTTCAAGTGTTCCCAGCTGATGGAATATGCCACCACTAGATTCTGATACTTAACATGGCCGTTCCACTATGTTAGTGCTCTGTCAGAGAAGGTACAAGCTGCAAACTTGACCTTGTTGCCCTCCTGGCAAGCACAAATTTCAAAGACAGATTCCATCTTTTCAATCCATTTCCTTAACACCATAACCCCACCAGTTCCATTGAAGCTGCGGGGTTTGGCGTTCATGAAGTCCTTATAGGTGAATTCTCGGGGATGTCCATGGCTTTCGTCGTGGTTCGAGGGAGGTGCACCTGTTCCCGATCCATTAGGGACAGGAGCATTGATGGCTGACACAGCAGTTGCAACTGCTGTTGTGAAAGCTGCCTGGAACATAGTGGCATCGAAAGGAGAAGGTGGTTGAGGAGGTTGAGGTGGTGGTATCGGTGTTGCGTTGTTTGGGTTACGCCTGGGATTCCTGTGTGGCGGCATCTTTAACTATATGTTTAAAAGATAACGACATGGATAAGAATAAATGAATAATGAGTGTGTCTCATGGACTAACTCTCCATAGTCCAACAACAACATGAATAATATGACTATATGAAGATGATAGCATTTGGATAATAATTTCCATATGATTAGATATCTGTCAATAATACTGGGATTACAGATGTAACAAGTTCGGGAAAAATGGCCTATAAGTAGGCCTTACATCAACCAAGATGGGAAAATTTTGACAGAACTATGACTAGATCAAGACCTAACGGTTTAAGATTTACAAAGATAGGAAATTATACCAAAGTTTTTACATAAACCAGGTTATATCCAAAAGATGAGTCTTCGAGATTCTATCGGCGACGAGAACTGCTTGCATGAGTTCTAGATCCCGACAGTAGACGTTCTATGTCCCTTATACGCCTGTCAGCTTTCACTTGCTGAGCCTGAAGTTCCCTAACTTTAGCTTGAGTTTCAGTAAGTTCCCTCTGCAGAGCTGCATTGCGGACCAGAGTCCTTTTATGAGCAGACTCTAGTTGGCGAATGTGGACTATGTTAACGCCAGAGTTGGCTTCAATCTCCACGACTCAGTCGATAGTTGCTTGACCCAGTATCGTGTTTCTGGAAATTCTACGAACCATGATGGGTAGGACCCTGTCAGCAGAACCTCCCTCAGTGAGGTTGTAGAAACTTCTGTCTCCGTTGTAGGGAATGGGTTGACCCTGTTCCTGACTCCATCTAGTCAAGTTAGTGGCCGACAGAGGTGTGGGTCCTTGAAATGCGGGACGGGGGTTCAGGTTTGGGTTTTGAGCAGCTGGGGGTAGGTTGTTGAATTCAGGCTCCGAGTCAGAACTATCGGAAAAACCCTCAGCATGGTGATCATCCGAAGGGATTGGGTGATCATCTTCTGGTTCTTCCTCTAGCCATCCTGCGTTGCCTTGGTTTGGGAAGTACGGATCGTCGTGGTGAAATCCAGCCATTAAAATCTACGCGAGAAAAGGGGTATAAGAAATAGCTAAATAGACGAACTGACTAAGATAATTACAGTAAGACTAAATACCCCTATGGTATTACTTTATGGTTGTGTTGGTAAGTTTTTAGACTTGTTACCACATCACAACCATTCTTGGGCATATGCTAATCACTCCTTGGACCAACATAGTTGATCAGACTATGCCATTCCCAAGACTGACCATATATCCCCAGGCTTACTTGTGATATTCAACAATCGTAATACTTTTGTTCTTGTCATTGTGACACTGATTTTAGTATGAATGCAGGCACGTATACTTACTTAAATATTTTATTATTCAAAAGTATAACTCTTAGACAGAGTGTTTTAATCCAATTGTATTTATAGTTAGTATATCTTTTATGGGTTGATATACTATATTCACTATAAACAATGCTCTGATACCAATCTGTCACACCCAAAACCATAAAACGGCGGAAACGTTCCGGGGTGGAGGACGTCATGTACAGTATCACAACATTGTAAAGTAGTAAACAAGCAACAACATCATCCATTGCATTAAAAGTAAAGTTTTAATACATGTGTGTTCTTTCAATGTAATAAGACACCAAAATATACAATCAAAATAAAAGACGAGTCTTTTCTGTGCTCCATCTTCTCAAAACCTGGCCATCGTACCTGTCTACTGGTGACCTGAGAATACAAGTTATTTTGAAAGCGAGTATCAGCCTAAAGCTGGTGAATTCATAAGTATTTAAGTGTCATTGTCTTGTTTTGGAAAACTGTTATGAATGCCCTGTAAATCTTTATATGAAACAGTTGATGTAAGTAATGAATGCCCTAGAAAATCCCTTATTTCCTACTAGTATGGAATGTAGTCTTCTACCAAGACCCGAATTTTTTGTAAGTGAAAATGATAGTTTTTCCTTTCTTTTGACTATTACTAACAGTACTTAGTTTAACTCATCGTTTACGTGAATGTATCACAAAATAAAGTAATAGGAAAATGTACTCATGAAATTGTTATCCTTTTGTATTAGGATTAACACGACATCGCGATTAGCGAAATGTATAACCTTTGAACATCCGTAGATAGTTCAATTTTCCTCTGTAGCAGCAGCAGGGCGGGGGAAGGGTTAGTCCCGTAAAGGTACTCCTAGTATAAGTAATAACCATAGGCATCCGTAGATGTTCATCAACCTCTGTAGCGAACAGTAGGCCCGAGGAATGGTTAGTCCCGTAAAGGTACTCCTAGTATAAGTAATAACCGTAGGCATCCGTAGATGTTCATCAACCACTGTTGCTAACAGCTGGGATTCGGAATGGTTACTCCCGTCTAGATATCCCGTTGAACTGGGATAGGGAGGACAATTTACACAGAAGGTACTAATAAATCATCCTCGTGAATCGAGATACAAGTATTCATGTAAGTGGATACATGTAAATGTATCTACGTAAAGGTACTCATGTAATGTATTCATGTAAGCGTATTCATGTAACATGTAATGTATAGTATAGACTCATGAATGAACTGACTCTGATGTAATTCCTTGTAATAGGAATAATGTTTTGTATCTTCTAACTATCCATATGATGGTAACTGGAAGGTAATTGGTTGTTCAAGTAAGTTTATACACCCTTGCTACACAAGAGTGTGGGAAACTGAATGAAGGCTGAAAACTATAACATCAATACATATATAAGAACATAAGTGTATAGATATAGTTTTGTTCAAGAAGGTAAAAATGGTTTTGTAAGATATCTAAGAGTTTTGAACAATAATTAAGAGTGACTTGATGTCATTTTAATAAACATTTCAAAACTAATACTTTTGTTACCAAGGTGTTTTAAGATAGAAAACCATTTCATGCATCACATTTTGAAGTTTGAGGAGTTTACGGCCCCAAGGCCATTCCCTTTTGAGTTTACTGCCGTAAACTCATATGGGAAGGGGTATTTTTATGTTTTTAAGTCTCATGCTAATCTAGGATAGGTTCTAGACATTTATCTAAGGCTAATGAAGGCCTTAGGCACACTTTGGTACCCTTGATTGGTGTTCATGGCCCAAAGACCATTTCCATAAGAGATTACGGCCGTAATCTCTCTTTGGGATGGGTCTTTGATGTTTTAAGGTACTTGATACAACTAGGAGTAAATCTAGTTATTTGTCTAAGGTTTTAGGAGTGGTTAAAGCACTCTTTGGCCCTTGAGTTTGGAGTTCACGGTCCAAGAACTTCTTGGGCTGTGAGAACCTTACTCTTGGTGTTCATGGATGAATTCAATTCTTATTTACCCTAACATACAAGCCTAAGGTAGTTATATAGCAAGAGGAAAGGACTAGGCATCATTTTAAGAGTTTACTCCCCAAGGTGTTCTTGGGCGGTAAACTCCCGAATCTAGTTGTTTTGTTATGAAATCGATGTTATTAAGCACATTATAAGCCATATAGTACAACTAGAGAGAGGTACTCACGATTGGAATGAAAACCCGAAGATCCGTGAGAGAGAAAATGGCTTTTCTCTAGTTGGAAATGTAAATAATGAACGAATATGGTTCAGAATTATATATATAGCCCTGGGATTTTTGGCAGAAAATATTTTATTCCCGAAATGAACTCTAATATAATAGAGTTTTGGAATAACAGAGTTGCACAAAACCCTAGTGTATCCACTCTCTTGATATCTCCTTAAGTGTAAATCCCGAAATACTCAAACTTATACGGAAAAGTCTGAAAATTTACTGTGACTGTTCTAACTTCTATTGACTTGATAATGTTCGTATAGAATGGAAATTTCGGGTTGTGACAGTTTCGCCCACCTCAGCCCAATACAAAGGGGATCTGCACTTGCGGCCATAGAGGGATTCAAACGGCGCAGCCTTGATGCTGGTATGGTAGCTGTTGTTGTAGGAAACTCAACCAAGTGAAGATAAGTGTCCCATGATGCGCCGAAGTCAATGACGCAGGCTCTCAACATATCTTCCAATTTCTGAATTGTTCTCTCACTTTGTCCATCGGTCTGAGGATGATAAGCAGTGCTCATATCCAACTTAGTTCCATGTGCCTTCTAAAGCGATTTCCAGAACCGTGAGGTGAACCTGCTATCTCGGTCAGAGATAATGGATACAGGTACCCCATGAAGGCGAACTATTTCTTGAATGTAGATATGTGTGAGTCTCTCCATCTTGAAGCTTTCTTTGATTGGCAGGAAATGGGTGGACTTTGTCAACTGATTGACAATTACCCAGATGGCATCGTGCCCACTCAGAGATCTGGGTAACTTGGTGATAAAATCCATGGTTATCCTTTCCCACTTCCACTCAGGTATTTCCGACTGTTGAAGTAGACCTGAGGGCTTCTGATATTCCACCTTCACCTTGGCGCAAGTCAAGCACTTGCTCACATAGGTTGCAATCTCCGCTTTCATGTTTGGCCACCAATAGAGCTGTTTGAGATCTAGATGCATCTTATACGAACTTGGTTGAATGGAGTATTTAGTCATGTGAGCCTCATTCATGAAAACCTCTCTGTAACCACCAAACTTTGGGGGTCCAAATTCGGTCCTTGAAATAATAGACTCCGTCTCCCTTGATATCTAGATTCTTTTCCATTCCTCTCAAGGCTTCACCTGACATGCTCTCTGGTTTTAAGGCTTCCAGCTGAGCCTCTCTGATCTGCGCGGACAGATGGGAATGGATGGTCATTGTTAGTGCCTTCACCTTACGCCCTGAATACTCCTTTCGACTAAGGGATTCTGCTACCACATTGGCCTTGCCGGGATGATAGCGAATTTCTCACTCATAGTCACTGAGTAGCTCGACCCATCGTCGTTGTCTCATGTTTAACTCCTTCTGATCAAAGATGTGTTGTAAGCTCTTATGGTCGGTGAAGATAGTGCACTTGGTTCCATTGAGATAGTGTCTCTAGATCTTTAACGCAAAGAACACTGCTCCCAACTCCAAATCATGAGTTTTGTAATTGACCTCATGTGTTTTCAACTGTCTCGAGGCGTAGGCGATAACCTTTCCTCTTTGCATGAGAACACATCCTAGGCCTTAACTGGATGTATCACAGTAGACAACGAAGTCTTCTATCCCTTCAGGCAGGGACAAGATAGGTGTGCTACATAGGGCCTAATTCAATGTTTGAAATGCAGTGTCTTGCTTGGCTCCCCAACTAAAGGTTACCCCTTTTTGTGTCAGGGTAGTTAAAGGCTTAGCGATTATGGAGAAGTTCTGGATGAACCTGCGATAATAGCCCGCGAGACCCAAGAATTGCTGGATTTCTGTGGGTGTCTTTGGTGCAGACCAATTCTCAATCGCTTTGATCTTGGATGGGTCAATGTGTATCCCTTCCTTGCTAATCACATGTCCAAGGAAATTCACCTTCCTGATCCAGAATTCGCTCTTTGAAAATTTCGCGTATAGCTTTTCTGCCCTTAAAGTTTCCAACACCTGCCTTAAGTGCTGTTTATGGTCGTCCTCACTCTGCGAATAACAAGTATGTCGTCGATGAACACAATCACAAACTTGTATAAGAAAGGTCGGCACACCCGATTTATCAGGTCCATGAATGTTGCCGGTGCGTTAGTTAGATCAAAGGGCATTACTACAAACTCATAGTGTCCGTAGCAAGTTCGGAATGCTGTTTTGGGCACATCATTCTCATGAACTCGCAACTGATGGTACCCTGATCTTAGATCGATATTTGAGAAATAATTGGCTCCCTGCAGTTGGTCGAAGAGATCGTCGATCCTGGGTAAGGAATAACGGTTCTTGATGGTCAGCTTATTCAACTCTCGGTAGTCAATGCACATCCGAAAGGATCCATCTTTCTTTTTCACGAATAAGATCGGAGCTCCCCAGGGTGAGGAACCCGACCTTATGAATCCTTTGCTGATCAACTCATTGAGCTGGTTGGATAGTTCTTGCATCTCCGCTGGCGCTAAACGGTAGGGAGACTTAGCTACAGGAGTAGCTCCGAGGATTAAGTCGATACGAAACTTGACTTGTCGTTCGGGAGGAATTCCTGGGAGATCTTCAGGAAAGACATCAGGAAAGTTGCAGACTTCGGGGATGCTCTCGAGGTCTTTAAATTTTTGCGTCCCATCAACAACATGAGCTAGAAACGCATAACATTCCTTCCGTAGATACTTCTGAGTTTTGGTGCACGAGATGATACGAAGGTTCAAACTAAGTTTGTCACCATAAATCATGAGGGCTTCGCCAGAGGGAAGATTGAGATGGATAGCCTTTTTGAAACAAAGAATATCATCATGATTGGAGCTTAACCAGTCCATGCCGATAATGACGTCAAAACTCTTGATGGATACATGCATAAGGTCGATGGGAAAAGAATAGTTGTCTAGAGTAAGAGTGCAGCCTATGAATATGTCGTTAGTGCTCTCCTTCTTTCCGTTAGCCATCTCGACGGTAAATGTTTCGGTTAGAGGTTGGGATTTACATTTGATTAGGTGTTTAAATGAATGACTAACAAAACTCCTCTCCACACCAGAATCGAAGAGAAAGCATGCATAAGAGTTGTCAAGGAGGAACGTACCCGTAACAATGGTAGGATCAGTGACCGCTTCATTCTGGCCCATTGCCAAAACACTCCCTGTATTGCCACCAGTCATTGCCTTGGGGCAATTTCTCCTGAAATGCCCAACCTCTCCATATCCATAACAAGCTTGACCAGCACCTGCTCCCGCAGTCTGGTTGGTGGGTTGGGCTGGCACCTTGCAGTATCGAGCTGTGTGACCCTTCTTCCCACAACTATTGCAACTCAACTCACGGCAGGGTTGCACAGGGGTAGTTTTCCAACATAACCACCGGTAGGTGATTGGGTGGTTGGAACAGTAGCTAGGGCAGCAGCAGGAGCAGTAACAGCATGAACTGCCACTGTTTGTTGTTTCTTGGAGGGCTCCTGCGAAGACTGACCCTTTCGCTTGTTGCCAGACTTCTTCTTCCCACCGCTATCCTTTTGGGGTTCAGGGACAGTTGTCATTTCTTCCAGATCGATTCCATGATCGATCAGAGTCTGTGCCAGATCCTTGGTGCTTTCAAATGTAGTCGGCCTAGCAGCCAAGACATTTCCTTTGGTGGGTTACGTCAGTCCCCAGATGTACCTCTCGATTTTCTTACTTTCTGGGGTGACCATTCCCGGACAGAGAAGTGCTAGATCATAGAATCTAGCAGTGTAAGCAGCAATGTCATAACCCTTCATCTTCAAGTTCCAAAGTTCGTGCTCCAATTTTTGCACCTCGCCCCTCGGGCATTATTCAACCAACATGAGTTCCTTCAGTCTTTCCCAACCCATGCAATTAGCTACTGGCAGGGTTAGGGTTGTGACTCGACTATTCCACCAGGTTAAAGCTCTTTCAGTGAAGGTGCAGGCGGCGAACTTCACCTTGTTGGCTTCAAAACAGGCGCAAATTTCGAAGATGGATTCGATATTCTCGAACCATCGAGTTAGGGTGATGACTCCTCTGTTTCCGTCGAAGGACTTGGGTTTTGCGGTCACGAAGTCCTTGTAGGAACATTCTTTTTGTTGTCCCTGACTTCCGTCTTGTCTTTGTGGGTCGGTTCCACCTCCATCCCCACCAGCGTTCACTTGTGCCATTGCTGCTGTCACGGTGGCAGTAACTGCTGCCTGGAACATGACAGGGTCGAACTGAGGGGGTGGTGGTGGTGGCGGAGTGTTTTCGTTTCTTTTGATGGGTCTTGGTTGAGGAGGCATCTTGTTCTAGAAACAATCAGGAAGAAGAGGATGGTAAGTCCTCGAGATATATAAAAGAACAAAATATATCTCATCCTGATAATGAAAGTATTCTACTGAGCGATACTCATAGAAAGGCTACTAACACAAGTAAGTTATCGCTTTAAGGAAGGAAAGGTAGCAATACTTAGAGTGAATCTGCGTACTAAGTTTGGCTCTAGCAAAAATACTCCTATAGTATTTTATGTGAGATGATTCTGGTAAGTTTTAGGCTTGCTGTAGCACCACAGTTACTCCCAAACACATGTTGGTCATCTCTCGACTGAATATAATTGATCAGGCTATATTCACCCTAGACATGATTACATAACTACCCAGGTTTAACCGAAGCGTTCCAACATCCAAATACTTTTGTTCTGCTCTACTAGTGATACGAATCATGTTATGTATGCATGCTCGTATACTTCTTATAAAAAAATACTTATATTTTGAAAGTATACTTTTAGTGTAGAGCACCTAGGCCCCTTAGTTTTTATAGTTTTATACCTCGTAAGGTTCAGTATACTAGTTCGCTATAAACATGGGCTCTGATACCAATCTGTCGCACCCCCAAACCGGAACGGCGGAAACGTTCGTGGGCGGCGGACGTCATGTATAGCATCACAACCAATGAATAACAACAATCATAGCAACACAACCATTACAGTGAGTACTTTAGTAAAAAAAACGTTTACATTTGTTTGAAATTTTAGTTTGAATTACATCCAATAGTTTTGCATAGTAAAAACTTAAAAACTCTTAATGCTTCAGTTCCTCGAAAATCCAGCAAGTACCTGTCTACTGATTTCATGAGAATACAAGTAGTTTGAAAAATATCAGCATAAAGCTGGTGAGTTCATAAGCAGTAATTTGTAATGAAAACTTGTTGATGAACGGGCCGAAACGTTTGTGTAATCTCCAGAAAATCCGATATTTTCTTCAGTGAAAAACGTAGCGTTATCGATTTCATATACAACCATGAATGTTTGTTTCTGAAAAACCGTAGTGATATGCGAAAATACTACCTCGTGTGACTAGCTAAAGCTAATCATGAAGCATAAGTATTTAATATGTAAAACCGTAGCATAAATGATCCGGTTTTGAAGACCCTGGCTCGGCCAGTATGCATAGTGTGTTTAGTTCTATTTGGTATAAATAAAACCGCTGTAGAAAGTCGGGCTGGTAAACTAAAGGGGATTTATACATAATGTGAGTCATATAACCATGCTTGAATGACTAGTGACCTTTCCAAATTTCTTCAGGCGTTGAGTGAAATGACATTTGTACATCTCAGGCGTGCCCGCCTAACTGTAGCTAGCAGTCTAGATGTGGGATTGTGTAACAGCCCGAAATTTCAAATATTGATATAATTATGATTTGGGGGTGTTTTAAGAGGGGACTCGGCGAGTTGGAGCCTAGACTCGCCGAGTAGGATCGCAGACCGGGTCGCGGGTTCGCGACTGGACTCGACGAGTCCAGATATGGACTCGGCGAGTCTGCGCTGTTTGGCGAAAACCCTAACCGTTCAGGTCTGGGACGTATAAGAGGCACTCATTGGCCGTCATTGTTCAGTTTAGCCTTCTGAGAAGAACCCTAAATCGATTGGGTGCATCTGGAGCAAAGTTTAAGGGCCATTGTTGATCTTGGAAGAGTTGTTGTGCAAGAAGAGAAGGGCTTGGCTAAAGGAACGGCAAGAGAGCCACGTTCTGAGGAATTGGGGACACAGAGGGCACATTATTCAGGTAAGAATTCGAGTTATGCTCTGCTATGTTGATGTGTTTATGGAATTAGGGTTTGTGGAACCCTTTTGTGATTAGATTAAGTGTTACCCTAGTTCCCCCAAACGACTATAACCCTGTATTAGGACCTTAAAGGTCCAGAAGGTCCCATGCTTGTGTATTTCGGGACAATACTTATCTCAGGAAGCAGTTTGATCGACTGCATGGCATGGACTCGACGAGTCTGATGAACAGACTCGGCGAGTAGCTTGGAGATTGACTGGGACTCGTCGAGTTGTTCTTCAGACTCGGCGAGTTGAGTCGGGGTGGCCCCGCGATTCTTCCAGGAGGAACTCGTCGAGTAAAAAGGGGATACTCGACGTGTAGAAAGGGAATCTTAAGGAATCGGTGAGTCAAGGGCGAGTGGACTCAGAGTCGTTGAACTCGGCGAGTCTTGGGGTGACTCGGCGAGTTAGGTCGCGGGTTAAGTGAAGTTCTGAGTATGGGGACTCGGCGAGTCACAGGGTTGACTCGACGAGTAGGGTCAGTCAGGGGTTGACTTTGACCTTGTCTTTGACCAAGGATTGACCAGTGGTTCCAGGGGTATTTTGGTAATTGTTGTTATTGTTTGAGTTCAGTGCATTGGTGACTATCCAGAGGTGGAAATCGTATCAGTGATCGGAGCAGCTTGAGCTATCTGTTCAGTCGGCAGTTTCGAGGTGAGTTATCCTCACCATATCGCTAGGGTTTATGGCACCAATGCCAACCCTTTTTACCGGATGGAAATCCGGGTAGTTGTCATTCTGTGTTACAGGCCGGAAGGCATTATATGTTATGGGCCAGAAGGCATTATATGTTATGGGCCGGAAGGCATTATATGTTATGGGCCGGAAGGCATTACTATGTGGACCGAAAGGTCATGGCCTGGAAAGGCGTATGTATGCATTTAGTATGTTGACTGATTCATAGGGTAATGTTATGATAGTGACCGGCTAGACCGGTATCTTGTTAGAGTAATGCTATGGTATGTGATCTGTTGATCGATTGTTGTCTATGAACTGCTATATGATTGTTTGTTATTTTGTATATGCATTTTATGCTTATGGGCCGGAAGGCAATATGTTATGGGCCGGAAGGCGATATGTTATGGGCCGGAAGGCAATATGTTATGGGCCGGAAGGCGATTATGTTGTGTGATGGACCGGAAGGTCGGCGTGGGTAGGACCGGAAGGTTTACCCAGCAGGGACGGAAGTCCCCTGAGACACATGGACCGGAAGGTCAGGGCCTGGAAAGGCGTATATGTGGTTGGTATTCTGGGGGTATCTCACTAAGCTTTCGGGCTTACAGTTGTGGTTTTATGTTTCAGGTTCTCAAGAGTCTGTGGCAAGGCAAAGGCGTGATCGTACCGTTCCTCGCGTTGGTGTTTTATGATATGAACCTGGGAAATTACTCTGTTTAATAATGTATTGAAAACCTTTTTGTAACAACGTTAATAAAATGGGTGATTTTGAAAAGTTTTAATTGTTTTGAAATTTTGGATGTTACAAGTTGGTATCAGAGCCTTGGTTTGAGTGAATTGGGGAAACATTCGTGTGACTCCAGTCTCAAATCGAGGAGGATTTTAAAAAGAAAAATTAATATGAGAAATTAAAATGGTTTTCAAATTTAGTAAAAGGAGGACGCGGAGGTACGATCAGCCGGAGCCAGTAAGTAACCCCAAGATACCATACATGATATTTGTTTATTTGAGCTTGATAGAACAGCATGCTAGAGTTACGCTAGGGATCTTCAGGAATTCATGATAATGTTGCCTGATATGTGATGCCTGTAGCCTAGGGTCCCTTATGGGATGTTCTCAGTGTTCCTCTAGTGGTGAGGGTTGATAGTTGTTATGCATGTTCCCTAGGGTATTGTGGTAGTACTTCATACAAACATGGGTAGGTGTGGAAGGTAGTATGGGCCCGTACTACTGAAAGCACAGGACCCATACGCGTATCAGGGAAACCATGGTCTCTAGGGTAGGGTTGCGAGAGTTGGATCCCAGGATTTTGGGAAGTGTCTGGGATTGGTAAGGTGTCTTCATTATGGAGATCTTGAGGCATGATGATAGCGGATCCGGACCAGGATCGGGAGATGGAGAGCAAGTTCCGGGTGGATCAGTGCCGTCGAAGGTTATCGATCGGGCGAGCACGAGCGAGCGGGATGCGAGGATTCATGAGATCCTGCGTGATGGGGTTGCTGCATTGTTCCGGGCTGAGTTGCCGGAGTTGTTTGGGTCGATCAAGACCGCCATGATTGAGTATTTCGATGAGCGATATGCGGCTCTCGCAGAGACGGTTGCCGCGGCGGCTACAACGGCTGTAGCAGCGGCAAGGGGAGGAGCTAGTCGGGGTTTTCAGTATCGGGACTTCTATTGTAAGAAGCCTCCCACATTCGGTAGGGTTCAGGACCCGATTGTTGCTATGAGATGGTTATCAGACGTTGAGGGGTATTTCCCCACGAGTTATGCCCTGCTGACCAGAGGGTGAGGTGTGCTCTGAACCGGTTGAGGCTCGGGGCGAAGGGTTGGTGGAGATTGACCACGAGGTCATTTTCCGATGCGCAGAGGGCTGCGGTTTCAGGGAGATCAGTTAGAGAGATGTTCAGTACTCGCTATGTTCCGCGAGATGAGAGGGAGAGATTTGCTCGGGAGTTCCTTGAGCTGAAGCAGAATTCGGAGTCGGTGACTGAGATCACCAGGATGTTTATTGAGAGGGCGATGTTTTGCCCTGCGTTCGCTTCGGAGCGGGCTCAGATCTGAGTAAGCTCAAGAGGGATATCAGACAGTTCGTGTCTGCGCAGAAGTGTGAGACCTTGTTGGAGTTGCAGGAGGCCGCCATGTGGCGTGAGTTAGAGGTTGAGTTGCGGTTGCGTGAGCTGAGGCAGGCCCCGATGCAGTCGCAGTCGGCGCCGAAACGGTCCAGGACCGTAGACGTTAGAATGGGGGATCGGAGCGGTCACACTTGTGGGAAGTGTGGGAGGGATGGCACCGGAGCTTGTTGGTCCGGTGGTGCATACCGCAAGTACGGAAAGGAGGGGCACGGTGCACGGGATTGTCGGCAGTCAGTGCCAATTCGGGATTTGAGGATTTGTTATCCGTGTCGGCAGGTTGAACATTTGAGGGTCAACTGTCCACAGCTTTCTGCAGGACCGGTGCAGGCTCTAGCACCGGCCACCTCGAGGAGTTCAGGAGGAGGACAGGACGGAGCGGAGCCCTAAGGGCTCAGGGTCGTACTTATCGGCTTGCGGCAGAGGGAGACGGAGCAGTGCCAGAGGCAGCTGCGGGTATGAGGCTTTCTTGATGTCTTGATTGCCTTGTGTTGATTGTGTTGTATTGTTCGTGCTGGTATCTTATGTGGATTTCGATGCGGTATTCGTTATTTCGCGGGTTAGGCATGGTTATGGATTGGTGCTTCAGGTTTTCGCTTTGGCATTCGTTGTTCCCTGATGGTTTGGTATGGTTATAGTTTGGTGTTTTGATGCCGGTAGCCTTGTGCGGTTTTCGATGTGGTATTCATCCTTTGGCAGGTTGTGGGTTTTGTTACGGGTTATTGTTGGAAATTCTATTGATTATCGTTCGTGAGGGTTGTTAGTGGAGATGCGGCACTGGGTTGAATGTCGGGTAGCATCTGCAGTCGTAGAGTGGATAATTGAAATATCGGATTCTTTTGAGTGGATTGATCAGGGGGGGAGATGTGTTTTGCTGAGGGTTGCTTATGCTTGTGGGAAGCAGTCAGTGTGTAAATGTTCTCTTTGTGCAGGATTGTTCTGAAAGGTTGTTAATGACGATCAGTGGCAGTTAGCCAGTGCTTTAGTGGGGGAGAATTGGAGAATTCTCCGGGAGATCGATGAGTATGTGAGGGTGCTTAGCTGTTGGGATTCAGCAGTGTTTGTCAGCTCAGAGTGTAGGCCGACGAGAGCGAGTGTCGGGTATGCGGGGCGGGATACAGACCTAGGGAATTTGATCGTGGAGGCCTGAGAGAAGGTCGGAATCAAGCTTGAGTAAGTAACCGGGGTTATGCGATCAGAGTATTTGTATGTTTGAGGTACGTGATGGGTTGTACTGCATTAATCCCACGGGATTATGTTGTGCATGTTTCTAGAGCTGGAACCGGAAGGTTCCCAGAGTTAGAACCTGAGGGTTCGCAGAGTTGGGTGTACGGACCCACAGAGATATAGCCTCGAGTGGCTAGTATGTGTTATGAGAGTCGGTCCAGTCATGCTGGAGACTCTGTTGGTATTGCTGGATCAGTTTGAGATTGCGGATCGTGTACGTTACAGTGTGATTGCATTGGAAGGTCTGGCCCCGGGATAGTGATCTTGTTTAGCTGAGGCAGTAATTTTGATGAGTGAAGAGAGTGCATGGGATTGAGAGCCCTGCAATGAGAACCAGAGTATATGAATAGCGGTTACGCAAAAGAGTGGTGTCGCTTGGGGCAAGCACCGTGGCGCCGGTTGGAGTGGCATTATGGCCAAGAGGGTCCCTTGGAAGGAAAAGGGAAAGGTGTGTAACTCTGAAGGGGAGTGCAAGTTCACGAGAATGAAAGCTGCAGAACAGAGTTATGGTTAGAGTATTTCGAGTATGGCTTCGAGCATCGTGTTCGCGACAGCGAAGTAGGAACCCATCCGGTTTGAGGATGTCTATTGAGGTTCAAAAGGGATGCAGGGAGAGAGAGAATTGTAAATTCTCAGTGTGATTCTGACCAGAGTATAGGGTGGATGTGGCGGTTCATCTTGGGAGATGTTCGAGGATATCATCAGTGTATCGGGTCTCCCAACCTGCGGGTGTTGGGGCTAGTTAAGCATGTGTATGTGATGGCAAGAGGAGAATTTGTGAAAGTTGCTATGAGAGTGAGAATGGATCTCTCAGTCGGTCCGGAATGGACAAAGTGGGCTTTGGATCGGGGATCCGGTGGTTCATGGTTTCCTAACCCTTATGGGTCGAATGATTGTTGAGATTTAGAGCAGAGTTGCAACTTGGGTAATTCTCGGTTACAGAGAGTGATGGACAGTACAGAGATCGGGCTTCAGTCGACAGGCCAGATTCAGCAGATGAGACAGAGGTTATTGACTGCCCAGAGCCGACAGGAAAGTTATGCAGACAGACGCCGGTCCGAGCTTGAGTTTCAGGTCGGTGACTTTGAACTCCTGAAGGCCTCTCCTTGGAGAGGAGTGATTCGATTCAGGAAGAGGGGCAAGTTGGGGCCCCGGTGTATTGGACCTTTTCATGTGATTGCGGGGGTAGGCTGGGTGGCCTAACGTTTGGAGTTGCCCACGGATCTAAGACAAATCCACGACATTTCTCATGTGTCGCAATTGAGGGAGTGTAAAGCCGATGAGTCGGCAGTGGTTCCATTAGAAGACATTCAGGTGGATGCAATCCGGAATTATGCCGAAAAGCCAGTGGTCATCAGGGATCGAAAGATCGAGGTTCTGAGGAATAAGGAGATATCTCTAGTGTTAGTTCAGTGGCAGCGCCGGAGGGGATTGGATATGACCTGTGAGCTGGAACGTGAGATGCGGGAGCAGCGTCCGTAACTATTTTCAGAGTGAGACTTCGAGGGCGAAGTCTAGTTCTAGTGGGGGAGAGTTGTAACAGCCCGAAATTTCAAATATTGATATAATTATGATTTGGGGGTGTTTTAAGAGGGGACTCGGCGAGTTGGAGCCTAGACTCGCCGAGTAGGATCGCAGACCGGGTCGCGGGTTCGCGACTGGACTCGACGAGTCCAGATATGGACTCGGCGAGTCTGCGCTGTTTGGCGAAAACCCTAACCGTTCAGGTCTGGGACGTATAAGAGGCACTCATTGGCCGTCATTGTTCAGTTTAGCCTTCTGAGAAGAACCCTAAATCGATTGGGTGCATCTGGAGCAAAGTTTAAGGGCCATTGTTGATCTTGGAAGAGTTGTTGTGCAAGAAGAGAAGGGCTTGGCTAAAGGAACGGCAAGAGAGCCACGTTCTGAGGAATTGGGGACACAGAGGGCACATTATTCAGGTAAGAATTCGAGTTATGCTCTGCTATGTTGATGTGTTTATGGAATTAGGGTTTGTGGAACCCTTTTGTGATTAGATTAAGTGTTACCCTAGTTCCCCAAATGACTATAACCCTGTATTAGGACCTTAGAGGTCCAGAAGGTCCCATGCTTGTGTATTTCGGGACAATACTTATCTCAGGAAGCAGTTTGATCGACTGCATGGCATGGACTCGACGAGTCTGATGAACAGACTCGGCGAGTAGCTTGGAGATTGACTGGGACTCGTTGAGTTGTTCTTCAGACTCGGCGAGTTGAGTCGGGGTGGCCCCGCGATTCTTCCAGGAGGAACTCGTCGAGTAAAAAGGGGATACTCGACGTGTAGAAAGGGAATCTTAAGGAATCGGTGAGTCAAGGGCGAGTGGACTCAGAGTCGTTGAACTCGGCGAGTCTTGGGGTGACTCGGCGAGTTAGGTCGCGGGTTAAGTGAAGTTCTGAGTATGGGGACTCGGCGAGTCACAGGGTTGACTCGACGAGTAGGGTCAGTCAGGGGTTGACTTTGACCTTGTCTTTGACCAAGGATTGACCAGTGGTTCCAGGGGTATTTTGGTAATTGTTGTTATTGTTTGAGTTCAGTGCATTGGTGACTATCCAGAGGTGGAAATCGTATCAGTGATCGGAGCAGCTTGAGCTATCTGTTCAGTCGGCAGTTTCGAGGTGAGTTATCCTCACCATATCGCTAGGGTTTATGGCACCAATGCCAACCCTTTTTACCGGATGGAAATCCGGGTAGTTGTCATTCTGTGTTACAGGCCGGAAGGCATTATATGTTATGGGCCAGAAGGCATTATATGTTATGGGCCGGAAGGCATTACTATGTGGACCGAAAGGTCATGGCCTGGAAAGGCGTATGTATGCATTTAGTATGTTGACTGATTCATAGGGTAATGTTATGATAGTGACCGGCTAGACCGGTATCTTGTTAGAGTAATGCTATGGTATGTGATCTGTTGATCGATTGTTGTCTATGAACTGCTATATGATTGTTTGTTATTTTGTATATGCATTTTATGCTTATGGGCCAGAAGGCAATATGTTATGGGCCGGAAGGCGATATGTTATGGGCCGGAAGGCAATATGTTATGGGCCGGAAGGCGATTATGTTGTGTGATGGACCGGAAGGTCGGCGTGGGTAGGACCGGAAGGTTTACCCAGCAGGGACGGAAGTCCCCTGAGACACATGGACCGGAAGGTCAGGGCCTGGAAAGGCGTATATGTGGTTGGTATTCTGGGGGTATCTCACTAAGCTTTCGGGCTTACAGTTGTGGTTTTATGTTTCAGGTTCTCAAGAGTCTGTGGCAAGGCAAAGGCGTGATCGTACCGTTCCTCACGTTGGTGTTTTATGATATGAACCTGGGAAATTACTCTGTTTAATAATGTATTGAAAACCTTTTTGTAACAACGTTAATAAAATGGGTGATTTTGAAAAGTTTTAATTGTTTTGAAATTTTGGATGTTACAGATTGTCAGTCCCGAATAGATCTATTCACAAATCTCACGCTCTCCCTCTAGGAGACTCTGGTTATACAGTGGTAGGATTTATCCCTGTACACCTAAGGGTACAGTAGTGAAGTAGCGCCTCACAGTATCGTACAATCTAGTTTACATGTAGTGCAGTAACGTTCTACCGTAGTGAAAATCCGTATGTATAACGTATATAGTGATAATTACAGCTTTGAAAATCATGATGAAGCAGTGATATAAACTGTAAACATTTTTTGTTCCAATGCATATGTTTAATAGTGAAAGTTTCTATGCTTGATAAGTTTTAGAGAAATCCCAAACTATGCCGATTATAGTTTGCATGTATAACGTAGTGAATAGCGTGTCCGGAAAAACTATGCAATCTTAGTGAAAACGTCCCTTATGCTCAGCATAGTACAAAAGGGATTTAAAGTATGAGATTTGCATAAGTTTTATATATATTCAAGAAAATGTTTATGTTTAGCTTGTATTCCCCCCTGAAAACATTAAAAATGCTGAAAAAAAGAGGGATATGAACTCACTGTTGTTGCGTGGAGTTGTTGACTGAAAAGAAGATTCCCGAGTTGTTGCACGCGACACTTAAGGAAATCCTATTATCAAATAAATACGTATGTGTATCTAAATAAGCGATTTCGATAAATAAGGTGTCAGAAAAACACTTGAATTCGGTTGAGGAATGTTACCGAGACTTGCTTGAATCGAAGAAATGAGTTTTCAGCCAAAAGTACCACCAAAAAGGGATGTTTACGGTTTCTGAAGGCTTGATGAGTTTACGACCGTAAACTCAAGAACATAGTTTACGGTCTTTTATGGTTGGACCGTAAACTCAAGAGCAGGGTTTACGATTCTTGAAGGTTGGACCGTAAACTCGGAAAAATGGTGTTTCGATGCTGATTTCGACGAGCTGAGTGTTTCCAGACGTTCCAAAGGGCTCCAAACGGTGTTTTTCGACGTTTCCCGGAGTTTAAATGCGTTTTTGAGCGTTTACAGTTTGATTTTCTTAGAGAGAGGAGGAGAGAATGTGGCCAGAAACGTCCTAATGAAGTCGGAGGCATCGTATTTATAGGGGTGAGGTGGGGTCCACTCATCACTGACCGTAAACGTGTTTACGGTCGTAATCCCATTTTAGACAAAAAAATGTAGTTTTCTCGAGATGTTCGGGTTTTCGCGTGATTTTTTTGGTCCTGACTCGCAAATAATTTAATTAAATATAACTAGATTATTTTCCAAACCAAAATGTTTGACGGAAAAGTTAACAAATTCGAAATTTTATTAACGGAAATCGCGTAACGGAAACGGAAAGAGTTTTGGGTTGTCACATTCTTGGTTGTTCTTGCTTGTTTTTTCCCGCTTTGTGTCTATTTGTTGAATATGATTGGTGTTGTTGATATTCCCGTTGGTAATGGTAAAGATATTTATGTTGATTTTGATGATCCCCTATATGTTCATCATTTGATAATCCTATAACATCTATTATTACTATAAAGTTAACTAGAATTGAAAATTTTCATTTATGGCATAGTGCTATAATGAGAGGTCTTAAGGCTCATAATGTAACACACCAATTCTGGTATGATATTTATTTATTTATTTACTTTTCAAGTTTTAAGGGGGAACTCGACGAGTCAGTAGCCAGACTCGTCGAGTTTAGTCGGGATTTTGAGCATGTGTAAGTTGGCAACTCGAGGAGTCCATATTCCGGATTCGGCGAGTCCGCCAGTCTGGATGAAACCCTAATTTCAAGGGTTTGCACCCTATTTAATCAACTTTTGGGGCATAAGTCAGCCCCCATCACCCCTCAGAGCATCATTCTCGAAACCCTAGAACCCTTTTAGCATTTTGTGTGATTTGGTGTGATTCTTTGAAGATCTTGAGAGAAGAAGGAAGGTAGATCAAGAGGAGAAGAAAGAGATCCAAGTTCCTTGTGACATTTCAGAGTATAGTAAGGTATAACTCGACCCCTTTTCTGTTTCTATGCTTAAATCCCCTTTGGAAAGCCATTAAAGCTATTCTTGAACCATTTCTTGGCTTGGTAGTAACATAGAGGAATCATTGAGATGAATAGCCTTCGGATCTAGCTAGGTTTGAGTTCCAGAAGCTTAGATCTAGTACCTTTATGGAGCCATTTTGCATGAAAGCTCTAGATCTACTTTTATAGTGTGCTTTTTACACGTAAAGTTGGAAACTTTACGTGTTAATCAATCCCCAAGAACCCAGATCTATGAATGGAATAGACTGGCTTCAAGCAGAATCGAGTATATAGTGTTTGCATGTATACGACTCGGCGAGTCGTTCTTCAGACTCGGCGAGTCGAGCCGCGAGTCCCCTGTTTTCCTCTTTTCGAGTTATGTCGAGTGGAACCAGTGAGTGAGAGATGGACTCAGTGAGCTGAAGGTTAGACTCATTCATGGAAGAACTCAGCGAGTCTACGAGGTGAGTTTCCTTCCAGTAGGAACGGGTCTAAGGCCACAATGCCGGCCCGTTCAGCTAGCAGTAGCTTCCAGATTTCCGTCCGATGCAGTAGTTAGTATGTTTGATGCCTTCGTGGCTCAGACAGGATTTATGTGTTATGTGTTTCGGGATACGGCCCGATGCAGTATGTAGTTATGTGTTCATGCTAGTTGATATGTTTATGCTATGCTATGTTATGATCAGTCAGCTTCCGGGCTTCGGCCCGATGCAGAGGGCAAGGCCCTGGTTAGTTCCGGACGTCGGTCCGATGCAGGGGACAAGGTCCCAGTTAATTCCGGACTTCGGTCCAATGCAGTTTCCGAGCTTCGGTCCGATGCAGAGGGCAAGGCCCTGGGTAGTTCTGGACTTCGGTCCGATGCAGTGGGCAAGGCCCAGTATGTGTTATATGCTATTGTATGGTATGTGGTAGTTTGGGGGAGCTCACTAAGCTTTGTGCTTACAGTTTCAGTTTTGGTTTCAGGTACTTCCGCAAGTAAAGGGAAGAGCTCGGGATGATGGCATTGTACACACCACAACTTCAGTCTTATTCCTAGGAGTTTTTTTGATTCATAGTTTGATTTGGCACAAATGTTCATGACATTTTATTACGGGTTAAGATATTTGACACATGGTTTTATGATGTGACGATCAGCATATGATTTTTATTATTATTAAAACAAAAATTTTTGGGTCGTATTTTTGGACGTTACACATAATAAGATAGGTTTATAGATGGTACTCTTAAACTAGACAAAGTTGAATCATCAAAGGCATCTAAATAAGCACGTGCCAATCCAGTTGTATGTTCTTGGATTTTAGGGTCTATTTCTGAGTCAATATATGCTGGACATGACTCTAAAAAAACTAAGGATATTAGGAATGAACTGTTTGAATCGTATAATAAAGAAGATGGTTGAGCTTTTTTCAATATTCATTAATAAATTTATTCTTTAAAACAAAATGGTTCATCCCTTTCAGATTATTTTAACAAACTTGATTATCTTTGGATAGAATTTGATGGTCTTACTAGTTTTAACTGAGTGTGTTTGTGAAACTGCTACAAACTTTAATGATCACTCTAAACTAATGAAGCTAATGTAATATCTTAGTGGTCTTGATGATGTTTACAATCAAGTGAATATTCATATTCTTTTGATGAAACCTTTACCAAATGTTAAAACTGCGTTTTATATTATCTATAGAGAGGAGTCACATCAAAAGAATGGGTCTCTTATTTCTGGTAGTACATCTAAAACTCAAGCTTCTATTTTTAATAAGAGTGTTAATGATTTTAAAAGGGTTCAAATCAAAATAGGTCTAGGAGTCAAGGGTTACAGTGAAAACGTTGTGGTATTAAAGGTCATTTGATTGAAAATGCCATAAACTAATTGGGTATCCAAAAGATTTCAAACTCAGGAATGAGGTTAATGATCAAAATATTAAATAATGCAATGTTTCAGTGTCAAATCTTATTTGCACGAACATTAAAGATGATTTTTTCTAGATCTGATGGGTTTTGGAGTTTCATGTTAGCCTTGGGAAAGCTTTCATGTTTGCTAGCCAACTTGTTTGTGATTCGAGTATGTTGGTGGTGATTTTGCAACTTCTTAATATTTCAGATCCTTTCCATATTATTTGTTGAAGATTCAAGGGGGAGAGATTTTTTTTTCAAAGGGGAGTTCGTATTTTTAGATCCATGTTCTTTGAAGATGATCTTTTTTCAGATCCGTTCCTTTCTCTTTGCAGAACCCATGTTCTGATGAGTCTCTCAATTTAGTGGGGGGGGGGGGGGGGGGGAGATGCCAAGAAGATGTAAATCGTGATCTTCATCAATTTCAACATTTAGGGGGGGGGGGATTGTTGAGTATGGAAAATATTGAAACTGATGTTGGCATTTTGTGAAGGCATTTGAGAAGGCTATCTTGAAGAATCTTATGCTTAAGTGGTTTCTTAGTTTATTTGGCATGTGATGTATTTAACCACTATATATATATATATATATATATATATATATATATATATATATATATATATATATATATATATATATATATATATTGCCTTTAGCTTAGCTTGTTGGGTAAGCTTCCCACAAATATTCCTTTTCTGTATCAACATCAATTAGGTTGAGAAAACCAAAGTCTCTTTGTATGTTCCATTTCTCATCAATAATATGTTGGATTAGTGTCTAAGGCTGTAACTATATTTGGTAAGTACTTGACCCAGTTGTGCATGGTCCTTTTGGGTTGCCTTCACCATAGCAACTTGAAAAGATGATTTGTTAAGAGATAAGATATATTATTGTTAATATATTATGAGAATAATATATTAAAGGATTAATAATGTTATTTGATTAATATAAGTCATATATTAATTAAGAATTAATTTGGTGACTTAAAGAGGTTAATTGAATAAAGGGGCATAAACTGTCAAATGTGTGATAGTTGTGTTTTGGGCTATGTATCCTTATGGATATGAGGGTGGATGAAATTTAGGGTTTGGTAACCTTAAAATCATCCAAGCCTAATATCTCGGAGGATCTTGGATTGCTTAAGGCCTAAGTTATTCAATTAGGGTTAAAGGTGAAACCCTAGCAGCTCATTGTATAAATAGATCCCTAGGGTGAGGGAAATCGACACTCATGCAAGGCAAAAAACCCTAGGGCCGATTTCCCACTCTCTCCTCTCTCTCAAGATCATCCTCTTGCTAGTTGGTGTTTGTAAGCCATTAGAGGAGTGACAATTGTGACTCTAAGCTCCAAGAAGAAGAAGTATCAAGCAAGTAATCCAAGGTATTGTTCTAGATCCAATTTCATATGATTTGATTCAATTGTTTACATTAGATCTAGTATTGTAAGTCTTGGATTCAATGCATGTTCAATTAGAGAAACCTAGGTCCAAGCATTAGGGTTTGCATGTGCCCATAGGAAAGTTCTAATGGCTCAAACCCATCAGTGGTATCAGATCTTTGATTGATTTCTATTGAATTGATGCATTAGTTGATTGATTGTTGCTTAAAAAATTCGATTTTTGTGCTTCTGCCTGATGAACTCGGCGAGTTCCACTGTGGACTCGGCGAGTAGCTCCAACTCGGCGAGTCCATAAGAGGAACTTGGCGATTTCGAGCGTCAGAAGGAGCTAGTTTCGGGATTTCTTGCTGTTTTACTTGAGGAAACTTATCTAAACTGTTTTGGGTCATCAAAATCCAATTTTATACATATATATGAGTATATTCTTGACCAAACAAAAGATATTTACCAATCAGTTGAATAATAAGTTCCTTATATGATAATAATTGATTATTTGAATTGAATTGGTGAATTGTTTTGCAAGTAATATTGAATAAGATCAAATTGAGATAATCTAATTGTTGATTTACATTATTTGCTATTTGATCCTTATGTTTTTGAAAAGTTTAAAACTTATCCTCAAGTTTTGAAATTTAAGTTTTGTGATTAAAAGTTTAATTTGAATAATTTAAATTTCAAACCTTAGAATTTTACAAGTTTAAAATTCAACACTATAGTAATATATTATTACAAGCTTAATATATATATATATATATATATATATATATATATATATATATATATATATATATATGTATGTATGTATGAGTTAAAACATGCTAGTCTTACCGTTAGTAGGCCTCATTCACGAAGCCAGTCTATAAGGTGGGTATAAGGTTGCTACCTATAAAATGGTGCTTAATGGGTGTACACTCACACCCACCGCTTGCTTGACTGGTGGAGGGTCGTTAGCCGAACGGGTAGGATAGGGCAAACCTCCCATCATTAATAAGTGTAATGGAACTATATAAAGTAACTAAACATGTTTTATAAAATTCTCAATCTTAGTTACTTTAGGAAAAGTGAATTGATGCAATCCCATGATATTACACTTTGCACCCTTTCTAAGAAGTTAGTGGAGCGTGTGTGGTTAACCGACACACTAATTGGTTATAAGCAAAGGTGGCAAAGGGTGATTCACTGTTTGTCATAGTTCGATGGAGCGTGTGTAGTTTACCGGCACATCGAATAGGTGATTGTAACAATGAAGGCACCGTGTAGATTTTCATGGTTATTCACACCCGCTTTGTGATCCTCGGTATCCCAATCACAAAATAGAGGGCCATATCGAGATTTAAACATGCCATTGAAAGGTTTCAATGAATCTCCAAGTAATCTAGGAATTCTCAACACATTTAAAACTTAAAGCTTATGTTTTTCATGGTGAAGAATTAGTGAATCGTCATTCACTTACCTCCAAATTATTTGCAATTTGGATTACGGTATCCCTTTTCTAATGTGTAGATAATGTTGTTGGGTCCTAGCCCTAAATTTTCATTTGGGTGTTTATCAGGGACTTAAATCTAATCAACTTTGCTCCTTTCTATTTGTAGATGTCTAACGCAAACAACGTTGCTGCTAGCTCATTTACTCTAATGAGCCTTTGTCAAAAGGTGACTTTCGATGGATTGAACTTTAGCGAGTGGATAAAGTACATTCGCACAATCGCGCGTTACGAGGACAAAGAGTATGTTCTCGATGAGAAGCTCGAGAAGATCAATCTAGAAACTGCTACTCTCGGAGAAATGGCCGTCTTTGAGACCCATGAAAGTGATGCAACGAAAGTCCACTGCATCATGATAGCCACAATGAACTCTGAATTCCAAAAGTCCTATGAGGACATGTATCCTTATGAGATGCATCTAGACTTGATGGAGCAATACCACCAAAGCACGAGGCAAGAGCGCTATGAGATCATAACGAATATGATCACTGCTAAAATGGGAAGTGGAGAGTCTCTAACCGTGCACTTGCAAAAGATGCAAAGGTATGTTGATCGTCTTCGCAAGTTGAATGTCAACTTTGGGGAAGATTTGGCTATCGACATTGTTCTCCATTCCTTGCCCTCATGCTACAACCAATTTAGGATGACCTACCACATGAATAAGGAAGAGGTCACCCTAAGCAAACTCCAAGGGCTCCTAAGGACTGCTGAGAGCAACCTTAAGGACAAGTCTGTTGCACCAACTCCCAATCCAACCGCTGCTCCTGTTTTGGCTATTGGGCAGGGAAGGGGCAAGAAGAGGAAGACTTCTTCGAAGAACCACTGCAAGGGAAAGTCCCAAGATGGTTCCTCTTATAGTGGGACCAAGGTTGATCCTGCTAAGCCCAACCCAAACCCAAAAGGAGGTAGAGTACCATCATTGCCACAAAATAGGGCATTGGAAGAGAAGTTGCCTGGAATATCTGCAAGCCATTAAGGATGGAAAGATCAAGCCATCTTTCGCAGGTATTTACACAATTAAATCTAATGATTCATCCCATGCTATTTCTTGGGTTCTTGATACAGGGTGTGGTTACCATATTTGTTCTGATTTGCGGGGACTAGGAAGAAATAGGGATGTGGAGCTTGGAACAATAAATCTAATCATGGGAAACAGAAGATCGTCACCTGTGACCAAGATTGGAGTGTATTCTTTAGTGCTTAGTAATGGATTGAATTTAGATTTAAATAATTGTTGCTACTCGCCAGATATGGCAAGAAACATCATTTATTTTCATGGTTAATTTAGACAAGGATTTAGATATTCGTTTAATAATGAGAATGGTTCTATTTATGCTTATCTAAATGGTGTTTTATATTTTGAAGCAATGCCTTGTAATGGAATTTATGAAACTGTTATGGTTGTAGATAACCTAGGAAATGATGTGTTGTGTATGGATTCTTCCAATAGTATGGATAAAGCATCTTTGTGGCATTGTCGTCTTGGACATGTCAACAAGAAGCGCATAGCCCAACTCCAAAAGGATTGAGTGATGGAGTCATTCGACCTTAGGGAATATGACACGTGCGAATCTTGTTTACTTAGAAAGATGACCAAGTCACCCTTCACTGGCACTTGTGAGAGGGGTGAGGGTTTATTAGATCTCATACACACCGACGTGTGTGGGCCCTTTAGATCCACCACAAAGGATGGGAACCGTTTCTACGTGACTTTCACCGATGATTATAGTAGATATAGGTATATTTACTTAATCAAGCACAAGTTAGAAACATTTGAAAAGTTCAAAGAGTTCAAACATGAAGTGGAGAATCAATTGGGCAGGAAAATCAAGATGCTTCGATCCGATCGAGGAGGAGAGTACTTAAGTCTTGAATTCCACGACTATCTCAAAGAATGCGGAATAGTTTCGCAATTGACGCCACCTAGGACACCGCAGTTGAATGGTGTGGCAGAAAGGCGTAATCGAACCCTGTTAGACATGGTTCGTTCTATGATGAGTCGTCCTTCGCTACCTATCTCATTCTGGGGGTATGCCTTAGAGACTGCCGCCCATATCCTTAACCGAGTCCCTACAAAGAAGGTTGCCAAAACACCTCACAAAATGTGGATAGGGAAAGCTCCCTCGTTGGCACATATCAAGGTTTGGGGCTGTGAAGTTTTCGTAAGACGAGAGACTCATGACAAGCTTGAACCTCGTAGTGAGCGGTGTATTTTCATCGGCTACCCATAGAGATCCTTTGGATATCTCTTCTATAGACCGAATGAAAATGTTGTCTTTGTTGCAAGGAGAGGGGTTTTCCTAGAGCGAGAACTCATAAGCCAAGGGGACAGTGGGAGGCAAATCGATCTTGAAGAGATTCAAGAGTCGAGCGATGAAGGAACCTCTACCGCTGGCACTCAACCCAAGGAGGAAACTCCGGTTGAACCAATTGACGAGTCCTTACCTCTTAGACGTTCCGAAAGAGTTAGAGTTCAACCCCAATTTTATGGTTTTCATATTACTACTGAAGGGGATACGTATATTAGTGATGGTACACTAATAAATCTAGATGAACCTAATAACTATAAGGAAGCCATGGCAGGCCCAGAGTCTGCAAAATGGAAAGAGGTGATGGACAGCGAGATTCAGTCCATGTATGACAACCAAGTTTGGAATTTGGTTGACAATGTGCCTGGACGTAAGACGGTTGGGTGCAAATGGATCTTCAAGAAGAAGACCGACGTGGATGGGAATGTGCAAACGTATAAAGCACGATTAGTGGCGAAGGGCTTTACTCAAACTCCCGGAGTTGACTATGATGAGACCTTCTCACCAGTTGTTAAGATAAAGTCTATTAGGGTGATGCTAGCCATTGCCTCATTTCATGATTATGAGATATGGCAGATGGATGTCAAGACCGCTTTCCTTAATGGGAAGCTAGCTGAGGATGTTTACATGGCTCAGCTAGAGGGTTTTGTCGATGCAAAGCATCCCAATAGAGTGTGCAAGCTTGAAAAGTCCATTTATGGACTTAAGCAAGCATCTCGCAGATGGAATCTTTGCTTCGATGAGAAAGTCAAAGAGTTTGGATTTGTACAAAGTGAAGATGAATCATGTGTATATGTCAAGGCCAGTAGGAGTATAGTTAGCTTCCTCGTTTTGTATGTCGATGACATACTGCTCATAGGAAACGACATCCCGACTCTGCAGGAGGTTAAGTCATGGCTCGGGAAGTGCTTCGCTATGAAGGACCTCGGAGAGGCTTCCTATATTTTGGGAATAAGGATAGTGAGAGAAAGAAGTAAGAGACTCATAGGACTTAGTCAGAATACTTACCTGAATAAGGTACTAAAACGTTTTAGTATGGAAAACTCGAAGAAGAGAGAACTTTCGATACAGAGTAATGCCAAATTGAGTAAGACTCAAAGTCCGAGTACCGAAGCCGAGATAGCTGAGATGAGCCGAGTACCCTAAGCTTCTGCAATTGGCTCAATCATGTACGCTATGACTTGTACTCGCCCTGATGTGGCCTTTGCTTTGAGCATGGTCTGTAGATATCAAGGGAACCCTGGCAGAGCTCATTGGATTGTGGTCAAGAATATACTTAAGTACCTTCGGAGGACCAAAGAATGGTTCTTAGTCCTCGGAGGGAGTGATGACTTAAAGGTGCGAGGGTATAGTGACGCCAGCTTCCAGACCAACAGGGACAACTACCGTTCACAGTCGGGCTGGGTCTTTACCCTTAATGGAGGAGCAGTGACTTGGAAAAGTTCCAAACAAGAGACCGTAGCTAATTCAACGTGCGAATCAGAATACATTGCAGCGAGTGAAGCGTCAAAGGAGGCGATGTGGTTAAAGAACTTCATTGGTGACCTTGGAGTTGTGCCTGCTAAAAAGGAGCCTATGGAGATTTTCTGTGATAATGAGGGAACGGTTGCCTTGACCAAGGAACCGAGGGATCATGGTAGATCTCGACATATCAACAGAAAATATCACTTTATTAGACATCGAGTAGAAGAAGGACACCTCGTAGTGAAGAGGGTATCGTCAGAGGATAACCCAGCAAATCCGCTTACAAAGGGATTGAGTAGGGTTAAGCATTTGCAGCACGCTAGGAGCATTGGGCTGAAAGTTGATATTAGTTTAGATTAGATAGTTTTGAAACATGTAATAGATAAATGTAATTGACATTTGATGATTAAATAAAAGAGTATTATTTATGAGTAAAGCTACTGTCTTATGTTAATTGTTTAACTATTGTTTCACTTTGCATGTTTTGACTTCCTGAATAATTGAGTTATTAAGAATAATCAAATTATTCGAATGGTCCACAATCGTTCATATGTTGGAAGTAGGTATGAACGAAGATTGTCATGAATTGGTTTGCTACAAAGTTCATGAGTGCTTATGAACAAGTATTGAGCATTGGAATAAACGTGCGCTTGTTGGAATCAATTTATGGAATGTGACACAAGTGATCGCAAGACGATAATATCATATGGTCTTAAAACCAAGATATATGGTTTATTGTTTATTAATTGGTTGTGCATTGACAATGCGAAACCGCATCAGTAAATTGATGTCATAAAACGCATTGTTGTGTATAGTTGATTAGTAAATAATAAATGCATATAAGTCGAAGTTTATCTGTTACTTTTATCCTAAGAGAATAAAAGCGATATCACGACCGCTCGATGATTTGATTTGACTTATGTGTCGGGCACGGTCAGGACTGAATTGATGTGTTCAATTAAGTTCTATGTCAAATGAACCTGAGATCGAGAAACCAATTGTTGGAAAATAAGTTCCATGAGATTGTCTGCAAAATATCTAAACAAAGGATTGTACGATCCCTTATCTAAAAGACAGGAGACTGATAAGATCAGAGTTGACAGCGTCTTTGAGAGCTACGATTGCTAATCGGTTTGTGTTTGCATATATAGTTACTAGACTTATCCATGTGGGAGACTGTTGGATTAGTGTTTAAGGCTGTAACTATATTTGGTAAGTACTTGACCCGGTTGTGCATGGTCCTTTTGGGTTGCCTTCACCATAGTAACTTGACAAGATGATTTGTTAAGAGAGAAGATATATTATTGTTAATATATTATGAGAATAATATATTAAAGGATTAATAATGTTATTTGATTAATATAAGTCATATATTAATTAAGAATTAATTTGGCGACTTAAAGAGGTTAATTGAATAAAGGGGCATAAACTGTCAAATGTGTGATAGTTGTGTTTTGGGCTATGTATCCTTATGGATATGAGGGTGGACGAAATTTAGGGTTTGGGAACCTTAAAATCGTCCAAGCCTAATATCTAGGACGATCTTGGATTGCTTAAGGCCTAAGTTATTCAATTAGGGTTAAAGGTGAAACCCTAGTAGCTCATAGTATAAATAGACCCCTAGGGTGAGGGAAATCGACACTCATGCAAGGCAAGGAACCCTAGGGCGGATTTCCCACTCTCTCCTCTTTCTCAAGATCATCCTCTTGCTAGTTGGTGTTTGTAAGCCATTAGAGGAGTGACAATTATGACTCTAAGCTCCAAGAAGAAGAAGTATCAAGCAAGTAATCCAAGGTATTGTTCTAGATCCAATTTCATATGATTTGATTCAATTGTTTACATTAGATCTAGTATTGTAAGTCTTGGATTCAATGCATGTTCAATTAGAGAAACGTAGATCCAAGCATTAGGGTTTGCATGTGCCCATAGGAAAGTTCTTATGGCTCAAACCCATCATAATATACAAGAGCTTTGATCAGAAGATTCACATTTGAGAAGTGAAATTGAAGAAGATATTCAAGTTTTATTCTCAGATTTGTACTCAAATCCGTTTTCTCTTTCTAGAAATTTACTCAGATCTATTTTCTCTCTCTTCGAGTTCTATATCTTATTGGAGATTCAATGACAGATTCAAAGTTTTTTTGGTCAATAAGAAAACAAGGAATGAAAGTTATAGATTCAGATTTTAAATTTCCAAATACATATCATTGGTATGTTATGGATAATCAAAGTAAGCGTTCTAGTTTCATTGATTTGTATAATGTTTATGTAGATGGGAAGATATCTAGAAGTACATATTTACGTAGTCATGAATTCAGATATAGAAAAACATTGAAAGATGATGGATCTTTAGTGAAGTAATTTCGTATTATCAAAGATCATTTAGATAAAAAAGGAACAAGAATTACAGATGGAAAAAGAAGAAAAATATGTTACAAGAAAAGATGATTGTGTTTTAAAAATTCGAGTGTTCCTAATGTTCTTGGTGTTCTTGATAAAGTTCATGATGTTCTTCACGTTTAAGAGAAAAAGGTGACTCCATATGATTTTGTTAACGCACGCACGAGCAGGGTGGGGGGGGGGGGTGGGGGTCAAGTGTTTCTACAAAGTCTTGTGAGTCAAAAAAATTTATACTTCGAATCTACTGTTTCAAGTGGTGAATCGCAAAGCAAATCTCCTGAAATCATGAAAGTGAAGGTGTTTTGTTCTATTGGACCTCAAAATGATGATTCTACATGTTCTATTGGAACTCAAACTGATGATTCTTCATGTTCTTATAATTATTTTGAAGGAATGGTGCCTTATAGAAAGCCTATTATTCAAGAATAGTCTTAAAGATAGCCTTCTCAAATGCCTTCAGAAAATGCCAACATCAGCTTCAATATTTTCCATAATCAACAAAATCATTTACTATAAATTCTTCTTTTGTTAATTCTGGCAGTACATCTCCTCATTCACCTGACTTAATTAGTGGAAGTGATGCTCATTACCTCACTAGTGAACAATATAACAAGTTTCTTCATCTCATTAATGATAGTGCCACAGCTGAGGATGCTAGTGAAATTACTAATATGGCAAGTATTCCTTTGTTTTGATGCTTTAATTCTTTTGCCAGTTCTTAGTCCTCCCAAAGTTGGATTGTTGAATCAAGAGCTAATCAACATATGATTGTTTCTGAGTCACCTCTTAGTGATATAGTGGATGTGTCCATGCTTAATCTTGTTCTTAAACATGCTAATAGGTTATCTACTCAAATAAATAAAATTGAGAATCCCCAGTTGTCTTCAAATCTTACCCTCTTTGATGTGTTTGTTGTTCCTGATTTCAATGTTAATCTTTTATCCGTAAATAAACTTTGTAGGGATCGTAGTTGTGAAGTAGTTTTTATCGACCATAATTGTAAAATCTAGGATTCACTATCAAAGGAGATGGTAGAGAAAGATAGGGTGTCTGGGGGATTATATTACCTTGACTATTTACCCTCAGGTATTCCTGCTAACATTTCTAGTCCTAAATGTTGTGTTTCAAAACTTACATGTCATAGTCGAATAGGTCATCCTGCTGATCAAGCTTTAAATACTCTAAAAGATAAATTGAAACTTGGTAATGATTCCCTACCTCCTTGTTATGTATGTCACAAGGCGAAACAAACTGGCGAATCTTTTTTACTTAGTCAACATAACACAATTGAACTTGGTGAGCTAATTCACTTAGATGTTTGGGGCCTTATAGAGTTGCTACTATTGATGATTTTAAGTATTTCTGACTATTGAAGATGAATTTACAAGGGCCACATGGGATTTCCTCTTAAATTCTAAGGAAGAAGTTTTTGATTGTTTTATGTCATTTTCTAAAATTTTACTAAATCAGTTTGGTGTAAAATTAAAGTTGTTCGTTCTGGTAATGGAAATGAATTTATAAATAACTGAATGAAATCTTTTTGTTTTAATAATAGTGTTATACATCAAACTTCATGTGCTTACATTCCACAACAAAATAGAATTGTGGAGAGGAAGCATAGACATATCTTCAATGTATCTCGCTCACTTCTTTTTCAATCAGGGGTCTTGTTAAATATTAGGGAGATGCTATTTTGACTTCTGTTTCTTTAATCAATAAAATATCAACATCTATTTTAAAAAAAAAATATCTCCCTATGAACTTGTGTTTAAATGAACTCCTAGCTTTGACCATTTAAGAGTGTTTGATTATTTATGTTTTGCTGTAAACTTAAATAATAGTGATAAGTATTCTGAACGTGCTCAAAAATGTATTTTACATGGATATTCCCCTGAGAAAAAGGCATACAAACTTCTTAGTTTTGACACTAATTCTTCTTTTGTATCTAGGGATGTTAAATTTTACGAATATGTGTTTCCTTACAAAATGAAGTCAACTCCTATTGATTTTTCTTAAACAATAATGGCCCTTGTGATCTGTTTTTGTGACATCCCCAAATTCACGGTCATTTTTTAAAAAATATTTATGCTAATTTGAAAATCAGAGTATTCTTTTTAAAGAATAATATTTTGGAATTTGCTCCCAAAAAACATGATAAATATTTTATCAAAGCATTTCCGAAGAAATGTATTTTGATTATATTAAAACTTTGGTATGTAATCGTCAATACAGAAACATAAGCATAAACAGACCTTACATTCAATTACACTAGTGATTTACATCTCCTTAAATCTCTCAATGTAATGTAGTTTCATATCGACACATGTGATACAGATAAACAGAGTGGTTCAGGTTGGGAAACCTGGTGAGTACATAGGGTTTTCAACCCACAATAATAAAGTTATTATGTTTCATCATTAAACAATTAACCCAATTACCTATCCTCATTATCTTCTTTATTTCTTAAGGATATACCCTAAGAATCATTTATCACTCACTTATTTATTCCTAAGGATTGTCCTAAGGAATAGGCCCGAAGTCCATCGTTGCGAGGGTTTAAATAACAGACACTAAGTCCATAATTGCCGATGTTATTTGTTAGGCACTAAGTCCTTAGCTGCCAGGGTTTATCTCTTTTATTGACAATATTATTTTAGGGAGTCCACCTACAATACATGTCAATGGGTTTTTAGAGTACATCTGATGAAAATATCGTTCACAACACCTATAGGTCACGAGCCTGTTAGTGTTCCACTAGACTGTCTAGAATAGTCCGTGGTTGTTATCTATACTTTGCTAGATGACTGGGCCATCGCTTGGGTCATCGCTTCTCATCATCTTTCACCTCTCATGATCTATATCATCTTTCATCTCTCATCATTCATCTTATCTTTCATCTCTCATCTCATCTCGTCTTTAATCTACCCATCTTTACGCATCATAATTATAGGTATAAAATATGTATACAGTTTAAATCGAATAAAACATGTATATTTTTTTCATTCGGCATATATGCACACATAACACGTAATTTATATTAAATACTTCATATCTATGTGTAAGATGAAAGTAACTATGCACCCACTTGTTAAAGTGATGATTCCAAACTCTGGCAGTGTTTCGCCTCTAACAATTCTATTTTCCTTCGATGAAACGTAGTATCATTACCGCTAGATTTTAGTCTAATATTAATTGTAACTATTTACGAGCAATATTATTTTGTAAGTGTCAAACAATACTTTTCAACCAGTATGTACAGAAAAGGACAGACATGAAAAACCAAAGGGCAGGACCATTTTGGCATTATAGCACTTCTGAAATCCAACAACTCTATGCGGCCCTTCAACCCAAATTCCCCGTACCGCGAGTAGTTAAAAGATATTATAATAACTGTAACATCCATAAATCAAAGAAAATATTGTCTTGAACTTTTACATGAATATGGTATGGTTGGATGTAAGCTTGTGACTACACCTTTGGAAACTAATTTGGTTATAAATTATGATGGTTTGATTAAAAATGATGATTCGTTGGTTAACATAACTGAGTTTCAAAACCTTAATGGGAAGTTGATTTATCTCACTATTACAAGGTCTGATATTTCCTATGGTGTTTAGGGTTTAAGCCAATTTAAGCATAAACCAAAAAAATCACATTTGAAAGTTGCCTTTAGATAGTTGAGATGTTTAAAAAATAGTCTTGTAGAGGGTATTACAATAACTAAATCTGATAGTTTTGAGTTAAAAACGTTTGTAGATGCAGATTGAGGAATATGCTTATTTTAATAACTCTTTTGTGTCTTGGAAGAATAAGAAACATAGCATTGTTTCTAGGTCTTCCATCGAATCCGAGTATATGGCTCTTGATTTCAATACTTGTGAAATCACTTGGATATTAAATTTTTTGTTTGAGTTAGGAATAAAAGATTTAACTATAGTTCCTGTTTTTTGTGATAATGACTCAACTATAAAGTTGACGTTAAATCTTATTTTTCATGAACGTACCAAACATTTTGAAATTGATTTACACTTTGTTAGGGAAAAAGTTTCGAATTGCGATGTGAAAATGGTTCAGATCAGTTCTTGTGATCAAATACTGATATTTTGACGAAATCCTTAAGTTTTAAGCAACATAAATTTTTGTCTAATAAAATAGGTTTAATTGATGTGTTTGATAAAAAAGAAAATTAATAATAAGATTGAGGGGGATGTTGATTTTTTTTTTTTTTTTTTTTTATATTCAATCTCATTATTTCTTTGTTGGAGAGTTGTTATTTATATTGTTTGTAGGGTATTTTGTGTCAACTTTACATTCTTGGTTGACACTTGGTTTGAAGAGGTTTTTGGTGTGAGGGGTTGTTTGTGTATCTCAGTCATTCTTTTGGGTTGAGGCTCATTTTCTACGTTCTTATGTAGGTATGACGCGCGGATCTTTCGATCCATGGGTTGCTTCTATGACCCGTATATATAATGAAGACACTTGTTGTGGTTCATTCATTCTAATCAGATTTACACACACACACACACATTGTGAGTTCTCTCTCTTGTTCTTCCCTTTCACAGAAATTAGGATTCGTAGCTAGGGTTTCATCTTTCTTCGTTGATTATTAGTTCTCTATTTATATCTTTTTTATTATTAGTTCTCTATTTATATCTATGAGTATTTTGTAATGGAGAGTAGAGTTAGGTACTTATAGTGAGGATTGAATTGTATGTGCCATGTATAACGCACCGGCTTCTTATCTATAAGGAAAGTATTGAAGTTGTGAATTTGTGTGTTTGAGTTTTTTAACATCTCTCTCTCTCTCTCTCTCTCTCTCTCTCTCTCTCTCTCTCTCTCTCTCTCTGTGTGTGATGAGGATGACACCACTTTTTGATATGGCATAGATGAGAAATAATGATGCGAATCCTTAGGTAGTACGAGAACAATGGGTCGTGAAAAAAAACAGGAATGATTTTAATGATTGATACCATTTAACGATAAAACATTATTTATAGAGCTTTCATAGTGATGCCAATTATGATTTAGAAATTAAATTAAATGAAGATAAAGTTTGACGTTACATGGTGATTAAAAGATCGGATTAGAAAAAATGGCCCACTCAAAGTTTAATGGTTCCATTGAAAAAGATGATGACTTTGTTTGTGTATTTAATTTTATAAAACACAAGTAATAATATAATATCGGAATATCCTATTTCCGGAATTTTAGTATGAACATTTGGTTGAAAGATTTTGGATACATTGACTAAATACATAACCTTTTTTCTTTGGGCTTAAAATGCGTTTGGCCCTTATATCATGTACTTTGATATATGGAATTGGTTAGAAGTCCATTAGGGCAATGTCCACAGCCCATATATAATCGGTATTTAGGAACAGGGTTGGTAACGGGGTAAACGGGATGGAGTTTCATCTCTCGCCCCTATCCCCATGGGGGTTCGGGACGGGACTGACCATCCACGTCTCTATCGTCGAAATTAAAACGAAGGTTAACCTTGTTTCTGTGATGCTCTCGATTTTCTTTAACAAATACCCCCTATACAAGTTCGGGGATCTACAAGATTTTTCGACATCCCTATTAAGATGTTTTTATTTTTATTTTATTATTGTGTTTTTAAGAAAATAAGGTAATTGAGGAGCAATCTAAATCTCAATGAGGTATAAATATTTTTAATACTATAGATTAAGGATTTGAGAAGTGTTAGCATAATTATTGCAAAATTAAAATGTATTACTTTCGACATGATTTGTGGTCTTAAAACTTAATGCTTAAAGATGTGGTTTAACTTTCGATTGTTTTGCAATTTATATTTGATTTGTCTGTGCAGAATTCTTTGTCAAGATTTGAATAGAGTCTAAAACACCATGGCTAAAATGAGCTATCATAAAACATTGCTTGGTTTTAGTTGAAAGGACATTTGTGGAGACCCAGCAAATGTCAAGTCAAGCCAATAGCTAAGTCAGGTCATGAGTAAATTTAAGAAAATTCAGATGCATGTCATGTTTGATATCAATTGATTTGTCAAGAATTAATTGTGTTCATGCTTAGTTGATTTAGTTGATATCTCTCATATATATATATATATATATATATATATATATATATATATATATATATATATATATATATATATATATATATATATATATATATATATTAATTAATTAAGTTCATATATAAACTATAAGTTTTGTATTATTATATAACTAATTCTAAACCAATCAATGTTTAAAAATACATTAGTCAATTTATTCATTATAATTATAGTTCCTATTAATCAATCAACTAGGGAAGAACCTGTTTTGCGGGGTTGGATACACCAAAAAATGGATAAATTGAGAAGATTTTTATTGGGTTACACTGAACTGATTACATTAAACATGTTTGTTAGTCATACATTAAACATGTTTGTTAGTCATAGATTAGGAGCATATTTTTTATTTATGTTTAAAGAAATAGAAAAAAAGTTTGAGGGTGTTGAAATGAGACCAAGGCTTCACATTAACCATCTTTCATGTAATTCCACACCTTCTAAAGATATCCTAAAAAAAACAAATAAATATGCATTAACCTAATGACAAAGTAGTTAGTTTTACTAAAAAAATTCAAAACAAAATAAGCAAAACGTTGATGGCGAAATTAATTGTGAGGTGTCGAAGGTCAATGAATAGTTTTGTTAATATGTAATGTTATTATAAGGGTGATTTAGTGTCGAAGCTTTTCAAGTCTAATCACTTATATTTTTTATGTGCTTTCTAGTTCCCTATAAATTGTTATTCTGTATTAGAGTTAGATAAGAACTTTCATGTAACTATCTAAACACTTTGTACTCATTGAAAGCATAAACGAGCCATACTGATATTATTTAGATCTTGTGTTTATCGTTTTCATATCATTCTGATTCTATAATTCATACTCGATTATGTATCAACTACATTTGGTATCAGAGCAGGAATCATTCTACAATGATCCGATTTTCATTTGTGTCAAAAGTATTTTGAGTCTCGTTCTAGATTCAAAAGTTTCTGCACTTTTGATTATGAAAATCTTCTTAGATCTTCATTCGTGATTCGATTATGCGATTAGGTTGTATAATCGAGTGTTCGATTTGTAATTTCTGACAAAATCATCAATAGATTTCAAATTTCTAAAGCTTTTCTGAAATTCTGTCCGTACATCAATGGTAAATTTCAACATGAACACAATGACGTCCTATTCTCATCTGCTTGGTTCTTCAACCAAAATTCCTTTGCTGATTCCCGAATTCTATGATCAACGGGCTGATCGTATGGAAGACTACTTTAACGGTATCAGTGAAGAACTCTGGAACTGTATTCTCGGTGATGTCCGTCCTCCTACTGCTGTTCAGAGCATTAGAACATCTTCAACAAATCAAAATGTCAATGAACAATCTGAGAGATTTTAGAAGAACGAGAAGAAGTGTGTGCGTGAATTAAGAGGTGCTCCTCCTCCAATTGTGTACAATTATGTGCGTAGCTGTAAAACAGCCAAAGAAATTTGGGATACTTTGAAAGAAAAGTATCAAGGTAGTGAGAAGACCAAAATCAATTCAGTGAAACATTGTCTGGTGGAATTAAGAGAGTTTAAACAGAAAGAAGGTGAATCCATTGAACTGTATTATTATCGTCTGCATGAGCTCATATATAATTGCAATTGGGTTTAATCTCACATTCATTATGGGGCTTCGCGAAGAATGGAGAAATGTTAGTCTGATGGTGAAGACTCAACAATGTTTTGATTATTTCACCTAAAATGATCTATACAATTTGTTGAAAACTCATGTACCCGAAGTGAATGAAATAGCTGAAGAGTCGAAAATCAATATTGGTGGTCCACTGGCTCTTGTATCGAAGATTTAAGGGAGAGAAGCTGAGAAAGAAAATGTTGAGAATGAGAATTCTGAGGATGAAGGTCTCATTGTCAATTCGGATGACAAAGTTGTAGCATTTTACTCTAACAATCATGTAAAGAAGTTCTTTAAGAAACCATTTAATGCAAAGTCAAAAACAACTGATGGAAACAGAAACTTCCCTACGAAGACTGTAAATGAAGAGAAGAATATGGAAAATAAGGAAGTTCGTTTTGATGAGGAGAAGAAGGATAAAAAGCTAAAAGGAGACTCAGTATTCGACTGCCATTATTGTAATGGAGCGAATCATATGGCGAATGAATGTATGCTGAGAATGAGGGATGAGAAGAAAAAGTAAGATCTAAGATGAGGCTTATTATGTCGAAAGACTGGAAGAGGTGTGTGCAAAAGAGAAAGGTTTATCACTAGTGGCCAAAGGTATGGATGAAGACGAAGGTACATACCAGATTTGGTTATCTGGCTCAGATGATGAAGAAGCACGAAATCCTACCCATGGAGCGATATTCGCTATGCATGAGGTTGAAGAGGAAGAGACAATAACTGGGAAATGCTTTGTTTCGACATCGTCGAACAAATCACCAATGACTTCTCAGGTATGCTCTCTTTTACAATCTTTTAATATTCCCTCTAGTGCATATGATTCAATATTATTTAAGTTTGATGCATCAATTACTTACGTTAATGATCTACTTATTTCTGCTTGTAATGATGCTAAGAAGTCAACCACACAACTCTTAGAAACCCAAAAGATGTTGGATTCGAAGAAAATCAAAATAGAATACCTAGATATGCAAATAACTAATCTGATGTGTAATAGGGATAGTCTAAATGCAAATATTAAAATGTTGTTAAAACAACGAAATATATATTGTAACTCTGACAAAAGATTGTATGGGAAATTGTCATCGTTACATCATTCATCGGATATTAGCAAGGACCAACATAGGAAAATTTTGCCCTTTTTGGTATTCGAAAGGCAGAAAATTGACTTTATTTACTATGATTATGAACAAAATATTGTTGAATTTGATAGAGTACCAGATAATAGATAGGCTTATGGTGTTGTGAAAATTGAAGGATGTCTGAGTGCTGATGAATTAGTAGATATTGTAAATGATAATTTGACCAAAAATGAAGAAATAAATATTTTGAAAATAATTGAGAAATCGAAATCTGACTCTCAATCTAAGTATGCTGATATCGAAGATGATTCTGGTGATATTAGTGAAATTGAGGAGGAGGAAGTTATCGATTGTTCTCAGTTGTTTGTCATTAATGTCACATCAATGGCTAAAGGCAAAGAAAATTGTGATGATTCTAAGGTTAAAGTTGACACTACTCGACCCTCAACTTTGAAATTTCATGATTTTGACCATGTGACTGTCAAAGATTGTCAAACAGATAGTGAAACTTCAAGAGTTTTAAATGATCAAGTTTTTGACGAAACTGAGAAATTCGACAAGATAATGAAAGAAAAAGGTTCGCATTATCTTGAAACAAATACAATTTTGTATCCAAACTTCAAGTGCACAGATGATGTTATCTTTCTGAATAAGGTTTTTGTCACCACAGGAAATTGTGATAAAATTGAACCTGAATTTAACAACATGGTTGAAGAGGATAACAAGAAAGCGTCGAAAGAATCATTTTTTATAAATCAAAGCATTGTCGAAAATAATCTCACAAAGAATTCTTACATCTTTTAAAGACAAAAACCATGAAATTGAAAAATATGAAAATTCAAATGAAGTTCCAAAACAAGTTGAAAATGTTTCCAAACATTTCAAGATTAATTCTCAAGAGTTTAAGGAACAAATTGAAAAGATTTCGAAAGAAAATGGAATTTCAAAGAGACAAGCAAGAAAGAAAGTGTTTTGGCAAATTATTGAGTCTCGAAAGAAATCAATTGTTTTGCTAAATAAATCATCTGAATAGAAAAATTCTAAATCAGTTCAGACATCTTTTTAAAAGGATATTGAAAACAAGAAAAATCCCACTCTAACTAAATAGGTCTTGTCTCAAAATAAACCACAACTTGAGTTTTCAAAATCTAACTTTCAAGGGCAAAATCATCTTCTCAAACTAATAATCAAACATCAAATGTAAAGAAATTTGCAAATCATCAATCAACAAGGAATTCATATAAAAATCTTCACACAAGATTTTCACAAAATCATTTTTCAAAACAAAGTCGATTTTCAAATAATTCGGAGAATTATGAAAATCATGTTTCTTCACAAAAAGTTTCAACTCAAAAGTTTGATGAAATCAACAATAAAAGAAAAGTGACTTTCACACCAAAAAAATCAAATTTTCCGAATCCTCTTGCGAAACAATTTTCCAAAGTTTCGTATGTAAAAGGAAATTCATATGTGAATAACATTATCATTGACTTGAAGTTAAAGGAAAATCATCTCAATTAAAGAAATTCTCTCAATAACAAATCAAGGAAGCTTATGAGAAGTATTTGAATGAATCTTCAAATGGAAGTTCTTCATCTAAAGATTCACAATATACAGGAAAACAATGGAGACCTATTTCGAAAGCAAAGGTGAATGAGAAATGTTCGGAGAAGCAAAAGGAGAACGTTTGTGGAAGCTCTAAACCTTTGAATAATTACATTTATGTTCCTTTAACTAATGAAGTAGACCTAATTGATAGTCTCAAATCAAAAGTTCGTAACTGGGTCTTCGGATCTTCATTTCATAATGTTTTCAAATCTAATCACCAATGACCCAAACAACCTTGGGGACCTAAATTCTTTCATTGATTGCAGGTTTTGTGTGACGAACAATATGATTACAAATGGTGTAGTGGTTGCTCTTGTCACATGACTGGAAGGAAAGAAAACTTGTGTGATTATCGAATTTTGGAGAATGCTGGAGTAGTGAAATTTGGCAACAATCAGAAGAGTCAAGTCAAAGGATATGGAAAAGTAACGAATGGAAAATTCACAGTGAATAGGGTATCTTATGTTGAAGATCTTCAACATAACTTGATTAGGGTTTCGCAACTTTTTGTGGGTACTGGTAATCAAGTGGTGTTTAATGAAGAAGGCAGTGTTATTTCGAACATTGACACAAAAGAAATAGTGCTCAAATCCCAAAGAAAAGGTGATATGTTCACGCTCGACATAAAACCAATTGTTGGTATTCCCTCAGTATGTTTACTTTTGAAAGCTTCCTCAAATATCAGTTGGCTTTGGCATCGAAGACTTTCTCATTTGAACTTTCAAAATATCAATAAATTGGTGGTAAATGATCTTGTACGTGGTTTACCTATCTTAAAGTTTGATAATGATACTTTATGTGCCGCTTGTGAGCAGGGAAACCAACATAGACAAGGTCATCCAATTGTCATTGATTTGAAGATTGTTGAACCACTGGAACTTCTTCATATTGACCTCTGTGGACCAACGACTGTTGAAAAAATCAAGAAGAAACGATACATTTTGGTTATTGTTGATGATTTCTTACGGTTTACTTGGGTATATTTTCTCAAGTTAAGATCTGAAACTGCTCAAGCAATGATCGACTTTATCAAACATATTGAAACAAGATTAAAGAAAAAGGTTAGAAAGATCAAAAGTGACAACGAATCAGAATTTAAGAACAATGTTCTTGATTTATTTTTAACAGACAATAGTATTTCGCATATTTTTTGTCGTCATACACACCTTAATAGAATGGTGTTGTCGATAGGCGAAATCGTTCACTTTGCGAAGCTGCAAGAACAATGCTCACATATGTGAATCTTCCTCAATATTTTTGGGCTGAAGCAGTCTCAACTGCATGTTTTACTCAAAACAGATCGTTTATTCATCGTCGTTTCAAAATCACTCCTTATGAAATCATAAATAACCGTAAACCTAATGTGAAATTTTATCAGGTTTTTGGGTGCAGGTGTTCCATTATGAATCTCAAGGATAATCTTTCAAAATTTCAGTCTAAGGTTGATGAAGGAATATTATTGGGATATTCACATAATTTGGTTGCATACATGGTGTTGAATAAATGAACACGAAAAACTGAAGAAACGTTCAATCTAACTTTTAATGACTATTAGTTTAAAAGAGTTGAAAAATCTTTCGAAAAAATCCAATTCTTAAGGAATCAAATGATGAATCTAAAAGTTTAAATTTTTTAGATTTTGATTATTATTTAATATTTAGTGTTCCTGACAGGCCTGTTGATGCTGAACTTCATGCTAATGATAATCGAGTTCCTGAAGCATCAAAGCATACTGATGATTCGAAAATTACCCAGGATGATGCAGATTTAAACTCAACATCAAATTCTCCAGTTAATAACGAAAGTATGCCAGTTCTACAAACTAATCAAATGGAGGGGGAGCACTTGAATTCGACTACTCATGTTGAGGGGGAGCATACTTTCGAGGGGGAGAGTGGGAGAATGAATGTTGATGTCAAGGGGGAGCATCCATAAGATAATTTTGTCGAGGGGGAGCAAAATGAAAATCAACCAAATATTTCAAATAATCAAACATAAATTTTTCATGATACAACTGATAATATCTATTGCAGGTTCAGAGAATGATGAAACATTCGAATATGCACCATTAGAGTTTGATCCTGCATATCTACCATTGGAAAAATGGACACGAAATCATCCAAAGGAACAAGTTCTTGGTAATCCTCAAGATGGAGTCACGACTAGAGCTCAACTTTGTTTGAAAAATGAGGTAATAAATATTAATCAAGAATTTTGCATGTTCAATGTCTTTATTTAGAAAATTGAACCAAAAACAGTCAAGATTGATATGGAAGATCCTGATTGGATTGTTTCTATGTAATCTGAGTTGGCTGAATTTGAAAGAAATAAAGTTTGGCGTCTAGTTCCTAAACCAAAGGATGTATCGGTGATAGGACTGAAATGGATTTTTTAAAAATAAAACTAATAAAGAAGGAAACATTGTTCAAAATAAGGCTAGGCTTGTAGTTAAAGGATATTCTCAACAAGAAAAAATTGATTACGAAGAAACCTTTGCCCCTGTCGCAAGACTCAAGGTTGTTCGAATATTTTTAGCCTATGCAGCACATAAGGATTTCGATGTTTATCAAATGGACATGAAGTATGCTTTTCTCAATGGAGTTCTCGAAGAAACAATTTATGTTGAACAAACACCAGGTTTTGTCAATTCTCAAAACCCTGATCATTGTTATGTTTTAGACAAAGTTGTTTATGGGCTTAAACAAGCTCCACGTGTTTGGTATGCCACTCTTAGTAATTTCTTCAAATCATCAAAATTTAAACAAGGTGTTGGGTTTTGAGCATAACATCATTCCTATGGTGTACATGTAACCCTAATTGATTTGGATCTAGGTTTTTCTAATTTAAACATACAACTATGAATACCAAAGCAACAACCCTATGACTAGCATACATATATCGAAATTAACATATGATTAGGGTTAGAATCTTTACCTCTCTTGTTTTGTAGCAATAACAAGTTTAATCCTTCTTGATCTTGAATTCTGAAAGCCTAGTGCCCCAAGTATTGCACCTCTAATGTAGTAAAAAACACCCAATGCAACAAGATGACTAAGGAGAGAAGAAGAATTCGGCTAAGGCAACTCAAAGAAGCATTAGTATTGAGTTCTCATGTATAAAGATCTATTTATACTGGAGGCTATTAGGGTTTTAAGGTGAAAAACCTAATTTCCTTGCTTAGGCCTTAAGCAATCCATGGAGCACTTCTAGAAGGCCCCTTGGACGAAATCCTTATGGGCTTCCCATAGATTTCGTCCACTCTCTTCTATTAGGAGTCCATAGCTCAACTAGCAACTAATAGTTAATTACAATATCAGTCCCCTTAATTTATTCAGTCTCTTTTGATCACCAAATTAATTTCTGATCAATACTAATTAAATAATATGATTTCCAAATAATATATTAATCTTGTACTATATTAATAAAACCATTTGAAGTACCAATTTATTATTCATATAATAAATTCTACACTCTCTCCTCTTGTCATCCTATAAAGTTGCACGAGTGAAGGCAACCCAAAAGGACTATGCTCATAATCAAATCAAGCACATACCAAAAATAGTTATGGGCTTAGACACCTAATCCAACAGTCTCCCACTTGGATAAGTCTAATAACTATTAATACGTATGACTTCAGAATCTGATTAGCAATTGTAGCTTTCAAAAGCCGTTGTTGAACTCTGATCTTATCAGCAACGCATCCTTTAGATAAGGGATCATATATTCCTCCATTCTCAAGATATCGTATAGACATAAGACATGGATTATAATCATTCTCTTTTTCTATGTGTTGTTTCCCGATTTCCGATTTAAGACGACTGACAATAGACTTTAGTTGAACACATCAACTTAGTCCAGACTTGCTCAAGCGCTTAGGTGTCGTCACTAAATCATCGAGGGGACCATATACATCGCTTTTATCCCACTTTAGGTAAAAGGAACGGATAAACGTCAACTTATATGCTTACACTATTTACTCATCAAATCACACACAATAATACATTCTATAACATCAAGTTACTAATGTGTTTACGTATTATCAATGTGCAACCAACTCATAAACAACAATTCATATCTCTCCGTTTCAAGAATATAAGATATTATCGTCTCACAACTACTCGTGATAAAATCCATGAAGTGATTCACGTAAGTGTGTGTTTAATCTAATACTCAAATCTTTTATCAGGAGCACTCATAAACACTGCATCAAAATTTTGTTATGTATAAACACTTTAGACAATCTACAATTGGATTCATGACAGTCTTACCTCATTACCTACTTCCAAAGTATGATTGACTGTGGATGTTTGAACAACCTAGTTATTTTGGAAGTCAAAACATGCGAAGTGAAACACAAGAATAATCGAATCCAATATGGCTTCAACACTTTGAGTATAAATAAAACACTTATTGTTTAATCATCATATTGATTACACATTATTCATTATATAATGTTTCAGCTAATCAACTTAATACTTGAATTATAACATTAGTTATCCCATGCTCCAAGCATGCATACTATGTTTACCTGTGATCCTTACTTTGTGAAATAGATCAATTGAGCACATATGGTTCCCATATTGTCTATTATGAAATAATTAGATTCATTTTCTTTAACATATCCTATTTCTCTGTCCTGATTAGTTGAAAAAACAAATGATAATAAGTTCCAAAATGACTAAAAGTTAAAAAAATAAAAGTTAGTAGCGAAGATCACATGAGTTGACATGTTTAATGTTGTTTACTTGAAGTCGCAAATTTTCATAACTGTAGAAAAAGCGCACAAGTCAACTTTGGGAACAATTTCAACTTTTTACACCCTATATGAAAGAAATATTAGTCAATTTCATATAACCAATTTCCTAGGGTTTATAAATTACCATTCAATTTCTGTTGGTGGAAGAAATTAAGATATAAAAATCTAAAATAATACTTCACCTACGGTCTGCTGGATTAGCTCTTTCGATACTTAATTGGCATCAAGTGTTGAAGAAGAAGCGAAATTGAAAATGAAAGCACCTCAAGTATCAGCATAGCCAATAACAATGTTGAGGATGGTTTTCCATCGACGATGGTGTGTAGGGTTAGACAGAAAGAGGACTGAGAGACGGAGGATGGAAGCTGATTGGATGCACCGGTTGTCCGAGGAGTGCGAGAGAGTTAACATAGCCTCGTCGAAAGGCAGCTTCCTATGGATACTCTTGTGTTGCTCCAAAATCTCTAAGGTGAATAAAGATTGAATAAGAATCGATATATACGAAGCGATGATTGGCGGTGGATAATAAGGGAGGTAAGTGTAAAATTTCAAAAGCGTATCAAGGTCAGTGGTGTTTGTTGTAGAAAGAAGTCCTGATCAGAAGAAGCATCGGAGGTGGGGAGATGTTCCACTGGTTTTAGTGGCAGAGGAAGACGACGAGCAGCTAATAATCTTGAGAGGTAGAAGCTATTGGGAGAAACTGATACCCACTGAAATGAAAAGGATTCTTTGAAGATGATGTAGATCGGTGGATGATAGAATGGGGTGGTGGGAACATCGACAAGGTAACCCGTGACACACACGATCCCATTTTCATTGGTTACACTAGTGGTGGAATCAACCATATTAAAAATGGAAAAAAAATTCCACCAATTAGAAAATGATATTGTTCACAAGGGGCTTGTGATTAATATAATTAAATAAATCTTATTAAAAGCATATAACTACGAAAATTAACCATATCAGGTTGTGGAATTTTTCATCATCCTATAATCACTACCAGCCCTAAACCAGCGATCGTCATCTTCTTCATGCCCATCATCATCTTCATCGGTTATAATCAACACCACCACCGCCGTCATAATCACAACCATTACAATCGACGCCACCACCATCTTTATGAAACGTGTATACCTCCATCTCTAACAACCTCTACATCTCCTTCAACCATCACGTACCACACTAGATCACATTGGAAGAAGGCTAAGGTTGAGCGCGGGTAGGGTAACCATCATTAGATTAATCAATGAAAGCATCACAATGTCACGTTTGCAACCTAAGCTTGCTGACGAGGTCTATTACATTTTAACATATACATTTTTATATTTTTCTCCTTTGTTATGCTTTTTATACTTGTTTGTGGAGATTAAATGCTTAAATTAGGTTCCGATGTTCTGATTAAAAAAAATTGTATTTGTATTTATATAAACACACAGTTTATGAATTGAAGCTTCCGTTTAGTTTAGAGGTGATGATCAATTCAATTTTGGACAAAAAGGATAGAAGAAGAAGTTGATTCCTTGCTTCACGGTTGCGTATTTCTTGAGGAAATCAATTGATCAGACCTGCAACTAGAGGTTTTCCAAGGAATGATTCAAAATTCCAGATAAGAATAAGAGTTTTAGTACAATATACTCTCGAAGAACATACTTTAGTAACTTTTAATATTGCTAAAATTGAATGTGACAAAGGCTAATTCTCAAGGAATTTAAGCTTTAGTACAATGCTTCTCGTACAATATTGTGATTCTTGAAGACTGTTAATGAAGTAGTTATTACTTTAAAATAAAAATGTAATATCCCAAAAACACGATAAAAATTTTCATTATTAAATTAAAAGAACCATTGTTCTAAATTCCTAAACCATATCAATTCAAATGTCAAATATAAATATCTCCCAAGTTCATAACATCATAAAATCTCCCAAAATATATATTCGAAGGATGTGTACGATCATGCCTTCACTTTGCCATGGTCATCTGAAGTACCTAAAACAATAAACAGAAACTGTAAGCCAGAGCTTAGTGAGTTCCCCCAAGGTACCACCACACAACATAACATATACAACATTGCATGGTGGGTCCAATCAGTCATCAGACTGGAATACCCTGACCTAATCAGCCATTGGACTAGAATGCTAATATACAATGGGTTCGCTCAGTTATCAGACAGGAATACCCTCGAGTCCACTCAGTTATCAGAATGGAATACCCCCATTCTGTTGGCTCTTATACAAAGAAGTAATGCCTCAACCCCAAACTATAACATGTTTGCATATAAATAAAAGATATCATCTAACCAGTTAACAGACATATCTATAGGTCATTACAGCAGAGCAATATTGTAACATCTCCAAAATCACAACAATTTTAAACTTTTCAAAAACAACCCATTTACTCAAAAAGTGTTTACATAACCATTGTTTCCAAAAACATTATTTAAATTCAGAGTCTCCCAAGATCCAATAACATAAAACCAAGGATGTGTATGGCAACGTATTCGCCTTGCCACAGTCCTTAGAAGTACCTGAAACAAAACTAAAACTATATGTCAATTCTTAGTGAGTTCCCCAACGTACCACGACATAAACATATCAAACAATACCATGAATATTGAGCCTTCAGTTTGATTGGACCGGCTCAGCAGGCCGTCAACCAATCTCGACCTCTCTCGGGGCCTTTGGCCTGATTGGTCCGCCTCGTAGGCCTTCAGTCTATTCGGACCTCCATAGGAGTCTTAGCCTTCGTCTCAGCTGGTCCACCTTCGACCCGTAAGTACAGTGAGGAAAACTCACTCATCAATCTGAACACAATCTGAATCTCCGCTCCAGCAATCGGCACTACTTGACTCTTAGTATCAAAATATTTCCCATTATAGATTTATAACAATTCCCAAAATACCCTTGGTCAAACTTGGTCAAAGGTCAAAACTCAAGTCAATACCCAGCCGAGTACGCTGGGCGTACTACCAGGTGACGGGGCTATGACTGCGTACGCGCAACGTACCACCTGGTACGCCCAACGTACGCACCTGGTCATCTCTTTTCCCATTAAGAGCTTATTACAGAAAGTCCTTATGTCTAAAGTCTAATCTAAGCCCCAAATAATGTTCTTGACCATAAAGTTTCCAACTTTATGGTGCTGCATGGCCAAAAAGTTCTTAATACTAAAGATCTCATCTACTTAACCCATTAAGACCTTGTAGCACTTACATGGAAAGGATTAAGTGATCAAGTCCACATTTTTATGCTTCTAAACACCACAAAATGACTGAAAGGACAACTTAAATGGACTGGAGTAACTTGTACTCAAAATACCCAAATAATAGGACCAAAAGGACACAAACTCCATTGCTAACTTAGATCTATGCATAGAATCATCAAGTTCATAACTTTATACCTCAAAATGGATCTTGAAGGTGAGAGGTTCCTAGATCTAGAAGGTCTTGATCTTCCAAGGTGATGGTTCTTTCTTCACCTTGCTTCAAAGGCACCTCAAACACACACTTTTGAGCTCAAAGGATCACGCATAGTGGATTAGGGTTATAAAGGACGAAATGAAGGTTGGAGGCTGGAGAGGGAATGAGAAATGAGGAGTTAAAGATGCTTAAATATGGACCAAACCCTAAAAATTAGGGTTTGAGTATTCTTCACGTACGCCCGTCTTACTTATGTACGATCAACGAACACAACGTACACCCAACACACTAAGCCTTAGCCCGAAATTACAAAAATGCCACTATGGGCCATTTTGTTAACTCTCTCATGCATAAGGGCTAAATACTATAAGTCTTGATAATTAAGGGGGAAATTTGAAAATACCTCAATACTGGGATGTTACAATTCTCCCCCACTTGAACTAGACTTCATCCTCGAAGTCTGCTGTTGCAAACAATTTTGGGTAATGATCTCACATCTCTGACTCGGGTTCCCACGTCCATTTCGAACCCTTCCGATGCAGCCACTGGACCTTAACCAATGATATCACCTTGTTGCACAAGGACTTCATTTTCCGATATAAAATTCCCACTGGTCTCTCAATGTAGTTCAAGAGATCATCCACCTGAACATCATCCAAAGGAATAACCATTGAATCAGCAGCTAGACAATTACATAGCTGCGAAACGTGGAAGGTGACGTAGATCTAACTGAGCTCTTTCAGAAGATCCAACCTATAAGATATCTTGCCAACCCTGAAAATCACCCGAAATGGCCCGATATACTAGGCCCCAATTTTCCCCTCTTCCTGCAGCGTATTATACCCTTCCATGGTGATACCTTCAGCAAAACCATGTCATCGACCTAAAACTCCAACTCAGATCGACGTTTGTCGGCATAACAATTTTGCTGACTCTAAGCTATCTACATGTTGGATTAGGTGTCTAAGCCCATAACTATAATCGGTATGTATTTGAATTGATAGCAGCACAATCCTTTTGGGTTGCCCTCAAACCTAGCAACTGGACAAGGAAATGATGAAAGGAGAGATATTAATTTATTATAAGATTAATAAATTAATATAAATGATTTATTAATATGTTAAAAGATTAACATATTGATTCGAAATCATAATGTTTAATTAATAGTTAGCCAGAAATTAATTAGAATTAATTTTCGGGTTAAAAGTATTAATTATAAAGTGCAGGGACTAGTTTGCAATTATCAGATAGTTGAGTGGAAGGCTCCAGAACCTCCTTGGAAGGAGGTGGACGAAATCTATAGGGGTAACCCTAAGGATTTCGTCCAAGAGGGCTTGGATAAGGCCTTGGATTAACTTAGGCCCCAAGCAAAGGAGTATTAGGGTTTTCCCAAAACCCTAGATCCCTTAGCTATATAAGGAGCCTCCCAGCTCCTAAAATCGGCCACTCCTACCTTGGAAGAAACCATAGGCCGATTTTTTGCATACCCTACCCTCTCTCCTTCAAGTTTCCTTCTTGCTTGTTCTTGGGTGTGATTCCATTAGAGGCATTACATTTGTGGTGCTAAGCTTCCAAGAAGATCAAGATCAAGTTCAAGAGGATTATTAATTGTTTGCTATAACAATTGAAAGATATGTAACTCTTAAACCCTAGTTAGTTATTTTCAAAAATAGCCTCTCTCCTCTAGGGTTCTTGTTTGCAATTCAAAGTTATATGTTCAATAGTTAAAACATAGATCTAAAGTAGGTTGCATGTGAACTTAGGAATTGTTTTCTAGTTTATTTGTTTTACCTAAAACCCATCAGTGGTATCAGAGCCATTGTTTGTTTTAAATTGAATTGCTATAATAGTTGAATTGCAAATTAGGGTTTATAGCTATTAAACCCTAAAAGGCCAAATTTTCGATTTCTAGGGTTTTTGGTTCAAAGGGTTTTCGAAAAACGCTAGCCTCCATGAACCCTAATCGAAATTAGGGTTAGGATTTTGGAAACCCTAGCCTCCTCCCTTGATTTTCGAAATATGCTAGAAGAATTAGGGTTTCTTTGTTTTGGATAATAGTTGCCTTATTGGATAATTGAAAAAAATAAGAAAATTATCCTACCCCCATATTTTCGAAATCTAGAAGGGATATGGATTAGGATTAAATTAATTGTTTAACTTAATTAGATAATCCTTACAATATTTAATTAATTAATTAAAAGTTAATTAATAGATAAATATTAAATCTAGTTATTTGGTTTATTTTAAATTTGAAATTAATGACTTAATATTCGAAATTTTTATATAAACCCTAAAGTTTTAAAAGTTTAAAACACACCTTATATATATATATATATATATATATATATATATATATATATATATATATATATATATATATATATTATAATCAAAAGTTAAATATTATATATGTATAAGACTATGGTCAGTCAAATCGCTAGTATGCCTCATTCACGAAGCTAATCTATAAGGGGGTATAAGGAAACTGCCTATAAAATGGTAGTTGAATGAGTGTCCACTCTCACCCACCGCTTTCTTGATTAGTGGAGGGTTGTTAGCAGAACGGGTTTGATAGGACAACTACATCTCGTTAAAAGTATAACGTTATTAAAGAAAGTACTAGAACATTATTTTACAAAATCCCAACTCTAGTTACTTTAGGAAAAATGTGAAAAGTATGCTAATCCATGAAATTGCACATTATGCTTTATTTGTCGTTAGTGGAGCGTGTGTGGTTAACCAGCACACTAAAAGGCACTAATAAAGAGTAGAAATGGGTATCTCATAATTGTCATTTCGATGGAGCGTGTGTGGTTTACCGGCACATCAATAGTTAATGATAAAGACAATGAGGTTACTAAGCATATTTTCATGGTTATTCACATCTTGTTTGTGATCCTCGGCATCCCAATCACAAATAGAAGAGCATAATCCGAGATTAAAACATGTCATTGAATAGTTTCAATGTATCTCAAAATATCTAGGAGTTTCCAATACATTTAAAACTTAACCTTCTTTTTCGTTTTTCATGGTGGAAATTGGTAAATCGTCATTTACCTACCTTCAAATATTCTGCAAATTGGATTACAACATCCCTCTTCCAATTTGTGGAATGTTGTGTTGGATCCTGGCCTTAATATCTCTTTTGGGTGTTTTATTAAGGATTCAATCGACTAACTTGATTTCTCCCGTTTTGTAGATGTCTGAATCTAACCATGGTCTTCCTGAATCCAAAGGAAAAGGTATTCCTGATCAAAGTGAAAGTCTGTTCCACAATGAAGGTGAAAGATCAATCCCTGCCATGTGGACTAGCTTGATTTCACTTCCTCCACCTCCTCCCGTTGTTCTCCCAAACCCATAAGACCGAAGGATTGAAAAGTTCAATATCACTAAAGCCCTACTGGCAACGAAACATGAAGATGGTAAACCCGTGTGTGCTCATGTCCTAGCGATGAAATCACACATCGATAGGTTGATAATGTTGGGTGCGACCTTTCCCAAGGAGTTGGCTGCGAACTGGGTGATGGGTTTTAGCCATAAGAACATCATATGTGCTCATACAAACCCTAATGCTTGGATCTAGGTTTCTCTATTGTACATGCAATTCATCCAAGACTATAAACCCTAGTTCTAGCATACAAGTAATCATATTAACATAAGAATGGGTTTAAGATATTACCTTAATTGTTATGTAGCAATAACAATCACAATTCCTCCTTGTAATGACTTTAGAAAGCTTAGAGTCACAAATGTCACTCCTCTAATGGTTCACAAACACCAAGAGCAAGAGGATGAAGAAGAGAAGAGAAGGAGGTTGCCCAAAACGTGTGGAAACCCTAGAAGACAAGTTCACCACGTTTTTGGGGCATAAGGGTTCTTTAAATAGTGAGGCTATTAGGGTTATCTAACAAGGAAACCCTAATTTGGATGCTTAAGACCTAAGCAACCCATGGGCTCCTTCCTTAAAGGCCTAGGACGATTTCTAATGGGTTTCCCCATAGAATTCGTCCACTCCTTTAATATGGAGTCCATTAGCTCAATATTCAACTATCATACAATTGACAATTTTAGTCCCTTAAGTTTAATTAATCTCTTTTAGCCACAAACTTAATTCTTATTAATTCTTGACTAATATTAATTAAACAATATGATTTCTCCTTTAATATATTATTCTCATAATATATTAATAAATCATATTTAATCCTTTCTCTCTATAATTTATCCTATCAAGTTGCTTTGGTGAAGGCAACCCAAAAGGACCATGCACCATCGGGTCAAGTACATACCAAAATAGTTATGGACTTAGACACTAATCCAACAGTCTCCCACTTGGATAAGTCTAATAACTATTCTGCGTATGACTTCAGATCCTGATATGCAATCGTAGCTTTCTAAAGCCGTTGTTAACTCTGATCTTATCAGATACGCGTGTCCTTTAGATAAGGGATCATATATTCCTCCATTCTAGATATCGTATAGACTGAGACATGGATCTAAATCATTCTCTCTGTTTATGTGTTGTTTCCCGAATTCAGATTTATGACGACTGACAACAGACTACAATTTGAACACTTAGTCCCGACTTGGCCAAGCACTTAGGTGTCATCACTAAATCATCGAGGGGCCCACAAATATCACTTTTATCCTACTTTGGATAAAAGGAACGGATAAACTTTGACTCAATGCTTGCTTGCACTCACTCACCAAATCACACACAACAATATGTTTTATAACACCAAGTTACTGGTGCGTTTACATATTATCAATATGCAACCGATTCGCAAGATACAACTCACACATGTCAGTTTCAAGAATTATAAGATATTATCGTCTCACCAATCACTCGTGATAAAATCCATGAAGTGATCCAAGTGAGCGTGGGTTTAATCCAATGCTCAAATCATATTTATAAGCACTCATGAACGTTGCAGTAAACATTTTCTTATGTCTAATGCTCTTTAGACAATCCACATACCAATTCACGATAGTCTTCATTCATATCTACTTCCAACATATGAACGACTGTGGTCCGTTTGAATAATTTGACTGTTCTCAACTAATTAAATTATTCAGGAAGTCAAAACATGCAAAGTGAAACACAAGAATAATACTAATCCCATATGGCCTCAAACCTTTGAGTATAAATAAAACACCTTTTATTTATCACCATATCGATTACTCATTATTTGTTGTTTCGGGTAATCAACTTCTTACTTGAATTATTACCACACCTGTCCCATGCTCTTAGCATGCACACAATGTTTACTTATGGTTCTTACTTTGTGAAATAGTTCAAATGAACACATTTCCAATCATACTCATTTCACAACTCCTAGTCCTTTTTTCATAAGTGAAATAATATCAAATTCTTGCCACTTATAGAATATGTTAGATACTAACATTTTATGCAATGATCCTTTCGTAATGTCATAGCACAAAATCACAATGACTATTGCCAATGAAATTACAAAGTCCTCTATCGGAGATTGTTACAATACAATATCTTAGATGTGATGTCTCTCACTCAAAGTATATTCCTTTGAACATCCTTTTGCATAAAATTTTCTAATCTAGACATTGATTCTCAATATCCAATTCCCAATATGGAAACGTTTCCATATTTTCCATATGACAACTTATTCTTAATAGAATCTTTTCTATTCATAATAATGTCGATATGGTCCATCCAATACTATACTTCCAACTACTCACAAGCGACCAATCCTTGGCGAGCTTTGGATTGTCCTTTGATAGTTGTTTAATTATCTTAGTCAAAACCGATTCTTGTCCTTTTCCTTCTAAATGCGCTAGACATTTGGAAAATTTTAGAATGGTAAAATATTATAGCATTTGCAATCGATTCTATACCCGAAGCATATGGGACACGATGCATAATGTCTTACATAAAGATTTGATACTTTATCAATCTTCTGCCATAATATTTTATGTGCTACGTTCTCATAATTCGAAACTTGAAGAGGAATGCCGTAATCATAATCGAAATTTAGGAACGTGCTATGTATCCTTGACTAAATTTATTAATATTCCACAACCTAAGCCTTTAGATTTGAAATGAAGCATAATATTCTCTCCCTTAATTATAGCAAAACAACTTTACAACCCTTACGACTTTGCAAGGTATAACTCTTGTTTTTCTATAATTAATATTGCTAACTTGCAATACTTGCCTTAATAATCATACAATCATAACATTTATGCTCCCACTATCATGATGATTATTATAAACATAACACTTATGCTCCCACTAGCTTTGACATGCATTCAGAAACAACTTAACTTTCAGAAAAAAAATGCCTATTGAATTTCTTTAAGTTCATATTTCTAATACCCAATGCTTTGATAATCTTTTATCAAGCCTTCTTAAACTTATACACCTTTCCCTTAGATACCTCATATGTGTGTCTAAACAATTTAGACTAATTGCCAAATCTCACAATTTGAATCATGGAAAGGGATACCGTAACCATAATCGAATTTAAGAATGCGATTTTCACAATCACTGTCTTCTTACAATCTCTCTTAGTGAAAGCATTTCCTCACAGTCATTTTCATGAAGGAGTAAATCTTATGAAACTTCGATTTTAATGGTGTATGTGTTCCTATCCATGTGAATTTGTTAAAACCAAAGTTTATGACAAATTCAAACTCATATGGACCGAACTTTCTCAATCTTGATTCCTGGCCTTATGGTAACACGGCTACCCACCATGTCTTCCAAGTAGTTAAGCAGCTCACCATTTCCTATCAATGTACTTTCCATTGATCAAGGTGATTGCCTTTTATGCGTACAAATGAGAACTCATTAACTCAATTGGAACGGCACAGAAACAAGACGATGTCAACACGATAGGTTGTAAACCTCAACTCGTGTGCTAGTGATGATCGATAAGGTTTATTCTTGATTAGTTCTTAAACTTTTTCAAGACCATTATGACTCCCACTGACTCCTTGACATATAAGATTCCCTTGTCAATAAACATTTCTTGACAAACAAATATTCAAGAGTTAGTGTATCTTTTATCAAGACCAAAAACACTTCATAAAATTGGTTCTAGTTGGTCTTTGTCTTGTTCAAGTCATCACAACTTACCAATTTCAAATGTGCAAGAATAAGAAAACCCTTTTCCAAATTCTACATTTGATGAATGTTATAAACTTTCTTAAGACTTGTCACTCAATGTCACGATCTTAACTCTAAGACTAGTTTTGGAATGAAGTATGATTGACTTCTTGATTTAACCATTTCTTCAATTCTTGATTCCTCTTCTTATACATACACTTGTACTATGACTTATGCAAAGGATTAATTGAGATATGATTCTTAATCATTAAGACCTATCATAAAACGTAATAAAAGGTGCTCTCCCTTCTTCTTAGAATAGAGAAACTTTTATCTTTCTGCCTACTTGATTCATCTTATTCGTTCTTGCTATTAATTTAAACCTTTTTTCAATCAATTCAGAATTACACTTAATCTTATAAGTATAATCATATTTACTAAACCTTTAGTAAATCATGACGAATATCTTTGTTACTCTTGCGGTGGATTTGATCAACACACAACTTTGTGTACTCGATTTCCTAGTCCTTCACCTGACACTTTGTCAACGAATTAGTCTAATTTCCAAATATGAAATTTCTCATTCATCGTGCAACCAAGTTGCATGATTCCAAGTTTCTGTCCAATTGAAACTCGGGTGAAGAGAAACTTTCCCTATTTGGTAAATGCTTGACATTTCCACTATTAACACAATTACGAATCACATCCATTCGTTGTAGAAATATGCAAACATCAATTTTTCATAACGATTTCATTGCAAGGAAATAAATAAATAAACAAATAAGTCAAATCAAAAATTTATTTTATTCATAAAAGCAGTGGAAAACATTTGTCCTTACAATGCAAAATCAACTGAAAACTATGTAGTCAAAAGAAAAATTCCTAACAACTCTATCATAAATTTCTATGCTCAAAATCTAATCTTCAAATCCATGCGATAGAGATCCATTTTTTCGTGATTAGACTTATCTTGCTCTTTCATCAAGCTTCCTCTCTTTTCACTGATCCTGCAAAATATTCAAATGCAATCTTATCACATCATGTATTAAGAATCAACGAATAGGAACTTAGTGGATTTTACCTGAAGCACAACCATACTCTTTGACTCTCCCATCTTCTGGACTCTTCAGGCTCTTAGGGTAGACTTGTATCCAATGCCCCTTCTCTTGGTAGCAAACGCAGGTCGGTTCTTCTAGAACGTCCTCGGAAGCATGGTTGGTTGACTTTCCCAACAAATATGCTTCATTGCTTTGCCAAATCATTTCTGATTCAGCAGCAATGAGCATGTAAGTTAGGTCAATGAGGTTTTCGTCATGATCCATCATATAATACTTTCTTTTGAACTCATTATATGATTCAGGTAGTGACTGCAGAACCCAGTTCACAGCTAACTTATCAGGGAATGACGCACCCAACATTATCAACCTATCGATGTGTGCTTTCATTCCTAGAATGTGGGCACACACGGGGTTACGATCTTCATGTTTCATTTCCAATAAGGCTTTAGTGACATTGAACCTTTCAATTCTTCGATCTTGTGGGTTAGGGAGAATAATTGGAGGAGGTGGAGGAAGTAAAGCATGATTTCTTGTTCCTCGATCGAATCGTGGAATATCATCTTCATGTGGAATGCTTGTTCCACGGGATTTGGAAAGACCATAGTTGTCGTACTTTGAAATATACAAAACGGGAGAAAACAAATTAAAGTTAGTTGATTGATTGAGTCCTTAATAAATCACCCAAATGAGATACTAAGGCTAGGACCCAACACAATATTCTACAACTCGGGAGAGGGATACCGTAACCCAAATTGTAGAACATTTGAAGGTAAGTGAATGACGATTCACTAATTTTCCACCATGAAAAACTGAAAATATTAAGTTTTAAATCCTTTGAAAACTCCTAGATCCTTTTAGATTCATTGAACATTTCAATGGCATGTTTAAATCTCGATATGCCCCTCTAGTTTGTGACTGGGATGCGGAGGATCACAAAGCGGGTGTGAATAACCATGCAAACTTACATGGTGCCCCCACATGTTACAGTCACCTATTTGATGTGCCGGTAAACCACACATGCTCCACCGAACTATGAAAAACATTGAGTCACCCTTTGCTATCTTTGCTTAGAACCATTTAGTGTGCTGGTAAACCACACACGCTCCACTAACGTCTTCGCAAGGGCACAAAGTGTAATTTCATTGAATTGCATCAATTCACTTTTGCCTAAAGTAACTAAGATTGAGAATTTTGTAAAACATTTAGTTACTTTTGTACTTCATTATACTTATAATGGAAGGTTCTGTCCTATCCTACCCATTTGGCTAACGACCCTCCACTAGTCAAGAGTGCAGTGGGTAAGAGTGGATATTCATTCAATCGCCATTTTATAGGCAATTTCCTTAAACACCCCTTATAGACCAGCTTCGTGAACGAGGCCTACTAACGGTAAGACTGACTTTTACTCATACATACATACATATATATATATATATATATATATATATATATATATATAATGTTAGACTTCTAATGTTATATATAGTATAGGGTGTATTTTACACATTTTAACGCAAGGGCACAAAGTGTAATTTCATTGAATTGCATCAATTCACTTTTTCCTAAAGTAACTAAGATTGAGAATTTTGTAAAACATTTAGTTACTTTTGTACTTCATTATACTTATAATGGAAGGTTCTGTCCTATCCTACCCGTTCGGCTAACGACCCTCCACTAGTCAAGAGTGCAGTGGGTAAGAGTGGATACCCATTCAATCGCCATTTTATAGGCAATTTCCTTAAATACCCCTTATAGACCAGCTTCGTGAATGAGGCCTACTAACGGTAAGACTGACTTTTACTCATACATACATACATATATATATATATATATATATATATATATATATATATATATATATATATATATAATGTTAGACTTCTAATGTTATATATAGTATAGGGTGTATTTTACACATTTTAAAATAGTAGGTGGTCAAATTTAACAATTATACTTTTAATTCAATTAAATTGTAAACCAAAACTTTTATGGATTTATTAAACCTCTTTTAATTATACACATTAATTAATTAATAAAACCATAAGGGTGTGATATGAACTTTTCAAAACAATACTATGGTTTTAGAATTTAACATTCCTAAATTAAACCTTTAATCAACTTTTAAATTCCAAAACTTGAGGGCAAGTTTTGAAACATTTCAAAATATTAGGGTTTAGAATTTAAATGTACATCAAAATTTAAATTCCAAAACTTGAGGGCAAGTTTTGAAACCTTTTCAAAACATTAGGGTTTCAACTATTTAAATTTCAAAACAAAAACTTTTGAGTTCAAATTTAAACTATAAAACCTAAAGGGGAAAATTGAAACTTTTCATAACACAAGGATCAAATATAAATTAAACAATTAATTTTATCATTATCTATATTTGATCTAATTTCAATTTCTTGCAAAATAAGTTACCCAATTAATACAAATAATCAACTATAATCATATAAGGAAGTTATTATCTAATCAATTGGTAATTATCTTTTGTTTAATCAAGGATATACTCATAAATATGTATAAATCGGATTTTAATGATCTAAAACAGATAAGGCAAGTATCCATGAGAAAAACAGCAAGAAATCCCGAAAATAGCTCCATCTGACGCTGGAACTCGCCGAGTACCACACTGGACTCGTCGAGTTGAGGCCTACTCGCCGAGTTCATCAGGCAGGGAGCTCAAAACTCGATTTTGCAACTTGAACAAACACACAAGGCATCAATACAATAGAAACCAATCAAGGCTCTGATACCACTGATGGGTTTTAACCATAAGAACATCCTATGTGCTCATACAAACCCTAATGCTTGGATCTAGGTTTCTCTATTGTACATGCAATTCATCCAAGACTATAAACCCTAGTTCTAGCATACAAGTAATCATATTAACATAAAATGGGTTTAAGATATTACCTTAATTGTTATGTAGCAATAACAATCACAATTCCTCCTTGTAATGACTTTAGAAAGCTTAGAGTCACAAATGTCACTCCTCTAATGGTTCACAAACACCAAGAGCAAGAGGATGAAGAAGAGAAGAGAAGGAGGCTGCCCAAAACGTGTGGAAACCCTAGATGACAAGTTCAACACGTTTTTGGGGCATAAGGGTTCTTTAAATAGTGAGGCTATTAGGGTTATCTAACAAGGAAACCCTAATTTGGATGCTTAAGCCCTAAGCAACCCATGGACTCCTTCCTTAAAGGCCTAGGACGATTTCTAATGGGTTTCCCCATAGAATTCGTCCACTCCTTTAATATGGAGTCCATTAGCTCAATATTCAACTATCATACAATTGACAATTTTAGTCCCTTAAGTTTAATTAATCTCTTTTAGCCACAAACTTAATTCTTATTAATTCTTGACTAATATTAATTAAACAATATGATTTCTCCTTTAATATATTATCTCATAATATATTAATAAATCATATTTAATCATTTCTCTCCATAATTGATCCTATCAAGTTGCTTTGGTGAAGGCAACCCAAAAGGACCATGCACCATCGGGTCAAGTACATACCAAAATAGTTATGGACTTAGACACTAATCCAACAGTCTCCCACTTGGATAAGTCTAATAATTATTCTGCGTATGACTTCAGATCCTGATCTGCAATCGTAGCTTTCTAAAGCCGCTGTCAACTCTGATCTTATCAGATACGCGTGTCCTTTAGATAAGGGATCATATATTCCTCCATTCTAGATATCGTATATACTGAGACATGGATCTAAATCATTCTCTATGTCGATGTGCTGTTTCCCGAATTCAGATTTATGATGACTGACAACAGACTACAGTTTGAACACATCAAATTAGTCCTGGCTTGGCCAAGCACTTAGGTGTCATCACTAAATCATCGAGGGGCCCACAGATATCGCTTTTATCCTACTTTGGATAAAAGGAACGGATAAACTTTGTCTTAATATAGACACGCATTAACTCTTGGAAATTTGTTTATCAAGAAATGTTTCTTGATAAGAGAATCTTATATCTCAAGAGGTCAATGGGAGTCTAAGTGATTTTGAAAAGTTTCAAGAGCTAATCAAGAGTAAACATATCATTAAACACTAGCTCGCGACTTGAGGTTTCTAACCTATCGTGTTCACATATTATTGTTTCTGTGCCATTCCAGTTTGGTCAACTATGCATGTGAGTTCTATGAGATCTCAATGGGTTGCATAGGGGTAAGGCACCTTGATCAATGGAAAGTACATTAAAAGGTAAGGGTGAGCTGCTAAATAACTTGGAAGCAAAGGTGGGACCCTTGATAGCATGAAATTAAGAATGGACAAGTTCGATCCATATGAGTTTGGATTTGTCACAATTGTTGTCTTATGATTATGGTTATGACAAATTCACATGGATAGGAACACATACACCACAAAATCTGAGTGTTATAAGGTTTCTCTCCTTCATGAAAATGATTGTGAGGAAACGCTTTCACTAAGAGAGATTTTGAAGATGGCATTACGTAATTTGTATTTCTCAAATTCGATTATGATTACGTCATCCCTCTTCATAGTTCGAATTGTGGGAAATGGCAAATGGTTCTGAACATTTTAGACTTATTCTAGAAATGTTTAAACACACATATGGGTTATCTAAGGAAAGGTGTATGAGTTCGAGAAACTTAAATAAAGGCTTATCAAAGCGTCTCCATTTCAGAAATCTGAACTTTGGTAAAGAAAGTCAATAAGTAATTGGTTTCTAGAAGTCCAGCTAATTTCTACATATGTGTCAACGCTAGTGGGAGCATAAATGTTACTCTAGGATAGATATAATCATCATGTTAGTGGGAGCATGATTATTATTATTTTAAGTATTGCAAGTTGGCAAAACAAAAGGTTTCACTTTGCAAAGTCGCAAGAGTAGAAAAGTTGTGTTTTCTATAATTAAGGGAGAGAATGTTATATTTCGTTTCTAATCTAAAAGCTTAGACCGAGAAATTTTAATTGAAGTTAGTCAAGGATATATATATTTATTGCATTCTCAAAGTTTGATTATGATTACGATATCCCTCTTCATAGTTCGAATTTTGAGAACACGACAAATAGAAATATTATGACAATATTATAGCAGGAAACTGGTAAAGTATCACGTTTTCCTTTATGTATTGTATCCCATACGCTTCAGGTATAGGATCGATTGCAAACTATAATATTTGACCATTCTTAAATTTTCCAAATGTCTAGCGCATTAAGAGGGAAAAAGGACTAGAATCAGTTTTGACTAAAATAATTAAACAACTATCAAAGAACGATCCAAAGTTCGCTGAGGATTGGTCGCTTGTAAGTAGTTGGAAGTATGGTATTGGATGGACCATATCGACATTATTATGAATAGATAAGATTCTATTAGGAATAAGTTGTCATATGGTAAATATGGAAATGTTTCCATATTGGGCGTTGGATGTTGATAGTCTGTGTCTAGATTAGAAACTTTTATGCAAGAAGGATGTTCAAAGGAATGTACTTTGAATGTGAGACTTCGCGTCTATGGAATTGTCTTGTAACAATTTTTTGATAAGAGTACTTTGTAATTTCATTGGCCAAGTCTTGGTGACTTTTGTGCAATGACTTTGCGAAAGGATCGGTGCATAAAAAGTTAAAATCTAGCATATTATAGTAGTAGCAAGAACCTTGTGTTCTAACACTAATAATAGGATTGGGAATTGTGAAATGAGCATCATTGGAAAAGTTTTTCAATTGATCTATTTCACAAAGTAAGGACCATAGGAAACAAAGTGTGCATGCTTGGAGCATGAGACAATTGTTGTAATTCAAGTAATGAGTTGATTATCCAAAACATTAAACAATAAATAATGAGTAATCAATATGGTGGATAAATAGAAGTGTTTTATTTACTCTTGCAAGTTTGGGGCCATATAGGATTAAGTATTATTGTTGTGTTTTAGTTTGCATGTTTTGACTTCTAGGATAACTGGGTTATTCGAACCTCCACAGTTGGTCGTACTTTTGGAAGTAAGTAGTGAATTAAGACTGTCATGAATTGGATTGCAGATTGTCTAAGGATAGACATAGCAATAGAATTGCTGCAATGTTCATGAGTACTCAGAGAGTGAGATTTGAGTATTGGTTAAACCCACGCTTAGAGTATTACTTCATGGAATTCATCACGAGTAATACTGAGACGATAATATCTATGATCTTGAAACAGAGATATATGAGTTGTAATTTGCAAGTCGGCTATACATTGGTGATACGAAAACGCATCAGTAACTTGGTGTTATAAAACGTATTGTCATGTATGGTTTGATGAGAAAAAGATACAAGCATATAATTCAATGTTTATTCGTTCCTTTTCCCCTAATGGGAAAAGCGATATCTGTGGGCCCCTCGATGATTTGGTGTTGACTTATGTGATGGGCCCAGTCATGACTAAATTGATGTGTTCGGTTAGAAGTCCTATATCATCACAAATCAGAAATTGGGAAACATAGATTCTGTACAAAGAGATTGATTGTATTCCATATATTATGTCTAGGGATATCTAGTAGAACAAAGGATCATGTGATCACTTATCTTAAGACACGTAACTGATTGGGTCAGAGTTCGGCAGCAGCTTTTGGAAGCTACAATTTGCTGGTCAAATTTAGAAGTCATACTAGCAATTATAGTTACAGACTTATCCAAGTGGTAGACTGTTGGATTAAGTGTGTAATCCCATAACTATAATTGATATGTACTTGAATTGATAGCAGCACAGTCCTTTTGGGTTGCCCTCAAACCTAGCAACTGGACAAGGAAATTATGAAAGGAGAGATATTAATTTATTATAAGATTAATAAATTAATATAAATGATTTATTAATATGTTAAAAGATTAAAATATTTATTAGAAATCATAATGTTTAATTAATAGTTAGCCAGAAATTAATTATAATTAATTTTCGGGTTAAAAGTATTAATTATAAAGTGCAGGGACTAGTTTGCAATTATCAGATAGTTGAGTGGAAGGCTCCAGAACCTCCTTGGAAGGAGGTGGACGAAATCTATAGGGGATAACCTAAGGATTTCGTCCAAGAGGGCTTGGATAAGGCCTTGGATTAACTTAGGCCCCAAGCAAAGGAGTATTAGGGTGTTCCCTAAACCCTATATCCCTCAGCTATATAAGGAGCCTCCCAGCTCCTAAACCGGCCACTCCTACCTTGGAAGAAACCCTAGACCGATTTTTTGCATACCCTACCCTCTCTCCTTCAAGTTTCCTTCTTGCTAGTTCTTGGGTGTGATTCCATTAGAGGCATTACATTTGTGGTGCTAAGCTTCCAAGAAGATCAAGATCAAGTTCAAGAGGATTATCAATTGTTTGCTATAACAATTGAAAGGTATGTAACTCTTAAAACCTAGTTAGTTATTTTCGAAAATAGCCTTTCTCCTCTAGGGTTCTTTTTTGCAATTCAAAGTTATATTTTCAATAGTTAAAACATAGATCTAAAGTAGGTTGCATGTGAACTTAGGAATTGTTTTCTAGTTTATTTGTTTTACCTAAAACCCATCACTACAGTCTTTGCCTAATCTACTGAATGAGATATGATGTATGAAGAACTACCTCAATCCTCCCCAATACTCTATGATCAATTTCCCCCCAACAGACTGGTGTATGACACTTCCTCCCATAAAGAAGCTCGAAAGGCGGTGCACTGATGCTGGAATGATAGCTTTGTTGTATGAAAACTCGGCTAAGGGAAGGTAAGAGTCCCATCTCCCATCGAAGTCTATGACATACTCCCTTAACATGTCCTCTAGTGTCTAAATGGTCTGCTGACTCTGACCGTCGGTCTGTGGATGATAAGTAGTGTGGAGATGCAACCTCGTACCTAGTTCATCGTGGAACTTCTGCCAAAAACGAGATGTGAACCGAACATCTCGATTGGATACAATGCATACTGGAATACCAGGTCAAGCAACAATCTTGCACACATACAAGTCGGCCAATTTCTCGGCCGAAGAACTCTCTCGAATGGCTAGATAGTGGTGTTGGATAAGGTGTCTAAGTCCATAACTATTTCGGGTCAGTACTTGACCCGACCCGGCATGGTCCATTTGGGTTGCATGGCACCATGCAATTGGATAGACTAAATGAGAGTAATAACACTTGGAGATTATTAATATATTATAAGTTCTAATATATTAATAATATTATTTGATTAGTTTGATCAAGAATTAATTTAGAATTAATTAAGTGATCAAAGGATAACTAATTAAATATATGGGTTGATTATGTAAATCATTCATATCTTGTATAGTGGGCTAAGAGGCTCCATGGATTATCAAGTTGGGTTCCACCCATAGGATGCTCCATGGATGCTCCATGGGAGTTACAAACCCATGGGTCATGGAAATGAAGAGTCATGACACATTAGGGTTTACATGGTGTAACCCTAGATGTGTCAACACTATATAAGGATCCCATTCTCCACAAAATCGTTACACATAAGAAACTAGAGGGCTTGGACGATTTTAAGAAGTGTGTATTCTCTCAAAAGTCTTTCCAAGAGCATTTGGTGTTGTGTGAAGCATTTGAGGCATCACACTTGGGGTGCTAGGCTCACAAGGTTTCAAGGAACATAAGCAACAACAAGGTAAGTTATTCTATCGTCCATTCAAGTTAAAATTGTTCCCCATGTATGCTAGATAGGAATATAACCTTGGAAATTCAACTTTGCATGATAATTAGACAAAATAGATCCAAGGTTATTAGGGTTACATGTACACTTAGGAAGTGTTAGAATGCTCAAAACCCATCAGTGGTATCAGAGCCTAGGCTTGTTTGTTTGTTATTTGTGCTAAAAAGTTGAAGAAAGTCGAAAAACTTGCTGTCTGACTGCTGGACTCGTCGAGTCCATGGGGGGACTCGTCGAGTTTACTTGTATCTTCAACCTACTCGTCGAGTAGGTTAATGCACTCGGTGAGTAGGGTTGACAGAGTGCAGATTTTCGACTTTAGTTGCTGGAAATGGATTAGAAACATTACCCTAAACTGTTTTGGTACTTGAAAACTTGTTTTAGATGGTGTAATGTCTTGCTAATTCATTTACAACAACTAGTTATCAAAATTACAAAGTTTTAAGTGTAGTTTTGATTTATGAAAGTGCTTATGTTCATGTTCTTGATCTTATGATGTTTAGATGATCATAGGAATTATTTGTAACCTATGTGGTAGTTTAATTCTTGATCATAATGTGTTTTAATGGTATCCATAACTTGTCCTCAAGTTATGGAAAACCAAAAGTCACTTGAGTTAAAAACCATTAAAAGAACACAAGAGTTAGAAAAATGAAGAGTCTTCATTCTATTACTCTATTAAACTCATAAGTTACAAGAAATGAAAAGTTTTGAAAGTTTACAAAACTTGCCCTCAAGTTTTGGAACAAGTAAAGTCAAGTTAAAACTTTAGTTCCAACCCTTAGAATTTTAAAAGTTAAAATTCAACCCTTATACTTATATTATTATGATTAAATAATTATATATATATATATATATATATATATATATATATATATATATATATATATATATATATATATATATGTATAAGAACAAAGTCGTCTTACCGCTAGTACGCCTCATTCACGAAACCGGTCTATAAGGTGGGTATAAGGTTGTTGCCTATAAAATGGCAACTTAATGGGTGTGCACTCTCACCCACCGCTTGCTTGACCGGTGGAGGGTCGTTAGCCGAACGGGTAAGACAAGGACTTACAAATTCTCATTAAAAGTATGATGAATATTATAAAGTAACTAAATGCTTTATTAAATTCCCAATCTTAGTTACTTTAGGAAAACTGTGAATAAGGTGCTAATCCATGAAATTACACTTTACACTTTGTGTAAGTCGTTGGTGGAGCGTGTGTGGTTAACCGGCACACTAACTTGGACTTAACAAGGTAGGTAAAGGGTGACTTAAGGTTTATTATAGTATCCGTGGAGCGTGTGTGGTTTACCGGCACATCGATTGAGTGATAAACTTTAAGGGTACCAAGTGATTTGCATGGTTACTTCACACCTCATTTTGTGATCCTCGGTATCCCAGTCACAAAACTTGGTGGGCACACTCGAGATTGAAACATGCCTTTGAAAAGTTCATTGAATCTCAAAAGATCTAGGAATTTCTAAGAACCAATCAAAACCTAATATCTAATATTTCGGTTTTCGTGGTGGAAATTGGTGAATCGTCATTCACCTACCTTTCAAATATGTTATAGCTTGGATTACGGCATACCTCTTCCAAGTTATAATATATTGTGATTGGATCCTAATATCTAAACTAATCTTGTCCATTTCTTTCAGATGTCTTTAAACAACGCTGCTTCTGGCTCTAACCCTAATAGCTCCTTTACCCTTATGAACTTGTGTGGGAAAGTCACTTTTGATGGATCCAACTTCAATGAGTGGATCAGAAACATCAGGACGATTACCCGCTACGAGGACAAAGAATATGTCCTTGACAAGGAGCTTAAGGAGATTGATGAGACAACTGCAACTCCTCAGGAGATCGCTGACTTTCAGGCACATGAAAGGGATGCTACGAAAGTGGCATGCATCATGATGGCCATGATGACAGCGGAACTCCAAAAGTCTTATGAGGATTTCTACCCTTATGAAATGCACCAGGATTTGATGGAAAGATACCATCAAAGTGCACGACAAGAGAGGTATGAAATCATCTGCTCCATGATAACAGCAATGATGAAGGACGGGGAATCCGTCACGAGCCACATGCAGAAAATGCAAAGGTATGTGGGTCGTTTGCTGAAGCTTAATGTGAACTTCCCTGAGGAGCTTGCAATAGATATCATTTTGCACTCCTTACCATTGTGCTATGATCAATTCCACATGACATATCACATGAATAGGGAAGAGGTCACACTCAGAAAACTTCAGGGACTTCTCAAGACCGCAGAAATAGGTCTTAAGGGGAAGTCGGTTGTTAACACTCCTACTCCAAACTCTACTCCGGTTTTGGCAATCGGGAAAAGTCGAGGGAAGAAAAGAAAGAGCTCTTCGAAGGGTACCAAGGCTCGGACCCTTGATGGCTCTTCTTCAAGTGGAACCAAGAAAGGTTTCATCACTCCTTCTTCTAACCCAAAAGAGGCTGAATGCTTCTATTGCCATGAAAAATCACATTGGAAGCGGAACTGCCCAAAATACCAGCAAGATGTGAAGGATGGGAAAGTTAAACCCAACCATGCAGGTATTTACACTATCATTTCTAATAACTCACCCCATTCTAAATCTTGGATCCTTGATACCGGTTGTGGTATTCATATTTGTTGTGACTTGCAGGGACTAAGAAGAAGTGAGAATGTGGAGCAAGGAAGAATAAACTTAATCATGGGGAATAGGAAAGCTTTACCTGTTACCAAGATTGGAGTTTATACTTTATCGCTAAGTAGTGGGTTTAATTTAGATTTGAATAAATGTTGTTATTCGCCAGGAATGGCAAGAAATATTATTTCCTTTCATGCTTTGTACAAACAAGGGTTTACCTTTTCGTTTAATAATGAAGTTGGTTCTATTGATGCTTTCTTTAATAATGTTCTTTATTTTAAAGCATTACCTTGTGATGGTGTGTATGAAGCTGTATCTGTTATAGATAACTTAGGAAATAATGTTTTATGTATTGATTCTATTAATAATAATAACTTGGATAAAGCATCATTATGGAATTGTCGTCTTGGACATATAAGCAAGAAACGCATAGGCCAACTCCAAAAGGATGGAGTCTTGGAGTCATTTGACCTAAAGTCAGATGATAGTTGCGAATCATGCTTACTTGGAAAGATGACAAAGTCACCCTTCACAGGTTCTTGTGAGAGGGGTGAAGGTTGTTGGACCTTGTACACACGGATGTGTGTGTACCATTCAAACATGCCACAAGGGATGCTAATCATTATTATTTGACTTTTACTGATGATTACAGTAGATATGGATATGTCTACTTGAACAAGCATAAGTCAGAGACTTTCGAAAGGTTTAAGGAATTTAAACAGGAAGTCGAGAATCAATTGGGCAGGAGCATTAAGATGCTTTGATCCGATCGTGGTGGTGAGTATCTTAGTTCAGAGTTCCTTGACTATCTAAGGGAATGTGGGATAGTCTCACAATTGACACCTCCCAGGACACCACAGTTGAATGGTGTGGCTGAGAGGCATAATCGAACCTTGTTAGATATGGTTCGTTCCATGATGAGTCGAGCTTCGCTACCAATCTCATTCTGGGGGTATGCCTTAGAGACTGTCGCCCATATCCTTAATCTAGTCCCTACAAAGAAAGTTGCCAAAACTCCTCACGAGATGTGGACTGGTAAAGTACCTAAACTAGACCACATCAAGATTTGGGGTTGCGAGGCTTTTGTGAGACGCGAGACTCATGATAAGCTCGAACCCCGAAGCGAGAGGTGTATTTTCATCGGCTACCCACAGTAATCCTTTGGTTACCTCTTCTACAGACCTAGTGAAAATGTGGTCTTTGTAGCTAGGAGGGCTTTCTTTAGAGAGAGAGAGTTCATAAGCCAAGGAAACAGTGGGAGGCAAGTTGATCTTGAAGAAATTCAAGAGTCAAGCAGTGAAGGAACTTTAAACCCTAGCACTCAACTTGAGGAGGAAACTCTTGTTGAGCCAATTGACAAGTCTGTACCTCTGAGGCGGTCCACAAGGGTTAGGAATGCTCCTGAGCATTACTATGGATTCCATATTACTGCAGAAGGGGATACACTTATTAGTGATGAGACACTGATAGGTCTGAATGAACCTAGCAGTTACGCGGAAGCCATGGCAGGCCCTGAGTCAGCCAAGTGGAAAGAGGCAATGGACAGCGAAATACAGTCCATGTATGACAATCAAGTTTGGAACTTGGTTGAGAATGTACCAAGTCGTAAGACAGTAGGTTCCAAATGGGTCTTCAAGAAGAAGACCGACATGGATGGTAATGTACACACATATAAGGCTAGACTGGTTGCTAAGGGTTTCTCTCAAATTCCTGGAGTGGACTATGATGAGACCTTTTCTCCAGTAGCCAAAAATTAAGTCTATTCGGGTTCTGTTAGCCATAGCTGCATTTCATGACTATGAAATATGGCAAATGGATGTCAAAACCGCTTTCCTTAATGGAATGTTGGCTGAAGATGTTTACATGAGTCAGCCAGAGGGTTTTGTCAGCAACGAGTACCCGAATAGAGTATGTAAGCTTGAGAAATCCATTTATGGATTGAAGCAAGCACCTCGCAGATGGAATCTTTGCTTTGATGAAAAGGTCAAGGAATTTGGCTTTTCTAGGAGTGAAGATGAGTCTTGCGTGTATGTCAAGGCTAGTGGGAGTATAGTTAGCTTTTTGGTGTTGTATGTGGATGACATACTACTCATCGGAAATGACATCCCAACTCTACAGGAAGTTAAGTCCTGGCTTGGGAAGTGTTTCTCTATGAAGGACCTAGGAGAAGCTACCTATATTCTAGGGATACGGATCTTGAGAGATCGGAGTAAAAGACTAATTGGACTTAGTTAGAGTACCTACTTGGATAAGGTGCTGAAGAGATTCAGCATGTAGGACTCCAAGAAAGGAGAGTTACCCATCCAGAGTAACACCAGATTGAGTAAGACACAAAGCCCTAGCACTGAGGCTGAGATAGCAGAAATGAGTCGAATACCTTATGCTTCGGCTGTAGGATCGATCATGTATGCTATGACGTGTACTCGACCTGATGTAGCCTTTGCCCTGAGCATGGTTAGCAGGTATCAGGCGAACCCTGGCAAGGCACACTGGACTGCGGTAAAGAATATCCTCAAGTACCTACGGAGGACTAAGGACTGGGTCCTTACCCTCGGTGGGAGTGATGACTTGAGAGTTGTAGGGTATAGTGATGCTAGCTTTCAGACTGATAGGTATAATTTCCGCTCTCAGTCGGGCTGGGTCTTTACCCTAAATGGAGGAGCAATTTCTTGGAAGAGTTCCAAGCAAGAGACAGTGGCTGATTCAACTTGTGAATCAGAGTATATTGCAGCTAGCGAGGCGGCAAAGGAGGCGATATGGCTGAAGAACTTCATTGGAGACCTTGGAGTTGTACCAGCTATTAAAGAGCCAATGGAAATTTTCTGTGATAGTGAAAGTGTTGTTGCCTTAGCCAAGGAACCAAGGGATCACGGGAGATCCAGACACATCGACATAAAATACCATTTTATCATACATCGAATCGAATAAGGACTCCTCGTGGCAAAGAGGGTATCATCGGATGAGAACCCAGAAGATCCCCTCACAAAGGGACTGACTCGGGTTAAGCATCTCCAGCATGCTCGGAGCATAGGGCTGAAGGATGATATTAGATTTAGTAGTTAGATAACCTAGAAATTTGTAAAGTGTAATTGACATTAGATGATGAATAAAAGGTGTTTTATTTATGAGTAAAGTGTTGCTATCTCTTGTCGATCGTTTACTATATTTCTTTTGCATGTTTTAACTTCCAGAATAATTTTGTTTGGTATAACATATTATTCAAACCTCCACAGTCGGTCATATGTCGGAAGTAGGTATGAATCAAGACTGTCATGATTGGTTGCAGAGGTCTAAGGTGTTGGACAAGGCTACAACAATCATGAGTGCTCATAAGTTCTGAGCATTGGACTCAACCCACGCTCACTGGAATCACTTCATGGAATTCTATCTCGAGTGATCGTGAGACGGTAATATCGTATAAGTTATATTTTTGCAATTCAAAGTTATATTTTCAATTGTTAAAACATAGATCTAAAGTAGGTTGCATGTGAACTTAGGAATTGTTTTCTAGTTTATTTGTTTTACCTAAAACCCATCACTACAGTCTTTGCCTAATCTACTGAATGAGATATGATGTATGAAGAACTACCTCAATCCTCCCCAATACTCTATGATCAATTTCCCCCCAACAGACTGGTGTATGACACTTCCTCCCATAAAGAAGCTCGAAAGGCGGCGCACTGATGCTGGAATGATAGCTTTGTTGTATGAAAACTCGGCTAAGGGAAGGTAAGAGTCCCATCTCCCATCGAAGTCTATGACATACTCCCTTAACATGTCCTCTAGTGTCTAAATGGTCTGCTGACTCTGACCGTCGGTCTATGGATGATAAGTAGTGTGGAGATGCAACCTCGTACCTAGTTCATCGTGGAACTTCTGCCAAAAACGAGATGTGAACCGAACATATCGATTGGATACAATGCATACTGGAATACCAGGTCAAGCAACAATCTTGCGCACATACAAGTCGGCCAATTTCTCGGCCGAAGAACTCTCTCGAATGGCTAGATAGTGGTGTTGGATAAGGTGTCTAAGTCCATAACTATTTCGGGTCAGTACTTGACCCGACCCGGCATGGTCCATTTGGGTTGCATGGCACCATGCAATTGGATAGACTAAATGAGAGTAATAACACTTGGAGATTATTAATATATTATAAGTTCTAATATATTAATAATATTATTTGATTAGTTTGATCAAGAATTAATTTAGAATTAATTAAGTGATCAAAGGATAACTAATTAAATATATGGGTTGATTATGTAAATCATTCATATCTTGTATAGTGGGCTAAGAGGCTCCATGGATTATCAAGTTGGGTTCCACCCATAGGATGCTCCATGGATGCTCCATGGGAGTTACAAACCCATGGGTCATGGAAATGAAGAGTCATGACACATTAGGGTTTACATGGTGTAACCCTAGATGTGTCAACACTATATAAGGATCCCATTCTCCACAAAATCGTTACACATAAGAAACTAGAGGGCTTGGACGATTTTAAGAAGTGTGTATTCTCTCAAAAGTCTTTCCAAGAGCATTTGGTGTTGTGTGAAGCATTTGAGGCATCACACTTGGGGTGCTAGGCTCACAAGGTTTCAAGGAACATAAGCAACAACAAGGTAAGTTATTCTATCTTCCATTCAAGTTAAAATTGTTCCCCATGTATGCTAGATAGGAATATAACCTTGGAAATTCAACTTTGCATGATAATTAGACAAACATAGATCCAAGGTTATTAGGGTTGCATGTACACTTAGGAAGTGTTAGAATGCTCAAAACCCATCAAGTGGGCACTCTTGGCCAGACGGTGCAAAATACCCCATATCACATCGAAACCCTTAGCCTTCTGAGGCAACTTTGTGATGAAATCCATAGTGATATGTTCCCATTTCCACATGGGAACCTCCAATGGTTGTTGCTTGCCATGCGGCCTTTGGTGCTCGGCCTTGACCATCCGATAGGTTAAACGTGTCTCAACATACCAGATTATCTCTCACTCTTCATGCACGACCACCACTAATTGAGCCTCAATTCTCGATACATCTTGGTGGCTCTGCGGTGTATCAAAAACCTAGACTTGCACGCCTCCTCCGGCACAATATGCCTAATCCCACCAAACTCTGGCACCCAGACATGTCCATATCGGGTCAATAACCCACAACTGTCAGTGGCGAGTCTTTCAAACTCAACCATGAGTCTCTCCTGCTTCCAATTCTCCTTCTTGATCCTGTCAGCCTGAGCCTCCCTAATAAGATCAAGAAGCAGAGAATCAACCGATATCATCATACATAGACTCTCAATAGAGGAATTGGTCGTCTTGTGAATCAAAGCGTCAGCGACCACATTCTCTTTCCCATGGTGATAGAGAATCTCGCAGTCATAATCCTTCACCACGTCAAGCCACCTAAGCAACCTCATATTCAAATTTGGCTGATCCATGAGGTATCTCAAACTCTTGTGATCCATGTAAATAGGACACCGGACCCCATACAAATAATGCTGCCAAATCTTGAGAGCAAACACTAGTGCTCCCAACTCCAGATCATGAGTCGGATAGTGAACCCCATTGGCTTCATCTGTTGAGAAGCATAAGCGATAAACCTGCCACATTGCATAAGTATCGCTCCCAGACCGGTGCTATATGTATCACAAAATACAAAAAAATCCTCAACATCCTCTGGGAGGGTTAACACTAGTGCCTCACATAACTTCTGCCTCAGCGTCTCAAATGCACCTTGCTACTCAGGCCCCTAATGGAGAAGTCTTGAATAAATCTTTGATAATGCCCTGCTAATCTCAAGAAACTCTTGATCTTCGAAGGAGACTTTTGGACCTCCCACTGCATAACCGCGTCGATTTTGGCCGGATGGACCAAAATCCCATCCTGATTAATGAGCTTCCCCAAGAAATGAACCTCTCATAACCAAAACTCACACTTTGAGAACTTAGCATATAACCGTTCTCGCCTCAAGACTCTAAGAATGTCTCGAAGGTACTCCTCGTGTTGCTCTCTAGTCTTGGAATACACCAAGATATCATCAAATGAACATAATAACTGATCGATCGAGCATTGGCCTGCAAACTAGAATCATCAAATCCATAAACACCACAGGCATATTGGTGATCCAAAATGGCATCACCACGAACTTGTAATGACCATAACGAGTTTGAAATGCGGTCTTCTCGACGTCCTCCTCTCTAACCATCACTGGTGATACCCTAACCTCAAATCGATCTTAGAGAACCAAGATGTACCCTATAACAGATCAATGAAGTCATCAATACGCAAAAAGGGATAACGGTTCTTCATCTTCAACTTGTTCAACTCCCAATAATCATTGCACATCCGATGAAAACCATCCTTCTTCTTGACAAACAATATCGGAGATCCCGGCGAACTGCTTGACTAACAACTCTTGGAGCTAAGATGACAACTCCTGCATCTTAGGTGGTGCTAATTGGTATGGTGCCTTGGCATTTGGAGCCACACCTAAAACCAAATCAGTCCTAAACTTAACCGGATAAGGTACCCAAAAAATATTCAAAACACAACTCTGATAAACTTTGGATGCAGAAACCCAGGTTTAATGGCGATAGAAACCTGCATCGGACACTCCAACTCCCCAATTGGCATATCGAACCCCTACTGAATGTATGGGATAAAAAAGATTGACTCGCACTCGAGTCAAAAAGCATAAAAGAAGGTAACTAGTTCACTAGGAAGGCACCTAACATAATCATAAACATATGCACAACATAAAATAACTTGACAGAATATAAGTAGAAACATACCAATAACGACGTTTGACATCGCCTTGGCCTCCTCGGCAACAAGGTGGAAAGCACGACCTCAAGCCCTCAGGGGCTTTGCCCTGCCCTAGCCCCCATCGGTGATCCTCAAAGTGGATGGCGCTGGGTCCTGCACCGGCTTGGTGGTGAGCAACTAAAAGTTGACCTTCACATGGACAACCTGATCACAATGGTAAAAAATCTTGGAGCTCGGTATTGGGCCCGACTGGCAAAAATCCCTCGTAAAGTGCCCCTCCTTTCCGCATTTGTATCATCCAACAGATGATCGACAATAAACCCTCATGAACCTTGCCGCACTTCCTACATGTGCGACCCCTCTGTCCTCCACACCTCGAATCAGCGGGCTTGAACCACTTTGCCGCAGGCTGCAATTGTACAAGGGCTTGCCTCAGCTCCCTCGACTGGAGCTCCATCTCAATATGCTGCCTCATCGCAGACTTCTATAAATCACTGAGTGGACATAAACTGAAGGATATCCGCCTTGATCATGCTCAAGTACCGGGTCATTTGAGCTTGCTCAGAAGCATCAAACTCAAGACATAAAAAATCCCTCTCAGTAAACATCTTGGTGATCTTAGTCACTGACTCCGTCCCTTGCCTCAAATCCAGTTACTCTTGAGCTAGCCTCTCCCTCTCTACTAAAGGGAGTTATCTCAAGTGAAACATATTAGCAAACTGCTCCCAGGTAACAACAACCCTCTGTTAAGGAGTGTATGAGCCAGTAATCAGCCTCCACCAATCCTTCGTGCCTGAATGAATGAGGTTTAGGGTGCACTTGACCTTCTGGTCAGCAGTGCAACAACACGTGAAGAAAGAACCCTCCACATTAGATAACCATCTCATCACAAAAATCGGATACTAGAATCCTTCAAACACTGGTGGGCTTCGTATTTTCAATGTCCTGATACTAGCAGGCCCTCCCCCCACCAATCCTTACAATATCAACAACTACGGTAGCTGCAATAGTGGCAACCTTAGTAAGAGCAGCATATCGCTCATCAAAAAGCCCGATCATGGCGGTCTTGATAGACCCAAACATCTCCGACATAGATCTTCGGACAGCAGCAACCATATCAGTGGATATGACCACCATAATCTAGTCATCAGTCATCCTCGGCCCATCCTCGCCACTCGGTCTAGACCTAGAACCTGATCCTCGCATGAACACCATATTGAAAAACAAACCAGAGTATATAATAATTCAATAATTCATATAACCCAAACCATTCCTGACAGACAAACCCTCGGGGTTTGTGACTTCCTTGGGATATGTACGCGTCCTATGCGTTCAGTAGTACGGGCCCATACTACTTCTACACCTACCCGTATTTGTCTCAACGATCATGACAACCGCCCAAACAAATACAACAACCAAGATACGCATACATCCTATCCTCGTCCTCACAAGAATGGCTAAAGATACTCTTTTAACTAGCTGCTCATGCAATACTCACCCATGAAACTTCCACCAACCCCGTAGCACTCGCGTATGCTAATCATACATAACATTGGATCCTATAGACAGTCAAATATTTGACTCTACCCTTAGCGACAACCAAATAAGGAACATGAAATAACGCCAAACCAAACATACTCATGCTATAAAATCTTAGTTATGTATAATTGTGATGCATACACTAAGAATCGACAGTAATTATGTAAATTCCATGCAAGAAATAACCACTACAAGAAAAAGACCCTTTTACGACGCGCAAACCACGACACTCGTTGATTTATGTCACGCAAAAGAGAGTGACATTAAAAAAGTGTCATCTCTTCAAAAAATTTAACAATAGAGGACACGCATTATTGCGTGCCCTTAAATTAGTGTCTAAACAAAAAAACACGGAGGGCACCTATAATAAAACGCGCGTCGTCTAAGGATGTCGCTTTATAATTTTTAATGGAACGCGCGTTCCATCCTTTAACAGTGGAGGGAAATGAAATTCTGAAAAAATTAAAAACCCCGCCTTCCTTTTTTTCTCCTTTCCCTCTTGCCCAAATTATGGATGCTCCTTCTTTTTCTCCTTTCCCTCTTCCCCCTCTCGACATTGACTGCTGCCTAGTTCTTCCCTCACTTACTTCTACCTACTGGAACCAACATATCTCCCACTCGATGTTGAAATTGTTAGAAAAAGCCCTAATTATACTCTCAAGTCTAAATATTAGGAATGAAAATCTTGATTCTCGTTTGTTTCAGATTCCCCAAAGATTAATCGAAAAACACACAGACGAAGAACTGTAACTTTGCTCCATTAACTTCCCGATTACATCTCGTCATCACCTTTGAAACTTCTGCGTTAGAGACCTAGGTAATGCTTTTATTTTTTCGTTTCTTCACATATCTTTTTCTAGTTTTCAATGATTTGGTGGCTCCTATGTAAAGATTTGGACCGTATCCAGCAAAAAATTGGACATTTTGAACAGAAAGCGAATCTGAATCTAGCACTCTCGATATGATTATCAGGCTCAAAGGAGTGGGCGTCGTTAGGAAGGTCGTCATGGGTCGCTAAGGGCGCTAAACACCTCCCGCTATCTTCCGCCAAAGGGGTCGCCAACCAAGTCTCGCCAGCAGCTTAACGAGAAGAGAGAGCGAGAGAGAGAGAGAGAAAGGAGTAAACATGTTCAGGCCTTCATAGTGGTAACTTCCATCCCTAAATCGATTTATGTTCATCTGTTTTTTTACTTCTCGATTTATTATGTTAATCCATTGTGCATCTCTATTGTTTCTGTTTTTGTTCATATTTCAACGAATTATCAACTCTTATACTCCTTTTTTTTTTATTTATGTGTTTGATTTCTGCAATTTACCTTTGTCTTTCCATGGTTTTTAGACGAACACCAAGTGTTCGATGAAATTCCCCATATATTATTAAGTATTTAGCACCTCTTACATATGTTTTATGAAGTGAGAAATGCTTCATTTGATTATATTCACATGTATCTTTATGTTTTCAATATTTATCCCTTTAATTTCTCCTTTTTCTTTATATCGTGACTTCTAATTTGATAAGGGTTACCAAATATTGATGCCTGTGAGGATCAATTCGATAATTTACAATTTATCTTCTAGGCCTTTGAGTTTCAGTAATACAAGCCCTAGAGTGCGACTAGCTCCTGTAAGAATATAATCTGGAAATTACCAAGGTATAGAAGATGAAAAAAAATACAGATTAACAGGGGAGAACGGAAGTAGAACAGGGGACAAATGACTTTCTGGGAAAATTTCTTTGTTGGTACGCCTTATTAATAAAAACGAGAACGTGATGCCTTTCCTTTTGTTCCATGTTTGATGAGTTAGAAGAAATAAACTTGTAGGTATGGTCTGATTAGGATCCCAGACCCACGTTTGCTGAAATCTTCTAATATTATTTGTTGGTCTGATTTTTTTAGCCCCTGTAATACAGTTTCTTTTTTACTACATGACATGGACTTCACGATTGTTGGTCTGATTTTTTTAGTGTTGTATTACTATTTGCTGTTAGTGTTGTATTACTATTTGCTGAGGATATTTTTGTCATTTTCTTTATTTCATGATTGTTTTTAACTATTACTATTGTTGCAGGTGGTCACTAGGTGCAATAATGTATGAGATGCTTGTTGGATAACCTCCATTTTATTCAGATGATCCGATAACTGCATGTAAAAAGGTATACCAAGCTACAACTGATTATTATTTTTATTTGCTGTATATTTATTATTTTGTTGGGTTCACAAAAAAAATCTAGGAAATGCGAAAACAACTATCTATTGGGTGACTGGTTATCTTCCAAAAGATATGCTTCAAGTGGTCATCATTTATGTTCAGGTAAATCTGTATAAAGACGATGCATTACATCATTTACAAGATCTTTGTCTATCTTCCATGGTTTTGACTGAAGTGATTTCTTTTAATAAGCACAATGTTAGACATGCTAGCTAGCATTTTTTTTCAGTCTCTGCTTTGTGATTTTGCCTCACACTCTCACAGTATGAAAGTATAAATGAAGTTTTTTTTGTTTTTTTTGCCACTAACTTGAATGCAAAACAGGTGTTGGTTTAGATAAGCCAAACGAATGGGGATTTGATACTACACGGGTTGATAATATTCTCAAAAAGTTGAAAGTGGTAAGTTCTTCAATTTTCTTCACCTGAGCATGTTCTCTCTCTTTTTTTTTAAGTTTATTAACATAAATTATCTTATTAATCAAAATTTCATGTATATTTTGACAGCAAGCAACACAAACAAAACATGATGAACGTATATATGCTTAAGTAACTAATTTGTAATCGTGATGAAGCTTTAGTATTTGTTAACTCATGATCCTTGTTTTCTTATCTCAGAGGATGATGATGATGAAGAAACAGGCTTACCAAAGGACAATAGTGAAAAAACTACACGTCCCCGAGGAAGGTCATTTTCTTGCTCAAAATCGAATTTAATTCTAAATTGTTCATTATATCCAAATTATTAATACATAGGTATATATTAATATATTATTAGATACAAGAAATGAAAAAGAAACATCCATTTACATACTATATATATTATTAGATTAAGGGTTTTTTTTTTTTTACTTAATGGGCTTAATGGGTTAAGAACTTAATCTTGATTTATTCTACACAAAATGATTTGATGGGTTAAGCCAAAAAAAAGTTCATGTTCGGTTCAGCCACCCCGGCCCCACCACAAGCGGCGGCTCCTTTCCAGTTTGGTGGCCAGCCAAACCAAGTGCTACCTCAGAATCCTTTCCAGTCATCTAGTGTAGAGTTCAATGCTGGTGGAGGAAGCTTTTCGTTAGGGTCTGGTGGTGGTGATAAATCTGGAAGAAGGATGGTGAGAGCTACTAAAAGCAAGAACAAGAGGAAATGAGGCCATTTTTTTATAAAGGTATCATTGTTTTGATGTAATGCATATGCACCGCCTTCTTTTTTGGTTTCTTTGTGTCTTGTTATGGTGAAGTATTGTTGTAGTTAGAATGTTGTTAGATCACAATTTTGGAGCAAAGTGTTGGTAGTGTGAAGTTTTAGATTCATATAATATTGTTGTAGATTTCACTGTCGTACTCTTTTATGTAGAAAATACATAAGCCAAGGGTGTTGAATTTTTACCACAGGTATCATGTGGTCGTTTCTTGTTTCTAATAATAAGCTTAAGCCACCAGCAACTTAAGAATGTTGTTTTTGTTCCTTGTTAAAGGATTTCTAGTTTGGGCTTTGCCTTAGAATTGCAATATTGCCTTGATGTTTGTTTGTATATGCATACTTTCTATCTTGAGGAATTTGAGTATGGATTGTTTTTCTAAGTAAAAATTAGATGTAGTTAAAAATATTGTGGAAGTGATTCCAATAATATCTTAAGGCAATCTTTTGGATACATCTACTTATGACCCCTTACAAATCCATCTCACAAAGGAACCCTTGGTGGAGGAATACAGGTCTGGAAGTTGAGTTCATGTGATCTTTGTGAGATAGCACGCTATTCCATTTACCAATCAGGTTTCTCCCACGTTCTCAAGGTAAAAAACTGTTTCAAGTTTATAAATATGGGCAATGAAATCTATTTAAGTTTTTGCATTTCTTTACCCGTTATAGCAATGTGCTCAGTACTCACATTTATTTACAAATAATTAGCAACTTATAAGTAGGTTGGTTGGTGTTATGTGAAAGTGAAAGGGGTAAGTGAAATTTGAGAGTGATTTGTGTTTTTTTAGTCACATTGCATCGGACTCAATTCCAGCTTGGAAATGGTGGTTTGTTTGGTGCTAGTTATATTCAGGTAAAAGATTTCCCATCTCTTATATTAATTTTTGGTTTTAAGGTTTGGCTTATTACATTACTTTTGTCTCCTTTGTTGTATTGATGAGGCTTGAGCATGCTGGGCTGTTAATGTTCCTGTTTGTTTTCATTTATGCAGGTAACAATCTTGTTGAAAGGACTTATGAATCAGATATTAATGGTAACAAGTTTAACACTCGAGTCCATACGATTAGATGTTAATGGTAACAAGTTTAACACATGTGTCTTTGTTACACATACAAATTAAATGCAATGGATTGCATTTTTTGTATATGGTATTTTATTTTATATTATGCAATGGATTGTATTTTTTGTATATGGTATTTTATTTCTATTATGAGAGATTAAATGCAAATTTAATTTATAAATTAATAAATATATAAATATTTTTTTTAAAAAAAATTAAAATTACGATACGCAAAAATGTGTGTCGTCTTCATTTATGACATGGCCTTTCTTGACTGGTGCTTCCTTGATACGCATTGCGTGTCATAAACACGCGTGTCGTAAGGTTACGACACGCAAATGCGTGTCGTCTTCCTTTATGACAGGGCCTTCCTTGATACGCAATGCGTGTCATAACCGCGCGTCGTAAATGCGCGTTGTAAATGCGCGTCGTCTATAGACGACGCGTAAAAGCGCGTCATCTCTCTTTATGACAGGGCCTTCCTTGACGCGCATTTGCGCGTCGTCTGAGCGTTTTACGACGCGCAATGAGCGTCGTAAAAGGCCTTTTTTCTAGTAGTGAACCCTAGGCTATAGGGCATCATACATTAGGCAATTGTATCATGCAATTTCTGAAGATCCCTAGCCCATCACTAGCATGCTCTTCTACCATCAATATCATATAAAATAATAGTGTCGTAACTTAGGGTATACTTTCTGGCTCTGACTCGTACACATCAAATCCTTCCTTGGTTATTTTGAAAATCATTTTTAAAACTTTTGTAGTTCCTTAGTTTGATTCTGGATTCACACGGGTGTTCCTCCAATTCGCTCAAACCAAGGCTCTGATACCAACTTGTAACATCTCAAAAATCACAACAAATTTAAAATTTTGAAAAAAAACCAATTTACTCAAAAAGTGTTTACATAACTATTGTTTCCAAAAAACATTATTCAAAATCAGAGTCTCCCAAGATCAAATAACAAAAAAACAATGATATGTACGGTCACACCTTCACCTTGCCACAGTCCTCAGAAGTACCTGATACAAAACTAAAATTGTAAGCCAACGCTTAGTGAGGTCCCCTAAAGTACCATCACATAAACATAACAAACAATAACATGCATACAGAGCCTTCAGCATGATTGGACCGCCTCACCGGGCCTTCGGCCTATTTGGACTGCTCTTTAGGCCTTCGGCATAATGGGTCCGCCTTGCAGGCATTCAGTCTATCCGGACCGCCCTGGGTGTCTTTGGCCTTCAATCTCAGCTGGTCCGCCTTAACCGAGTAAACCATCACATATCAACATACACCATAAAAATTAATAGCTAGCATATATAGGGTTTCATACAAATCTAAAAGATCACTACAACATAGAAACATCCTATATACCAGGATGTAGATCTAACAGATCACTAAAACATAAAAACATCCTATATACCAGGATATAGATCTAACAGATCACTACAACATAAAAACATCCAATATACCAGGATATAGATCTAACAGATCACTACAGAATAACAACATCCTATATACCAAGATACATATCACTACAGCATAACAGCATAAAGTAAACTATGATATCAATCCAATGGGTTGGCCTTGGTTCCTTCAACCCGTAAGTATAGTGAGAAAAACTTACCTCTCAATCAGAACACAGTCTGAATCTCTGCTCCGACAATCGACACTACTTGACTCCTAGTAATCAAAATATTTCCCATTATAGTTTAATAAAAATTCCCAAAATACCCTTGGTCAAAGGTCAAAAGTCAAGTCAATACCCAACCGAGTCAACTCAGCCAAGTCGACCCAGCCGAGTACCTTGGGTGTACTCCATTGTACATGCGACGTACTCACTGGTTGACCAGGCAATTGGGATCTGACCGCGTACACGCAACATACCACCTGGTACGCCCAACGTACGCACCTAGCCAGCTCTTTTCTCATTAAGATCTTATTACAGAAAGTCCTTACATCCAAAGTCAGATCCAAGCCCCAAATACCATTCTTGACCATAAAGTTTCCAACTTTATGGTGTTGCATGGCCAACAAGTGCTTAATACTTAAGGTTTGCTAAGGATTGATTGCTTGTAGTTGGAAGTATAGTAATGGATGGACCATATTGACATTATTATGAATAGACAGGATTCTATTTATAATGAGTTGTCATATGGCATATATGGAAATGTTTCCATAATAGGAAGTGGATATTGAGAATCTATTTATGCAAGAAGGATATTCAAAGGAATGTATTTTGAATTTGAGACTTCGCTTCCTTGGAATTTTCTTGTTATCAATCTCCAAAGAAATACTTTGTAATATCGTTGGCAAAGTCTCTGTGACTTTTGTACCTCGACATTACAAAAGGATCATTGCATGATAGTGGCAAGAATTAGGTGTACTAACACTAAGGATTTGGAATTGTGAAATGAGTATCATCGAAATGTTTTCAATTGATCTATTTCACAAAGTGAGGACCATAGGTAAACATAGTGTGCATGCTTGGAGCATGGGGTAACTATTGTTTTAATTCAAGTATTAAGTTGATTAATCGAAACATTATACAATGAATAATGTGCAATCAATATGGTGATTAAATAAAAGGTGTTTTATTTATATTCAAAAGTTTTGAGACCATATTGGATTCGATTATTCTTGTGTTTCACTTTGCATGTTTAATAAGATTATTCAAACCATCCACATTCCGTCATACTTTGAAGTAGGTATTCAGGTAAGACTGTTATGAATCTGACTGTAGATTGTCTAAGTGTTTTAGACATATCACAAGTTTGTTGCGGTGTTCATGAGTACTCCTATAATAAGATTTGAGTATTGGATTAAACCCACGCTCATCTGAATCACTTCATGGATTTTATCACAAGTGATTAGTGAGATGATAATATCTTATATTCTTGAAACGGAGACATATAGTTGCAGTTTGCAAATCGGTTTCACATTGATAATCTGTAAACGCACCAGTAACTTGGTGTTATAAAACATATTATTGTGTGTGATTTGATGAGTAAATAAAGCAAGCATGTGAGTCGAAGCTTATCCTTTCCTTTTACCCTTAGAGGGATAAAAGAGATATCTTTGGGCCCCTCGATGATTTAGTGATGACAACCCTAAGCGCTTGGCCAAGCCTGGGCTGATTTGATTTGTTCAGTTAGTCGGTCGTCATAAATCGGAAATTAGGAAACAACACATGGACAGGGAGAATGATTATAATCCATGTCTCATGTCCATATGATATCTACAATGGAGGAATATATGATCCCTTATCTAAAGGACGCGTTACTGATAAGATCAGAGTTCAACAGTGGCTTTTGAGAGCTACAATTGCTAATCGTATTTTGGAGTCGTACTTGCAATAATAGTTATTATACTTATCCAAGTGGGAGACTGTTGGATTAGGTGTCTAAGCCCATAACTATAATTGGTATGTACTTGACCCGATAGTAGCATGGTCCTTTTGGTTTGCATTCACCAGGGAAATTTGATAGGATGGATATTTGAGAAAGAGGTTATTTGTGATTTATTCTTATATTATGAGTATAATATATTAATTGAGAAATCATATTGTTTAATTAGTATTGATCAAGAATTAATTTGGAATTAATTTAGTGATCAAAAGAGACTAATTAAATTAATGGGGACTGATTAAGTAAATCAGTGATACTTATAGTTTGGGCTAATGATCCATGTTGATTATGTGGACTAAATCTTTGTGGAGTCAATGAAGATTTAGTCCAAAGGGCTTATCATATGGATTATTGGATTAAAGGCCCAAGGAAGTGGATTAGGGTTTACAAGTTTAAACTCTAGGAATTCCACACTATAAGAGAAACCCCTTAGCTCCAAAATTGGCACCCAAGGATTCCAAGTAGAATCGTAGCCGATTTTGTGTGTTCATGACCTCTTTCTCATCATCATCCATTTGTTCATGGTGTCTTGTGATTCCATTAGAGGCATCACACTTGAGGTGCTAAGCTCTTGAAAGGCCAAATTCTACATGCTACAACTAAGAGGTATTCTTCTACTTAATTTTGTGTTTCAAATATCAAATTGTATGCTAGTTGTAGGTTTCATGCTTTGGATAATTTTTGTTACATGTATAACTAGAGAAAACTTAGATCCAACGCATTAGGCTTGCATGTGCACCATAAGAGTGTTATAGTACATAAAACCCAACAAACCCACCATTAACCTGAGCTAGAGGACAACCAACCAGCTATTAATCAGCCACCTGAGCCCACCACGAGCACTCGAATCACACGGGTTTAAACCCAACCACAACGTTTCATGTATTATTCGGTTAAGCTTCCTCCCTCGGTAAATCACACAAACCCGTCATCCAATCAAGCAATCTCTACGGTACATCCCTTAGCTCATTTTGTTTCATATGAGAATTTTACCACTAATCAAAAAGCTTCCCTTTTGGCCATTGAATCCTTTCATGAACCAAATAATTTCAAACAAGCTTCACAGGATCCTAAATGGCGTGAGGATATGAAAAAGGAAATTAAAGCCCTTCAAGAAAATAGCGTTTGGACACTTAAAAATTTTCTCAATGGAAAGAAAGAAATCGATTCAAAATGGGTTTACAAAGTCAAGTTTAAACCAAATGGTGAAGTCGAACAATATAAGGTATGTATTGTTGCCAAAGGATACACTCAACTAGAAGGTGTGTATTATCATGATACTTTTGCACCAGTTGCCAAATTGGTAACAATGCACACCCTCCTTACTTTGGCTGTAAAGACAGACTGGATCACACACCAATTAGATGTAAGCAACACGTTCCTGCATGGAGATCTGGACGAGGAAGTTTATATGTAGGTACCGCAAGGATTCATGAAAGAGGACGACCGATGTATGTGTCGAATTCACAAATCTATGTATGGCCTTAAGCATGCATCAAGATATTGGTATCACAAGTTTACGCGTTCCTTAGTTGGTATGGTATACAAACAATTAGTAGTGGGCCCTTCTTTGTTCGTCTACAAACATGGTGCGGACCATTTAGCCACTCTTATCTACATTGACATCATAATAGTTGGGAATAATATGATTAAGATCAAGGACACCAAGCTTGTCCTTAACGAACCATTCACGATTAAAGATCTCGGCCATTTAAGATATTTTCTCGGCATTGAAGTCGCTTGGACAAAAGACAGTCTTGTGCTTAGCCAAAGGAAATACACTTTGGATATATTGCGTGACATGGGTCTAGAAGGTTGTCGACCCAGTTCCTTGCCAATGGAACAAGGCTTAAAACTGGATAAAGGGGATGAAGGACCTCGTGTTGATGTTAGGCAATATCGGAGATTGATAGGTTGCCTCTTATAATTACAAGCTATGAGACCCGTTATCGCCTACTCGGTTAACTTACTCAGCCAATTTGTGGCCGACCCAAGACAACCACACCCTGATGCAACCATTTAGGTGGTCCGTTATCTTAAGACCACATTAGGCCAAGTAATTATTTTGCCTAAATGTGGGGGCATGGGTCTGGTGACTAATTGTGATTCCGACTGGATGGGCTGTCCATTTTCCAGACGTTCGCGTACATGTTATCTCCTCTTGTTAGGTGGGGCTTCTATTTCTTGGATGTCAAATAAATAGTCGGTGGTTTCTCGGTCCTCCACCAAGGTTGAATATCAGGCAATGGCCTCTACCATTAGTGAAATCTTATGGTTTCGTTGGGTGCTTAATGAACTTGATACTGCTCAATCTGTAGCGACACCGCTATTCTATGACAATGAAGTTTCTCGCCATATTGCTAACAATCCAGTATTCCATGAACGTACAAAACATGTGGAAATGGATTGTCACTTTTTCCGGGAACGTGTTGAATCCAATGAAATAAAACCCATACACATTGAATCGGGTAACAAGATTGTTGATTTGTTAATGAAAACGTTAAGCGGGTACCAGTTTAAGTTCTTACTCGACAAGTTTGGCATTCTGAACCTACATACTCTAACTTGAGGGGGAGTATTGGATTAGTTTTTATTGGTTTCCTATTTTAACCTCTCTATTTTTGTCCACCGATTTTTGCTTAATGTTTCCTTATTTTGTGTTTATTTTGTTCCTTTGTAGTTTTCTCATATTCATCGTCATGTATCACGTTAGCAATATTCATTGATAAATAAAGAACCAATTTTGGATCTCTCTGTTTATTGTTTTCTTCACATTGTAATTAAGGATAATAGAATTTAACACATAAACTAGATGAAAGTAAACTTTGATTTTAATTGAAATTTTTTAAAATTTTCATTTTACTTTTCAGTTAAATAAATTAAAAATTGGACATAAATGCTTTTTCCAAGAAATGAATGATAGTGCATTAGATAATGTTTTATAAAATTTGGCACAAAAAATATAATACAATGTTAATATATATATTTTTTTCATATCTATATAAACAACTTCAACGACCATTATTGTAATTAAATCTTTATTTATAAATTTGCCACAAATCCCATGATTGTGTCATCGAACTTTTTTCTTTAGGTATTGTAACCTTTTTTTGCAAATTGTTTATCGTAGATATAGTTGGAATAAATAGAACTAAAAAAAACATATATGTGTGTGTTTAGCTAGGCTAGAAGATGTATGAAGAGGTTTGAAGACTTTATTCCACATCTGCCTCAAGAAGAGGACGCACATACATTTTTACGTCTGTAATATTTAAAAAAAAACAATATGCAAAGACTAAAGTCTGCACGTGGTCTTCGTGGCCCACACATAAGAGGTCAAGAAGATATGTAGACAAAAAAAATGGCATGTTAAAGTATATTGCAACCAGTTAGAATGCTGTGACATCCAAAATTATGAGGTAAAAATTTTATTTTTAATTCAACCAAAACATTAATTATCTTTAAGTCAACATTCATATATGCCTAACCAAATATTCAAAATTACTTTTATAATAAAATAGTTATCAGAGTTCAATCCCAAAATCATCATATGCATAAACATGGGTGGATGTGATGCGATCAAGTCAGACCCTTCTCTTTCGAAGCAAAAGTTCCTGAAACTATAACCATAAAAACTGTAAGTACAACGCTTAGTGAGTTCCCCAAAATACTGCATACCATACATAATAAACACATATTGGGCCCCGCCCGACATCGAGCCCAACTCGGTTTATAGATCTGTCAATCACCTGGCCTCGCCCGATACATATAATCCTATAAACATATGATCATACTAGCACATGCGTAATCACAAAGACAATAACATACCATACAATCATCGAGCCCCGCCTAGCATCAGGCCTTGCCCGGGAAGCATAAAAACACATATTGATAACTAGCATACAATATACTCTTAGGCCCCGCTTGGCATCGTGCCTTGCCCTATAAGCATACCATCACATAACACATGTAAGATTCATGCAGACATCTAGCATCCTAACATATAAACCATGGGCCGAGATTGGTGCCTTCGACCCGCTAAAATCAGTGAGGAGACTCACCTCAATCCGCTAATAATCAAATAACTGATCGGACCGTTGAACCGGATAACCTTGCACCAACTAACAATTAATACAATATTAATCAATAATTAACCCAATAATCCAAAATTCAGGGCCCACTTAATAAACCAACCTCCTAAAGGGTAAAATACCATTTTACCCTTTTATCACTTGTTCCATAACCACGGTCAAGCCCAAAAGCACAAAAGACCAAAATGGCAACCCAAAGCCCACATCAAAAGCAACAAAAACCCATTATGGGCCAATAACCCAATTGGGCCTCAAACCATCATGGACCTACTTCTAAGAAAACCCTAAGTCCATCCATGACCCAATGTCAGAAGTCTAATGGCCCAAAATGGCCCAATCTCAAAAAGACCAAAATGGAAAACTAGGGAGTAAGCCCCTGGTACCAGAATGGTACACCCAACATACTCAACCTCGAAGCTCATAGTACAAACGGCTAAAGCACAAAACCTTCATTACGCTGAGCGTACTTCCTACGTACGCCCAACATACTCATCAGGGACCAAAGATCCATATTATGCTCTTAATGGGCAAGCCAATGACTTCCAAACTCATATATGACCCTAATGAGATGTCTTAACATGTAAAGCTTGGCAACTTTACTCTTTTCCTAGATTAATGGGACCAAATCCTTAATAACATCCATAATAAAATCCAAACTCATGCATAGTCCAAAATAACTCATCAGATGACATTTTTATGAACATAGGACCTCCCAAAGGCCAAGATCCATCATTCTAAGCTCTTAGAGTAGCTCATACTCAAAAGGATGAGCCTAAGGACCAAAAAGAATCGAAGTTACTCCTTAAACTAGATCTAACACCTAGATTCATCAAGATAGAAACTTTATACCTACAAAATATAGATCAAGATGCAACAACCCTGGATCCAAAAGCTTCAAGCAATCCAACACTTCTCCAAGAAGTTCCTTCTTCCTATATGATCACCAAAAAGCATGAAATACCACCAAAAGCTCAAAAACCACTCAAATGGGGGCTAGTGTTTTGTTTTTAGGGTTTGGATGGATGAAGGCTGAAGATAATAGGGTTTGGTGGTGAGTTAAGGAGCTTAAATAGGGTCCAAGACCCTAAATTAGCGTTTGGGTATGACTGGAGTACGTCCAACGTACTTATGGTACGCCTAATGTACTCCCTATGTGATATTGCCATATTTATACTTTTTTTAGGCAATATTTAAGTACATTTTTATTAATAAATTGATAATATGTTTAGAATAATGATACTTATGACTTTAAATTGTTATTTTCAGTCAATATAAAGGATTTTCGAAGAGAGGGACCAAAAGTGCCAAAATGTGGAAAATGGGAGGCTTGAAAGACAAGAAAATAATAAATTCACGATAAACACTCAATTCACGACGTGGCGATGAAGTTCACGACGTGGCACGGGTGTTCCAGAAGATAAACATCGCGACGCAGAGGATTTCCTTAAAGGATACGGATTGCTTGAAGCCCACGACGTGGCGCATCTGGCCACGACGTGGCGCGGGTTTTTGAGGATTATATAAGTCCTCCTGATTATTACGAAAGGGAGAAGCTTTTGGGCAGAAGAAAATAGTTCCAGGAGACGATTAAGAGCGAAAGAAAGGTTCTGGAAGAGGGTTTTCAACACCAAAAGAAGTAAAGGTTTATATTTTAGTTAAATAAGAACATGTCTTTCATTATTTTTAGCCGTGTTGGTTTAGTTGCTATGATGAGCAGCTGAATCTAGCTACTCTTGTTTAGCTAGATGAAGCTTTAAACTTATGAATAGCTATATGCTTATGGATTAAGTTTCGTTGGTAAAAATTGCTTGTGTTTGATTTGAATAACCTAGCATGCTATTATTTGTTTATCTATTTGCTTGATTGCATGTTCTGTGTAGCTTAGTGACCATTAAACTGCATGAACCTGTTTACCTAATGATTTAGTGAACATTGAATTGTTAGAGCTAGGATTGACCAATCTTAGTTAGTAATTAGAATAAATAAGCTTAGTTGTGCTAGAGAACGTATATTGTGACCATAATTGCGTTTATACAACAAATCTTACATAACATATTTACATTCATAATTAGTTCTGTGTTTAATTATGTGTGAACATACATGGTTTGACATGAATTAGTTAATTATTGGTAAAGTTAGAACTAAATTACTAATACAACTAAAAAAACCAACTTAATAATCCGTAATAATTAGCTAGCCATAAGGGAGAAGTGGATTCAAACTAAACAAGAGTGTGTTTTTATCTATTGAATTTGAATTTAAGTTCATCTGATCTTGTAAAATCAGGTAAAACCCCTTTTAAACTTGTTAATAAATTAGGTTAATTTAATAGTAAGTAAATTAATTAGAACACCGTTCCCTGTGATCGACACCTGACTTACCCAAGCTATACTGTAATCTGACCAGGTACACTGTCTATAAGTGCATAGTTAGATAAATTTGTTAGGTTATAAATATTAAAATTAGTGAGTAATTTTGTGCACATCAAGTTTTTGGCGCCGTTGCCGGGGAACGGCTTAGTTTTTAGCTCATTTATTTGCATTAAATTAATCGATCCTTCTTGTGAAGTAAAAACCCACAAAAAGTTAATCTTTCAGCAAAATAATTTTTCTGTTATTCACAGAGTCCATGACGTGGCACTATTCTGGCCATGACGTGGACAGTTAAAAACTAGATTTTTTTTATTTGAAATTAGTTTTTCTTATTTTAGTCTAGTTTTATGTTTTTTTTAGTTTAGCAAGTTGCAGGAGTTCATGACCAGAAGCTCAAACATACACTTGGTGCCACCACTTGAAGACCCCGAGTCTGCACTTCACAAGAAAAAGACGCCCTTGCAAGAATTGAAGTCAGCTTTTTCTAGGAAGTCGGGAAAGAAGACAGGAGAGTCAAGTTCATCAGCAAAACACAAGAGCAATCTTGAGAATTCGGATCATACACCCGTCCAGACCGAGTCCGAAAGCGATACCGAGCCAGAATTTGAAGAACACACGAGCGAACCCGAGAACGAGCCAAGGAACGAGATGGCAGCGATTGAGGAAATGTCCATGGGAGCTTACAAGAAGCAGATCCGAGAAGATATGGGTCCCGGTTTAGTCGCAATACCTGCCACTGCCACATTTGAGCTGAAGGGACACATATTGACCGCACTGAAGGACATCCCATTTTTCGGGAAAGATCATGAGGATGCTTTTAAGCATCTAGATGAAAACAACGACATTGCGGATTACTTCAATGTCCCAAATGTCAACAGAAACACAGTCTTGCTTAGGATGCTTCCCATCACTTTCAAAGGAGCTGCTAAGGAGTGGTTGAAAGCACTCCCACCGGGTACAATCACCACTTGGGCTCAAATGCGTGAGCAATTCCTGGACCAGTTTTGCCCACCATCCAAGATAGCCAAACTCAAGAGGGCAATAGCCAACTTTGAGCAACAGCTGGTGGAGTCACTATACGAAGCATGGGAGCGGTACAAGGGCTTGCTCAGAAATTGCCCTCAACATGACCTAAATGTGCAACAAGAGATGTCAATCTTTTATGATGGGGTCAATGTGATGACAAGACAACTCCTTGATTCTCAAGAACCGTTGACAAAGAAAAATCCAAGGGAGGTCAAGGAGCTAATTGAAGAATTCGCGAAACACTCTCGTGAATACCACAACCCAAGGCAAGATGGAATCAAAGGCGGTGGAGGGGCCCAAACTGAAGAAATTGCAGCTGTCATGGCCATGCTGAATAACATGGATCGCAGGATAAAACAAATGGACCAGTCGATACATGCCATAAGAGTGGGGTGCGCGAGATGCAGTGGTCCATACTTGACCAAGGACTGCCATGTAGATGAGTTTGGGAACAGAAAAGCTCAAGTGTGCTACTCTAGTGGGGATAAGTTTGATGAGGACCGGAGGAAACCGAAGAAGGAGTGGCTGCCATATGAAGAGTATAAGAAGAAAAAAGAAGAGAAATATAGGCAGACAGGTCGAGCCCTTTATCAAAAGGAGCAGCCACCGACTGAGAAGAAACCCGACCTAGAGACCATTTTGATGAAGTTTATGGAGGCTTCGGAAAAGAGACACGATGCCACTGATTCCGCCATTTTGGAACAACAAACTTTGATAAAGAACCAACAAGCCTCCATCCATAACCTTGAAGTACAATTTGGTCAACTAGACACTCTAGCTCATGAAAAATTTTCCCCAAAGAATCCCGAAGTAAAGACCCAATCTCACGTAATGGCCATCGATACTGAAGAAGATGCAATATTTGAGTTCCTGGAGGCATTGGAAGAAGAACCGCAGCAGCCCAAGAAATCAAGGATCGAAAGTGGAAAAATTGCTGAACCAGGCTCGCCACGACGTGGCACTCCTCTGGCCACGACGTGGTGCATGTCTGATCAAAAAAACTTTGAACTAGTTCCAGCTTATCATCCACCTTTGCCATTTCCCACCCGAGCTACACTCAGTCAACTGGAGAAGGAGCATTTAGAGTTTGTAAAGCATGTGAAGGGGATCCCAATTAATACCCCCTTTGTCGAGTCCTTATCCAAAGATCCCGAGAACCAGAAATTACTGCAAGACTTGATAGACACTTGAAGGCAATTAAAGAAGCAGTCTACAGTGATTCTAAGTGAACAAACTTCAAAAGCTGTGTTGGGAGAAACACCAGAAAAGATGGGGGATCCTGGATGCCTCACTCTTCCATGTGAGTTTGGGAATAAAATGAAGGTTAATGCTTTAGCCGATTCTGGGGCTAGCATTAATCTAATGCCTTTTTCATTTTATCAAAAATTAGAGATTCAGAAGATGAAGGCTACAAAATTGAAGATTCACATGGCGAATCGTTCGGTGACATAACCCCGCGGCATCGTGGAGGATATTTTGGTGAAAATTGGAAAATTTGTTTTTCCAATAGACTTTGTAGTCTTAGACATGAAAGAAGATCCGGATGTTCCAATAATCCTTGGTTGGCCATTGCTTAACACTGCTGGAGCCCTTGTTGATATCCACGAGTCTAAGCTCACTTTAAGGGTTGGAGATGAACAAGAAGTCTTTGGGATAAAAGATGACTTTCAAGAAGATAAAGAAGAGGTGTTCACAATTAATGAAGAGAATGAACTAGAAGAACTGGAAAAGCTTATGGAAGAAGAGATAAAGGTAGTTCATCAAGTCAAGAGGACAAAACCGAGGGCATCTGTTCCATATTTGATTGAAGTCATAGCTTACAAGAGTCCGCCTTCTTGGGTGAGCAAAGAGGATGAGGAAATGACAAGTGATGAAGAGGAGGTCACTTCAAGAGTAACAAAGCCAGTGGTGAAAGAAGAGGAGAATGCTATGGAGTGCAAGGAACAAACGAAGGGCACAAAACGCAAGCTTGAAGAAGATGGAAAAGCTAAAAAGGAGAATTCAAAGAAGGCGTATAAAAGGAGAGTTCAAGCTTACAAACGGCGGTTCAAGGAACAAAAGATCCTGGTGGTAGACTCTTCCGAAGATTCAACGTAGAAGGCACGGAGTCCAACTCAAGACTCCAAGAAAAAGAAGCGTTTCTTGGGAGGCAACCCGAGTTTGGTTTGCATTTTCTTTTCTTTTTAAATTTTTTTTAGCTTTTAATTAGGAAAGACATCAATTCATCATCTAAAAACTAATAATTGGTAAAGAATTAGCTGTGGGGAACTTTAAATAAGGAATGAGATGCAAAGTAATTAGTTAATATGTTAGAGTTTATTAAAATTTTGCATTTGGCAGTTTCCACGACGTGGGCATAGCCAGCCACGTCGTGGGTCGAAATGGAAACACAGGACTATAAAGCAGATTCAAGGTCCACGACGTGGGCATAGCCAGCCACGTCGTGGCCTTTAAAAATAGGGGGGACCATTTCCTTAAAACCCTTTGACCAATAAGCCCCAATCATATTTAGAAGCTGCTGCATGAACGGGAACAACAAAACCCCACAGCCAATTTCTTAATCTACTTCCAATTTCCTTGCAAGATCTTGCCAATTAATCTACTTGGTATGTGTTTTACTCATTATTTTGTAGTTAGTTCTTCCAATTTCAAGTTTTCATGGTTAGGGTTTGTATGATTCACGAAATTGGTTGAATCTAGTGGTTGATTTTAGATTTCATGTCATTTAAATGTCCATAGGAACAAATCCCAAGCACTAATTTTGGTAGAAATCGCTTATAAATGACCGATCCAGAAGCTGTTTGCGACTACGGCCCACGACGTGGCGTAGCCTGGCCACGTCGTGACTTCTGGCAGACCCGGTTAATATGTTTTAATGATTTGGATGTTTGCTGCTTTGGTTTGTTTTTGTATGCAGAAATGGGACCATGACGAGCTGTTCCACAGGAGGAAAACCCGATAGATGTAGCAAGCATACATCCCTTATACCAGTTTCCTCAAAACATTTCCCGGCTGTTGCTAACTATGTACGAGAATCAGCTTGGATGGCTGTATAATAGGGAGTTTGCAATAGCCCCAATTATCGATTGGGGATGGCTTGGTGGAGTGGGAATGGTAGCGGAGTTGGAACGTTATTGGTCAAAGACTTATGTTGGAGATCAATTTTCTTTCACTTGTCACGGGTGGAGGAATTTATTTGCCATTCAAGAACCTGTGTACCGGGAATTATCGGTGGAGTTTTTCTCTACCGTATGCTTCGAGGAACGCACCCTAGATTTCACCTACAACCGGGCACTTGTGTTTCGTTTGGGTGGTGTATATCGAGAGTGTAGTCTTCGGGAATTTGCTTGGCGTATGGGGCTCTATACAGAAGTGGAGATGCAATCTCCATTTTTCATTCCGTTCTAGCTTGGATGTGTTCGAGATTTTGCTCCCGGTACTATGGATGTGCAGTTCTGGCGGGGCATTTCTAACCATGAGTACAACACTCGTGACTCGAGTGAGTCACAAATTCGGAATCTTGTTTTCCGATTTTTGCACCGCCTTATCACTTTTTCAATAAATCACAAGCATCATGGTGATAAAGTCCCCATTTAGAATCTATTTTATTTATGGACTCTTATTACCCCGGGAGTTTGTTGTGATTTACCTTATATGTTGGCGAGGTTCATAGGGAAGAAAGCGGCCAATTCTAGGCCTGGGAGCCCGATTACTGGGGGGCATTTGGTTACTCGCCTGGCTAGGTCATATCATATTTTGACCCATGACTTTGTGAGGAATCTTACTCGATTCCCAGACACAGACTTGACCATTCAAGTCTTGGGTGTTATGCGAGCGGTGGTGAATATCGAGGGTCGTTTTGTTATACCACCGATAGATGATGAGCAGGAGGAGGTGCAGCCAGGACAGCAACCACCAGCCAGACCGCGGTGTCAGAATGTGCGGGCTAGAGGTGAAGTCGAGAGAGAACATGCTGCTTCGCAGTATGTGCAGGGAGTGCCCACCGACCCTTTTCAGATTCGGGTGGGAACGTATTTGGATAATCTGCGGAGGTATGCCATTTACCATACCCAGCTTACTGAGGGTATTTATTCGCATTTGGGTGTGACCCGACCACCTTCTATGCCACCACAGTATCCCTATTTTCCGACATGGGAGGAGCTATGGTGTCCACAGAATGACGGGGCAGGGCCAAGTGGAGCACAAGATCAAAATGATGATTGATTTTATTTCTTTTTGTTTTTGAGCAGTTTTTGTTTTGTGTTTGAATTTGGTGTGTAATGTAAAACATTCTTGAACTATGATGTTACTTTTTATTTCTTTTGGGTTGTTCCATTTTTTAGATTAGCATTGGAATTCTAAGGAGCATAAAAGGTTAACTTTCGAGTCGTGTTTGTCTAGTCAAGAAAGCTTAGAGTCGTGAGTTGGAACCCACAATTCAAGATAAGTGTGGGGTATATTAGGAGAGAGGTTACAGTTGGGAAATATATTTGCATAGAAGCGTCTGAAACCAGTTAGCCATTGGTCAAAGTTGCTAGAGTAAATAAAACAAATAAGCCATTTTCTGCTGATGCCCAGTTTCCACGACATGGAATCCTTAATGCCACGTCGTGGCGTTATTGCAGTTTGTAGAAATTCAGCATTTTAGTGTTCGCGCTTTCAACCCATATCAAAACGTGGCCAGTCACCTGCCATGACGTAACCCAGTTTATCATTGCCCACGTTTTTCCTTACAAACACCCACTTTGAAGAATTGAAGTTTCAAGTCATGTTCGTGGTTTATTTACATATTCAACCAGTTCTACAACGAGTTTCTATTTTTGAAAGTCCAATTGCACGTTTTCCACACTTTTGGAGATGCTCACGCCACTATCCCAGGGGAGTCTGTTCCTTTTTCTCCCTTTTCTTTAATTTTGATTTATTTTTATGAATACAATGAGGGCATTGTATGGAATAAGTGTGGGGTAGGGGTAGAAAAAGTAAAAATTTGCTAGATAATCATAGAATTTGATAGTAAAAAATTGAAAATTTTGAAAATTTTGAATTTTTAATAATTGAATCTAGTAATAATAATTTGAGCTATAATTGCTAGTATTATGTGGGATGAGCCGATGAAAGTTCAAATGTTTAGTTGAGCCAATATACGTTATAGTGCATTTGTGGCCTCCCTTATTTTAGTGAAATCTGGAACAAAAACACAACCCCGCTTGGTTTGAGGGATGCAATATGTTTAGCAGTGTAAACCTGAAATGTATCCAGGAAAATTATTATCATTAACCGATAAAAGTTGAGATTGAGCGTCTCTGCTTAAGCATGTAGGTTTGAGTGAAAAAAAAGTGAGGTACATGTAAAGAAAAAAAAAGAGAGAATTACGAGAAAAATGTTAAGAATTTTGGAGCAAGTAAAGTGAAGATCAAAAGATCAAAATTCCAAGAAATTCAAAAGTTGAAGATACCATAAATCAAATCAAATAAGGTGGTGAATGTAAAGAGATCAAATGCCAAAGAAATGAAGAATTCCAAAAGAGCTCCATAGTGGTATCGAAAAATTGTAATTCTAGATTATGTATGCTTAGGTTGCTCAACTAAAAATACCTTGAGGATAAGGAGGTTTTCTGAGGATGGATTCGGAGGGTTGCATAAAATGAGCATTGTTCGGAAAAAGTGGGCGAGTGTTTATGAAGATTGTGAGTATTTAAAGTATGGGGGGTACTTTAGGAAAATTTTAGACACAAAAGCATGCGTTGAGGTCTTGGCATAATGGTTGAACTAGAGTTGGATTGTTCTGTGTGGTGTTAGTAATTAAGAATTAAGTTTAAATTTGCTTGAGAGCAAGGAAAGCATAAGTGTGGGGTATTTTGATATTTCCATATTTATACTTTTTTTAGGCAATATTTAAGTACATTTTTATTAATAAATTGATAATATGTTTAGAATAATGATACTTATGACTTTAAATTGTTATTTTCAGTCAATATAAAGGATTTTCGAAGAGAGGGACCAAAAGTGCCAAAATGTGGAAAATGGGAGGCTTGAAAGACAAGAAAATAATAAATTCACGATAAACACTCAATTCACGACGTGGCGATGAAGTTCACGACGTGGCACGGGTGTTCCAGAAGATAAACATCGCGACGCAGAGGATTTCCTTAAAGGATACGGATTGCTTGAAGCCCACGACGTGGCGCGGGTTTTTGAGGATTATATAAGTCCTCCTGATTATTACGAAAGGGAGAAGCTTTTGGGCAGAAGAAAATAGTTCCAGGAGACGATTAAGAGCGAAAGAAAGGTTCTGGAAGAGGGTTTTCAACACCAAAAGAAGTAAAGGTTTATATTTTAGTTAAATAAGAACATGTCTTTCATTATTTTTAGCCGTGTTGGTTTAGTTGCTATGATGAGCAGCTGAATCTAGCTACTCTTGTTTAGCTAGATGAAGCTTTAAACTTATGAATAGCTATATGCTTATGGATTAAGTTTCGTTGGTAAAAATTGCTTGTGTTTGATTTGAATAACCTAGCATGCTATTATTTGTTTATCTATTTGCTTGATTGCATGTTCTGTGTAGCTTAGTGACCATTAAACTGCATGAACCTGTTTACCTAATGATTTAGTGAACATTGAATTGTTAGAGCTAGGATTGACCAATCTTAGTTAGTAATTAGAATAAATAAGCTTAGTTGTGCTAGAGAACGTATATTGTGACCATAATTGCGTTTATACAACAAATCTTACATAACATATTTACATTCATAATTAGTTATGTGTTTAATTATGTGTGAACATACATGGTTTGACATGAATTAGTTAATTATTGGTAAAGTTAGAACTAAATTACTAATACAACTAAAAAAACCAACTTAATAATCCATAATCATTAGCTAGCCATAAGGGAGAAGTGGATTCAAACTAAACAAGAGTGTGTTTTTATCTATTGAATTTGAATTTAAGTTCATCTGATCTTGTAAAATCAGGTAAAACCCCTTTTAAACTTGTTAATAAATTAGGTTAATTTAATAGTAAGTAAATTAATTAGAACACCGTTCCCTGTGATCGACACCCGACTTACCCAAGCTATATTGTAATCTGACTAGGTACACTGCCTATAAGTGCATAGTTAGTTAAGTTTGTTAGGTTATAAATATTAAAATTAGTGAGTACTTTTGTGCACATCACTATGGCACCCGCGATCAAATTGCTTAGTATGCCCAGCATACACCATTGTACGCGCTGGGTACTTGCCTTAGCACTAGTACGCCATGCGTACACATGTGTACGCTCTGCGTACTTCTTTTAACCCTAAACCCATGAATCTTCCAAAGGCCATAACATCTTCGTTATAATTCCGTTTAGGACGATACTTATATCCACAAAGAGGTAATGAGAAGGTTTACACTTCAATGAACTCATACTTGCCTTAAAACTTCTTGAATAATAATCCAATTTCCATAAAAGCCCAAACGGACACTCTACCGAAATACCACTTGACTCCAAAACACAAACCGAACTCCCGGATCATCCAAATTACATTTCCTACACCCAAATGGGTCTAAATATCTTTTCCTCAAAGGCCCTAAGCCTAACGATACTCGGTCTTCGGGTCACCGCCCCGCATTAGGAAATGATTCGAAACAGGGCGTTACAGAAACTATGTGGCTAAAAGATATTCATTAATGACATCATTGTTAAAATTTAATCATTGATGGTACTTTTGAAGGTTCTTGTGATTAAAAGGGTGAAATTACCTCAAGTTGGATCCCAAGTCATGCATGCTCATATGATGTATACTCACTAAGTACCATCACATTTGATAGTTGTTAGAATGTGAAGTCATCATGGTCGATATAATCATATTAAAAGGAAATCTTCTTGATCCATTCGCTAAGTCAACAAGTCTGATAGTAAGACTCGGTCACAAGGCATTTGATTTGAAAATTATTTAACTTAAGAACACTTAATAGTTTGTTTTAATTTGGAAACATATCAAAATATGAATTGTAACCATTTTGGTATTTATTTTTGGAGACTTAATAAAGAGGATTTGTTGCAAGCAAATTTGTGTTACTCATTACTGTGTTTTACTTTGGCATGTTTTCAAAGCACTCCTAGAAAATTTAATTATGGTCAAAACTCTATTGTCGCTGATACTCTCGGGAATGAGTAATTGGAATTTAAGAGTGTCATGAGTGTTAGTTGATTAGACCATACAAGATTGGACATTCCATAAGAGATTGAGCAAGCACTGCGTAAGTACTTAAAATGAGGATTTTAAGTATTGAGAAAACCCACACTTAGAAATTACTTCATGGATCTAGTCACGAGTAAATCTAAGATGATAATATCTTTTATTCTTTAAAATGAGATACATATGGGGTTTTACTTATGAAATATGTTGTGCATTGGTCTGCTCCAACGCTATTCATAACTGGTAGTCATAAAGGGTATGTCCATGTATGATATGACTAGTAGATAATGTTGTATCGGGGTTAGCCCATATACAAAGGTGATATAGCAACATTAAAATAGGACAACTCAACACGGTAACCCCATAGCTTACCAAGTCGATTCTCCTTATCGAATGCAAACCAATCGTGTAAACTCGCAACACAATACTCCCTCTATCCCAAAATTATTATCCATGTACAAAAAATACATACATTAAGAAAACACTAATTACCTCTGACTTTATTAAATGAAATGAAAATTGTACCCTTTTGTTGCATTTAATTCCATGCTTTTGTTGTATTAAATTCCATGGCAGGTTAACTAATAATGAGTGTATTTTGGTAAAAGGGATATTTATTTTTAGAAGTAGGCTATTATTTTGGGACAAACCAAAAAGGAGACATGGACTATTAATATAGGACAAAGGGAGTATATTATAACAAGAAGATCATCCATACAAATCCTTATGCAACATATGTAACATCCCAAAAAGAGGTATAATTCACTGAGCTTAATCTTTTATGTATTTGTCAAGACCAGTCCTTATTGAGAAAAGGTGGCAATTGAGTACACGAGGCGTACGCATGTGTACGCATAGCATACTCATGCACTTTGCATGATCGCGGAGGACACCTAGGACACTAGGTGTACTAGAGGGTACATTGGGCGTACTAGGCTTAGAGTAAAACCCTAATGCCCTTTTGTGCCCCTATTTAAGGAGCATGATGGCCTCATTTCCATCCACCATTTCCAGCCTCCAATCTCCTTCAAACACTAATTCAATTCGTATTCCTAGCCTGTGTGAGTGTTTGTGGCTCATTTGAGTGTTCTTGTGAAGCTTTTGGTGAAGAAGGAGCCTTGAAGGAAGGATAGATTGTGCTTCTAGTTCTTGGATCTGAGTTCTACTCTTGTTGGTGCACCTTCCAGAGGTATCAAGTTCGAAACTTGCTCATTGTTGTGTTAGTTCATGTTTTGGGTCCATTTTTAGAGTTTTATGTCCCAATTTTGGAGCTTTATGGGTTTTGTGAACTCCAGAGCATATCTCCTGTCCTTTTAAGTGTATTTAGTTGTCTAGATTCATAAAAATGGGAACTTGGTTGTCTAAACCTCTCTATGCATGAGTTATGTGGACCTTTGTGTTGAAAAGGTTAGAGTTTGTGAGTTTGGGACTTTTCCAACCATGCTAAGGCTTAAAGTCCATGACTTTATGAAGTAATAGGCTTTATTCAGCTCAGATCTATAGTTGTAGCATTTGTCTTAACATATTAAGACCAAGTGAAGTGAAGAGTGGAAATCTGAGACGTACGCCATGGTACTCCCAGCTACACGTAACATAGCATTGAGAACCCCTGATGCATGCATGGTTCGTTGTACGCCCATCGTATAGGGCTATACGCCGAACGTACGTGCTGGGTGTTGACTTTCCTTGACTTTTGAGCTTTTGGCCATTTTGTGGACTTTTGGCCGAGGAGGTGAAAAATGGTATTTCACCCTCTTAAGATTTTGTAGAGAGACTCGGTTTAGCATTTTGGGGTTATTAGTATTATTTATTTATTAGAGATGAATGCCACATATTTAGGCGGAGTCTGGACCGGCAGTTCGGGTGCAAGATTGATTCCTTTCCAGCGAGAGGTCAATCCTCTCACTATACTTACTTGTGTGGTAACTTTTGTGTGACCGGAGGGTCTTATTCATGTTATGGACTGGAAGATCTTAAATTATTACTGAACGGAGGGTCTTATCTGTTTATGTGTTATTATGCATTCTGTCTTTGTGACTTATGATGTTATGTTATTTTGTGTATTTATTGAGCTGCGACCGGAGGGTCCATACCGAGACGTGAGACCGGAGGGTCTTCGTTGAGACACATGACTGGAGGGTCCTTATCGAGATTTATCCACGAGAAGCTAATTATTTGTGTATATGGTATTTTGGGGAACTCACTAAGCTTTGTGCTTACATTGTTGATTAAATGTGTTTCAAGTACCTCATAAGATCGCAGGAAGGCACCGACATGAGTGTACACACCAACTTGATGATTAGAGTTTATGTGGATTCTGGGATATTTGACTTTGTTTCATGATATTTTGTATTTGAAAATTACATTTTTGGCATGGGTTGATGCTATTAACTATGTTTTGAGATTTTTTTTTTAAAATGGTTTGAAATTTGAGCTGTTACAACATCCCTGGAAACACGAAAAATGCAATACAATTATAGTTAAGGGTGCATCCCTTGCATCCAATGGAAAACTGCATAACCTAGTCAAAGAAGTAAGTATCTGAACTCTCTGGTCTATATATAATAACCCCAATACACATTGGTAAGGTTAGAACTTTCTCACCACATACAGTTTAGTAATACTTCAAACTGACATCCAACTTAGGCATCAGATAGAAATATTGGGGGTCCATCCCTCGTCATCGCTTTCTAACCTAGCATTTCTCTATTGTTTGCAATGTGCCTTTCTGTTTCTGCATTAGAATAAGGGGCCACAAATTTCTACTAGGGATCCAGGAGGCTACGTAGAAACAGTAGACAAAAACTATGTAGTCAACGTTTATTTATTCTTTTTGTCTTTCATGAGAAGCAATATCCTTCGGCCCCTCAATAATTTGGCGTTGACATCTAATATGCCTGGTCGGGTCTCGATTAAAATTAATTTGTTCAATTTAACAGTCATATGTAGTCGTCACAAATATTTATCGGGAAACAAAATGTTGAACTATGAGATTGACCCTTATATATACATGTCTCGAGTTCATACAAATATCTAGAACAAATGAATAATTGATCACTTATCTAAGGGCTAAACTTGACTATGTCAAGAATTTGGCAGTTGCATTGGATGACTACTCCTTGTTGATTGTTAGTGCAATATTTTGATCAAAAAAGTTAACGTTATTTCCAAATGCGGGACTATTGAAAATAGTGTCCAAAGTCATTAACCATTTTGATAATATTTTTAATAATAACAAGGTCCTTTTGGGTTGACCTCATCACCTAAATAACAATAAGAAAATGGAGATAAACAAGTTGTTAATTTATTAAAGGATTAATAAATTAACTAGAATTTATTTAAAAGGTTTTAATTAATTCAAGAATTTGAATATTAATTAAACCAAGAAATTAATTAGAATATTCCATAAGCTTTTGGAGACTCTGATATGGACGAAAATGACAGGTTTCCTTATAAGGAGAAGGCGTGTTTGAATTAGATAAGGATTAATTTTAAGAGTTTGAATCCGTCTAGGATTCTATCTGCAATCTATAAATAGACTGATGTGGGTAAACCATAGAGCTTTTGATTACCTTGTAAAAATTTTCCACCACTCATCTCTTTTCTCCATAACCAAAATTCTACCCCCGGTTAGTAAAATTCGTATAAACCCTAGATTAGGGTTTGATCCTTCATCTATTGCGACAAACTGGCAGGGTGTATGCCATGGAGAAAAAAAAATACATGGTGAGATTTACGTGATAAAGGAATGTATGTGTGTAGGTTTAGATTTTGCAATGACATGGTATGGTTGAATGGGTTTTAAAGCGGGCGATATAGTTTTTTGGAATGACAACAATGTAGGATTTTGGGTTTTGCATGTGATTTTCGGATTCCATAGCCTTTGTAATCCAACTTCAGTTCTGATTTCCGCAATGATAACGATGGAATTGGTTATAGCCCAGGACATGAAAGTTGTAGGTCTATCTTATTTCCACATCTCGTTCAATCGCCTGAATCGGAGTAATGAGCAACCAAAACAAAACACTTAGGTAATGTCAATCTATCCCACAACATGATTTTTGCGCATAACATTGTCCCTTTTGTCCAACACATTTGTATTTCACCTTTCAATCTTACAATTTTCATCAACTTTTATAATATAACGTTTTCATCATATTTATCATCTACACGAATAATTTAAATAATCATCAAAATAACATCTTAGACAAAGAAATGGTCGTTTGTTATATTAGCAAATAAACATAATGCTAAATCGACTGAACAAGCTGCATGTTTAAAAATCAACGCATTCCAAACTTGTATGAAAAAAGTTATATAGCTATTTAAAGATGAGTAAAATTTTTACACAAAATAAAACCAACCCTAAAAACAGAAATTCATCTAATTCTTAACCAATTAAGATGTTTTTAGAACCTAAAATGTAGCCAAAACCAATGACTAAATGCCTAGAAAATATCAATTCATTCTGAGCTCGTACAAAAAAATTATGACGGTAAGAACTTAACCCAACTTCCAGTTCCCCTTGAATTTCTATTCTAGTTCGATTCGGTTCCAATAGTTATTTAGCTCATAGCTAATCGATGTATTAAAACATGTACATATCCATCTCCAACAACATCATCATCTTGTTTTGCAACTTCCTCTTTAAATGCAGGGCAGAAATCTCTAGAACATGAATCGCAAAAAGAATCGCACCCACAAAAACCTTGATAGTGTCCGATAAGTCATGTCAAAAAGCATCTTGAAGCTCATCATATACACCACCTTCCCTTATTTGGTAGCAACCGTAAGAGTGGAGGGAGTCATATAGAGGGGTGTCGAACTCCACTTCGGTCGCCTTCTCCAACACAATGACAAAGAAAGAGAAAAAACAAGATTTTACCAAGGAAGACATAAAACCTTCGTATGCAAAATGTAGTGTTTCCATGCCACATCATTTTTCACATCACCGTTGCCAAGCTCTTGACATCCCCACGCCCACCTAAATGAATGAATTAAGACACCAATATCTTAACGAAATTCCATCACTATTCAACCAAGCTTAATCCGTCCCTAAAAACACGAATTTACCTTTTACCAAAGATTAGATCGATAAACAAAGATCTAATCACCATGTCGGCTTGGAAGTTGATGCACGCCTGTTGTGCTGAGAATCCCAACATAATTATCCATAAGATCCCTAGACATTTAATCAATCTCCATTTCCACGAGAACTTCATTCTTATGCATATTGAGAGAGAGAGAGAGAGAGAGAGAGAGAGAGAGAGAGAGAGAGAGAGAGGGGTGCAAAGACTTCGAACTAACACGTACAGCAAAATAACAAACTACATGGAAGGCGTAACAACTTTATATATATGATATTTTTTCGTAGAAAACTTTTTTAAGGTAGGCCGTTCGACCAACGATAATGAAAAAGTGATCATGTGGATATATGATTGATTACAATCAATGTAGGAGGCTCCAGGGAGCGTTATCGTAAAATAATAATAAAAAATAAAACAATTTTGTTGATTGTTACTTGTTGTCTACTTGTTAGGTAATCCTTTTTAATAACATTTATTGTAAATAAATCTACCAACCACGTAATTAATACTATAATACAACTCTTTGATTTTTGATGTCGTAGAAAAATTGAAGTCATTAAATGATGAGTGACAGTAGCAAAAAGAATATACATACACACAAACACATAACAACTGATACAAGTGAATGATGATGAATTGACTGACAAAACTGGTGCTGGTGGTACCTCCACCTCTTCATCCCTTTTGCACCATCTTCTTCCTTTTTCATTAATGCTACTACAATCCTTAAATATCTCTCACCTTAAATTTCCTACCAATCATTATAGGGTTACAACTCTTAATGCACGCAGTACAACACCCATATTATTCACTAAAAACCTTAAACATATGCTCCACACCAAACTACAACATCCATGTCTTTCGATCGACTGATTATATCTAATATATATACTTACGTATATGATTATGAAGCTTTAGAATTTTCTAAAACAAACTTGTTACTTTTGGCGTTTTCCATTATGGATAACTACATTCAAAATGGTAATCATTTACTAGAGATAATGCATGTTACCAGAAGTCACCTTATATCTGGCAGACACGACATGTTTATATCTAGAATCTACGCATTAAAAACATATTCCAATGATTTAACACAAAGATCTTAACTTCCAAATGCAATCCAAAATATATTAAGAACCCAAAGACATATATTTAAACAAATATACTCGAATCCCACACTTGAATCTGCAACAAACACTAGTAATGAGTCTCGCCATGTTTCACAGCCGTTTATCAAACAGGCATCAGATAATTTTAAGATCTAAACACATAACTTGCACAAAACAGTTCAGAAGACCAAGTTCCCATCAGAAACATATATATATATATATATATATATATATATATATATATATATATATATATATATATAAACTAGGGTTTTGATTTGAAGTTGAAAGGGTCAAAGGGAAGGACTTACGGTAAAAAGCAAGTGTTGTGCTTTTGATGATGATGATCAACACAAAGATCTCTGCTTTTGGGAATGAATCATCACCCCAGTACTGCAAAAAGCATAATGGCTTCAACTATATCCAATAGTCAAAACCAAAAGCATAGAAAGCACACATACACACAAAACTCACAGTAGCCATGATATGTAACAGTTCGTTTTCTTGGTGAATAGTATAACGACTGTTGGAGACTAATATAGAGAAAAGATTCAAGACGGTTTTACAAAGAGATACCAACAGAGCTCCGTTGACAGTATGCCCACCTCCCGGACTAAATTACCCACTAGTTGCAACAGAGAGAGAGAGAGAAGAAGAAAAAATCTTGAGTTAGATTCTTTGTTTTTCTTCATATCAAACAACGAAACCCTAATTACACACATAGACACACACACGCACTATAGTTACTTTATGTTTTTCCTATAGTGAGCTTTGATCAATGAATAGGGAGGTGGACAGAATGCCAAAGAAATCTGCAGGAAGCCCTTTATTAAACCGCCATGAATTAAAGTCGGGAGTATGAAATACCCTAATACCATAAAAGCACACACTCAAACACTACGGTATACACATATAAAGAAAGATGTTTGAGAGAGGAAGAAGGGAGATGGGTGTTTATTTATTTAAGATGATGATGATGAGAGAGAGTAGTATAGAGAGAGAAGACAGCATAGTGAATTAGAGGGTTAAATAATTAAGAGGGGTGGAGGACTGGAGGGTCATCTTGATAACAGTGTAGTATTCCTTTTTTTCAGAAGATCACTTGTAAACAACGCAATGAGAATTGGACATGTTGCTGGATTAGAGAATTTAGACCTTGGAAAAGGTGGTTAGCCATAATTATTCAACCACAAGCTCTCTGTCACGATTATGATGAGAGAAAAACCAACATATCATGGGTCTTTTCTTGTTTGCATAAAATCAATCACACTCTAAAGATTCTATCTACCACATAGATACAGTGAGAGGTGTGCAAAAGCTATATGAAACCCACCTAAAGAAAAGCTAAGAGAAAGTGTGAAAAGTTGCAGGATTTGAGGTTTTTAGGTAATGAAAAATGGAACACATCATCAAATTCACAAAGGATATCAACAATATTCGAATCCGTTTCAAGATGAACTAGTTTTATGACAGTTGATATATAGCTTTATTCTATATCAAATATAGTATCATGGTTATTTATTTGGTCTTGTTTCTGTATATAAGATTTGGAAATCTTTTCGTACGCTCAAAAATGAGCAAATCTTTTTCTTCTAATAACAATATTCTCCAACAAAAAGAAATAAGCTTTTTATTGGCTTACATGTGTTCACTGAGTAAACTAATTAAAGAGGTTTACATTTAACGCTTCCTAATACCACAATTATGCGTCTACTGTAAAATTGAGTTAGCAGGCGTTATTAGTTGTTTTTAGGGTTACTTTGCTTAACCAAAAGCCTTAATTAAAAAATGTTTTGATTCTTTAGAAGATCTTTCACATAAAACTGCCTTAATTAAAAATGTTTGATTCTGTAGAAGATCGTCTTTTACATAAAACTACATGGATTTATTACGGTAAAAGGTTATAAAAATGATGTTTCACAAGCAGGGCCAGGGACTCCTGAATATTCAAATGCCCTGGACGAACCGAGGAAAAAAAACCCTTAGTTCTTAACGTGGAACGAATAAAATTACATAAGCTGTTTTTTTTTTTTTTTTATAAAACAACGATAAACTTGATAGCAATAAAAATAGCAAAATCATAGTATTTTAATGAGTACCGACTAACTGTTCCGGACCGGATATTTTATACTACAATTTCACTAAAGATATAATTTTTTAGTAAAATGAAGATTTTAAATGTTAGTTTGGTCATTAGTAAAATGTGACAAAAATCTACTTTTTTCTTTCAATCCGTTCAACGATTCCCTATTGATAACTAGAATTCGTCACTATCATTATCTTTTTGGAAGTCATTATAAATTAGTGAAACAAATGGATGCATAGTGTATTAAAAGTCAATAAAAATAAAGTAATTAATCTTTTACAAAATTACTTAATGATTTACTAAAATATTACATGATAAATCTTGCAATTTTGTTCTTAATGGATGCAAAAAATAATAATAATAATAATAAATAAATAAAAAATAAAAACACGAGAATTTAGTAGAAGCACACAAAGAAAGTTAACACAATTAAAAAGAACAGGCACGCTTGAAGGGATTCGAGCCCTAATAGTTTGGATACGCGCACTTGAAGGGCGACGCTTACTGTTTGGACCATAAGTAATTTATGCCTTTCTTTGAACAATTTATTATTTATATAAATATTAAATAAACAATAAGACCAAATCTAAGGCCCTATTTTTTTTGGGCCATGTGCGGCTGCCTACCTTGCCCCCTCTTAAATTCGGCCCTGTTCACAAGTACATTGAATTACGCAAATGCGTGATTTTAAAAACTAGACCAAACTAACCGGTTGAACCGGAAAACGGTCACTGGTTTTCTCAGCTCAAAAACTCTTTGTTTTTAAATCAATAAAAACCAGCTGGTTTACCAAAAATCTGGTTCAACCAGCCCGATCCAACCACTAAAAATCCGGTTTTTATATGAAAATCTTAACTTTAAAACATAGGCAAGCACATGTATCTGATAGAACCAAGCTACTTGACCCTTCTTTTTTATATAAGCAAGTTTAAAACCTTTTTAGTTACAACTAGGAAGAATTAGGATTGTTTAATGTAAGCGTTAACTTATTCATTTTTTATAATACAAATAACCATTTCTTATTCTATCTTGCACTCGACATGGGATATGTTGGTGTTAATCCAAACCAAGTCAAAATCAAATAATTAAATTTATGGGTATTTTAGTCATTCTTGTAGTTTTCTTTATTTTTTTTAAAAGTTTGAATAAGTAAAGGTCATGTAGGTGACATTTATTTTGGAGATTTTTACAATAGTTTAGATATGGGTTAGTTGACTTTTGTTTTGTTGCTTTGACTAAGTAGACTATTAGTGGGCAGACGTTCCAAGTTTTTAGGATAAGTTTGGTTATTTATTTACATATGTTGTTGTTTTGAATGATAATATAATAGAAGAAGTTTTACTTTGAAAGTAATATTACTAGTGTCAATACAAATTGGTGTTTTGATTGTTTAGAGTGTGATTTCGGGACCCAGGAGGCTGATTTCCAACACTTGGTATCAGAGCTAACAAGGGCGGTTCTTGGTTGTGATATGTTCATGTTCTGTTGTGGCGTTAATGGCTCACAATGGTGTTGACAGATGAAGGTCCGGTTGTGGTGGTTCGATCCTAGAGATGGCAGCCGACAGTTGTCGAGGAAGAAAACAAGCAAGCAGGTCGATAGGAAGAAAGCAAACAATAAAAATGAAAGAAAGCACCAAGGCTGGCCACATTTGGTGATCAGGAGAATGAATGAAAGCAAGTAGCATGGTCGGTCACATCTATTGATTAGAAGAAATACGTAGGAGCAGAAGGTTGTTGTATGTTAGCAAGCAAGAAATAAGAAACAAGCAGCAATCAAGGATGAAAGAAAAGAAGCAAGGCCCGAGAAAGCAAAAAATTCCAGCAAAGACTGCTAAAGCCCGTCTCCGGAAAAGTTTAGCGATGGCGAGAAGACCGAGACCAAAGGCGGTAAGCAAGATCGTGAAAGATCTAGTATGCCCAAGACTCATTATAGAATGATATTGTTAATAATATATGATCCTATAGAGTCACATCATATAGCAAGTTACCGTCAATTGTATATTTATTAATATAATTTGATCATTAATAAATATATCAAAACTTGTTTTTAATTGAAAAATTATTATTTCATGGAAATAATATTTTACTAATTGAGAATTTATTATTTGTCGAAATAATATTTATTGGAGAAATATCAATTTATGAAATATATTATAAAGTATGATTATTTATAAGTTATATTTATATCTTAATAGACTAGTTCAATTTATATAGAAGGTAGTTTTATATAAAATAAGCTAGTTACAATTTATATAAAAGATAGTTTTATATAAAATGAGATATTTATATATAACTATATATAACTATATATATATATATATATATATATATATATATATATATATATATGTTGGGAATTCTTTATAAAAAAATGATTGACTTTTATATAGATAACATGTATATATAAACTAGTCATGAGACAACTTTTGTCTTCTATTGTGCCTAGCTTTTTCGAAAAATGAAGGGGAGACCAAGCATGGTCTTCTTTTGAATTGTTTAATCAATTCATGTCATGCTTAGAACAAAGTTGTCCATACTTTTGCTTTATTGTCTCCCTTTCACATTTTGGTCATTATATAAGGAAGGACGTGGAAGACATTTGAAACAAGTTTTTGCATAAGTTTTCTCTCTTCTTTTAAAGGAAAAGCCGTGAGCATGAGGGGCTCCAAGGGGTTGCCAAATTTTGGAATTTGAAGACTCTTCTTTTCCTCCATTCTCTTGTATTTTGATGTTAGCCAAAGTCTCTTTGTTGCTTCACCTTTGAACATATATTTGGGATATATTTCAAAGGCTTATGAACAACAAATCACAAGTGTATACTAGTAGATTTTGATGGTTTTACTCTTGCTTGGTGGATATTTCTAGAGAACTCTTGTTTTAGAGTTTCATGCCATATTTCATCAATTTCCAACCTCCTGTGAGGATCAAAGTCTTCAAAGGTTGTTATGTTTTCCCTTCTATGGTTGTCTTAATCTTTCTAACTCTTGTAAAATGATCCTTGGTGGGTAAAATAGTTTTAGTTTTATTCAACATTTTTTAAATCTTCCATTGTAATTTTTTACTGGTTATGAAACCAGATTTTTGAATAAAAACCCAACAGATCGGTGGTTTGCCTGAGAAAGAAAGGCTGAGTACCAAAGTATGTGATAGAAAGAAAGAAGGTTAGCAGGAATAGTTTGGATTAAAGGGGGAGTGTTGGTGTTAATCCAAACCGAGTCAAAATCAAGTAATTGTCTTTAGGGGTATTTTACTCCTTGTAGTTTTATTTTTTTCTCTAAGAGTTTGAATAAGTAAAGGCCATGTAGGCCACATTTATTTTGTAGATTTTTAGAATAGTTTAGATAGGGGTTAGTTGGCTGCTGTTTTGATGTTGCTTTTGTTGGATTAGTGTCTAAGCCTGTAGCCATATTTGGTAAGTACTTGACCCAGTTGTACATGGTCCTTTTGGGTTGCCTTCACCAAAGCAACTTGACTTGAGAAATAAATAGAGAAAGAGGTTATTATGATTTATTAATATATTATAAGAATAATATATTAAAGGAGAAATCATATTTGTTTAATTAATATTGGTCAATAATTAATTAAGAATTAATTTTATGATCAAGTGTAATTAATTAAACTAGAGGGGCTGAATTGTAATTATATGATAGTTGCAAAGTAGGGAAATGGTTACCCTAGATATAGATTGGACGAATTCAAGGGATAAGGAATCTTGAAATCGTCCAAGGATAGGGATTTCAAGGCTTATCTTTTGGTTACTTGGTGGGCAAGCAACTAGATAAGGATAAGGACTGAAACCCTAATCTCTACCCTATATAAAGACCCCTAAGGCTATAGAAATCGTCCACTTGATCCCTAGGGTTCCTAGAGCTGATTTCTACCTCCTTTCTTCTCTCTCTCTGCCTCTCCATTTGCTTGTGATGTTTGTGAGCCATTAGAGTTACTACACTTGTGGTACTTGCTTTCAAGACTTAGGGTTTGAAGATTTGAGTTGTTATTGCAATATAACAACAAGAGGTATGTGATCTATCCTACTATATGAATTTCTAAAATACTAGGAACATGCTAGGGTTCTTCATGTGTTCATAATGTTATGTATCTAATAGAGAAAAACATAGATCCAAATCTAGGGTTGCATGCACACATAGGATTGTTTGTACAAAACCCATAAGTGGTATCAGAGAATTTGGTTAATTTGTTTTCAATTAGTATTATACAATTGTATGAACTTGACATATTAGGGTTTATAGCCAATAAACCCTAGGAGGCAAGATTTTCGAGATTAGGGTTCCTAAACCTTAAATTGTGAAATTTTGGTGAGGGTTTTTTCTAATCCTTTCTTTAAGTCCCAAGATTTCGAAATCTAGGGTTTGCAAACCCTAGGATTTTCGAGATTAGCCTTCTCCCCAAGATAAGATCCTAAATTTTAGGGATTTGGATAATCTCATATCTTGTAATTATCTTTTAATGGTTAAATATGGTAATTAAAAATTTTGAATTATCCCATCCCATGATTTTCGAAATTTAGAGGGATTAAAGGGACTAGGATAAGTTAATTGTTTAAGTGGTAATTGTCCTTTATGATTTAATAATCCCTTATGATTTAATAATTTAAATTAATAGTTTAATTCAAGATAATTATTAAATCAAGAGTTTTAATATTTAAAATTTTAATTTAAAAGGTCTTAAATTTCAAAAATTTTAAATTGAGATTAAAACCCTAGTATTTTGAAATGTTTAAAATACACCCTGTACTATTATATTATTACAAGATTAATAAATATATATATGTATAACTAAAATGCTAGTCTTACCGTTAGTAGACCTCATTCACGAAGCCGATCTATAAGGGGGGTATAAGGTTATGGCCTATAAAATAGCCATTTAATGCGTATCCACTCTTACCCACCGCTTCCTTAATTGGTGGAGGGTCGTTAGCCGAACGGGTAGGATAGGGCAATCCTCTCTTCATTAATAAGTATAATGAATCAATGTAAAGTAACTAAACATTTTCAAATTCCCAATCCTAGTTACTTTAGGAAAAAGTGAATTGATGCAATCCCATGAAATTACACTTTGCACCCTTGCTAAGAAGTTAGTGGAGCGTGTGTGGTTAACCGGCACCCTAATTGGTTCTAAGAAAAGGTGGAAAAGGGTGACTCATTGTTAGTCATAGTTCGATGGAGTGTGTGTGGTTAACTGGCACATCGAATAGGTGACTGTAACAATGAGGGCACCATGTACATTTGCATGGTTATTCACACCCACTTTGTGATCCTCAGCATCCCAGTCACAAACGAGAGGGGCATATCGAGATTTAAACATGCCATTGAAAAGTTCAATGAATCTCAAAGGAAATCTAGGAATTCTCAATACATTTAAAACTTAAGCCTTTATGTTTTTCATGGTGAAGAATTAGTGAATCGTCATTCACTTACCTCCAAATTATTTGCATATTGGATTACGACATCCCTTTTCTAATGTGTAAATAATGTTGTTGGGTCCTAGCCCTAATTTTTCATTTTATGTGTTTAATTAGGGATTTAATTCTAATCAAACTTTGTTCCTTTCTATTTGTAAATGTCTAACGTGAACAACGTTGCTGCTAGCTCATTCTCGCTAATGAGCCTATGTCAAAAGGTGACATTTGATGGATCAAACTTTAGCGAATGGATAAGATGCATTCTCACGATTGCTCGCTACGAGGACAAAGAGTATGTCCTCGACGAGAAGCTTGAAAAGATCAATCCGGAAATCGCTACTCCCGAAGAAATGGCCGTCTTTGAGACCCATGAGCGTGATGCAACGAAAGTTCATTGCATTATGCTAGCCACAATGAACGCCGAACTCCAAAAGTCCTATGAGGACATGTATCCGTACGAAATGCATCAAGACTTGATGGAGAGATACCACCAAACCGCAAGGCAAGAGAGCTATGAGATCATCACGAACATGATCACCGCTAAGATGGGAAGTGAAGAGTCTCTAACCGTGCACTTGCAAAAGATGCAAAGGTATGTTGATCGTCTTCGCAAGTTAAATGTTAACTTTGGGGAAGATTTGGCAATCAACATCGTTCTTCACTCCTTGCCCTCGTGCTACAACCAATTTAGGATGACCTACCATATCAACAAGGAAGAGGTCACCCTAAGTAAACTCCAAGGGCTCCTAAGGACTACTGAGAGCAACCTCAAGGACAAGTTTGTTGCATTAACTCCCACTCCACCCGCTGCTCCTGTTTTGGCTATTGGGCAAGGGAGGGGCAAGAAGAGGAAGGCTCCTTCAAAGAGCCACCACAAGGGAAAGTTCAAAGATGGTTCCTCTTCTAGTGGGACCAAAGTTGGTCCTGCCAAGCCCGACTCGAACCCAAAGGAGAGTGCCACCACTGCCACAAAATAGGGCATTGAAAAAGAAGCTGCCCGGGATATCTGCAAGCCATCAAGGATGGGAAGATCAAGCCATCTTTCGCAGGTATTTGCATAATTAAATCTAATGATTCATCGCATGCTATTTCTTGGGTTCTTGATACAGGATGTGGTTATCACATATGTTCTGATTTGCAGGGACTAAGAAGAAATAGGGATGTGGAGCATGGAAGAATAGATCTAATCATGGGGAACAGAAGATCATCGTCTGTCACCAAGATTGGAGTGTATTCTCTAGTGCTTAGTAATGGATTAGGTTTAGATTTAAATAGTTGTTGCTACTCGCTAGATATGGCAAGAAACATCATTTCATTTCATGGTTTGTTTAAACAAGGATTTAGATATTCGTTTAATAATGAGAATGGTTTGATTTATGCTTATCTAAATGGTGATTTATATTTTGAAGCATTGCCTTGTATTGGAATTTATGAAACTGTTATGGTTGTGGATAACCTAGGAAATGATGTATTATGTATGGATTCTTCCAAAAGTATGGATAAAGCATGCTTGTGGCATTGTCATCTTGGACATGTCAACAAGAAACGCATAGCCCAACTCCAAAAGGATGGAGTGTTGGAGTCATTCGACCTTAGGGACGATGACACGTGTGAGTCTTGTTTACTTGGAAAGATGACTAAGTCACCCTTCACTGGCACTTGTGAAATGGGTGAGGGTTTATTGGATCTCATACACACCGACGTGTGTGGGCCCTTTAGATTGACCACAAGGGATGTGAACCGCCTCTACGTGACTTTCACCGATGATTATAGTAGATATGGGTATATTTACTTAATCAAGCACAAGTCGGAAACGTTTGAAAGTTCAAAGAATTCAAACATGAAGTGGAGAATCAATTGGGCAGGAAAATCAAGATGCTTCAATCCGATCGAGGAGGAGAGTACCTAAGTCTTGAGTTCCACGACTATCTCAAGGAACGCGGAATAGTTTCGCAATTGACGCCACCTAGGACACCATAGTTAAATGGTGTGGCAGAGAGGCGTAATCGAACCCTGTTGGACATGGTTCGTTCCATGATGAGTCGTGCTTCACTACCTATCTCATTATGGGGGTATGCCTTAGAAACTGCCGCCCATATCCTTAACTTAGTCCCGACAAAGAAGGTTGCCAAAACACCTCACGAGATGTGGACAGGGAAAGCTCCCTCGTTGGCACATATCAAGGTTTGGGGTTGTGAGGCTTTCCTAAGACGAGAGACTCATGACAAGATTGAACCTCGTAGTGAGTGATGTATTTTCATCGGCTACCCACAGAAATCCTTTGGATATCTCTTCTATAGACCGAGTGACAATGTTGTCTTCGTTGCGAGGAGAGGGGTTTTCTGAGAGCGAGAACTCATAAGCCAAGGAGACAGTGGGAGGCAAATCGATCTTGAAAAGATTCAAGAGTCGAGTGATGAAGGAACCTCTATCGTTGGCGCTCAACCCGAGGAGGAAACTCCGGTTGAACCGATTGACGAGTCCTTACCTCTTAGACGTTCCGAACGAGTTAGATTTCAACCCAGTTTTATGGTTTTCATATTACTACTGAAGGGGACACGTATATTAGTGATGGTACACTAATAAATCCAGATGAACCTAATAGCTATAAGGAAGCCATGGCAGGCCCAGAGTCTACAAAATGGAAAGAGGCGATGGATAACGAGATTCAGTCCATGTATGACAACCAAGTTTGGAATTTGGTTGACAGTGTGCTCGGAGGTAAGACGGTTGGGTGCAAATGGATCCTCAAGAAGAAGACCAACGTGGATAGGAATGTGCACACATATAAGGCGCGATTGGTTGCGAAGGGCTTTACTCAAACTCCCGGAGTTGCCTATGATGAGACCTTCTTGTCAGTTGCTAAAATAAAGTCTATTACGGTGATGCTAGCCATTGTTGCATTTCATGATTATGAGATATGGAAGATGGATGTCAAGACCGCTTTCCTTAATGGGAATTTGGATGAGGATGTTTACATGGCTCAGCTAGAGGGTTTTGTCGATACGAAGCATCCCAATAGAGTGTGCAAGCTTGAGAAGTCCATTTATGGACTTAAGCAAGCATCTCGCAGATGGAATCTTTGCTTCGATGAGAAAGTCAAAGAGTTTGGATTTGTACGACGTGAAGATGAATCATGTGAATATGTCAAGGTCAGTGGGAGTATAGTTAGCTTCCTCGTTTTGTATGTCGATGACATACTACTCATAGGAAACGACATCCCGACTCTGCAGGAGGTTAAGTCCTGGCTCGGGAAGTGCTTCGTTATGAAGGACCTCAGAGAGGCTTCCTATATTTTGGGAATAAGGATAGTGAGAGAGCGAAGTAAGAGACGAATAAGACTTAGTCAGAATACATACTTGGATAAAGTACTAAAACGTTTTAGTATGGAAAACTCAAAGAAGGGAGAATTACCGATACAAAGTAATGCCAAGTTGAATAAGACTCAAAGTCCGAGTACCGAAGCCGAGATTGTTCTCCATTCCTTGCCCGCATGCTACAACCAACTTAGGATGACCTACCACATGAATAAGGAAGAGGTCATCCTAAAAAAACTCCAAGGGCTCCTAAGGACTGCTGAGAGAAACCTTAAGGACAAGTCTGTTGCACCAACTCTCAATCCAACCGCTGCTCCTGTTTTGGCTATTGGGCAGGGAAGGGGCAAGAAGAGGAAGGCTTCTTCGAAGAACCACTGCAAGGGAAAGTCCCAAGATGGTTCCTCTTCTATTGGGACCAAGGTTGATCCTGCTAAGCCCAACCCAAACCCAAAAGGAGGTAGAGTACCATCATTGCCACAAAATAGGGCATTGGAAGAGAAGCTGCCCGGAATATCTGCAAGCCATCAAGGATGGAAAGATCAAGCCATCTTTCGCAGGTATTTACACAATTAAATCTAATGATTCATCCCATGTTATTTCTTGGGTTCTTGATATAGGGTGTGGTTACCACATTTGTTATGATTTGCGGGGACTAGGAAGAAATAGGGATGTGGAGCTTGGAAGAATAAATCTAATCATGGGAAACAGAAGATCGTCGCCTGTGACCAAGATTGGAGTGTATTCTTTAGTGCTTAGTAATGGATTGAATTTAGATTTAAATAATTGTTGCTACTCGCCAGATATGGCAAGAAACATCATTTCTTTTCATGGTTAATTTAGACAAGGATTTAGATATTCGTTTAATAATGAGAATGGTTCTATTTATGCTTATCTAAATGGTGTTTTATATTTTGAAGCAATGCCTTGTAATGGAATTTATGAAACCGTTATGGTTATAGATAACCTAGGAAATGATGTGTTGTGTATGGATTCTTCCAATAGTATGGATAAAGCATCTTTGTGGCATTGTCGTCTTGGACATGTCAACAAGAAGCGCATAGCCCAACTCCAAAAGGATTGAGTGTTGGAGTCATTCGACCTTAGGGAAGATGACACGTGCGAATCTTGTTTACTTAGAAAGATGACCAAGTCACCCTTCACTAGCACTTGTGAGAGGGGTGAGGGTTTATTGGATCTCATACACACCGACGTGTGTGGGCCCTTTAGATCCACCACAAAGGATGGGAACCGCTTCTACGTGACTTTCACCGATGATTATAGTAGATATGGGTATATTTACTTAATCAAGCACAAGTTAGAAACATTTGAAAAGTTCAAAGAATTCAAACATGAAGTGGAGAATCAATTGGGCAGGAAAATCAAGATGCTTCGATCCGATCGAGGAGGAGAGTACTTAAGTCTTGAATTCCACGACTATCTCAAATAATGCGGAATAGTTTCGCAATTGACGCCACCTAGGACACCGCAGTTGAATGGTGTGGCAGAAAGGCGTAATCGAACCCTGTTAGACATGGTTCATTCTATGATGAGTCGTCCTTCGCTACCTATCTCATTCTGGGGGTATGCCTTAGAGACTGCCGCCCATATCCTTAACCGAGTCCCTACAAAGAAGGTTGCCAAAACACCTCACAAAATGTGGATAGGGAAAGCTCCCTCGTTGGCACATATCAAGGTTTGGGGCTGTGAAGTTTTCGTAAGACGAGAGACTCACGACAAGCTCGAACCTCGTAGTGAGCGGTGTATTTTCATCGGCTACCCATAGAGATCCTTTGGATATCTCTTCTATAGACCGAATGAAAATGTTGTCTTTGTTGCAAGGAGAGGGGTTTTCCTAGAGCAAGAACTCATAAGCCAAGGGGACAGTGGGAGGCAAATCGATCTTGAAGAGATTCAAGAGTCGAGCGATGAAGGAACCTCTACCGCTGGCACTTAACCCAAGGAGGAAACTTCGGTTAAACCAATTGACGAGTCCTTACCTCTTAGACGTTCCGAAAGAGTTAGAGTTCAACCCCAGTTTTATGGTTTTCATATTACTACTGAAGGGGATACGTATATTAGTGATGGTACACTAATAAATCTAGATGAACCTAATAACTATAAGGAAGCCATGGCAGGCCCAGAGTCTGCAAAATGGAAAGAGGCGATGGACAGCGAGATTCAGTCCATGTATGACAACCAAGTTTGGAATTTGGTTGACAATGTGCCTGGACGTAAGACGGTTGGGTGCAAATGGATCTTCAAGAAGAAGACAGATGTGGATGGGAATGTGCAAACGTGTAAAGCACGATTGGTGGCGAAGGGCTTTACTCAAACTCCCGGAGTTGACTATGATGAAACCTTCTCACCAGTTGTTAAGATAAAGTCTATTAGGGTGATGCTAGCCATTGCCTCATTTCATGATTATGAGATATGGCAGATGGATGTCAAGACCGCTTTCCTTAATGGGAAGCTAGCTGAGGATGTTTACATGGCTCAGCTAGAGGGTTTTGTCGATGCAAAGCATCCCAATAGAGTGTTCAAGCTTGAAAAGTCCATTTATGGACTTAAGCAAGCGTCTCGCAGATGGAATCTTTGCTTCGATGAGAAAGTCAAAGAGTTTGGATTTGTACAAAGTGAAGATGAATCATGTGTATATGTCAAGGCCAGTGGGAGTATAGTTAGCTTCCTCGTTTTGTATGTCGATGACATACTGCTCATAGGAAACGACATCCCGACTCTACAGGAGGTTAAGTCATGGCTCGGGAAGTGCTTCGCTATGAAGGACCTCGGAGAGGCTTCCAATATTTTGGGAATAAGGATAGTGAGAGAAAGAAGTAAGAGACTAATAGGACTTAGTCAGAATACTTACCTGAATAAGGTACTAAAACGTTTTAGTATGGAAAACTCGAAGAAGGGAGAACTTCTGATACAGAGTAATGCCAAATTGAGTAAGACTCAAAGTCCGAGTACCGAAGCTGAGATAGCAGAGATGAGCCGAGTACCTTACGCTTCCGCGGTTGGCTCAATCATGTATGCTATGACTTGTACTCACCCTGATGTGGCCTTTTCTTTGAGCATGGTCAGTAGATATCAAGGGAACCCTGGCAAAGCGCATTGGACCGCGGTCAAGAATATCCTTAAGTACCTTCGGAGGACCAAGGAATGGTTTTTGGTCCTCGGAGGGAGTGATGAATTAAAGGTGCGAGGGTATAGTGACGCCAGCTTCCAGACCGACAGGGATAACTACCATTCGTAGTCGAGCTGGGTCTTTACCCTTAATAGAGGAGCAGTGACTTGGAAAAGTTCCAAGCAAGAAACCGTAGCTGATTCAATATGTGAATCAGAGTACATTGCAGCGAGCGAAGCATCAAAGGAGGCGATATAGTTGAAGAACTTCATTGGAGACCTTGGGGTTATACATGCCATAAAGGAGCCTATGGAAATTTTCTGTGATAATGAAAGAGCGGTTGCCTTGACCAAGGAACCGAGGGATCATGGTAGATCTCGACATATCGACAGAAAATATCATTTTATTAGACATCGAGTAGAAGAAGGACACCTCGTAGTTAAGAGGATATCGTCAGAGGATAACCCAGCAGATCCGCTTTTGAAGGGACTGAGTAGGGTTAAGCACTTGCAGCACGCTAGGAGCATTAGGTTGAAGGACGATGTTAGTTTGGATTAGATAGTTTGGAAACTTGTAATAAATAAATGTAATTGACATTTGATGATTAAATAAAGGAGTATTATTTAATGGTTTCTGTATTATGTTAATTGTTTAACTATTTTTTCACTTTGCATGTTTTGACTTCCAGAATGATTGAGTTTATTAAAAATAATCGAATCATTCAAACGGTCCACCGTCATTCATATGTTGGCAATAGGTATGAATGAAGACTGTCATGAATTGGTGTGTAGATTGTTTGAAAGGTATTAGACATAACAAAGGTTTGTTACAACATTCATGAGTGCTTATGAAAAAGGTTTGGGCATTGGAATAAACCCGCGCTTGCTGGAATCACTTTATGGAATGTACCACAAGTGATCGCAAGATGATAATATCATATGGTCTTAAAATCAAGATATATGGTTTATTGTTTACTAATTAATTGTGCATTAATAATGCGAAACCGCATCAGTAAATTGATGTCATAAAACGCATTGTTGTGTATAATTGATTAATGAATAGTAAATGCTTATAAGTCGAAGTTTATCTGTTACTTTTATCCTAAAAGGGTAAAAGCGCTATCAGGGCCCCTTGATGATTTAATTTGACTTATGTGACGGGCTCGGTCAGGACTGAATTGATGTGTTCAATTAAGTTCTATGTCAAATAAACCTGAGATCGAGAAACAAACTGTTGGACAATAAGTATGACAACGTTTCATGAGATTGTCCGCACGATATCTAAACAGAGGACTATACGATCGCTTATCTAAAGGACAGGTTACTGATAAGATCAGAGTTCGACAACATCTTTGAGAGCTACGATTGCTAATCGAGTTGTACTTTCATTTGTGGTTACTAGACTTATCCAAGTGGGAGACTGTTGGATTAGTGTCTAAGCCCGTAACCATATTTGGTAAGTACTTGACCCGGTTGTGCATGGTCCTTTTGGGTTGCCTTCACCAAAGCAACTTGACTGGAGAAATAAATAGAGAAAGAGGTTATTATCATTTATTAATATATTATAAGAATAATATATTAAAAGAGAAATCATATTTTTTTAATTAATATCGGTAAATAATTAATTAAGAATTAATTTTGTGATCAAGTGTAATTAATTAAACTAGAGGGGCTGAATTGTAATTATATGATAGTTGCAAAGTAGGGCAATGGTTACCCTAGATATAGTTTGGACAAATTCAAGGGATAAGGAATCTTGAAATCGTCCAAGGATAGGGCTTTCAAGGCTTATCTATTAGTAAGTAGACGTTCCAAGTTTTTAGGAGAAGTGTGACTATTTTATTTACCCATGTTGCTATTTTGAATGAGAATGTAGAAGAAGTTTTCCTTTGAAAGTAATATTGGTAGTGTCAATACAAATTGGTGTTTTGATTGGTGCTCAGAGCGTATGATTCCGGGTCTGACGACGTTGATTTCCAACTGGATAACAATACGAATAGGATTGTTTGACATAAAACGTTTTCAAACCTAAAACTATGGAACCATAAATTCTTATATATATATATATATATATATATATATATATATATATATATATATATATATATATATATATATATATATATATATATATATATATATAGGTTATAGTATGGATGCTATGTATTATATGGATGTATAGTTGATTGACCAATCATTTTAGTTATTTTAAAAAATTGGTTAATAAATATTATTAAATTAAAATAATAGAAAAACACCATCAAATTTCATTGTAAAGGTATTTTAGTCAATTAAGATAAATTAATAAAAAGGAATATCTCAAATTTTAGGGAATAAATAACTCTCTTGATTATAAAATTTGATTTTGTTTAAATTAATTCGGTTTCAATTCTTCCGTAACTTGTAAAAATAATCGATTTTATGCTATCAGGGTATCATTTTCTTAGAATGATGTTCTATGATAATGTTATTATGTTAGAATATTATTAAGTAATAACAAAATTTCTTATATATTCACAGACATCCAAACTTAAATACAAATTCATATATATATATATATATATATATATATATATATATATATATATATATATATATATATATATATATATTCTTACAAAATAATAGCATTATATATTTTAATTTTATTATAATAGAATGTCCTAAAAATGAATAATATTTTTAAACAAATATAGCATTCTTAAATATATAATTCTTGAACAAATACACTTGATATTCTTCAATGGTCCAAATAATTGACTTGAATCCAATTCTTCTTACGAAAAAGTGATGTATTATCGCCAGAATGTAATTCTTAGTAGAATATATTTATTCTTGAACTCGATTCCAAGTCTTTATTTTGTATGTGTTTGCATGGGAAGAACATCACCATCCCTTATTCTGAAAGAATATTGGTCTTCCTCGTTTTAAAAGAATATACTAAAAATTCGATTATGAAAGAATATTGCCCATATTTTCTTAGCATGTGCTCCTTCAATGGTTTACACTTAAGTTACAAATCAATACATATTAAAGGCATTCCATGAACAACAACATGAATGGATAAAATCAATATTAATATCTTCAGATAAGAATCTTATAGTATGCATGTCATAAGGTTTGCTTCATACCTCGTGTGATGTTGATGTTGTACACCAAAGATATTACCTTCAATTCATAAAAATATCAAAGTAACACAAGAAAATAACAGATAAACCATTGTCTTTTACCTTGCCTGAAACATATCACTTGAAGTAAATTTATTTTCCATTGGGCAATAAATAACTTTGGATTAGATCTAGAAAGATCATTTCATACAAGATCAAACACATTTCTTGTAACATCATGTTTCGAGAAGTTTCTTATTTCGTGATTATGGACAATAAATGGATCAAGTAAAGGCCTTGGGCTTCAAAGGAATACTGTTTATACCCTATTAGATGCTGATAATATTGGTTATGCATTCCGAGCACTTGTTTTGTGTTTTGGAGTCAAAGGGTAAAATAGGAAAAATGATGTTTAAGACTTCTTTCTAGGAATACGGATTTCAGTTCAGTATGCTTTAAGTTAAAAGCAATTAGATAGGATTTTGGGGCTATTCAATACCTTTTTGTGCATATAAAGAACGCCAAAATCGGAGTTGAAATGAAGAGGTTATGGTTGCTTGAGGTTAAGCTGGAAGAAGAGCGGGTGGTAGTACGATGTACATACACTAGGAGTATGTTGGGCATACTAGGTTGAGGAGTCGCATGTTTAGGGCATTATGTTGGCGTAACTTTAGGTAAGTTGGGTGTACCGTTGTAGAGTGAAAACCCTATTTTCATGGTTTTGAGCTCTATTTAAGGGCTCTAACCCCTTGGGGTCCTTCTGAACATCAGCCTCCACCCTATTGAGCCTCAAACTCGAAACCCTAGCCCCCTCAAACAAATCTTGAGTCTTTTTATGTGTTTTGAGTGCATTTTGGATGAAATAGTAGTTCAAGCTTGCTGATTGTTGAAGCTCAAGCTTGTGGATGCAGAGCCTACATTGCTTTTCTCAACCCTAGAAGGTATAAAGCTTGAATCTTGAGGATGCATTTGTTAGATCTAGCCACTCTTGAGTGTTATGAGCTTTTTGGTCACTTTAGTGCATAAAGTCTAGATCTTGAAAGTTTGTGACCTTGTAATGGATAAAGTTTGAAACCTCATTCATCTAAACATCATATTGATTCACATATGAAGTTTGGAGACTTCGAATTAATGTATTAAGTTGAGAAAGATGCATTTTGGTCCCTTTGAGACTTAAATACTAGATCTTGGTTGTTTGGACCATCCTAATGGATAAAGTTTGAAACTTTATTCATTATGGAGCTATTAAGAACCATAAAAATGAGATGTTGGTCCTTATATCCCTTACAAGAGTCAGGATGTATTAACGGATTATTAAGTTAGGGTTTTAGCTTTTCGGCCTTTTCTAGCCAAGGAAAGTCATAAAGGTGGAAACTTTATGACTTAATTCGATGTTTTGAATCTAGATCTGAGTTTGGATGGAAATGCGTTAAGGAATAAGCACTTAATGAGAATGAGGTTGTCCAAATGTTGTACCTTAGGTGTACCAAGGGTACGCTATACGTACCTGGTCAAGGTCTCGTGTTTTGGTCAAGGATGCACTATGTCGTGCATAGTTACTGTGTATGGTTAGAGTACTCAGTCAGTTTGAATTCTTTGACTTTTTGACTTTGACCTTTGACCAAGTTTGACTTAAGGGCATTTTGGGTATTTTGAGTTGTGGTTTATTATTTGGTCACTATATGTTGTATAGGTGACCTGTAGAGTTGGTATTCAGAGAAACATGTTGTTCAAATATTTTGTCAGATTGTGAGGTGAGTTTTCCTCATTGTACATGTGGGTCGAAGGCACCAATGTCGGCCTAATAGGTTATGTATCCTGGTATAGAGGATGTTATTGTGTTGTATCGATCTGATAGATATGTGTCCTGGTATGTGACATCCCCAAAATCTCGGCCAGAAAATACCGATTTTCATTTATGCTTTTAAAATATTTTCAGAGTAAATCCTTTTGATTTGAAAGAGTTGCAGAATTTGTTCCCAAAAACAAAACATGATAAAACAATGTTTACCAAAGCATTTCATAAAAGAAATGTATTTTTCATTATATAATCAAAACTCGGGGTGTCATGTTCCGATACAGACCAATAAGCATAAACGATAACATTACAAGTCATTCAACAAATATATACATATACAGACTTGTAAACAAAACAACTTGATGGTTCATCCATCTTATGCCCTCGCGCCACTTCTTGTAATACAATTAAAACTGAGTGGGTTAGGCTTGGGAGCCTGGTGAGCATATAGGGTTTTCAACCCACAATAAATAATCATATTTAATTTTCACCAACCAACAATAACCCAATTACCCATTCCCGTTATTCTCACTTTATGTCCCTAAAACAACTAACATAAGGGACCTAGTCTAAGAATATTTCATCGGGACGACAACACATGCTTCGGGGGTACCTCAGCAATATAATTCAAATAAGGCAACCATGAGGGGGATGGAGTACAGCGAATGAACACCCAAGTTCATTAACACCTACATGTGGCGAACCTGCTAATGTTTCCACAAGACTATCTAGAATAGCCCGTGGTCGTCATCTAGACTCCGCTAGATGACTAAATCAAACAACAACGAGGCCTCTCATCTGTTTATTACACACCAATTATCTACCCATTTTCTACCCAACATATTAGTAGATAAAATATACATTTTATACATAGTTTTGAAAACCTGTATAGCATGCTTTAATCAATACATATTCCACATAACAGATGAGGCACACACACACATAACACATATCTCATAGAGAATAAATCATATCTATGAAATAGAAGAAAGTGAATACACATTCACACATATAAACAACAATATACCATATACATAGCACGTATTTTATAGAAAATACTTAATATTTATGTGTTAGAAGAAGGTAACTACACGCTCACACCTATAAACAACAATATACTTAATACACTCGAACCAAACTTGTATTATTATCGTGTTTATGAAAGGTAGTATACACTCACTTGATCAGAAGATGATCGTCATTGCATGCGTCATCCGAGCCACTTGCTACAAGTGTCGACACCTTTGGAGTACGCGGGGCCTACCTCGGATCAGACCGGTGACTCCTTCGGATAATGCCTCCGAATTAAAGATTAATTTTAATTACAAAATATTTAATAAACTTCGGAAATTCATAACTTTCGCATACGAACTCCGTTTTCGACGTTCTTTATATCCACGCGAAGGTGAGACTACGCTCTACAATTTCGTTTAGACTCCGTCGGCTAATTTCGATTTTATTTTTATTATTTATTTTTAATAGGCCGCGACAGAAAAACTTCGTTATAAATTCATTACTTTTTCGTTTGACGTCCGTTCTCGCCTAACTTTTTATCGCTTCGATACCAACAACGAGACCTTCGATCCTCGTTTAGATTGCTTCGGCTAAAAACCGCTCGATCTCAAATCGAGTATTTCGGGCTGCACACCGCTAAGCCGAAACTTCGATAAATCATAACTTCCTCATACGAAGTCAGATTTGGGCGTTCTATATATATTCGGAAACCTCGTTTCAACTACTACAACATTATTCAAAGATATCAAGTTTATTTTACACTTAAATTTCGACGCTTATTTTTATTCTTAATTAATCAAACCACATAATTAAGCAATTAAGCACAAAACACATAATACTCAAATAACACAATCTTATTATTTCAAAACGGGTTACAAAGGTTAACCTAGACTATTACATTGCTAAAAATGGCAAGCCCGGAAACACAGGCGTTACAATTCTCTCCACCTTAGAATGATTCCGTCCCCGGAATCACACATCAACAAACAAATGCGGATAGCGACTCAACATGTCACTCTCCGTCTCCCAGGTGAGATTCGGCCCATTTGTGTGTTTCCATCGGACAAGGACTAACCCAACCATTTTGCGTCGCAACTTCTTAGTCTTTCGGTCAAAAATTGCCTCTGGTTCTTTAATCAACCTTTTGTTCTTATCAATTCTCAATTCAGAAATTGGAATTATATCGGGAACTTCTCCCGTGAACTTCCTCAAATAACACACATGAAAAGTGTTGTGAATTTCATTCAGTTCTTCGGGTAATTCGAGCTTGTAAGCTTGGTTCCCAATCCTCTGAAGAACTTTAAACGGTCCAATAAACCTTGGACTCAACTTTCCCCTCCTACCAAATCTTATAAGTCCCTTCCACGGCGAGACTTTAAGCAAAACCGAATCTCCAATCTCAAAAGTCATCGGTCTTCGCTTTTTGTCAGCATAGCTCTTTTGACGATCTTGAGCTGCTAACATTCTTTCCCTAATTATTTTCAACTTTTCAGCAGTTTGATGAACCATCTCTGGTCCCATAAACTGTTTTTCCCCAGCCTCAAGCCAACAAGACGGTATACGACACTTCTGTCCATACAAAGCTTGATAAGGTGCCATCTTAATGCTCGAGTGGAAACTATTATTATAGGAAAATTCTACCAATGGTAAATGTTCATCCCAATTACCTAGGAATTCCAAGGTACATGCTCTCAGCATATCTTCAAGTGTTTGTATTGTTCTTTCACTCTGACCATCAGTCTGCGGATGGTAAGCTGTACTTAAACATAACTTGGTACCCATTTCCTCTTGTAGACTTTTCCAAAACCTTGAGGTGAAACGGCTATCACGATCCGATACAATCGTTAACGGAACACCGTGAAGCCTCACAATTTCCTTCACGTAAGAATTCGCAAGCTTCTCCATAGACCATTTCTCCTTGGCCGCTATGAAATGCGCACTCTTAGTGAATCGATCAACGACCACCCAAATCATGTCGTGACCATTCTTTGTTCTGGGCAGTTTAGTGACAAAATCCATAGCAATGTCTTCCCACTTACCCATTGGCACAGGCAAAGGTTCTAAACTCCCATACGGTTTCTGATGTTGTGTCTTTACTCTCACGCAAGTCACACACTCAGTCACATACTTTGCAACATCAAACTTCATCGTCGGCCAACAGTAGTAGGGTTTCAGGTACCTATACATTTTAGTGCTACCCGGATGAATCGAGTACATGGTCTTGTGAGCTTCTTCCATCAGAAGACCTCTAATTCCTCCGGACTTAGGTACCCAAATCCGATCTTGGAACACCTTCAGTCCGTGACTGTTTACACCGAACACCAACGTTTTGCCCAAACGTTCCTCCTTTCGGTCATTCTTTTCAGAAGCTTCCTCTTGAGATTTCTTTATACTTTCCACAATAGTCGAGACAACTTCAATTCTCAACGCTCTTGGCCTTTTCCTTTCAAGATTGACTTTCCGACTGAGAGCATCAGCAACAACATTAGCTTTACCGGGGTGGTAAAGTATCTCGCAGTCGTAGTCCTTAAGTAATTCTAGCCAGCATCGTTGCCTCATATTCAATTCCTTCTGATTAAAGAGATATTGGAGACTCTTATGATCAGTGAAAATTTTGCACTTCGTGCCATAGAGGTAATGCCTCCATTATTTCAGAGCGAAAACTACCGCTGCCAACTCCAAATCATGAGTCGGGTAATTCTTTTCATGCTCTTTCAGCTGTTGAGACGCATATGCTATCACCTTTTCTCTTTGGGTCAAAACACAACCCAATCCAACCCCAAACGCATCGCTATAGACAGCGAAGTCTTCAACTCCATCGGGTAGAGAAAGTATCGGTGCCTCGCATAGCTTCTTCTTTAGCTTCTCGAATGCTTCTTTATGCTTATCACTCCAAGCATAAGTAGCTCCTTTGTGGGTCAAAGCTGTCAATGGAGTAGCAATCGAAGAAAAGCCTTGGATAAACCTTCGGTAATATCCGGCTAATCCTAAAAAGCTTCGAACCTCCGTGGAACTTTTCGGTTGTTCCCACTTCATCACAGCTTCGATCTTCGCTGGATCAACCATTATCCCTTCTTGGTTGACCACGTGACCCAAGAATTGGACTTCACGAATCCAAAAATCACATTTGGAGAACTTTGCATACAACTTCTCCTTCTTCAAAACTTCTAACACTTCTCGCAAGTGTTTGCCATGTTCCTCCTGGCTTTTCGAGTAAATCAGAATGTCGTCTATGAACACTATCACGGATTTATCAAGGAAAGGATTACAAACCCTATTCATCAAATCCATGAATGCTGCCGGAGTATTGGTTAGTCCAAACGACATAACCAAGAACTCGTAGTGTCCATATCTATTTCTGAATGCAGTTTTCTCGATATCTTGCTCTCTTACTTTTAGCTGATGATATCCTGACCTTAGATCGATCTTCGAGAAATAGCTCGAACCTTGCAATTGATCAAATATGTCATCAATCCTTGGCAACGAATATCTATTCTTTATTGTTGCCTTGTTCAGCTCTCTGTAATCGATGCACATTCTCATACTTCCATCTTTCTTCTTCACAAATAACACCGGAGCTCCCCAGGGCGATGAACTAGGTCTAATGAAACCTTTGTCCAATAACTCCTGAAGTTGCATCATTAGCTCCTTCATCTCCGTCGGTGCTAATCGGTAAGGTGCTTTTGCTATTGGCGTGGTTCCTGGTAACAAGTCTATTCTGAACTCCACTTGTCTATCAGGTGGTAATCCAGGAAGATCTTCGGGAAATACTTCCGGATAATCACACACCACTGGAATGCTCTGCATCACCTTCTTTTCCTTCTTAGCATCAATCACGAATGCTAAATATGATGTACATCCCTTGGTCAAACACTTTCTGGCTTTCATTAGGGAAATGATTCCAGAATTCACTCGCCGTTTGTCCCCATACACCATAAATGAATCCTTCCTAGGCGGGTTTACTTTAACTATCTTCTTCTTGCATAAAATTTCGGCATCATTGGCGCTAAGCCAATCCATTCCCAAAACGATGTCGAAACCATTAAGCTCGATAGGCAATAATTCCTCGTGAAACTTATTCCCATTAAGGTCGATTAAGATGTTTTTCATACGATGGCTAACAGGTACAAACTTGCCACTAGCTACTTTGACTAATAAAGCATCATCTAGTCTATCAACAGGCAAAGCTAGCTTCCTACCAAACTCATGCGAAATAAAGGAGTAGTTGGCTCCAGAATGAAACAAAATTTGAGCAGGTAATTCATTTACGAGAAAGGTACCTGAAGCGACATCAGCTTCATCTTTAGCAGCCTCAAGTGTCATCTGGAAGGCTCTCGCCTTCGACTTTGGTGGAATGTTGGGCCTAGCTGCCTCCTTCTTCTTCGGACAGTCTTTCAAAATATGTCCCTCTTCATTACAACCAAAACACATCCTTTTGTTGTTCGGACATTCATTGGCAAAATGTCCAACCTTTCCACACTTGTAGCAGGTCACATCCTCGCTACATTTCCCAAAGTGCTTTTTCTTACACTTATCACACCACTTCGCTTCACCTCCTTTTCCTCCAAACTTTTTCGAATCAGATTTCGAAAATTTGCTTTTCTTACCAGAACCAGATGTTCCCTCAAACTTCCTTTTCCCACCAAACTCAACCTTGACGGTGGTTCTTCCCTTAATCATGTTCTCAACAGACTTGGCAGCCCAGATAGCTGCCTCTAGAGTAAGTGCCTGACGTACTGGCACCTCGTACTCCCATGGGAGTCCCTTCGCATACCGGTCCACCTTTTTCAACTCGTCTGGGACGATACACAAGGCAAACTCCATCTTATCGGTGAAGTTATTGGTGTATTCATCAATTGACATGCTGCCTTTCGTCAATGTCAGGAACTTGTTCTCCAACTCCAACAAATTTTGAGCCGAACAGAACTTGCGCTTGAACTGCGCCAAGAATTCTGCCCATGACAATTGCAGTGGCTCATTAGGGCTCAACGTCTTCCCTAGAGTGTTCCACCAACGAACGGCTCCACCTCGGAACTGACGCACAGCATAGATAGTCTGCAACTTACCTCTACAGCCACAAGTCATAAAGGCCAGTTCCATTTCGGAGATCCAATCCATAACCCCAATCGGATCCTCCTTTCCATTGAAGGTCGATGGTTTGCAAGTTAGAAAGTCCTTGTACTTGCATCCCATTCCATCATTCCTTCCATCATGGTTATCTTGCCTAACTATCGGTGGGTTGGCTTGACCAATAGACCCACTGAAGTTTTCCCCTTTCGAGTGCCCTTCATTTAATTCAGGCTCTTCCACACGAATTGACAGTTCTTCACGATTCTATTGAAGCAACCGTCTAGTTTCATCCATCTGACGATCCAACATCGTCTGAATCATCATTTGCACACCAGCCATGGTTATTGGCTCAGGTGCTGCTGCTACGACAGGTACTTGTTCAATCACTGGTGGTTGATTCCTGTTTTCATCAGCATTTCCAACTCCACTTCTTGTTCTCACCATTTTGATCTACACACCGAATAAGGTGAAATTAGACCTTCAATCATGATAGATATTCAAATCTTCCTTATCACACCGAAACGTTTACATGTTAGTTCTAATATCGTAGACGTACGCTTAGAATCCTACACACATAAGGTTTCTAGATCCGGTCGGCAACAGACCATAGATCCGAACAAATAATATCATATATGGCAACATATAACATTTAGCACATAAAGCATTTTAGGCAACTTCCCTAAAATAAACTAGTGCTCGTGTCTAAAACACAACAGACACACATCTAAAAATTTCACTTAGCATTCTAAGTTTAAGTCTAGAAATCCTACAAATTCCTAGTTCGCTTAAACTAATGCTCTGATACCAACTGTGACATCCCCAAAATCTCGGCCAGAAAAGACCGATTTTCATTTATGCTTTTAAAATATTTTCAGAGTAAATCCTTTTGATTTGAAAGAGTTGCGGAATTTGTTCCCAAAAACAAAACATGATAAAACAATGTTTACCAAAGCATTTCATAAAAGAAATGTATTTTTCATTATATAATCAAAACTCGGGGTGTCATGTTCCGATACAGATCAATAAGCATAAACGATAACATTACAAGTCATTCAACAAATATATACATATACAGACTTGTAAACAAAACAACTTGATGGTTCATCCATCTTATGCCCTCGCGCCACTTCCTGTAATACAATTAAAACTGAGTGGGTCAGGCTTGAGAGCCTGGTGAGCATATAGGGTTTTCAACCCACAATAAATAATCATATTTAATTTTCACCAACCAACAATAACCCAATTACCCATTCCCGTTATTCTCACTTTATGTCCCTAAAACAACTAACATAAGGGACCTAGTCTAAGAATATTTCATCGGGGCGACAACACATGCTTCGGGGGTACCTCAGCAATATAAGTCAAATAAGGCAACCATGAGGGGGATGGAGTACAGCGAATGAACACCCAAGTTCATTAACACCTACAGGTGGCGAACCTGCTAATGTTTCCACAAGACTGTCTAGAATAGCCCGTGGTCGTCATCTAAAGTCCGCTAGATGACTAAATCAAACAACAACGAGGCCTCTCATCTGTTTATTACACACCAATTATCTACCCATGTTCTACCCAACATATTAGTAGATAAAATATACATTTTTATACATAGTTTTGAAAACCTGTATAGCATGCTTTAATCAATACATATTCCACATAACAGATGAGGCACACACACACATAACACATATCTCATAGAAAATAAATCATATCTATGAGATAGAAGAAAGTGAATACACATTCACACATATAAACAACAATATACCATACACATAGCACGTATTTTATAGAAAATACTTAATATTTATGTGTTAGAAGAATGTAACTACACGCTCACACCTATAAACAACAATATACTTAATACACTCGAACCAAACTTGTATTATTATCGTGTTTATGAAAGGTAGTATACACTCACTTGATCAGAAGATGATCGGACAGCACTACGACTTGCAGAAGTAGTAATCCTCAGCAGATCTGAAAGATCTTCACAAAAATCGAACTTCTCGCGGGCAGAGCTTCGGCTCGGGAACCGCACTTCTCGGGATCTTCGGGATCTCGGGACTTGCCTTGGGGCTTGAGTATGATACCGGGGCTTTGAGATATTTCTGGCATGCAAAACGATGCAAAACGGGAGAGAGAAGAGAGAAAATGAACAAAAGACTCGGCTGCCTTCGGATCCTATTTATAGGAGGCTGGAGCCTCGGAGTACGCGGGGCGTACTGCAGTACGTGGCGCGTACTGCTTCCGAAATCGTCATTGCATGCGTCATCCGAGCCACTTGCTGCGAGTGTCGACACCTTTGGAGTACGCGGGGCGTACCTCGGATCAGACCGGTGACTCCTTCGGATAATGCCTCCGAATTAAAGATTAATTTTAATTACAAAATATTTAATAAACTTCGGAAATTCATAACTTTCGCATACGAACTCCGTTTTCGACGTTCTTTATATCCACGCGAAGGTGAGACTACGCTCTACAATTTCGTTTAGACTCCGTCGGCTAATTTCGATTTTATTTTTATTATTTATTTTTAATAGGCCGCGACAGAAAAACTTCGTTATAAATTCATTACTTTTTCGTTTGACGTCTGTTCTCGCCTAACTTTTTATCGCTTCGATACCAACAACGAGACCTTCGATCCTCGTTTAGATTGCTTCGGCTAAAAACCGCTCGATCTCAAATCGAGTATTTCGGGCTGCACACCGCTAAGCCGAAACTTCGATAAATCATAACTTCCTCATACGAAGTCAGATTTGGGCGTTCTATATATATTCGGAAACCTCGTTTCAACTACTACAACATTATTCAAAGATATCAAGTTTATTTTACACTTAAATTTCGACGCTTATTTTTATTCTTAATTAATCAAACCACATAATTAAGCAATTAAGCACAAAACACATAACACTCAAATAACACAATCTTATTATTTCAAAACGGGTTACAAAGGTTAACCTAGACTATTACATTGCTAAAAATGGCAAGCCCAGAAACACAGACGTTACATGGTATATAGGATGTCGTTATGCAGTAGTGATGTGTAGATCTGTATTTGTATCTGTTGACTGGTTATATGATTATTTGTTTGTTGAATATATGCTATTTGTTATGTATATGTCGACATGGTATGGCTGGGTTGAGGCAATGCTGCTTTGTGTGGAAGCCAACAAACCGGGGATCAATCCAGACGTAAGTTGTGGGCCGAAAAGGCCAGCCAGACTTATGATGTGGGCTCGGGAGCAAGCCAAACATAAGTTGAGGGCCAGTAAGCCAAACCAAACTTATTATCTGGGCTTGGGAGTAATCTAGACATTGATTCTGGGTCAGAAAGGCAAGCATACTCATTTTGTGGAGTCTGGGTAATCTGGTTTGATGGTTGTGGACCCAAAATGTATGTTGTTATATGTTTGTGTGGTGATATTTTGGGGGAACTCACTAAGATTTGGCTTATAGTTTTAGTTTTATGTTTCAAGTGCTTCAGATGACCGGGGCAAGGCGAAGGCTTGATCATGCATATCATCTTGGATTTTTAGAAGATTATGATTTTGGGATACTCTGATTCATGTTTATGACTTTTGGAAACTATGATTTGTAAACGCTTATGGTTTTGGATTGGTATCAAAAATGAAAATTTAAACTCGATTTTTGGGATGTTACATTTCCTATTTTAAATATATTATCATGTTTACTTCTATACATGCATGCATGTAAGAGAAAAAGAGGCATACTTGTATGTAAATAATGGCAACTACTCTAATCTTAGAGATGTAACATCCGGATTCCCAGGTATTTTATTTTAACCTTTTATTTTGAGTTAAAGAGAGGGACTCGACGAGTTGACGCCTAGACTCGTCGAGTAGGATCGCGATTCGATGACTGGATTAATGAATGGACTCGACGAGTCGGCTAGGTGACTCGAACAGTCTGTGCTGGCGGCAGAAACCCTAAATCTTTGGGCCAGCACCCTATTTAAATGCCTTTATGGCCTTCATTTGCGGCCACTACACCCCTGAGAAACCCTAGAGAGCAGAGAGAAAGCTTGTAGAGCAAGAGGAGGGCTAATTCATCATTATTTGGTGTGTTTTAGCAAAGGGAAGGAAGGATTTCGAGCTAAGTTGTCTTGTGGGACTCAAATCTTCCATCATTTCGTTCAGAGCTGTTGTGGGAGGTAAGGATTCATTTCTACCTTCATTAAGTAATAGATTTCATGGATCTAGGGTTTCTTCTCTTCACTTTTGGAAAGAGATATAGTGTGTTTGATGTCCCCTTGTGACAATATTATCAGATCTGGACCTTGAGAGGTCCAGAGAGTCTCTATTCTTCAGCTTTAAGAAATCCTTTATGAGTTTTGGGGCCTAGGTTATCATATAAAGGGTTATTTTGGCATATAGAGATGATAGTGTGATGCATGGGCCTAAAGTTCGAACCTTTACGTGACTTTTGAGTACTAGAATGTTAGATATACTAGTTGGTGAAGCAGATCTGACCTCAGAAGGTCGTTTGAGTGTTGCCATGGAGGGAACTCACCGAGTTCATAAGGGGACTCGACGAGTCGAGTCAGGTTGCCCCGCGATTCAGGACCAGTGATAACCCGTCGAGTGGAAGGTTCGCTCGACGAGTCAAGTGAGGTTTTGATAGACCCAGAGGACACGCTTGGACTCGCCGAGTCACTTATGTGCACTCGACGAGTCTGGTCAAAGTTGACCATTGACTTTTAGGGTCTATTCAATGTTTGGACTTTTAAGCCATTGGAGAGGTAAAATGGCCTTTTACCCTTCTGAGAGAACTTATAGAGTGTTTAGTCTAGCCTTTGAGAGTTGTATTGATTAGAGTAATTGTTCCATGTGATTAGGCGGAGGCTAGACCAGTATTACCAACTTCGAGATTTACCGAGTTACCCGAGGTGAGTCTTCTCACTATACTTTACCTAGAGTGGTAATTAGAGTTATGTGACAGAGTATGTTGTATGCTATTATATGATGTGATGTCTATGTGATTCTGTGCTATATATGATTCATAGTTTACAGAGTTAGGACCAGAGGGTCCACAGAGTTATGGGACTAGAGGGTCCTACTGAGACACTTTGACCAAAGGGTCATACAGAGTTATAGCCTCGAGTGGCTAATATTTGTTGTATGTGGTATTTTAGGGAACTCACTAAGCATTTATGCTTACAGTGTTATGTGTTATGTGTTTCAGGTACTAGTGACGATCGCGGGAAGGCGCCGGCATGATCCGTACACACAGACCGAGATTCATTTGTGATCTTCGGATATGTTTTATTTGATGACAATTGTTGAACATGAGATTTGAGAATGTTTAAATGATAATTATGTAGTTTGAAAAATGAAAAATTGTTTTGAAAATCTACGTCGTTACAAGTTGGTATCAGAGCCTTGGTTTGAGGGATTCGGACGCACCTTCGGGCGTATCTGAACTCAAACTGAGGATTTGAGGAATTTTTTTGCAATAAAGCAATTTTTCTAAAAAGTGTAAAAGGTTTTGAGATGAGCAAAACAGAGCAGTGTGTACGGTCAGCCAGCGCCCGAACGATGATTTCCCCAAAATACCCTTACATTATGTGTTATGAGATACGTTATGATATGTTATGCATGCTAGAGTAGGCTAGGTACTCATATTAGGACTTGAGTGGCCTGATTTGTGATGCCTTAGCCTAGGAGATTTCTGCTGCTATGAGATGCTTGAGAGTAAATAGGTAGCAGCGAGGAGCGTATGAGAGGTCTGCTAGAGAGTAGCCTATGTGTAGCAAGGTTAGAGTACTTGTGATCTGGGATTGTAGGAGGAGGACTTGGGGTGAATACTGATGCGGTGTGGACAGTAGTATAAGGGCCCGTACTACTAGAAACACTGGATCAGTGCGTACTCCAAGTAAGAATCCTTAGGGTACTGAAGAGCAAGTAGGTTTGAGTTATCGAGTGCGAGTATGGTCGAGCGGGTCTTTGATATTTTTATGTTGTATTTCAAAGAGACATCATGGTTGGGACACGCCACACACCTGAGAGCAGCGATGTTAGTGATGAGGAGATCTGCAGGTTGATTCATGAGAAGGTGGTTGCAGCGATCCTGGCTAAGATTCCGTAGATGTTTGGGTCTATCAAGACCACGCTGATCGAGACTTTTGATGAGCGGTACGCCGCTCTTACTGATGTTGCTGTTGTTGCGGCCACCGCAACCGTTGCTGCTGCCAGGCCGCAGGGGGGGTGACTCGTTGTTGTTCCGAGAGTTCAGCAACACGAAGCCACCAGAGTTTGATGGGACTCAGGATCCGATAGCTGCAATGAGATGGATCTTTAACATTGAGGGGTGCTTCTACCCATGTTCGTGTCCGGGTACGGTTCGCACTGAACCAGCTTCGCTTGGGAGCGAGGGAGTGGTGGATGTTCGTGACAGCGCACTTCACTTCTGCAGATCTTGTCGCGGTGACCTGGGAGAGGTTCATCGCTATGTTCCGAGATAAGTACATTCCCTCGATAGAAAGGGAATGGTTGGCCCAGGAGTTCTTGACCCTCAAGCAGGGTACTGAGTGTGTTACTACGATCACCAGGATGTTTCACGAGAGGGCGATGTTTTGCCCTAAGCATGTGTCTACGGAGCAGGCACGTATGAGTCGATATCTAAGTATTCTGAGGAGAGACATCCGCGAGTTCGTGGCGAACTCGACGTACCGGACATTTGTCGAGCTTCAGGAAAATGCTCAAAAGAGGGAGATTGAGCTCGAGACTCAGGCCAGGGAGGAGGCAGACTTTCAAGGGAGGGATCGGCGACCGGCACAATCCCAACCGGCAGCACATCAGTATCTGTCGAGAGGTGTTGAGTCGACCTCTTCGAGTTTCCATAGCTGACGAGCGAGCGATATATGCTACTGAGGTGATTTGAGGATGTGTACTTGAGATCTTCGGTGTTGAGTTCTCGATAGATCTGGTCCCGATTAAGATGGGGGATGTCTGTGTCATCATGGGCATGGACTGGTTGAGTAGATTCGGAGCAGTCATTGACTGCGAGCGACAGCTGCTGACCATACGAGACCCTAGTGGGGGAGTGCTTACGGTGTACGGCGAGGGTACCCGTCCTGAGTCAGCATTTTGTTCGGCTGCTAGAGCAAGGCAGAGTCTATAGCAGGGCTGTAGTGGGTTTGTAGCCTATGTGATGGACACCTGAGTGGCCGCGGAGAGGCCGAGTTCGGTTGATGATGTACCGATAGTGCGAGAATTCCCGAAAGTTTTCCCCGAGGAGTTGTCGGGTGTGCCTCTCGAGAGGCAAGAGGAGTTTCGCATTGATTTAGTTCCGAGAGTGGCGCCTATTGCCAAGGTACCCTATCGCCTTGCGCCGCGAGAGATGCAAGAGTTATCCTTGCAGCTTCAGGAGCTGCTTGGGAAAGGTTTTATTCGACCGAGTAGCTCACCGTGGGGAATGCCGATCCTTTTTTTCAGGAAAAAGGATGGTTCACACTGGATGTGCATTGATTACCGGGAGTTGAACAAGTTGACGGTCAAGAACCGTTATCCCTTACCGAGGATCGATGATCTGTTCGATCAGTTGCATGGAGCGTCTTGGTTCTCCAAGATTGATTTGAGATCTGGATATCATCAGATGAGGGTGCACGACGAGGATATCCAGAAGACGGCATTCAGGACTCGTTATGGGCATTACGAGTTCGTGGTGATGCCTTTTGGGCTCACCAATGCACCAGCAGCGTTCATGGATCTCATGAACCGGGGGTACAGGACGAAGTTGGATCGGTCGGTGATCGTGTTCATCGACGATATATTGGTGTACTCGAGATCCAGAGAGCAGCATGAGGAGCATTTGAGAGAGATTCTCGGAGTCTTGAGATCGGAGAGGCGTTACGCCAAATTCTCCAAGTGTGATTTCTGGTTACGAGAGGTCCAGTTCTTGGGGCATCTCGTTAATCAGGGCAGGGTATTGGTCGACCCGAACAAGATTGAGGCGGTGATGAATTGGGAGGTGCTGAGATCCCCCACCGAGATCAGGAGTTTTCTGGGGTTGACCGGCTATTATTGGAGATTTATCAGGGATTTCTCCAAGATTGTCGTTCCTATCACCAGTTTGACCCGGAAGGGCATGACTTTCAGATGGGGTCTAGAGTAGCAGGCCTCATTTGAGACTCTTCACCAGAGATTATGTGAGTCCCCAGTGTTAGCCCTTCCGGAGGGGATGGAGGATTTTGTGGTATATTATGCGCATTGATACCAGGTTTGGGTGTGGTGCTTATGCAGAGAGGGCATGTGATAGCGTACACATCGAGGCAGTTGAAGCCTCACGAGGTGAGATATCCCACCCATGATTTGGAGTTGGGGGCCGTGGTTTTCACCCTCAAGATCTGGCATCAGTATTTGTATAGGGTTCGGTGTACCATATACACGAACCACAAGAGCTTGAAGTATTTGATGGATCAGCCCAACCTAAATATGCACTAGAGGAGATGGTTGGATGTGGTAAAGGATTATGATTGTGAGATCCTGTACCACCCGGGCAAGGCTAACGTGGTAGCCGATGCCCTGATCCGTAGGGCAGAGAGTGCAACGTTACGAGACATTTGTATGAGATTGACGATGATGACTCTGGTGTTGAATACCATTCGAGGGGCCTAGGCAGAGGTGGTGAGACCGGAGAACCGCAAGAGAGAGTGGGTGATCAGGCAGATATCTGAGTTCGAAACTGATAGCCGAGGACTTATGACCTTTCAGGGTCAGATTTGGGTGCCATTCGTGGGCGGGGAACATACCATACTGATGGAGGAGACGCATAGGTTGATGTTCTCGATTCATCCCGGGGCCACTAAGATGTATTTGGACCTGAAAAGAGAATATTGGCGGCCCTGTATGAAGAGGGATGTAGCGTGGTTCGTTGAGAGGTGCTTGACCTGTCGCAGGGTTAAGGCCAAGTACCAGCGTCCGCATGGCAAGTTGCAGCCACTTGAGATTTCCCAGTGGAAGCGGGAAAAAATTTCTATGGATTTTATCACCAAATTGCCGAGGACCGCGAGGGGTGTCGATGCAATTTGGGTGGTCGTCGACCGGCTGACAAAGAGCGCTCACTTTCTTGCTATCAGTGAGAGCTCATCCACTGAGAGGCTGGCAGAGTTGTATGTGAGGGAGGTGGTATCGCGTCATGGAGTGCCGATCTCGATTGTGTCGAATCGAGATGTACGTTTCACTTCCAGGTTCTGGAGGAAGTTCCATGAGGAGTTGGGCACGAGGCTTCATTTCAGTACCGCTTACCACCCACAGACGGACGGTCAGAGTGAGCGAATGATTCAGACACTCGAGGACATGCTTCGAGCATGTGTTTTGGACTTCGAAGGGAGTTAGGTCACGTATCTGTTGGATTAATGTCCAAGTCCATAACTATAATTGGTAAGACTTGACCCGACCCGGCATGGTCCATTTGGGTTGCATGGCATCATGCATTTGGATAAACTATAATGAGAGAAATAACACTTAAGGTTGGTTAATATATTATAAGTTCTAATATATTAATAAGATTATTTAATTAGTATTGATAAATAATTAATTTAGGATTAATTAAGTGATCAAAAGAAGACTAATTAAATATATGGGTTGATTGTGTAAATCATCCATACTTGTATAGTGGGCTAAGACTCCATGGATTATCAAGTTGGGCTAAAACCCATAGGATGCTCCATAGTGTATTTGAACCCATAGATCCAAGGAAATGGAAAGCCATGACAATTAGGGTTTACCCTAATTGTGACACTATATAAAGATCATATTCTTGGGAAAAATCGGACACTATGTGTGTGAGAAAGGGATAGCCGATTTCATGAAGTGTGTATGTTCTCTCAAGTCTTTCCAAGTGCATATGATGTTATGTGAACCATTTGAGGTGTCACGCTTGGGGCACTAGGCACTCAAGCTTCATGAAGACATTCTACATCAAAGAGGTATGTAATTCTAACTTGATATATTCATATGAATCAATGTTATTATGTTAGTTAGGATGAATACCTTGGAGAGTTCATATTTGCATGTAGAATAGAGAAAACATAGATCCAAGGTATTTAGGGTTGCATGTACACTTAGGAGTGTTAGAATGCTCAAAACCCAACAGTAGTATCAGAGCCTAGGATTGTTTTCAATTATATATACTTGATGCAAATTGCTGAAAAATGCTGAAAAAATCGATTTTCTGGCTTTCTGGGCACTAGACTCGCCGAGTCCACTGATGAAATCACCGAGTCCAAGGCAAAACTCATCCTACTCGTCGGGTAGGTTGCTACACTCGACAAGTAGGAGCCCCAGACAACATATTTTCGAGTTTTTTGGCTAGAAATGGACTAGGAACATGACCCTAAGCTGTTTTTGGACTTATAAACTTGTTTTTGATGTGGTAATGTTCATGCTAATCCAATTTCAAAGATAATTGTCAATAGATTCATGTTTTGTATTAGTTTAGTGATTAGGCTAATTACATGAAAAAGTTTGATTTGAATTATCTTGTTCTTATGAGTTGCTTAGATTAATAGAAAAGTTATTTCATTATGTGTTTTCAATCCATTTTAATCTAAGAGTTGATTCTAAAAGGTGTTTTTGTAACTTGTCCTCAAGTTATATGAAAAGTCACATTTAAGTTTCATAAAACTCATAAAAGTTGGCAATGGTTACAAAAAATGAAGAGTCTTGTCCTCAAGTTATGGAGGTTCAATAGTGACTTCATTAAGTAATATAATGTGTAACCTTAATTAATTTCATAAGTTACAAAATAAAGAAAAGTTACATTCTTTAATAATTTAAAGTCTTCCATAACTTGTCCTCAAGTTATGGAACTTGAAGAGTTTTTTAATTAAAACTACTTTAAACACATAACTTATGGAATTAATTAGTTTTGAATAGTTTCAAAACTTGCCCTCAAGATTTGGAATTTGAAAAAGTTTTCACTTATGAATACTTTAATTCCAAGTTAGCCCTTAGAATTTTAAGAGTTAAAATTCAACCCTTATACTTTATAATATTATAAGTTAATATATATATATATATATATATAAGAGTAAAGTCAGTCTTACCGTTAGTAGGCCTCATTCACGAAGCTGGTCTATAAGGGGGGGTATAAGGTTACTGCCTATAAAATGGCAGTTTAATGGGTGTCCACTCTCACCCACCGCTTCCTTGACTGGTGGAGAGTCGTTAGCCGAACGGATAGGACAAGGACTATAATTCTCCCTTCATTAAAAGTATTAATGATAAATACTAAGTAACTAAACCTTTTATAAATACCCAATCTTAGTTACTTAGGAAAAAGTGAATAAGGTGCTAATCCATGAAATTACACTTTGCACTTTGTTTAAGTCGGTTAGTGGAGCGTGTGTGGTTAACCGGCACCCTAACTCGTATTTAACAAGGTAGGCAAAGGGTAACTTAATATTTATCATAGTATCGGTGGAGCGTGTGTGGTTAACCGGCACATCGATTGAGGGGTAAATATTAAGGGTACCAAGTATATTTGCATGGTTACTTCACACCTTGTTTTGTGATCCTCGGCATCCCAGTTACAAAACCTGAAGGGCACACTCGACATTGAAACATGCCATTGAAAAGTTCAATGAATCTCAAAAGAATCTAGGAGTTTCAAAACCAATTAAAACCTAATAATACATTTCATTTATCTTGGTGGAAATTGGTGAATCGTCATTCACCTACCTTCAAATACTTTATAGCTTGGATTATGACATCCCTCTTCCAAGTTATAAAAGTATTGTGTTGGGTCCTAGCCTTAATATTTCATATTGGGTGTTATATTAAGGACTTTTAATCAACTATCTTTAACATCTCCCAAAAAGATGTTTGTTTTAGACATTTATGATCTTCCCAAATCTCTTGAAACAAGCTTTCCTAAATGAAGATGATGTACCATGGAAATCATACTTCTTTCACCTCCTCCAATTATTCTCCCTAACCCATAAGTTCTTGAAAAGTTTAAGATCACTCAAGCCCTATTCGCAAGTAAAGGTCTATGTGTGGTCACATCTTGGAGATGTAGTCACATATTGACAAGCCGGGAGAGTTGGGTGTCAAAGTCTTGAGAAAGTTGGATGTCCAATCACTTTCTAAGTCACATAGTGAGTTCCTTTGGGACTCCTATGAAACAGACTATGACAAGACCCTTAATGATATTATTTATTTGCTAAGATCAACTTCCTAAAACTGTATGGACATTGACAATGATGACATTGAATATCCAGTAAAGCTCTTTCTTCCCAATAGAAAGGGATCGGCCATAGTCAACTTGGTTGACCAAATGGTAAAGAGAGAGGCTAAGTCTGAGATAGTCCCATTATCAAGGGTCCATTGCCAAAGAAAGGGGCACTGGTTGCGAAGCTGCCAAATTTATGTAAGGATGTTAAAGTCAATAAGTTTACTATACTTTAGGTAAAGTCCACTATCTAACTCTGCTAAGTTTCTATTCTGAGATTCTTGATACATGATGTGACTGGGTCACATGGTGATGTTTTAAGAATCAAAGAAAAGTGAAGAAACTTAAAGAAAGAATATGTTGAATCTGATCGCGTAGATGGATTTCTATCGCATAGGTTGATGATCGGATTCTTGAGTTACTTCTTAGGAGTTATGAGATATTGCTTAGGAATAGATAACAAGTTTTCACATGGATTGTAAGGATAAGTTTTTCCGCAAAGTTTTAAAATAAAAGGAAAATTTTGATTTTATTTATTTCATGTATCCTTACAATGGCGTTTGTGGAAAATTGTTGCTTATAAGATTCCACTGATAACAATATTGTAAAATGAAATTGATTCTTTCATTTGTGGTAGTGTCTAAATTTACCAAATAAGGAAAGATTCTCATCACCCAAGTTTCAGTTGGATAGAAATTTGGAATCATGCAAGTTGTATAGCATTATGAATGAGATTTTTCATCTTTGGAAAATTAAGACTAGTTCCTTGTTCAAATGTATATGTGAGTCAAGTGAAGGACTAAGGGATCAAGTACACATTCTTTTGCACTGGTCAAGTGCACCACAAAATATTGATAAGATTATTCGTCATAATTTACTAAAGCTCAGTAAATATGGTTATACTTACAAGCTTAAGTGTAATTCTGAGACATTGGAAAAGGTTCCAATGTATGGCAGAGCGAATAAGAAAAATCAACTTAGGCAGAAAGGTAAAAGTGTCTCAAATCTGAAAAGATGGGAGAGTACTTTAGTATCATGTTTATGATCATCTTAATGATTAAGATACCATATCAAAATTGATCCTCTATGGTCATCTTAGTGCATTCTTATGACTAAGAAGAGGAATCTTGAATTGTTAGAATGGTTAAATCAAGAAGATGAGTCATACTTTGTTCCAATACAAGTCTTAGAGTCATACTCCAAGATTGTAACTTGAGTGACATGTCTTAAAGAAGGTTTAAAACACATGTCAAATGTAAGAGTAAAAGTTTTATACTCTTATACATTTGAAATTGGTAAGTTGTGATGTTTTGGATAAAACAAAGACCAACTAAGGCTAATTGTGTGAAGTGTTTGTCTTGATTAGAGTCCACACTATCTCTTGAATATCTGACAAGAAAGTCTTATATGTCAAGAGGAGTGTGGGAGTCTTAAAGGTCTTGAAAGTTTTAAGAACTAATCAAGAATAAAACCTGAAGTTCTTCACTAGCACACGACTTAAGGTTCATAACCTATCGTGTTGACATATTATGTGCCCATTTCAATTAAAGTTGGCTTTGCATATGAGTTCTTAGAGTTCTCAATTGGTTGCACAACAACTTGGAAGCAATGGCAGACCCTTGAGCTGCCAGATGGCAAGAAATTAAGATTGAGTTCAGTCCATATGAGTTTGGATTTGTCATTATCCTTGTCTTGTGACTATGATTTTGATAATTCACATGGATAAGAACACATACACCATTAAATCTAAGTGTCATAAGGTTTCTCTCTGATTCATGAAAATGATGGTGAGGAAACACTTTCACTAAGTAGATTTTAGTTAGATAGCAATTGTGATATTTGCATTCTCAAAGTCGTTAGTGGAGCGTGTGTGGTTTACCGGCACACTAACATGGACTTGTGAGAAGCGGCAAAGGTCTAAACAATCAAGACTATGATTACGGCATCTCTTTTCATAGTTCTTAAAATTGTTTAGACACACCGGTTAGCTATCTAAGATAAGGTGTATGATATTGATAAAGTTTTATCAAAGCAATCTAGTATCAGAAATATGAACTTTGGTAAGAAAGTCAATAAAGTATTGATTTCTAGAAGTCCAGCTGATTTCTGAGTACATGTCAAAGCTAGTGGGAGCATAAGTGTTATGCTAATAATCATCATGTTAGTGGGAGCATGATAATTATGATAAGTATTGCAAGTTAGCAATGTTAATTATAGAAAACAAAAGGTTTGAATTGGGAAAAAGTTGTTTTGCTATAATTAAGGGAGAGGAAATTATACTCCATCTCAAATCTAAAAGCTTAGATTGAGGTTTTAATCGTATTTAGTCAAGGATATATATAAGAATTTCATGTTGGAATGGCTCAACACAAGGAAATTCTATATATGGGTCCATTATTTGCGTTCTAAATTATGATTACGGCATCCCTTTTCATAATCTGAATTATGAGAACTTGGCAAATAGAAATGGAAATGTTATAGCAAAAGACTGGTTTAGTCTTTATGTGAGACATCATGAATCGTGTCCCATATGCTTCGGATATAGGATCGATTACATGTGCTATATTCATCCTTTCTAAAATTTTCTAAATGCCTGGGGCATTAAGAAGGGAAAAGGTCTAGAATTGGATATGATTAAAAGGATTAAACAATTGTCGAGGACAATCTAAGGTTTACCAAAGATTGGTTGCTCAAGGACAGTTGGAAGTATAATGTTAATTCTGGAAGGACCATATTGACATAATCTGTAAGGAGGCAACTCTTGTTCAGAAGTGGTAGTCAAAATGGAATATGGAAGTGTTTCAAATTATTCAATTTGTGTAAGATTAGGAAACTTAATGCAAGAAGGATGTTTCCAAGGAGTTGATCTCCTTTGGAATGCTTTGTGACGTTTGTTGTCAAGTCCTTGTGATTTTGTGCATAATCATTACAAGAGGATCCATGCATATAAGTTTAGAATCTAACAGATTTCAGTAAATGGCATGAATTTGGAATTCTTGCATTTGCAGTAAGGATTTGGGACTGTGAAAAGAGGATCATTGGAGTTATGTTCAATTGATCTAATTCACAAAGTAAAGATCATAGACAAACATAGTATGCATACTTGGTGTATGGCATGACTAATGTTTAGAAAACATAGTGTACATGCTTGGAGCATGGGACAACTATTGTTTTAAATTCAAGAATAAAGTTGATAGCTAAAATAGTATACAATGAATAATGTGTAATCATATGGTGATAAATAAAAGGTGTTTTATTTATGTTCATAGGTTTTGATACCATATTGGATTCAATTATTATTGTGTTTCACTTTGCAAGTTTTAACTTCCTGAATAACTAGGTCACTGTTCTGGATGATTAAGTTATTCAAACCATCCACAGTCGGTCATATGTTGGAAGTAGATATGAATTAAGACTGTCATGGGTTGGCTTGTAGAGGTCTAAGATGTTGGACAAAGGGCTACAACACTCATGAGTGCTCATAAGTTCTGAGTATTGGATTCAACCCGCGCTCATTGGAATCACTTCATGGATTTTATCACGAGTGATCATGAGATGATAATATATTATATTCTTCAAACCTAGAGATATGAGTTGTTACTATGAGTTGGTTGTACATTGATTGCACGAAAATACATTGGTAACTCGATGTTATAAAACGTGCCTTTGTATATGATTCAACAAGTAGTAGAACAAGCCATATGAGTCGAAGTTTATCCATTCCTTTTACCTTCGGGATAAAAGCGATATATGTGGGCCCCTCGATGATTTGGTGATGACAAATGTAAGTGCTCGACCGGGCCATAACTGATTTGATTTGTTCAATTAGTCATTCGTCATAAATCGGAAACCGGGAAACAAAAAATGGACAGAGAGTATGATTATAATCCATGTCTCATTCCATATGATATCTAGAATGGAGGAATATATGATCCCTTATCTAATGGACAAGTCATTGACAAAGGTCAGAGATCATCGGCAACGTCAGAGTTTGACAGAAGCTTTTGAGAGCTATGATTGGCAGCCGGTTCTTGAAGTCATACTTGCAATAATAGTTTTAGACTTATCCAAGTGGGAGAGTGTTTGATTAATGTCTAAGTCCATAACTATAATTGGTAAGACTTGACCCGACCCGGCATGGTCCATTTGGGTTGCATGGCATCATGCATTTGGATAGACTATAATGAGAGAAATAACACTTAAGGTTGGTTAATATATTATAAGTTTTAATATATTAATAAGATTATTTAATTAGTATTGATCAAGAATTAATTAAGTGATCAAAAGAAGACTAATTAAATATATGGGTTGATTGTGTAAATCATCCATACTTATATAGTGGGCTAAGACTCCATGGATTACCAAGTTGGGCTAAAACCCTTAGGCTCCATGGTGTATTTGAACCCATGGATCCAAGGAAATGGAAAGCCATGACAATTAGGGTTTACCCTAATTGTGACACTATATATGATGTTGTGTGAACCATTTGAGTTGTTACACTTGGGGCACTAGGCACTCAAGCTTCATGAAGACATTCTACATCAAAGAGGTATGTAATTCTAACTTGATATATTCATATGAATCAATGTTATTATGTTAGTTAGGATGAATACCTAGGAAAGTTCATATTTGCATGTATAATAGAGAAAACATAGATCCAAGGTATTTAGGGTTGCATGTACACTTAGGAGTGTTATAATGCTCAAAACCCAACAGTCTGCCATTGGCTGAGTTTTCCTATAACAACAGCCACCATTCGAGTATTGGCATGCCTCCCTTTGAGTTGTTGTATGGGAGGAGGTGTCAGACTCCCATCTGCTGGGGAGAGGTGGGGCAGCAAGTGATGGGTAGCACCGAGATAGTGCTTCAGATGATAGAGTAGATATAGCAGGTTAGACAGAGATTGTTGACAGCTCAGAGTCGCTAGAAGAGTTATGCGGATAAGCGACGATCCGAGCTCGAGTTCCAGGTGGGAGACTTAGTTCTCCTGAAGGTATCTCCTTGGAAAGGAGTGATCCAATTCTGGAAAAGGGGCAAGCTGGGACCCCGGTACATTGGTCTGTTTTGGGTGACCGCGAGGATGGGCAGAGTAGCGTATCGTTTGGATCTACCTGCGGAGTTGAGTCAAATACATGATGCCTTCCACGTGTCTCAGTTAAGGAAGTGTATAGCCGACGAGTCGGCGGTGGTGCCGCTGGAGGATATTCAGGTGGATGCGAGCCTGAATTATGTTGAGAGACCGATCGCGATCCGGGATCGAAAGGTCAAGGTTCTAAGGAACAAGGAGGTGCCCCTGGTTCAGGTCCAATGGCAACATCGAAGAGGGTCCGAGCTGAATTCGAAGCCGGAGTTGGAGATACGGGAGCAGCATCCAGAGTTGTTTGCAGAGCAAAACTTCGAGGGCAAAGTCTGATTCTAGTGGGGGAGAATTGTAACATCCGGATTCCCAAGTATTTTATTTTAACCTTTTATTTTGAGTTAAAGAGAGGGACTCGACGAGTTGACGCATAGACTCGTCGAGCAGGATCGCGATTCGCTGACTGGATTAATGAATGGACTCTATGAGTCGGCTAGGTGACTCAAAGAGTCCGTGCTATCGGCAGAAACCCTAAATCTTTGGGATATTGCCTTATTTAAAGGCCTTTATGGCCTTTATTTGCAGCCACTACACCCCTGAGAAACCCTAGAGAGCAGAGAGAAAGCTTGTAGAGCAAGAGGAGGGCTACTTCATCATTCTTTGGTGTGTTTTAGCAAGGGGAGGAAGGATTTTGAGCTAGGCTGTCTTGTGGGAATCAAATCTTCCATCATTTCGTTCAGAGCTGTTGTGGGAGGTAAGGATTCATGTATATCTTCATTGAGTAATAGATTTCATGGATCTAGGGTTTCTTCTCTTCACTTTTGGTAAGAGATCTAGTGTGTGTGATGTCCCCTTGTGACAATATTATCAGATCTGTACCTTGAGAGGTCCAGAGAGTCCCTATTCTTCAGCTTTATGCAATCCTTTATGAGTTTTGGGGCCTAGGTTATCATATAAAGGGTTATTTTGGCATATAGAGATGATAGTGTGATGCATGGGCCTAAAGTTCGAACCTTTACGTGACTTTTGGGTGCCTGAAGGTTAGATCTACTAGATGGAGAAGCAGATCTGATCTCAGAAGGTTGTTTGAGTGTTGCCATGGAGGGAACTCATCGAGTCCATAAGGGGACTCGATGAGTCGAGTCGGGTTGCCCCGCGATTCAGGACCAGTGGTAACCCATCGAGTGGGAGGTTCACTCGACGAGTCGAGTGAGGTGTTGATAGACACAGAGGACACGCTTGGACTTGCCGAGTCACTTATGTGCACTCGACGAGTCTGGTCAAAGTTAACCGTTGACTTTTTGGGTCTAGTCAATGTTTGGACTTTTGAGCCATTGGAGGGGTAAAATGGCCTTTTTCCCTTCTGAGAGAACTTATAGAGGGTTTACTCTAGCCTTTGAGAGTTGTATTGATTAGAGTAACTGTTCCATGTGATTAGGCGGAGGCTAGACCAGTATTACCGAGTTCGAGATTTATCGAGTTACCCGAGGTGAGTCTTCTCACCATACTTTACCTAGAGTGGTAATTAGAGTTATGTGACAGAGTATGTTGTATGATATTATATGAAGTGATATCTATGTGATTCTGTGCTATATGTGATTCAGAGTTTACAGAGTTAGGACCGAAAGGTCCACAGAGTTAGGACGAGAGGGTCCACAGAGTTATGGGACTGGAGGGTCCTACTGAGACACTTTGACCAGAGGGTCATACAGAGTTATAGCCTCGAGTGGCTAATATGTGTTGTATGTGGTATTTTGGGGAACTCACTAAGCATTTATGCTTACAGTGTTATGTGTTATGTGTTTCAGGTACTAGTGACGATCGCGGGAAGGCGCCGGCATGATCCGTACGCACATACCGAGGATTCATTTGTGATCTTGGGATATGTTTTATTTGATGACAATTGTTGAATGTGAGATTTGAGAATGTTTAAATGATAATTATGTTGTTTGAAAAATGAAAAATTGTTTTGAAAATCTACGTCGTTACAAGAGATCTGGTAAGTATCAATACCTTTAACACCTTTAACTGATCTATCATTATCACTAAAATCAGAATCGGATGACATATAACTTATAGTAGTTGCATGTGAAAAGTCCAGTTTAAAATCTTTTAACTGTATCTCTTTCTGGTTCTGTTTACATTCCGACAAAATTGGAATTTATTAAGAGATGTATCGTACAGTACGCATTTCATGATGAAAGGAAATATCTTGATCAAGTGGAATATTATTAGCGGTGTAACATGTCCAATAACTTTGGTTATGGAGCCTGCACCGCCTACGCCTTCATCGTAGGATGGCTCAACAACGTCTTTGAAGTTAGATGTAGAGGAGGCATGAAGTCCTTATATTACTATATGAAAACTATAACATAACCTAAAATATCATATTTATCTGCTTATTCAAAATTATATGTATACAACAAAATTATTTATCTGCTTAGATGTAGAGGAGGCATTAAGTCCTTATATTACTATATGAAAACTATAACATAACCTAAAATATCATATTTATCTGCTTATTCAAAATTATATGTATACAACAAAATTAGTAGCAATTAACAATTTACATAAAAGAATCGTTTGGGATGGGGCGATATTTACATACCTTACAGAATAACAGAACATATAGTTCCAAAATCAGAAAATTGTTCAAGAAAATCACTACCAATATCAAAACTCATTCCAAGGTTCGTTGCATAGTCGGAAAAATTGTTTCAGAAAATCATTGATTTAGTAACGGGGGCAGAAAACGAGAATGAGAGAAGGGATCAAAAAGTTCATCATCGACAACAAGATTTCTGTAATGCCCATGTTTCCTGCTAGGCATTAATGAAATGATGTAATAGTCAGAGTAAAAAATGGTAGCCTATTTGATGTAATAAAGGAAATTATTTGTATATTATGTGACTTATGTATACTTTTATGTAATATACGTGCTTATTATAATATAATAAAACAGAAATAAAATACGCGTCAAAATCGAATAATAATTAGGATGAATATCCTTGACGAAAGTTCAAGTATTTGTGATAAGGATTTCGTAGATATAAGGAACACTTAAATCCGACTTATAACAAAGATGTTATGATCCTTTGAAGTTTCACGGCCGACCCGATATGGTAACGTGTGTCGTAAAAAGTAAATTTTTGTTATGTTAATTTTTAGCCTTAGTGATCAAAATGAAAGTCGTAGTAGTCATTAAACCAAGAGCGTGCATATAGAGAATGTCCAAATATGACTTCATTAGAGGAAGTTATGATTTTTCAAAGATTCAGAGTAACAATATACAACTCACAAATCAAATTTTAAATCGGTCAATTTTTAGCCGAAATGATCTAAATGAGAATTGAAGATCTAGTTAATAAGAGTTCAGAGATATAAAGACAGTAAAAAAACAGACGCCAGGCGAGCGAGTTGTGAATTTTATACGGGCTTTAACAATCTAGGCATGCTTAAAATAAATAAATTCAAAATTAACCGACGAAGTCTAAATAAAAGTTGAAGATTGTGACGAGAGATTTCCATGGATAAAAAGAACGTCAAAAATGAAGCTCGTATGAAGAAGTTACTTAATTTTGAAAATCAGAAAATTGGCATGCGCGTGTGCGCGATGCACATGCTTCTAGAAGGCGCCACATAACACCAACCAGAATCAGACACATGACACTACAACAGGGCAAGCACATCGACCATGTGCGCAGCACGCATGGCCTTGAAAGGTCTAGTATGCTCAAGAGTCATATTAAAGTGATATTGCTAATTAACATATGGTACTAATAGGTCACACTAACAACAACTTGATACAATTGATTATTTATTAGAAATTGGTTTTAATAAATACTCAATAAACTCTTTTAATTAAAATGGAAAATATTTATTTCTATAAAATAATAATTTTAATTAGCAAGTAACATTAGATTTAAGTCATATGGTATGAATTAGTAAGTTATGTACAACTTTATTGACTAGTTGAAACCCTTTGTGACATCCCCGAAATCACGTCCAGAAAAAACCGGTTTCATTTATTCTTTTTAAAATAATTTCAGAGTAAATCCATTGATTAAAAAGAGTTGTGGAATTTGTCCCCAAAACATTACATGATAAAATAAGATTTATCAAAGCATTTCTTAAAGAAATGTATTTTCATTATATATCAAAACTCGGGATGTCATGTTCCGATACAGACACAAAAGCATAAACAATAAAACATAGACCGTACACAGTTATATACAACTACTTGTCTATAAACAAAAACATCTTCACAAGCTCCCTAACTTATGCTCTTGCGCCTCTGCCTGTAATACAAAGAAACTGAGTGGGTCAGGCTTGGGAGCCTGGTGAGCATATAGGGTTTTCAACCCACAATAAATAGTTATATTTAATTTCACCAACCAATAATAACCAGATTACCCATTCCCGTTATCCTCACTTTACGTCCCTATGACAATAACTATTACAAGGGACCTAATCTATAATTTTCATCGAGACGAACACTACTGCAAAGGGGTTTCCTCAGCAATGAATATCCTAAGGCAACCATGAGGGGATAGAATACAGCAAATGAACACCCAAGTTCACTACACCTACATGTTATGAGCATGCCAGCGTTTCACTGAACTGTCTAGAAAAGTCCGTGGTCGTCATCCATATTCTGCTGGATGACTAGATCACAATCACAACGAGGCCTCTCATTAATTTTATTTCATCACGCATTAACTCTCTACCCATGTTTTACCCAACATTTTTGTAGATATATATATATATATATATATATATATATATATATATATATATATATATATATATATTCATACACAACTCAAAACCAATATAATATATTTATTCAATACTCATTCCAAATAACAGATAATATATAAACACATAGCACGTATTTTATAGAGAAATAATTCATATCTATGTGTTAGAAGAAAACAACTATACACTCACTTGATAAGACGATGCTTGGACAACACTGCGGCTCTTAAAATAATAATCTTCGATGAAACTGGGATATCTTCCAAAAATCGGGCTTCTCGTGGACAGAGCTTCAGCTCGGAAACTCTTTTCTTCTCGGGATATTCGGGGCTTCGGGGGGGGGGGGGGGGAGGGGGTATTTCTTGCCATGTAGAAGAAAGAAAAAGGGGGGAGAAGTGGAAAATTAGCAAAAAGATCGGCAACCCTTGAGTTCTATTTATAGGGGTTGAACCCCGATTTACGCTAGGCGTACTCCGCTGTCAACATGTACGTTGGGCGTACGCCTAGTACGCTGGGCGTATTGGGTGAATCAGACAAGAGGAGTCACGACTTCGGATAAGCTTTCGAATTTATAATTTTATTTATTTATTTAAAAACTTCAGAAATTCATAAGTTCTGCAAACGAGCTCTATTTTTGATGTTCTTTATATCCATGCGTAGGTGAGACTATGCTCTACAAATTTCATTTAGACTCCGTCGGCTAATTTTGATTAATTTTTATTATATTATTTTTAGTACGTCGGGACAGGAAAACTCCATTAGAAATTCATAACTTCTTCATCCGACGTCCGTTTTCGTCTGTCTTTTCACCGTTGGACTACTATCGACGAGATCTTCGATTCTTGTTTAGATTGTTTCGGCCAGATATCACTCGATCTCAATTTTGAGTTTTGGGCTGCATACAGCTAAGTCAAAACTTAGAAAAATAATAACTTCCTCATACGAAGTCAGATCTAGACGTTCTTCTTATTGACGCTCTCGGTTTAACGTATTCTACGACTTTCATTTAAATCACTAAGGCTAAATATCGCTCTATCGTAAATTCACTATTTACATCATGCAGTGTCGTACCGGTTCTGTCACGAAAATTCGACATGTCATAATTTCTTCGTTATAACTCGGATTTCGACATTCTTTATATATCCGGAACCCTTGTCATGACCAGTACAACTTCCTTCATAGATATTGGGCTTATCTAATATTTTATTATTATGCTTATTTTTATTCTTAATTCATTTAAGTCACACAATTAAGCATAAAACATATAATACTCAAATAATGCATTCTTATTATTTCAAAATGAGTTACAATGGTTAACCTAGACTATTACATCAAAATTAATGCCTAGCCCAAAAACACAGGCGTTACAATTCTCTCCAGCTTAGGATGATTTCGTCCCTGGAATCACACATCAACAAACCAGTGCGGATAGTGACTCATCATGTCACTCTCCGTCTCCCGGGTGAGATTTGGCCCACTCACATGTTTCCATCGGACAAGCACTAATTCGACCATCTTACGTTGCAACTTCTTAGTCTTTTGGTCAACGACTACCTCTTGTTCTTCAATTAACCTCTTGTTCTCATCAGTTCTCAATTCCAAAAGTGGAATCATGTCGGGAACTTCTCCCGTGAACTTCCTTAAATAACAAACATGAAAAGTGTTATGAATCCCATTTAGTTCTTCGAGTAATTACATCTTGTAAGCTTTGTTCCCAACCCTCTAAAGAACTTTAAATGGTCCCATAAACCTCAGACTTAGTTGTCCCCTTTTACCAAATCTTATAAGTCCCTTCTATGGCGAGACTTTAAGTAAAACCGAATCTCCAACTTCAAAAGTCACCGGTTGTCTTTTCTTGTCAGCATAGCTCTTTTGACGATCCTGAGCTGCTAACATTCTCTCCCTAATTATTTTCAACTTTTTAGCAGTTTGATGGACTATCTCGGGTCCCATAAACTGCTTTTCCCCAACCTCAAGCCAACAAGACGGCGTACGAAAAGAAGGTACACATCCCTATTCATGGGAAGGATTCTATGTTATGTCTTCGATAAACAAAGACTTAAAATCTTAAAAATAATCTCTTTCATAAAAACTCGTAAACTTATATCAATGGAGTATTCTACTTATCTATACAGTTAATATCTCAAAAGAGGGGAAGAAAACTGTAAATGATGTTCCCGTTGTTAATAAATATCCTGACGTTTTCGCCAATGATTTTCCTGGACTTCCTCCAGATAGGCAAATAGAATTCTAAACTGGCTTTATGTCTAGTGCTGCTCCAATTGCCAAAGACTACTAGACAGAATGATAACATTTGGGTAATGGTCGACCGACTAACTAAGAGTGCGCATTTTCTTTCCATGCATGAAACATATCCAATGGAGAAATACACACAAGTATACTTGGATGAAACTGTTGCGAGACATGGTGTGCCGCTAAAGATTATTTCCGATCGTGATAGTAGTTACACTTCTCATTCTTGGACAAGTATGCAATGTGAATTGAGATCCCATGTCACTCTCAGCACAACTTATTATCCCCAAACAGATGTTCAGACTAAGAGAACAATCAAAACAGTAGAAAATATACTAAAGGTATATGAAGCACTATATGGGCGTACATGTCGTACTCCATTATGTTGGCGTGTTGTAGGATAGAAAGTCGTTAGTGGTCCTGAAATGATTCAAATTGTACGAGAAAGAATGAAAGCAGGCCAGGATTGACAAAAGTCCTATGCAGTAAAGAGAAGACGACCTATAGAAATCCAGGTGGATGAATTCGTTATGCTGAAGGTATCCCCATGGAAAGGCATTATGCGATTTGGGAAGAAAGGAAAATTGAGTCCTAGATTTGGTGGACCTTTCAAAATCATCCAGAGAATTGGTAAGCAAGCATACCATTAGGAATTTCCAGAAGATTTGGCAGATATTCATGATGTGCTTCATGTGAGTTATCTGCGTAAATGTTTAAGCATATATGATGAAACGGTCCCGTTATCCGAGGTGAAACTGGATAATAAATTAAGATATGTAGAAGAGCCCGAAAAGATTATAAACGAGAAAATGGTTAAATTGCATAATAAAGAAGTGGAATTGGTTCTTGTCAAGTGGAAACACTATCGAGGCCCAAACGGGGATATTTCACTCTTATCTCATTCTCATTGCTTTCATTGGTGCTACCTCGATAGTTTTAAAACTACATAAAGTAAAACATTTATTGAGGCTCCTAAGTCCAGCATGACATGCGGCACTATAAGTTTCCCCAACTTATAAAGAACAGTGAATACTCCTAGATCTTTGCATTTCGGGGGTAACATTTTTTGTAAAACAACTGAATTGTTTTCACTAACCTTAATTGTTTCATTCCCTTTTAGTTTTCTTTTAGAAGTACACAGTTCTTTCAAAAAATTGGCATACCGGGGTAGCTGTTTTATAGCATCTAGAAGTAGGATGTTTACTTCAACTTTTCTTAAGAAGTCCACAATCTCTCTATCTTCCTTCTCTTTTTTCGTGTTTTTCAGTCTTGAGGGAAAAAGAGGAGGAGTAATTTTTATCTCAACTTCAGCATGCTTGTCTTTTTTTTGTGCCTATTTAGTTACTTTAGATTCCCGCTCGACTACAATCTCTTATTCCTCATCTTCTTGTCGATCTGGCCCCTCGTAGTTTTTACCACTTCGGAGAGTCACAATATAAGCGTCGTGCTTTGGGTTTTCTTAGTATAAGATGGGAACTTTTCTTGTGCTTGTGCCTCCATCTTGCTTATAGAGTTCGCGATTTGTGATACCTGCTACTCCAGATTTTTGATACTGGACTTGGTCTCATTCTGAAAAGATTAGGTACTGGTAAAAAGACTTTTAACAATGTCCTGTACAGACATGTTGGAACTGCTAGCTTGCTGCAGAACAGGTGGTTGCTGAAAATTAGGCTGATGTTGATTTTACTGAAAAGATTGTTGTTGAAAGCCAAGTGGATGCTGGTACTTATTTCTCTGCTGAAGTTCTATTGGGGTCTTTGTTTAAAGTTTTTCTAGAATCCTCCCCAAGTTTGATTGTTGTACGGCTGATCAAAATGTCTCGGTTGTGCTTGATAACCTCCCATGGCCTGGATAGCTTCAGTGTCTTCCTACAATATTATGAACATGTCTATTGGTTGCCTAGTCTTCACGCATATCTTACAAGATTTTTCCTCTGGTTTAACACCATTTTCTTTCATCAGTAAAATAACAGCCTTTGTTAATTGTGAAATCTGAGACTCATGGTGGGCATTGTTGATTTACTTTACTCCTCGCGGACGATTTGGATACCATTCTTCTTCATTTGTTGAGTGTTTTGATTCAGTTGTTAGCTTCTCTATTAATGCAATGATCTTCGTTGGTGTCATATCTGCAAGTGAACCACCACTTGAAGCGTTGATCAGTCTCCTTTCCATTGGGGTCAGGCCTTCATAGAAGCACTGATATAACTGATAGTTACTGATCCCGTGTTACGGGCACGAGACCATCAACTTCTTGAAACACTCCCAATAAGTGTGAAGGGCCTCTCTTTTTCCTTGATTTATGGCAAGTATTTCTCAACAAAGTTTGGACACTTTTGCTTATGGAAAATATTTTTCCAGGAAAATTTTAGCCACCTTGTTCCATGTAGTGATTGATCCAGAAGGGAGATCATACAACCACTCTTTTGTTGCGTCTTAGATAGAATAGGGGCATGCCCTTAACTTGAACTGGTCTTTCGTGATAGTGTGTGGCTTCATCCCAGGGCATACTACATGAAAATCCTTGAGAAATTTATGCGTATCTTCGTTCTCAAGGCCTCAAGCTGTTGGGCGCAGATAAATTAAACCATACTTCAGCTTAAAGTTTTGAGTTTCTGGAAAGGTAATACACAAAGGTTGTTATGTAACATCTTGTGTTACCTATTCTCTAAGAGTATTTTTAGTATTGGCTCCGTGTTCGCTCATGGCTAGTTCTATTTTGGTATGTGAATCAGATGGTTCAGGTGTTACAGATTTAACGGATGGTGTTGGTGAGTAGGTTTTGAATGAACTGTGGGTAGGCGAGGATGAGGGTGCTTTAGGAAAGGATGTAAAGGTTATCCCTGACTCGTTCCATAAGGAACTAACTTGTGGATTTGTTTCCTCTAAAGCTAGAGAAAATGTTGATGTGAAAAAACCATGTAACGTTTTATGCTGAAGTGCTTCTTTTCTGACTTTTTTTGTTATCTTCTGTACTTCAGGATCAACATGTACTTGAGTACCTGTACGTGAAGATCTTAGCATAAAACAATTAGTGTTTGCTGTGTCCCCGTCAATGGCGCCAATTTGTTAGAGGCGTGTTGCTACTTGAATAAATAAAGAATATAAATAAAAATACTGCTCAAATGCACTACGGGGTAGTAGGAAAGCAGAGTCGAACCTACAGGGACATGTCCGAAGGTCTATGCCTCTCTTGCGTAAGACACACACTAATTTAATATAAATTAAAATGGGGGGATTTTGTTTATAAATAAAACTAAATTGGTCAAAAATCTATAAAAGAAAAAACACAACTTAAATACCTGAGTAAATTCAAAGTGTAAAAGCTATTTCAGTTTCGCGGTAAGTCTCTTAATCATGCAAATATCTTTCAACACAATAATTGAGTTGTGTACTATCTAAACTGGTACTGAAAATCATTTAATAAACACTAACAATTTTATTTTACTAAAATCATTAACCAAAACACGCTCTTTGAATTAAACCTTACTTTTGTCTGAATTAACCAAATAAGCTCTTAATTAATTTAGAAACGTGGCATTAGACACGATGTAAAATTCCGAGTAAAGTCAATACTTCTCATAAGCTCGAAAGCGTGAAGACTTATCTGATCAGTTTATATTAGAGTTAATCCTAATAGAACCAATTTAATATTTGTTACTTTTACTGATTAATAAAAACATTTACGGATCTAGATAAATCAATTAACTAGAATGATTATGTAACAATTAAAGTGGCCAATAGAAATTGAATTGAAATCAAACGTTCAATTAAGCATGAAACCAATCAAAAGTCATGCCTAATGATTACTTGCATGAAAAGTAGAGTCGTTTTCGAAACTAAAATCTTGGGTTTTTAGCCTGACATGGCTAAAAACAGGTTACAAAAGATGAAAGTAAGTTCTAGATGCCTAATCTTACTAAACAGATGGTACAGATCGAATCATGATCTCCAAATCTTTGTTTGCATTTAAAATCCTTAGAAAATGACCTCTCTGCACCTTGAAATCGCCTCTGGTTCGAAGTTAGGGTTTTAAGAATGTTAAGAGGGCTTGTTTATACATCCAGATAAAACCCGGGTACAAATTTGATCAAATTTTTTCAGTCACGATCAATTTTTTTGAAATGCGATCGAATTATGATCGAATTAAGCATTTACATATTCTTTTTGGAATTTCTAAACCTTGATACATTTATTCGATTAAATTTTTTGGGAAGAATTTGATCAAAATTGTTTTATTTTCTATTATTAGACTTAAAACGAGATGATAACACTTCAACACATTAATTCAATCGAATTTTGGTATAATTCGATCAGTATTTTGACCGATACGTCTTTGTTTCTTGATTAAAGCAGCTTCCAAGCATTCCTCAGCATCCTTCACAAGTTCCATGCTCCAATTTGGCTCCAATGCTCCTTCAAATGCGTCCTCAATGTGTCGTATTCTCAATCCTTGCTAATTTTCCCTAAAAATCATAACAAAAGTGAGTAATACATGCATTTTGTGAAAATAGTGAGAAACACACAATTTATAATAAAAAGGGAAATGGTTAGCATTTTATAAGAAGATATTGAAAAAAATGTGCTTATAGATGCATATAAAATGCATCTAACACATATCTATCTCGACAACTAAAAGAACACAAGAAACACTACCCCACTTGTGATCTCAAGTTGGAAACTGTATTATTTCCATTAAAGATATGGAGGCATTATCTTTATGTCACAAAGTGTAAGCTCTACACCAATCATAAGAGTCTCTATGTCACACCCCAAAACCGGAACGGCGGAAACATTTTGGGGTGGATGACGTCATGTCAAGTATCACAACATATGCAGTATACTAATCAAAGTACAACAACCATTTCATTAATAGTAATAATTTTACATAATTTACATTTCATAGCAACATCAAGAAATACAAGGAATAGTATAGATGCAGCTTGGTTCTAGACTGACTTCGCAAAGCTCCCGGGATGTACATGTCTATCGCTGACCTGAGAATACAAGTTATTTTGAAAGCTAGTATCAACATTTTATAATGCTGGTGAGTCCATAAGTATTTAGTGTCATTAGTATAAATATGCATTTTTATTCAAAATAACTTTATGAAAGATAGAAGTTTAGAATCTACGGTGTAATAGCGTCCTTTCCAGATAATCCTATATTTTCTAAATAAAAGTAGTCTTCTACCAAGACCCGACCGATTTATGTTTTAAGGAGTAGTTTTCCCCAAATTACTATCATTACCAAATACAGAATTGACTTTAAAAGAGTAATGAGAAAATCATAAGTGAAAATACTAGGGGAAAATAATATATATACCTCAGTAGTGACACTGCTGACTAAAACAACAGAAAACATAGACTCCAGGAGAGTATAGAATGAATGATACGCCTGGCTCAGTCTAACAAAAGGATGTACAGACTCCAGACAGTATCGAATGAACGATATAGCTAGCAAAGTCTAAAACAAGAAAATACAGACTCCAGACAGTATCGAGTGAACGATACAGCTAGCAAAGTCTAAACAAAAAGGGTGAATGTGAACCCGTATGTAACCATGCTGATCGACGATAGAGCATCTGATGACCCTCCAGGTCACGCGTAGAGGTAGTGGCATTATGTCACCCATGGGCCTTACCGACGCGGACTGTAGCTAGTAGTCTAGGTGTGGGAGTGTCAGCTTCGTATAGATCTATACACATGATGTTCGCTCTCCTTCCCGGAGACTCTGGTTACACGGTGTTGGCGCAATGAAACGTCGTAGAAGGAAATAGTGTGTCACATTCTAAAGTAAAAGAGAAATAGAGATAGAGAGAAATAGAGATAGAGATAGAGATAGAGTTAGAGATAGAGATAGAGATAGAGATAGAGTCTCCTAACTATTCGTATAATAGTTACTAGGGTTCCAGAAACATGAATAATAGAAGGATGCCTGTACTACTCAAGGCGATGAACTGGTTGAGAGAGAGAGAGAGAGAGAGAGATATTTTATGTCCATACATGTATACATGATATATAATTAATGTTTAAACAACCTTCAGACGGATAACCGATACCCACCAGACCACATCCCAACGAGGAAATCTTTAATCTAGATAAACAGTTTAACATGAAAAATCTATTTTGCTATACAAGTATTAATAGCATGTGATTTATCTAATAACTGTACAGTTCAACTTGTATCCCCCCCCTATAAAAGCAGTTAAAATCATTTAAAAGGTTAATTCAGGGGTATGAACTCACATGTCGTGGGCGATTCGGATGAATGGACGGTATAGGATGCTAAGTGTCAAGTGATGACTTGACCACACACGCCAATCCTATTTAACATGTAATGATACATTTAAGTATCCAATTAGTCATTTAATAACTAATTAAGCAAGTAAATATGTCCTACTACATAAAAACACTTTGCTACAAGTGCTAGGAGTACCAAGGTTTGCATATAAGGTGTGTATGGACTCACATTGGAGTTTACTCCTCAAGTAGTAGTGTCTAAGGGTGTTTACGGTTTTGGAACCATATCCCCCATGATTTTACGACCGTAAACTCATTGGAATGGTGCATTTGTGTGCTTTAAGGCTTCATTCTTGACAAATAAGGGTTCTAGAGTTGATTCAAGGGCTATGGAAGTGATTGGGGCTCAAAATGGACACTTTATGGAGTTTACGGTCCTTGGACCACTCCCTTGGGAGTTTACGACCGTAAATCACATGAGTTTATGTGATAACCCGAAATTTCCATTGTACGAACCTCATCTATTCAATAGAAGCTAGTTCAGTTTCAGTAACTTTCAAGCTTTTCCGAACAAGTTTGTGTACATTAGGGTTTATGTTTTAGATGATATCAGGAGAGTGGATACTCCTGGCATTGTGAAACTTGGGCATTTCAAGTTTCATAATGTTTCAGTCCAACATCAGGAATAAAAACATCTTCTGTCAAAATATTCCAGGACTATAAATAGTTTTCTGAATTAAATTAATTCATTATTCACAATTCCAAATAGAGAAAAGCCATATTCTCTCTGACGGATCTTCGGGTTTTCATCCCAGATTGTGAGTCTACTTTTCTAAATGTGTTTCAATACTTGTTTAATGCTTGTTAACAACAATTACATGTTTAGATTACAAGATCCGGGAGTTTACCGCCCAAGAACGTTCTTGGGGAGTAAACTCCAAAATGGAACTTTAATGCTTTCTAGACCCATCCACATGTTAGAGGACTTATCAAGGACATTGTGTATGATCTTTATAGCCTAGAAATCATCCAAGAAACACAAGTTCTAGGAGTTTACGGCCAAGGAACTCCCTTGGGCCGTAAACCCCTTTTCAAGGGCTTAAATGCCCTAAAACTTTCCCCAAATGCTTAAGGACTTTAACTACTAGTACTTGTGCTTGAATAGAACACCAAAAGCTCATCAAAACCATAAGTTTTTAGGAGTTTATGGCCAAGAACCCTTCTTGGGCCGTAAACCCCTTTTTTGTGGGACAAAAATCATTCCAAGCTACCCTTAAGCCTTTAGACAAATTACCTTGCACCTTTGGGACTAGAATGGAGAGTAGAACACATAGAAATCACTCCTTGAAAGGAGTTTACGGCCAAGGAACATGACTTGGGCCGTAAACTCCAAGTGAAGGCACCAAAGTGTGCCTCTTGTTCCCATTAGCCTTAGATAAAATCATGGATGCCATTCTTGATGTTTAAGTGCCTCAAATCAATTTATTTCCTAGAGTTTACGGCCGTAAACTCTAAGGTGAAGGACCTTAGGCCGTAAACTCCCATAGGGAGTGTTTTAAAGCCTTAAAACTACTTCATGCATTATTCCAATAAGGCTAGGAGTGTTCTAGATGCAAGATAACACCACAAAACACCCAAAAACACCATTTGAGGAGTTCACGGCCATAAACGTATGAGTTTACGGCCGTAAACTCCAAGGTGTGGGGTTTGTTGGGTGGTGAACTCCTATACAAGGCCCTTTGATGTTTCAAACCCTTTTGCCTTGTCCCGTAGCAACTTAGATGCAACCATTTGAACCTTAAACACTCACAAAAGTGTTTAAATGTTTTCTAAGTGTCTTAACTTATTTATTTAAGTTATTATTTGTCTAATTAGTTATATATATGCTCATTATATGATAACTAGGCTCGTGCGTGTAAACCAGTCTCCGTTTGCCACCTAGCACGGTAGCCGACACTGCAATTCAAACGACTCACCACAAGTGAGTTCATACCCCTTGAATCAACCTTTGAAATGTTTTACAAACTGTTTTACTATCCAAACTTACTTATAGACTGTGATTAAATCAAATGCTTCTTATACTTAAACTGTTTTATCAACTTATGCTTTCAAAATGATTTATAGATCGACATCAAGTCAATCTTCTCTTGAAATTATATTTATGCTTCAAAATGTTTTATGAAAACTTATTTATGCTTTATATATACAATTTCATGCCCATATATGTATAGATATATAAATAATGTTCAAAAGGCTTAGGAATGCCATCCGCCCTATTTCCTTTTCCTCGATTTGGATGTGGTCTGGTGGGATTTCGGGTGACCATCCGAAGGTCGTTTCCATATTACTTATATATCATATATACATGTATAGACATAAAGGTACTTCCATATTCATATTCATCAGTACATCTTTAGCTGGTTACCATCGGGGTAACGCAGGATCATATACAGAAATACTAGAAACAATACATATACAGATATACTAGAAACAATACATATACAGATATACTAGAAACAATACATATACAGATATACTAGAAACAATACATATACAGATATACTAGAAACAATACATATACAGATATACTAGAAACAATACATATACAGATATACTAGAAACAATACATATACAGATATACTAGAAACAATACATATACAGATATACGAGAAACAATACATATACAGATATACGAGAAACAATACATATACAGATATACGAGAAACAATACATATACATGAATACTTAACAATTGTGATCCACTGTATCGGGCATGCCTTAAATGTCATGGCCCGAGTTGTAGCCAGAATTCTCTTGGAGGGAGAGCGTGAGTTTGCGTATAGATCTATACTGGATTGACTATCCTACACCTTGCTGCTAGCTACAGCCGGACCTGCAGGTCTGCGGGTGCCAAACGTCATTTCTTTTTACGACCGTTCATTATGTCGTTGATTATCAGTCGATAGCATGGTGCAATTTATCACAATATACCTTAATATAAATCCGGTTTAAGGTAGTAGTATTTAGTACAGCAGTAGTCTTATTATACAAAGCTACAGTACTACAATGATTTACCCATTACATATTTTAGTGATGATCTCACTTAAGCATTAATGTACAAACTATATTTTTAACAAATGATAGTCATACTTGGGTAATTACACACTTTTACAACAGAAAAGTTTACAAAACAGTCTAGCCTTGGTAGAAGGTTACTTTTATAGAAAATATAGGATTTTCTGAGTAATTCAAACTTTTACAAATACTTTCAAACATTTGCTCACATTTTTACAAACTTATACATTGAGACAGGTTCAAACATTTTTACAAGAAACATTGACACTAAAATACTTATGAACTCACCAGCTTAATGCTGATAAACTCTTTCAAAATAACTTGTATTCTCAGGTCATCAGTAGACAGGTACCGAGGCCAGCTTTTGAGAAGATGGAGTGCATTCAAGACTCATCTCATATTATTTTGTGTTACATTATTTTTGGTGTCTATAACTGTACAGAACACACTTGTATTAAAATTATATATTTAATGCAATGGATGATGTTGTTTGCTTATTTACATTTACTGTGTTGTGATACTATACATGACGTCCTCCGCCCCAGAACGTTTCCGCCGTTCTTGGTTTTGGGGTGTGACAGTTTACAGTCATAAACTCATGTTTGTTCATTTCTTTTGTGCTTTGGTGGTTCTAGGTTATGTAGGCAAGGTTCTAGTCACTTATATGAGCATAGGAAGGTGTTAAAGGCACTTAAACACCTTGGAAAGGTGCTTATGGTTTTGGGAGACCTTCCCAAACCGTAAACTCAAGTGTTGCTCATTTGGGCATCTTTTGGTGCATCACATGAAGGAATACAAGGTTCTAGGCACTCATGGAAGCTTTTGTAGGTGTTTAAGGGACAATTTGACATCCAAAAAGGTGTTTATGGTCCTTGAAGGTGTGTTTATGGTCCAAGAATGTTCTTGGGCCGTAAACTAATGTTTACTCCCCATATGTTAAGATTTTTGTGTTCTAAGTCCATTCGTGCAATCCCCTAAGTCATTGCTAAGCATTAGAAGTTGTTTGGAAGGGTTTTGGGGCTTCAAAACCCCATTTATGAGTGTTTGCGGTCCAAGAGTGTTCTTGGGCCGTAAACTCATGATTTTGAGGGTTTTGGGTGATTTAAACACGAATTTGCAAGTGTGATAAGCTAAACAACAAGCTAGGAAGGTTAACTTACCGTTTTGAAGCTCGAAGGGGCGACTTTTGACCAAAACCCGATTTGTAGAGAGAGAAAGTAGAGAGAGAAAAGGCTCCTAAGGTGTGAAAAGGTTGGAATGAAACCCACTCAACCCTTATATAGGGTTGAGTTTACAGCCTGGGTGGGGGTCCACCCAACACCAACCGCAAACGAGGTTTTTCACGACTTCCGTTAAACACGACAAATTTTAAATTTTACCTCTTTATTTTTGGTTCGCTTGACGAATATTATTTAAAATATTCCAACGGGTTTAAATCCGGTCAAAAATATTTTGGGATAAATTAGGCTAATTTTTGACGTGCTTAATTACGACGTTAAAATAAATGGAAATTTCGGGTTGTCACACTCTGGTATCCCATTTGTTAAAAAGGAATTGAATATGAGACAACAAAACTGGATGGAACTACTCAAGGACTATGATAGTGAGATACTTTACTAACCCTTTTAAGGCAAATGCTGTAGCGGATGCTTTGAGTAGAAAGATAAACTTGGATGGGAAAAAGCCAAGGGCATTGAGAATTGTGATTGTCTTAACAATTATATAGAGTATTAAGAAAGTTCAGGAAAAATCTTTGGAAGGGGATAATGAAAAAGAAGAGCGTTTAGGCAAAATGTTGGATTTCAGTACAAATGGAAAAGGGTTGAAAGTATTCCAAAACAAGATTTGGATGCCTAAAGTGGAAGGAATGAGAGATCTTCTCATGGAAGAAGCTTACAAGACCTTGTACTCTACTCATCTAGGAAACACAAAGATGTATAGGGATATGAAACCTTATAACCGGTGGCCGACGATGATGCTCGATGTTGCTAAGTATGTGGCTGAGAGTGTGACCTGAACGAGAGTTAAAGCGCAACATCAGAAATCGTATGGGAGTTTAGAGCCCTCTCTTGTATCCATGGGTAAGTGGGAGGACATCACAATAGATTTTGTGATCAAGCTACTCAGGAAAAAGAATGGTCATGACATGATTTGGGTAACCGTGGATCGATTTACAAATAGTGCACACTTCATAGCGGCCAATGAGAGATGATTTATGGATAAGCTTGCAGATGTCTACATGAAGGAGATAGTAAGACTTCACGGTCTTCCCTTAATGATTGTTTCAGATCATGAGAGTCATTTCTGATGGGTTTTATAGGTAGCAAAAATTATATTTTTGGCGGAAAAACCTAAAACACTAAGTTCGTATACACCCTAAAGTATCTTTGTTCTCACTATGATATGCAAACAACAATTTAAATTTAAGAACACCAAAGTACATTCCTATTTTCTATTTAGGAGAAGGGATAATAGAAAAGATACGTTTTAGATTATTATAGCAGATAAACTAGTAATCCTTCTTTGTAGAACTTCAGAAAGCCAACACTAGAAATCTCGTGCCTCTGATGGCTCACACTCAAACCCTAGCAGTTGGATGCTATTGAATAGAGAAGAGTAGAAGGTATAAATTTTGGATCTAAGGGTTTCTTATAAGAGTGAATTCTGAAATCCCTAAGCCATGGGGTACTTATAGGGCTTAAGGAGGTGTATGAAAGCTAAGTTTCCTTTTGGATAACTCTAACCCTTTTCTTTCCCCCCAAACAATCCTAAGCTTCCTAGAACCCTAGAAAAGGTCCCTTAACCCCTCTAGAACCGTCCCCTCTACTAGTGAGGTTCTAGAATCAGTCAATGTTCAACCTTTAGACGTTGACACTTTTAGTCCTTCTACTTTCAATTAATCCAATTAATCCCAAAATTAATTCCAATTAATTTATGATTAATTTATGATTAAACAATATAATTTCTAATTAATATATTAATCTCATAATACATTAATGATTTACGTATTTTTATTTCTAATTAATTTATTAATCATATAATAAATGAATAAATCAGTCTCTCTCTCCAAATAACATTCCAATGTTTTACTAGGTTTGAGGGCAACCCAAAAGAACTTTTCTTATAATTTATGTTTATACCAATTTAGTTAATAGCTTAGACACCTAATCCAACAGTCTCCCACTTGAATAAGTATATAACTAAATTACAACTTCCAAATTAAAGAGCAAAGTGTGCTTTCCAAAGCAACCGCCAAACTCTGAACTAAACAAACATTGGTCCTTAGGTAAGTGATCAAATATTCCTCTGTTCTACTAAATATCATACATAAATGAGACATGGATTAGAATCAATCTCATTGTCCAAGTTTTGTTTCCCGATTTATTATTTGTGACGACGACATAATACTTCAAATTGAACACATCATTTGAGTCCTGGCTAGGCCCAACACTATAAGTCAACACTAAATCACCGAGGGGCGCAAATAAGATATTTATTTTCCCATTATGGCAAAAGGAACGAATAAACTTCACCAAATCATACATGCTACTACGTTTTATAGCATCATGTTATTGGCGCACTTTCGCAATACCAATGCATAACCAACTTGTAAATTACAACTCATATATTTTTTTTTAAAGAATAGAAGATATTATCGTCTCAGAATTACTCGTGATATAATACATGAAGTAATTCTATTAGCGTGGGTTTATCCAATACTTAAATATCCATTTCTAAGTACTCAGGAATGTTGTAGCAATACAATTGCTATGTCTAACTCCTTTAGACAATCTACAATCCAATTCATGACAACATTAATTCACTACTTAATTCTCAAAGTATGAGTGACCGTGGAATTTGAACAATTAAATTATTCTGGAAGTAAAACATGCAAAATGAAACATAAGAATAAATAATTAACAAATGCAATAGACAAACTCATCAATAATCTCTTTTATTTAGTCTCCAAAAATGAATTACATTTATTTTATTACAAGTTTTAAACTAATCATCTAACTAGTAAAACTAATTTCATCTCTTAAACCAATGATCCTAGCATGCTTATTATACTTAATCTTACTATGAGCCATTGTAAGAGGATATGCAGGACTACATTATGACGAAACTCTCTTCACTATGAGATGACTTTCTTCGACTCTATGTCTGATATAACGGTACTTTTGTCGATATGTCTTGACCTGTCATGATCTTTTGTTCTTTGGTTAAATCTACCAACCTTCATTATTGAAGAAAAGTTCCATTAGATACTGAATGGTTGGAACTTTTCTGAGATCACTGATAAAGTTCTTCAACCAAGTCTCTTCCTTTGATGCTTCACTTGTCGTTATGTACTCTGATTCACAAGTAGAATCAACCATTGTGTCTTGCTTGGAACTTTTCCAAGTAAATGCTCCAACATTTATTGTGAAAATTCACCCATATTGAGAATGAAAGTTGTCTCTATCTGTTTGAAAACCAGTGTCACTATACTCAGTCACTCTTAATGTATCACTGCCTCCAAAGACTAGAATCATATCCTTTTTCCTTCGTAGATAGTTGAGAATGTTCTTAACTACTGTCTAAAGAGCTCTGCTAGGATTTCCCTGATAGCGACTGACCACACTTAAAGCAAAGGAAATATCAAGGCGAGTACATGTCATAGCGTACATGATAGATCCTACAGCCAAAGAATATGGGACTCGACTCATATCAACTATCTTTTCATTTGTATTGGGATTTCAATCTTACTCAATTTGGATTTGCTCTGAATAGGTATCTCTCCTTTCTTGGAATTTTCCATACTAAACCGTTTTAGTACCTTGTCCACGTATGTACTTTGACTAAGTCTAAATATTCTGTTCATTCTATCTCTCAAATTTCTTATCCCGAGAATGTAGGCAGCCTCTCCTAGATCCTTCATAGTGAAACACTTTCCAAACCAATATTTCACTTTTTGCAAAGTTGGAATCTCGTTTCCCATGAGTAGTATGACATCAACATAAAACACTAGAAAAGTTACTATGCTCTCACTAGCTTTGACACACACACAAGACTCATCCTCACTTATAGAAAAACTAAAATCTTTGATGTTGTCATGGAAACAAAGATTCTAGCTACGAGACGCTTGTTTCAATCCATATATGGATTTCTCAAGCTTCCATACTCTATTGTGAAATTTTGCATCATCAAAACCTTCTAGCTGACTCATATAAACATTTGCAACCAACTTCCCATTAAGGAAAGTCGTTTTGACATCCATCTTTCACATTTCATAATCATGAAAGGCAGCTATGGCGAACATTATCCTAATAGATTTTATATTTCCATTTGAGTAAAGCCCTTCGCAACCAGTCGTGCCTTGAATGTGTACACATTTCCATCCATGTCGGTCTTCTTCTTGAAGATTCATTTGCAACCAACTGTTTTTTGACCAGGTTCTTGATCAATTAAATTCCAAACTTGGTTGTCATACATGGACTTGCTCTCACTGTCCATTTCCTCTTTCCACTTTGAAGCCCCAGGGCCTGCCATCGCTTCCTTGTAGTTAGCAGGCTCATCTAAATTTACCAGTGTTTGATCACTTATAAACGTATAACCATCTGACATTATATTGCATCCATAGAACCTTGGTGGCATGCTAACTCTACTAGAACAACTAAGAGGTAATGAATTGTCAACTGGCTCAACTAGAATTTATTCGTCTGGTTGAGTGCTAATTTCTTCTAAGGTTCTTTCATTGGTTAAATCTTGAATCTCTTCAAGGTCAATTATGCTTTCACTGTCCTCTTTACATATGAGCTTCGTCTTGTGAAAGACTCCTATTCGTGATACAAAGGCCAAGTTTTCACTAGGTCTGTAGAACAAGTATCCAAAACACTTCTGTGGGTAACCAATCAAAATACACTTCTCACTTCTGGATTGTAGCTTGTCATGAGTCTCTCGTCTAATGAAAGCTTTATAAACCCAGACTTTGATATATGATGACGAGGGAAGTTTACATGTCCACCCTGGAAGGGCTTGATACGCTTTGGAAGGTCTAGAAAGCTAAATCCAAGATACGTTGGGCCTTTCGAGATTCTCGCTAGAATCGACCCTGTAGCTTACAAACTCAACCTACCCCACGAACTCAGCAATGTACATTCTACTTTCCATGTCTCGAACTTGAAGAAGTGTCTATCCGATGAGACTCTTGTAATCCTGCTCGACGAGATCGAGATCAACGAGAGTCTTAACTTCATGGAAGAACCTGTAGAGATCATGGACCGAGAAGTCAAGCAGACGAAGCAAAGCAGCATCCCAATAGTGAAGGTTCGCGGGAATGCCATGTGAGGACAAGAATTCACTTGGGAGCGCGAGGGTCAAATGAAATTGAAATATCCTCATCTGTTCACTTAGTTATTTGTATCTACTTAATTGCTTAAAACTCTAATTCCGGGACGAAATTCCCTCTAACGGGGGGATGGTGTGACAACCCAAAATTTCTATCTCGTACAATAGATCAATTCAATCAAAGTTAGACTCGTTTTGCTATCTTTTAACACTGTTTAGGGTCTATTTGAGTGTTCTAAACCTAGTACAATCAAGGTAGGGGCCTACAAATGGGATAACACGATGCATATCAAGCACACTCGGGCCAAACACTCCAACACATGGAGTATGCGGCCGCACACTTGAGTGTACGACCACACACAGGTGTGTGCGGCTGCACACCCATTCCAGCCACACACTCCCAACTATAAATATGACTCTTAGTCATTTTTGAACACTTTTACCACTCCTTCAAAGCTGGAACTCATTTTCTCTCAAGTATCATCCACATTTCTCTTCAAATCAAGTAAGTATTGCTTCCTTGATTCATTAATACACGACCTCAACTAGCCTTCCCCTTACTTTGATCCTTGAAAACATCCATTTTTAGTCAAGAACACCAAGAACACCAAGACCACACACTAGTTTTGGACCCTACTCACCCTTTCAAACCTCTATAAAGTCATATACTTATCATAAATTGTTATATGCCAAGAACACTTGAAGATATGCATGAAAAACGCCAATTATCATGATCTTCAGGTGTGTATGGCCGCACACACCATGTGCAACCACACACACCCTTTTTAGGTCCTAAAATGGCAATGAACTCCATATAAGGATAGATCATGAAGTAAGAAACCTTCCTAGATGAGTCTTAAGGCCTTAAAATATGTTTTGACACACTTCATGGGAAGTGTGCAGCCGCACACACACAATGGCCTCACACCCTGGCCGCACACACACACACACACAAATGGTGTATTTTGACCATCCACTCCCTTTTATAGCCATATAACCCTTATATATAATCATATATGGTTGTAACACTTCAAAATAAGTGTTTACTTGTCCCTAAAGTGGCCCCAATTCAATAATTAGTTGTTACAAGCACTAATTGTATACATATATATATATATATATATATATATATATATATATATATATATATATATGTCATTATATGGTTAATAGGATTTGTTTGTGCTCAAGTCGGCAATTGACACTCAACTTCCTAAACCGATCTTACAGTCACATCACTCACTACAGGTGAGTTCATACCCCCTTAATCAACCTTTTAAATGTTTTTAAATGCTTTTAGGAAGGGAATACAAGTTGAATCACTATAGTTATAATATCAATCACATGTGATTTATAACTATCAAACAAATGGATTTATTGTACTTTTAACTGTTTTGTCAACAAAACTACTTCAAAATGATTATCAAACTCTTTTACATGTTAAAACTCTTTATGAAAACTTGATCTTAGTTACCAAACCTTTACTTCCAATTCTTTAAACTTATATATTGTCAAACCCATGTCCAGTACATATATAGTTATATAAGTAAGGTTTGAAGGACTTAGGACTGATAACTCGCTTTAATTCCTGTTCCTTGTTTGGTTGTGGACTTAGAGTACTCGGTTGTTTGTCCGAATGTCGTTTAATCCTTAGTTATATATTATGTATATATGTGTGGATATAAAGCTTTTACTTCAGTTCCAACACCTTTGGAGTAGCAAAGGTGTATAAGCTTTCTAAGTCATTCAAACAACAGTTCTAGTAAACTGTAATAGGTATAGTTTAGAGATATACTACTTACTAATTTCTAGTACAATGAAACATACATAGAGTCAGTTCATACATGAGTCGATACATACTATACACTATACAGAGAGAACATACTATACACTATACAAAGAGAACATAGACTAGTACATACAATTCATACACACTATATACTATACAAAAGAACATATTGTGATGAGAATTAGAGAGGGCATTCACTACACTGGTACATACAACACATACACAGTATAACATAAATGTGAGGGACTACTTCGAGGCATGGAATCTCTGTTATGGATCGTCTTGTAACCAGAGTCTTCGAAAAGGAGAGCATGAATTCGTGTATAGATCTATACTGGACTGACCGTCCTACACCTTGTTACTAGCTATAGTGGGACCTGCAGGTCTTCGGGTGATGAATTTCATACCATCTCGACGTCTTCGAGGGTCGTGTTTTACTAGGTCGATCAAGTATGGTTACAATTATATCACATTATACCTTAATTAACAACTGGTTTAAGGTAGTTAGTACAGTAGTAGTTACTATTACATAATACTACAGTACTTCATTATTTTCCCCGTTACATTTACTTCGTGATCTTCACATAAATAGTAATGTACAAACTATATTTTACTAATGATGGTCATATTTGGGAGGAATACTCACTTTTACAATGAACAAACATACACCACATTTGATGCTTTGGTAGAAGGCTACTTTTAGTAGAAAATATAGGATTTTCAAGGAGATACAAACAACTACTACAAACATTTACAAGCTCGTACATTCAAACACTTACAAACATTTTCATACAAACAATGACACTAAAATGCTTATGAACTCACCAGCTTTAAAGCTGATAAACTCTTTCAAAATAACTTGTATTCTCAGTTCATTAGTAGACAGGTACCAAGGCCAACTCATGAGAAGATGGAGCACTTTCAAGACTCATCTTTTATTTTGATTCATATTTTTGGTGTCTTATAAACTATATAGAACACACTTGTATTAAAATACATTATTAATGCAATGGATGATGTTGTTGCTTGTTTACTATTATTCTGTGTTGTGATACTGTACATGACGTCCTCCGCCCCAGAACGTTTCCGCCGTTCCGGTTTTGGGGTGTGACAAATTGGTATCAGAGCATTGTTTATAGTGAGTTGAGTATATCAACCCATAAAAGATATACAAACTTTAAAAACAATGGGATTAAAATACTTTGACCAAGAGTTTATACTTTTAAATAATAAAATATTTAACTAAGTATACAAACCTGCATTCATACTAAAATCAGTGTCACTAGGACAGAACAAAAGTATTACGATTGTTGAATATCACAAATACGCTCGGGGATGTATGGTCAGTTCTGGGAGTGGAATAGCCTGATCAACTATGTTGGTCAGGGAAGTGATTAGCATATGCCCAAGAATGGTTGTGATATGGCAACAAGTCTAAAAACTTACCAACACTACTACAATGAAAACCTTAGAACAAAACATAATTCTAAAATACTATAGGAGTATTTTGTGTTACTAAAATTCTTATCTGAGAACTAAAAAGGTCTTTATTAGTAGGTCAATAGTTGCTAAGTGGATACGCTAAGGTTATATGTAACTAAGATGTCATAGACTGAGAATCTGTGATCTTTGCTTTACTCCTTGTTCCTTGTTTGGTTGTGGGTTTAGAGTTAGGGTCACTTATTTGAAGGCTATCCTATTTTGAGTACATATAATTGGTATGCACTATGCAAGTACTGAAGTAACTAATAAAAATCATCTTATAATTATCTTAAGCAGTACGTCTATTTATATAAGATTCTTATATCCCTTTTATCGTGTATATATCATGGCTGGATTCCATCCTCCTGGCGACCCGTACTTCCCAAATCAAGGCAATGTTGGATAGCTTGAAGATGAGTCGGAAGATGAACATCCAATCCCTTTGGATGATCACCTTGCAGAAGGATTTTCTGATGGTTCTGACTCCGAGCCTGAAGTCAACAACCTACCCCAAAATGGTCAAGTCGCAAATCTCAACCCCCGACCAGTGTTTCAAGGTCCCACACCTTTGTGGGCGACAAACTTGAACCGTTGGAGTGATGAACAGGGTCAACCTTTACCTTATAATGGGGACTAAAGCTTTTACAACCTAAGCGAGGGTGGCTCGGCTGACCGAGTCCTGCCCATCATGGTCCGTAGCATTGCTTGGAACAACGAGCAAGGGCGGGCAGCCATCGACCGAGTCATAGAGATTGACGCCAACTCTGGTGTTAACACGGTCCGCATTCGCCATCTCGAAACAGCTATGGAAAGGTCTAGGAGAACTAATGAAGCTCTGCAGCAACAGCTAGCTGCATCCTAAGCTAAAGTCAAGGAACTTCGAGCTCGTCAGGAAATGTCTGAAAGGCGCAAGAGAGACGTGGAGCACTATCTGTCAGAGATAAGGACTCATTCTATTGGTTCTCGTCGTAGATAGAGCCTACTCAACTCTCTCTTTTGGATATAACTTAGTTATGTAAAACTCTAGTTTAATTTCCTATCTTTGTAAAGACTCTGGATCTGTTACGTCTTGATTAGGTCGTACTTCTGGCAAAATTTTCCCATCTTGGTTTGATGTAAGACCTACTCTTAGGTCATTTTTCTCGAACTTGTTACATCAATAATACCAGTAATATTGACAGATATCTAACCTGTTGGTAAAGTTGTACTCTTGTGTCTCTCTACACTTCTATTGTGTCTCTATTTCAAAACAAATACTCATTCAACTGTTGGATTTTGGCTATTTAGCCTATGGACCACTTTCACTATGCTTACAATTGATTCTTACTATCATGTTCATCTTTATAAACTTATAGTTGAAAGATGCCTCCCCGTAAGTCGACAAGGCGTAATCCTCCGATTATTCCAACTCCAATACCACCACCTCCTCCACAAATCGATACGGTGGCTCTAAATGCTGCAGTAGCTGCGGCTATGGCAACAACCATGGCTCAGTATCACTCTCCCGGTGCCAGCGGAGGTGGAACTCCTATTAATTCTACTCAAGGTGAAATCCTCGTGCGCTCGGGAGAGTGCACATACAAGGACTTCACCAATTGCAAACCTAAGTCCTTTAAAGGGACCGGCGGAGTCATTGCCCTCTCGCAATGGTTCGAAAAGACGAAGTCGATCTTCTTGATATGCTCCTGCCCAACAGGGATCAAGGTTAAGTTTGTTGCTCGCACCTTCGAAGAAAAAGCTCTGACATGGTGGAATAGCCATGTCAAGTCACTAACCCTGATAGTGGCAAATTATATGGGTTGGGAAACGTTGAAAGACCTCATGATTGAGGAATACTGTCTGAGGGGCGAGATCTAGAAGTTAGAACAAGAACTATGGAGCCTAACCATGAAGGGCTCTGACATAGTTTCCTATACTGCCAGATTCAGTGAGCTAGTAGCGCTCTTTCCCAACGTGGTTCCCACGGAGGGAAACAAAATAGAGAGGTACATCTGGGGGCTAGTGCCTCCATTTCAGGGAAATGTCTTATCCTCAAACCCCGCTATGTTTGATAGTGCCAAGCGATTGGCACAACGGCTCATTGACCATGGGGTCCGTATCCCGTCATTAACAACAACCCTAGCCATGTACGAACCTTCTAAAGCCGCTGACAACAAGCGGAAGTTCTGGGATGACAAGAAGAAAGAAAAAGCTGCCAAAAAGCAGCAAGTTCTGGCGGTTCATGCCGCGATAGCACCTGTTGCTGCTTCTCCGATAAAGCAGTACTTTGGAAGCTTGCCAAAGTGCAACAAATGAAACTTCCACCATAATGGACCCTGCCGGGAATTGCAGTGCTCCAACTGCAATAGGAAGGGGTACACTGCCCGTTTCTGTAAAGCTCTGGCAAGGCCAATCAACCAAGTCCCCGACGCTGGTGTGGGCCAGACTTGCTACGGTTGTGGCAAGGTGGGCCACTACAAGAGGAACTGCCCGAAGGCAGGGAGTGCCGATGGAGTAGGCAGAGTTTTGGCCATAGGCCACGAGGAAGCGGTTGCCGACCCCACAGTGGTCACTGGTACGTTTCTCGTCGATAACTCTTATGCATGCTTTCTATTTGATAGTGGAGCGGAGAGGAGTTTCGTGAACCAAAAATTTGCTCAATTAATTAAGCAAAAATCACAAACACTTAAAGAACCATTCACTATAGAAATGGCTAACGGAAAGAATGACAGGACTAGCAGTATATACATAGGGTGTACTCTAACTCTAGATAACCATTCATTTACAATCAACCTCATGCCGGTCTCAATTAAAAGTTTCAACGTCATTATCGGCATGGATTGGTTGAGTCTGCATCGTGCCGACATCATGTGTTATGAAAATGCTATTCGCCTTAATCTGTCGTCTGGCGAAATCCTAGTAGTCTATGGCGACAAACCCGACACGAGCCTTAGGATCATCTCGAGTATTCAAGCTCAGAAGTACTTACGTAAGGAATGTCGTGCATTCCTTGAACACGTTGGTGATACGAGCCAAGAAACCAAAGACCTGAAGAACATTCCCGTAGTACGCGACTTTCTTGACATCTTGCCAGAAGAACTACCAGGATTACCTCCGCAACGACAAGTCGAGTTCAGAATCGACTTAGTTCCAGGAGCTACCCCAGTAGCCAAATCTCCATATCGTCTAGTACCAGCTGAGATGCAGGAACTCTCCGGTCAACTTAACGAACTGCTCAACAAGGGTTTGATTAGACCAAGCTTCTCACCCTGGGGAGCACCGGTCTTGTTCGTCAAGAAGAAAGACGGATCGTTGCGTATGTGCATCGACTACAGGGAGCTCAACAAGTTAACGGTTAAAAATCGTTACCCTCTACCTCGCATAAACGATTTGTTTGACCAACTGTAAGGGGCGAATTACTTTTCAAAAATTGACTTAAGGTCCGGGTATCACCAGTTGCAAATATTAGAGGAGGACGTTCCGAAGACAGCCTTCCAAACTCATTACGGACACTACGAGTTCGTAGTGATGCCCTTCGGATTGACCAATGCGTCCGCAATATTCATGAATTTTAATGAATCGGGTATGTCGTCCTTACTTGGATCAGTTCATCATCGTCTTCATCAATGACATACTTATCTACTCTCGAAGTAAGGAGGAACATAGTGATCATCTGCGACAAGTCCTAAGAACCCTATGAACAGAGAAGCTCTACACAAAGTTCTCTAAATGCGAATTTAGGATCCGAAGGGTCGAGTTCTTAGGACATGTGGTTAGTGAAGAAGGAATCCACGTGGACCCTTCGAAAATTAAAGCCATTGAGAACGGGTCAGCACCGAAGATGCCTACCGAAATTCGTCAATTTCTAGGCCTCGCTGGCTACTACTGCATATTCATATAGAGAAAGTTGATAGATTGTCCTATAATTGTGAGAAAACTATAGTAGAATTCGATAAAGTGCCTGATAATAGATTTGTTTATGGTATTGTTAAGATAGACGAATATTTGAATGTTGATGAACTTGTTGAGATAGTGAATGATACTTTGACGAAAAGTGAACAAATCAAAATTTTGAAAAGAACTAAGAATTCGAAACTTGACTCTGAATCTGATTTTTCTAATATCGATGATAATTCTAATAGTTTTAGCGAAATCGGTGAAATCGAGGAGGAGGAAAGTATCGATGGTTCTCAGTTATTTTTCATTGATGTCACATCTAAGTCAAAAGGTAAAGAAATTTGTGATGATTTGATGGTTAAGGATGACACTGATAGACCCTCTACTTCGAATGTTTGTGACTTTGATCATGTGAGTGTAAGAGACAGTCAAACGAATAGTAGTGATGATGAGAATGAAGAAGAAGTGTTGAATAATTCCGAGCCAGAAAATAATGTTTCGAATGAAACATCCATTCCATGAGTTGTTGTTGATCAAGTGTTTGGAGACACTGAAAATTTTGACAAAGTCTTATCTGAAAAAGGTGCTCATTATTTGGAAACAAATACACTTGTGTATCCAAATTTTAAGTTTTCAGATGAAGTTGTATTTCCGAATCAAGTGTTTGTTACTACTGGAAATATTGAAAACAACAAATTAACCAGAGTTCAACAAAATAGTCGAAGAAGATTACAAGAAAACATCAGACGAAGGATTCAAACAAAAGCACTGTCGAAAACAATCTAACAAAGAATTCGTATGTTTTTCAAAGACAAAAACCACAAAGAAAATGGGTTGAAAAACAAGAAAATGCAAACAAGATTCTAAAACAAGATTTTGTTTAAAACAAATCAGAATGTGAAACTTACTTCACAAGATTTAAAGATCTAGTGGAAAAATTTTTGAAAGAAAACGGAATCTCGGAAAGACATGCAAGAAAGAATTTTTTTGGCAAGTAGTGTCAAATGAAAAGAAATCAAATGAACCAATAAAGAAAATGTCTGAAAATGGAGTATCTAAATCTGGCCAGTCAAAGTTTTCAACTCATTTAGATAAAAAGAAAAATCTCGCTCAATCAATTTCGTCCGATTCTCAAAACTCGAAACCAAAAGATATTTCAACGAAATTTTCAAAATCAACATCCTCAAGGACTTTTCAAACAAATAATCAACAAAAGAATTTCAATACTAAAAATCAACAAACGTTTTCAACTCCAAATACTTTCTATCCCACACCAACAAATGAACAAAATAACTTTTCTTCGAAAAAACATATTCATGCAACAAATCGACATTTTGAAAATGTTCGTCAACTTCAGAATATTCGAAAATTTGACAATGTTCGAAAATTTGACAATATTTGAAAATTTGAGAATGTTCGAAAATTTGAAAATGTTTGAAATTTTGCGAACAATCAAACATTTGTGAATAATAAACTCCATCCATCTGCGAAATTTACTCCACGAAAACCTAATTTTCCAAATCCATCCGCGCACAAAGCTAATAAAGTATCGTACACAAAAGGTTCTTCTGAGGTGCAAACTATAAATCATTGGCTTGAGGAAAAAGGGAAAAAGTATCAATCGAGAAAGTTTTCTCAAAATCAGATCAAAAATGCTTATGAACAGTATTTGCATGACTCTTCATCTGGAAGTTCATCTTCGAAAGAATCGAATACTCCAGTTCAGAAATAGAAACCGATCTCAAAAGTACAACATATTGAGAAGAACGAAGTGAAAGTCAGTGAAAGTCCAAAACCGTCGAAAAATTATGTTTTGATATCTTTAACTAATAATGTTGACATAATCGATACTTTCAAGAGCAAAGTTCGAAATTGGGCTTTAGGTTCTAAATTTTATTCACCTTTTCAAGCTAATAACCAATGACCCAAACAGCCTTGGGTACCTAAATTCTTTTAATAATTGCAGGTGTTATGTGACGAGCAATATGATGAGAAATGGTACATTGATAGTGGTTGCTCATGTCACATGACTGGAAGAAAGGAGAATTTGAGAGATTTTAGAAGTTTGGAAAATGTTGGTGTTGTGAAGTTCGGGAACAACAACAATTTTCAAGTAAAAGGATATGGGAAAGTAACGAATGGACAGTTTACTGTAAATCGTGTTGCTTATGTCAAAGGTCTTCAACATAATTTGATAAGTGTTTCACAATTTGTTGTGGGCACTGGCAATCAAGTTGTTTTTAATGAAGAACAAAGTACCATTTCCAATGTTGAAACGAAGGAAGTGTTGTTGAAATCAAAAAGATATGGTGATATGTTTACCCTTTATATCAAACCAATTGTTGGGAAACCCTCAGTTTGTCTACTTTCGAAAGCTCCAACTGATGTCAGCTGGTTGTGGCATCGACGTTTATCTCATTTAAACTTTCGAAATCTGAATAAATTGGTGGTAGAGAATCTTGTTCGAGGTTTACCTGTTTTAAAGTTTGATAATGATACTTTATGTGCAGCTTGCGAACAAGGAAAACAACATCGGAAAGGGCATGCAATTGCCATAGATTCGAAAATTGTTGAACCGTTGCAACTTCTTCATATTGACCTCTGTAGACCTTCAACTGTTGAAGCACTCAACAAAACATGGTACATTTTGGTTATTGTTGATGATTTTTCATGATTCACTTGGGTGTATTTGTTGGATTAGTGTCTAAGTCCATAACTATTTTGGTGTGTACTTGACCCGATGGTGCATGGTCCTTTTGGGTTGCCTTCACCAAAGCAACTTGATAGGATGAATTATGGAGAGAAAGGATTAAATATGATTTCTTAATATATTATGTGAATAATATATTAAAGGAGAAATCATATTGTTTAATTAATATTAGTCAAGAATTAATAAGAATTAAGTTTGTGACTAAAAGAGATTAATTAAACTTAAGGGACTAGAATTGTAATTATAAGATAATTGCAATTTGGGCTATGGATTGTCTTATATTAAGGAGTGGATGAATTCTATGGGGAAGCCCATGAGGAAATCGTCCAGGGCCTTAAGGAAAGGAATCTATGGGTTGCTTAGGGCTTAAGCATCCAATTTAGGGTTTCCTTGTTAGATAACCCTATTAGCCTAACTATATATACATCCCTTATGACCCAAAAACGTGGCTAAGCATCCTTCTAGGGTTTCACACGTTTTAGGGCAGCCTCCATCCTCTCTCTTCTTCATCCTCTTGCTCTTGGTGTTTGTGAACCATTAGAGGAGTGACATTTGTGACTCTAAGCTTTCTAAAGTCAATACAAGGAGGAATTGGATTGTTATTGCTACATAACAATCAAGGTAATGTCTTAAACCCATTCTTATGTTAATATGATTACTTGTATGCTAGAATTAGGGTTTATAGTCTTGGATAACTTGCATGTACAATAGAGAAACCTAGATCCAAGCATTAGGGTTTGTATGAGCACATAGGATGTTCTTATGACCAAAACCCATCAGTGGTATCAGAGCCTAGATTGGTTTCTATTGTATTGATGCTTTGTATGATTGAAAAATTCGGTTTTTGTGTTTCTGGGGGCTGGACTCGCCGAGTCCATAGATGAACTCGCCGAGTTCATGTTGACTCGACGAGTCCATTCCTAACTCGGCGAGTCGGCTGGTCAGATGGAGGGAAAACCGGGATTTCTTGCTGATTTTGCTTAAGGATAGTTGCCTTATCATATTAGATCAATATAAATCCGATTTTATGATATATTTGACTATATTCTTGATCTAATTAAAGATATTTATCAATTAATAAAATATTTGTTTCCTTATGTGATAATTGATTAATTATTTTGATTAAATTGGTAAATTGTTTTGCAAGAAATCATTAAATAAATCAAATATGGATAATTATGTGATTAAATGTTAATTTAGATTATTTGTTATTTGATACTTGTGCTTTGAAAAGTTTCATATTTTCCCCTTTAGGTTTTAATAGTTTAAATTTGAACCCAAAAGTTTTGTTGTTTTGAAATTTAAATAGTTAAAACCCTAATGTTTTGAAAAAGGTTTCAAAACTTGCCTTCAAGTTTTGGAATTTAAATTTTGATTAATAGTTTAATTTTGATGTATATTTAAATTCTAAACCCTAATGTTTTGAAATGTTTCAAAACTTGCCCTCAAGTTTTGGAATTTAATACTTGATCCTCTAAGTGAGTCTTAGTACAATTGTATGTCTAAGAAGAGGAATCAAGAATTGAAGAAATGGTTAAATCAAAAAGTCAATCATACTTCGTTCCAATAACAAGTCTTAAAGTTAAGATTGTCGCAATAAGTGACAAGTATTAAGAAGGTTTTTAACATTCATCAAATGTGGAAAGTTGTGATGTCTTGGATAAGACAAAGACCAACTAGGACCATTTTATGAAGTGTTATGTTTTGATAAAAAAAACTACATTAACTCTTGAATATTTGGTTGTCAAGAAATGTTTATTGACAAGAGAATCTTATATGTCAAGGAGTCAGTGGGAGTCTTAATGGTCTTGAAAGGTTTCAAGAACAAATCAAATAAACCTTATCGGTCATCACTAGCACACAAGTTGAGGTTTACAACCTATCGTGTTGACACTATTTTGTTTTCCATGCCATTCCAATTGAGTTAATTGTGCATATGAGTCCTATGAGTTCTCGTTTGAATGCATAAAAGGCAAGGACCTTGATCAATGGAAAGTACTTTGATAGGCAAAGATGAAATGCTCAACTACTTGAAAGACATGGTGGGCAGTTGTGCTACCATAAGGCAAGAAATCAAGATTAAGAAAGTTCGGTCCATATGAGTTTGAATTTGTCGTAAACTTTGGTTTTAACAAATTCACATGGATAGGAACACATACACCGTTTAAATCTAAGTGTCATAAGATTTCCTCCTTCATGAAAATGATTGTGAGGAAATGCTTTCACTAAGAAAGATTTTTAAAAAAATAGTGATTGTAAAATTGCATTCTCAAATTCGATTATGGTTACGGTATCCCTTTCCATGATTTGAGTTGTGAGGTTTGGCAATTAGTCTTAATTGTTTAGACACACATATGAACTATCTAAGACAAAGGTGTATAATTTCAAGAAGCTTTGATAAAAGATTATCAAAGCACTAAGTATTAGAAACATGGACTTAAGAAATTCAATAGGTATTGTTTTTCTGAAAGTTAAGATGTTTATGAATACATGTCGAAGCTAGTGGGAGTATAAGTGTTATGTTTTATAATAATCATCATGATAGTGGGAGCATAAACGTTATGATTGTATGATTATTAAGGAGAGTATTGCAAGTTGGCAATATTAATTATAGAAAACAAGAGTCATTCTTTGCAAAGTTGTAAGGATGGAATAGTTGTTTTGCTATAATTAAGGGAGAGAATATTATGCTTCTTTTCAAATCTAAAGGCTTAGGTTATGGAATGTTAATAAATTTAGTCAAAGGTACATAGTGTGTTCTCAAATTTTGACTATGATTACGACATTCCTCTTCATAGTTCGAATTTTGAGAACATAGCAAATAAAATATTATGGTAGAAGATTGATAAAGTATCATATCTTTATGTAAGACATTATGCATCGTGTCCCATACATTTCGGGTATAGGATCGATTGCAAATGCTATAACAATTGACCATTCTAAAATTTTCCAAATGTCTAGCGCATTTGGAGGGAAAAGGGACAATAATTGCTTTTGACCAAAATAATTAAACAACTATCAAAGGACAATCCAAAGTTCGTCGAGGATTGATCGCTTGTGAGTAGTCGGAAGTATAGTATTGGAAAATATGGAAATGTTTCCATATTGGATGGACCATATCGACATTATTATAAATAGAAAAGATTCTATTAAGAATGAGTTGTCATATGGAAAATATGGAAACGTGTCCATATTGGGAATTGAATATTGAAAATCTATGTCTAGATTAGAAACTTTTATGCAAAAGGATGTTCAAAGGAATGTAATTTGAGTGAGAGACATCACATCTATGGAATTGTCTTGTAACAATCTCCGATAGAGGACTTTGTAATTTCATTGGCAATAGTCTTTGTGACTTTGGTGCAATAATATTACAAAAGGATCGTTGCATAAAATGTTAGAATCTAGCATATTCTATAAGTGGCAAGAATTTGGTATTCTTTCACTTATGAAAAAGGATTTGGAGTTGTGAAATGAGTATGATTGGAAATGTGTTCATTTGATATATTTCACAAAGTAAGAACCATAATTAAACTTTGTGTGCATGATAAGAGCATGGGACAAGTGTAATGATTCAAGTATGAAGTTGATTACCCGAAACAACAAATAATGAGTGATCGATATGGTGATAAATAAAAGGTGTTTTATTTATGCTCAAAGGTTTGAGGCCATATGGGCTTAGTATTATTCTTGTGTTTCACTTTGCATGTTTTGACTTCCTGAATAATTTAATTGGTTTAGAACAGTCAAATTATTCGAACGGGCCACAGTCGTTCATATGTTGGAAGTAGGTATGAATAAAGATTGTCATGAATTGGTGTGTGGATTGTCTAAAAGAGTATTAGACATAGGCAAATGTTTGCTGCAACGTTCATGAGTACTTATGAATATGATTTGAGCATTGGATTAAACCCACGCTCACTTGGATCACTCCGTGAATTGTATCATAAGTAATTGGTGAGACGATAACATCTTATATTCTTGAAACCGAGATGTGTGAATTGTATCTTGCGAATCGGTTGCACATTGATAATATGTAAACACACTAGTAACTTGGTGTCATAAAACATATTGTTGTGTGTGATTCGGTGAGTGAGTGCAAGCGAGCATTGAATCAAAGTTTATCCGTTCCTTTTATTCAAAGTAGAATAAAAGCGATATCTTTGGGCCCCTCGATGATTTAGTGATGACAAACATAAATGCTCGGCCGGGCTAGGGCTGATTTGATTTGTTCAATTAGTCATTCGTCATAAATCGGAAGTCGAGAAATAGTACAAAGAGAATGATTTGAAATCATATCTCATACGATATCTAGAATGGAGGAATATATGATCCCTTATCTAAAGGACACGCGTATCTGATAGGATCAGAGTTGACTGCGGCTTTGGAAAACTACGATTGCAGATCAGGATCTGAAGTCATACGCATAATAGTTATTAGACTTATCCAAGTGGGAGACTGTTGGATTAGTGTCTAAGTCCATAACTATTTTGGTGTGTACTTGACCCGATGGTGCATGGTCCTTTTGGGTTGCCTTCACCAAAGCAACTTGATAGGATGAATTATGGAGAGAAAGGATTAAATATGATTTATTAATATATTATGAGAATAATATATTAAAGGAGAAATCATATTGTTTAATTAATATTAGTCAAGAATTAATAAGAATTAAGTTTGTGACTAAAAGAGATTAATTAAACTTAAGGGACTAGAATTGTAATTATAAGATAATTGCAATTTGGGCTATGGATTGTTTTATATTAAGGAGTGGACGAATTCTATGGGGAAGCCCATGAGGAAATCATCCAAGGCCTTAAGGAAAGGAATCTATGGGTTGCTTAGGGCTTAAGCATCTAATTTAGGGTTTCCTTGTTAGATAACCCTAATAGCCTAACTATATATACATCCCTTATGACCCAAAAACGTGGCTAAGCATCCTTCTAGGGTTTCACACGTTTTAGGGCAGCCTCCATCCTCTCTCCTCTTCATCCTCTTGCTCTTGGTGTTTGTGAACCATTAGAGGAGTGACATTTGTGACTCTAAGCTTTCTAAAGTCAATACAAGGAGGAATTGGATTGTTATTGCTACATAACAATCAAGGTAATGTCTTAAACCCATTCTTATGTTAATATGATTACTTGTATGCTAGAATTAGGGTTTATAGTCTTGGATAACTTGCATGTACAATAGAGAAACCTAGATCCAAGCATTAGGGTTTGTATGAGCACATAGGATGTTCTTATGACCAAAACCCATCAGTATTTTATCTGGTTAAAATATGAAGTCGCTTAAACAATGATCGAATTTGTCAAGAAAACTAAGACGATCCTAAAGAAGAAAGTTCGAAAAATCAAAAGTAATAATGGTTCAGAGTTTAAAAACAATGTTCTTGATTCATTCTTAACAGAAAACGAAATTTCGCATAATTTCTCTTCACCATATACACCACAACGAAATGGTGTGGTCGAAAGAAGGAATAGGTCTCTTTGTGAAGCATCATGAACAATGTTGACATATGTGAATCTTCCTCAATATCTATGGGCAGAAGCAGTTTCGACAACATGTTTTACTCAGAATCAATCTTTCATTCATTGTCGTTTTAATATAACTCCGTATGAAATCATAAATAACCGAAAACCTAATGTCAAATTCTTGCATGTTTTTGGTTGCAGGTGTTTTATCATGAATATCAAAGATAATCTTTCGAAATTTCAACCTAAGGCTGATATAGGGATATTTTTGGGATATTCAAATAACTCGGTTGCATACAGAGTCTTAAAAAAACGAACACAAAAAGTTGAAGAGACATTTAATCTCACTTTTGACGATTACTATGTTAAACAAGTTGAAAAATGTTTCGAACAAAAACCAATTCTTAATGAATCAAATGATGAGTCTGAAAATTATAATTCATCTGATTTTGATTACGATTTAATTTTTGGTGTTCCAAACAAGGTTGTTGATACTAAAGTAAATGTTGCTGATAATCAAACTCCTGAGTCTTCAAAATATACTGATGATTCGACAATCACATCAGATACAGCTACTAATGGCAAAAGTATGCTAGATGCACAAGTGGAGAGGGAGCACTTGCATATACCCTAAAATGTTGAGGGGGAGCATCCTTTTGAGAGGGAGAAGAGAAGTATGAATGATGTTTTCGAAGGGGAGCATCAGATTGACAATTATGTTGAGGGGGAGCATAATGATACTGAAACGATAAATCTTGATCAAAACAATGAATTTCATGAACTAAATGATAATAATTCTGTTACAGGATCCAAAAATGAAGAAATGTACGAAGATGCACCATTGGACTTTGATCCAGCATATCCACCATTGGAAAAATGGACAAGAAATCATCCAAAAGAACAAGTCATTAGAAATCCACAAGATGGAGTTTTGACTAGAGCTCAAATTCGTGCAAAGAATGAGGTACTGAATACTCATCAAAAATTTTGCATGTTTAATGTTTTCATTTCGAAAATAGAACCAAAGACAGTTAAGGTTGCAATGGATCACTCTGATTGGGTTGTATCAATGCAATCTAAAATAGCTGAGTTCAAAAGAAACAAGGTTTTGAGGTTAATTCCTAACCCTGAAAATGTTTCGATTGTCGGACTAAAATGGATTTTCAAAATCAAAGCCGAAAAGGATGGAAATATTGTTCGAAATAAAGCACGATTAGTTATTAAAGGATATTCGCAACAAGAAGGTATCGATTATGAAGAAACCTTTGCCCCTGTCGCAAGACTCGAGGCTATTCGAATATTTTTGGCTTATGCAGCTCACAAAGATTTTGATGTTCATAAAATGGATGTGACGTGTTCTTTTCTCAATGGTGAACTCAAAGAAACAATTTATGTTGAACAACCTCCAAGTTTCGTAGATGAAACATATCTTGATCATGTATATATTTTAGATAAAGCTGTATACGGGTTAAACAAGCGCCAAGAGCCTGATATGCAACTCTTACCAATTTTTTAAAACAGTCAAAATTTAAACAAGGATCAGTTGACCCCACATTATTTCGAAAGAAAGTTGAGAATCATCTAATGCTTGTTCAAATTCATGTCAATGATATGATTTTTGGCTCTACTGACCCTGCTTTGTCTAGTGAATTCGAAAGTTTGATGTAAAGCCAATTTGAAATGAGTGTGATGGGCAAGATAAATAACTTTTTAGGCCTGAATATTCGTCAAAGCAGAGAAGGAGTTTTCATCAATCAAAAAAAATATACCAAGAATTTGCTCGAAAAATTTGGAATGACGAATAACACGAAGTTAAGAGTACCAATGACGGTTGGAACAAGGCTAACACCTTCGTTAGACACACCTGCTGTTGATCTTACTTTATACAGGAGTATGATAGGTTCATTGTTTTATCATACAACAAGTCGACCTGATATCATGTTTTATGTATGTAATTGTGCTAGGTATCAAGCAAATCCAAGAGAACCACACTTGACTGCGGTGAAAAATATTTTTCGTTATCTCAAGGGAACAATTTCGTTAGGATTGTGGTATCCTTCAAAATCAGGATTTTTCATTCAAGCATTTTCAGATTCAGATCTGGGAGGATGTACTCTTGATAGAAAACGTACAAGTGGAGGATGTCAGCTATTGGATGGTAGGCTTGTAAGTTGGCAATCGAAAAAGTAAACATGTGTTGCAATTTCAACTGCTGAAGTTGAGTATATTGTAGCTGCAACTTGCACTTCGCAAATTATATGGATCCAAATCCAATTGAGTGATTATGCAATTAATATGAAAAAGATTCCATTGTATTGTGATTCACAAAGTGCTATGCGTATTTTTCATAATCCAGTACAATATTCGAAAACAAAACACATTGCACTTCGTTATCATTTCATCAAGAATCATGTGGAAGATGGAAACATTGAAGTTCATTCTGTAAAAACAACTGATCAGCTTGCTGATATTTTTACAAAACCATTGAACAAAAAATCATTTGTTAGAATTTTGACAAGGTTGGGAATGCTTGAAGCAAGTTCTGTTCCAGGACTAATTTCGAAAGAATGACAAAGAAGTGATAAGCAAATGTGTCGATTCAAAGGCAGTAATGATTCATTCAGAGACTGATAGTATTAACCATTCAGAGGTTACTGTTCACGTTCAACGCTTCGATACGCTTCATTTTCGACAACTTGGAAAGATAATTTTCGTTAGATTCATACACTCTTAAATTTTCGATTGTATTTCATTTAGAAAAAATTTGAAAAATCCAAAAATATTTTCGTTTAGTTGTGTTTTTTAAAAAAAAAAAAAAAACACCAAAAATATTTTTTTTCTTTCGAAAAATTCAAAATCAAAAAAATATTTTTCTTCTTTGCAAAATATAAAATCCAAAAAGATTTTTGTTATTTTGTACTTTGTCTTTTCTTTCTTAGTGCAGATTCCAATGAAGTTTTACAAGGGTCATGCTTGCGTTTCTAGGGTAAGGTAAATATTCGAAACTTTGTACTAGTTAGAATGTCCCTAGAAGCATCCTGCAGCATGTCGACCCAAGCCTCTATTGACTCAATGTATGATTTCGAAAGCCTTAATGAAATCTTTCATCATGAAAATTTCTTCCCAATCAGGCTTGCATTCACATTAGTCTACTGAGCTGCCTAACTCTTCTCATCTGAGTTAACAGTTTTCTGCTTGGTCCATACATAGCAGAGGTACATTCGATTCGTAAACCAAACTTTTTCATCTCAAAATTCTTAACACATACCACACACAATGACATATGTCCAAGAGGTCTTTGATTAAACCAATCAAGACTTATACATATCAAAACGTTGTGTTTAAGATCTGAATTCATGAGGTCGTGATGAAAGTGAAACCCAATTTTCTAAATTTTTAAGGAATAGACGGGGAACTATGTTCTATATTTTCACGAAACATTTGTTTCAGTACCAAATTTTCGATACTCCAAATCATATTCTTTCATTATGAGTGGTCTTGATAAAATGTTCTAAGCCCACGACATTTGTTACCCAACAGGATCCAACTAAAAATAGTTTTTCTTTGAATATGATTTACGTGTGAGTATCAATTCTCTCAATTATCACTTTCAAATTAATCCAAAGTATACTTCTCACTGACTACACTAGTCACACAAGTAATTTCTATTACGATTACTCACCTTATGTTTAGGATGATATGTAACGAAAATTTTAAGCCACCCATGAAGCCTTGTAAAAGAAGCCCTTCGATACTTCTTTATAAGTATTCGATTGTAATTCATGGGAAACCACACAAGCTATTGATTATCTCTCTTGATAATTAACAAAGCAACCTTTGCCTAGGGTTTAACTGCCTTCTGTCGAAATTTTATTTTTCGACATCACATATCCCAAATTTTCGTTAGTTTTCATCTTATCTTATTCTATTGGCACACTACACTCACGAGATCCTTGAGGTTCTGAGTATTACCAACTCAGGCTGGTGATTTCGACAGTCTGGCATATGACTTCATTTCTAAACCCAAAGACAAAATAGCCTAATCTCCATGCAGAAGGTTTTTGATCTTGTCCACTTGGTACTCACGAACAGTTTGATGTGACGGTTTGGCAACATGGTCCAACTTTCAAGGTACTTTATCTGACATGGTACACATTACAGCTAATGGTGTGAGTTTCAAGGACAGACGTGGCTTACTCTTTAAAGCAAACGTTTGGAATTCTATTGGGGATACATATAAAAAGAAGTTATTATTTCCTTTTATAATTACGCATTCATATTATCAGACGATTAAAAAGCCCTAAATTTCTCTATTCTTCAAGAATTTCTCAAAACCCAAAACAATGGTTGCTGCTCCAACCAACACTACTGAGGAAATTGCATCTCAACCAATTATGAAGATTTAAAGCACAAACTCTCAGGTTGAAGGAGATTTGTCAATGTATCCTGAAGAACTCAAAATGCTGATTGTTGCTCTTGAACATTCAGGTCTCTCAACTGCGATGTTTAATACTTTTGATGTCCCGATGTCATGGTTATTAATGGATGGTTCCACTGCATCTTACAACAAAGCCACTGATGTAATCACATTCAATCTGGTGAATGAAAAGCGAGTTCGACTCACAAAGAAGATGTTTACTCAAATCTTGGTGATTCCGAATTCACCTCCATTCTTTTAACCTACTACTGGTTAGATTTTTTTTCATGTTTAACAAGATGGGTCATCAGCCACCACTTGTCAAGATCAGTGACATCAAGAAGTCTGGTCTTCCTTGCATATGGAATTTCTTGTTCGGGATATACCTTCGTTGCTTAACTGGGCAAAGTGTAGGGCTTGACAAGGGGACAATAGAAGTCTATGCTATGATAGCAAGGTTGTACTATGATCTCAATGTTGATAATGCTACTCAGATTTGGAAAGAGTTTATAAAGAGCCTGGAAAACACGAATGTAGTAAAAGGAATTTCGTGTGCATGCTACGGAGTCTGGTTCTTCAGTCTGTATATGAGAAAGAAGGCATTCTAATTCTTGCTGATGAGGCTAAGGCAGAATTCATGAAGTATCATTTTCTAAACACTGTTGAAGATGATTCAGAAGTATTACCAAATGTTGCTCGAATTCCTGATGGGATGCTGAAGAAAATTGATCCAAAAAATTTAGTATTGGTGGCATACTTGAAATGTGTTAATCCTTCAGTCAAAACTGGGATTTTGTTAAAAATAAGTGATGAAGGATCATCTAAGAAAGTTAAGAAATTGAAAAAGGGAGCTGATGATGTTGTTCACGAAAGCCCCAAGAAACAAGTTAAGTCTAAGTCTCTTAAGAAGATTATAATAGAAACTGAGAAGCCTAAGGAGAAGGTTGTAGTTGAATCTTCGAAGGAATTGATCCCTTCGAAATCTGGTGTGTTCAAAAGGTTAAGAAAGTTATCTTATAAGAAATGAACTTCATCAGATGATCAATCTCCTACTATTTGTAAACCTCAACTTAACAGACAAGGAGTGAAAGTTCGTGAGATTCTTGCACCAGTTTCACCATCCTCATAGAAGTGAAGAGCTGAGGAGATGGCGAAGCACATCACCGAGAAGAGAAAGAAACTAAAGCTGGTGGTTTGTGATGAGTCATCAGATAGTGAGATCGTCCCAGAAACACCTTTGGGTTTGAAATCCCCAAAACTATCACAACCACTAATCCTCACAAGTGTTTCATTGCCAACAACAACAGTTCCACTCGAAATTATAGTAACCAAATCATTTTCTAAAGAGGTTCCAATTTCTACCATTGTTTCAAATGTATCTGATACGGGTGCACATGGTTCTGTGAGTGTTGATCCATCATCTCAAGGTATTCCTACTACATCTTCTTGCATACCTATTTCAAGAACTTTTGTTTCACTTCCACCTTTTATTCAACACATTTCAACTACCACTACTTCACCTACTTTCGATCAAGTATTACAACAACCCATCACTACACTTTTCCAATCACAATCCACCGATCCACCAAAACCAAATTCCGATGATAAAACTGATGGAGGAGGTTTTGGAGGAACATTTGCTGATTTAGAATTTGATTCCGAAGAAGAGAACATACCGGATCATATGCTGATGTCGGGGAAGCAGTTCAAGATTCTTAATCGAAAACTCAAATCTATTCTTCAATCACAAGCTAATTCTGGAGCAAAGAATTCAGTGTAGGGATAGAAGTTGATGTGATGCTCAAAGCTGTAGAACTTCGAATACAGCAGAAATTGGATGTTATCGATAAGAACAACGAGTTGAGAGTCAAGGCTCAGGCTGATTCATTTAACTCTGAAATCAAATATCTTCGTATGTTAACAAAAGAATGCCATGTTCTTTTTGTTAAAGATGTCAAAACCATAAGAGAAGATGTTAATCGAAAACTTGAGGAGCTGAAGGTTGATGTCTCCAAAGAGATGAATGAGCTGAATTCCAACTATTCGATAATCAAGTCGAATTTTGACATTATAGCGGCTACAGTCAGAACGATTGTCGAATGGTATCAATCATTAACTCCCAAGTTTGACGCAAAGGCTAAAGAAGATGCTCAAAACTTCGACAAAATGGGTGCTTTACTTAGTGAACTGAAAGAGTTAGTATCGATACCGGCTCCAACTTCGTTTTTAACTCAGAAGTTACATAGTTTGGATCAAGCTATTCAAAAGGTTGTTGCTCCAATTTCGAAATTTGCCAACATGTTGCCTGCTGGTGCCCCTCCTGTTGTCATAGGGGTGCAAGGGGGAGAAAAGAAAATTCAAGAAGGCAAATCTTTGAAAATTACAAAAGGGGTTGAAAAGGCAAAAAAAGATTAAGAAGATTGTAACTACTAGTGAATTAACGAAAGTTGTGTCTACTCAAGTCCCAACACCTATAGTTTCAAAAGTGAATACAACAGAAGTCATCAAGACAACAACAAGACCCATTCTGAAGGGAATTGTTATTGGCTCTTCTACTAAAGGAGGAAGTTCAAGTTCTTCTAAACCAAAACCTTCTGAAATGATGGAAAAGGGAAGGGGATTTTGATTGAAAAATCAAAGGAAGAGATGAAGGCAGAAATTGAAGCTGAAATGGAGAAACAAAGGCAGTTACAGAGCATACTAAGACTTCATGAAAGTGATCCACCTAGTATGGATAAGGGAGATCCAAAGAAGTTGTACATCTATAAGAATACTGAAGCAAGAGTTGCTTTTAATAACATGTATGCGTTTGAGAAAAAGCTAAGAAAGGCTATTGTATCACTAACACTGATATGAGTCAGCTTGATTTTCCAGTGAATGAAATGATATTTATCATGGCTCAGTACAAGATAGTTGAGAAGTTCGACAACGAGGATGATTTTATTCATATGAAACTTAGGTTTCATGCGGTTGTTGGAAAAGAACCAGAAGAAATATGGTCATTAGTGAAGATCAAGAAGGTTATCAGTATAACAAAAGATGTAATGTTCGAGAATATGGTACAAAATTTTCGGTATCATGTTGTAAGAGTGAACAATCAAGTATGTGATTTATCTGTTGCTGATTTTCCTTTAATGAACTTGAATGACCTGATTCAAGTTGCTTAAATGCTGAAAGACATGGAGGCTTCGCAACTTCAAGGGACAGATAAAGATGTATTAAGGCTTGGTCTTGCCCATATCAAAATCTTCATAGACAATTACTATGATTGTCAATCATTGACTGATGTGGAGTTAGCATCAACAATGGGAAGGGAAGTGAAAGTTTCTATGGAATTGTCGAAGACCCAAGCTGAACTGAAGAAATATGCTGATGGGGAGATATGCTTAAAGCCTTTTGGATTGGTCTTTGCAGGAATAGATAAGAATGGCAAAGCTAAGAGGTTTTATTCCAGCCTTCAGAGATAGAAAGATATACTACTTCGCAATATACGAACTTCATTGTTCGTATGAATAATTGCAAGAAGAATAATGATGGAGATAAAGCTGAGTTGAGAAAATATTTGACACGGTACTCAGAGATACGAAGGATGATGCACTTTGCTGCTTAGATTCTCATGAATAGAGAAGTTCGACATGATTACAAAGTGGGAGATTGTAGAGTTGAAATATCTTCTAATATGTCAAAGTGTGTGTAATAGATAGTTTCGTATGTTACCTTATGTATTTGCTAAGGCATCTTTTTGACAAAGCTTAATGTCTAGCCTTAATATTTTTTTTATTTTCAGCCTCCTATAAATAGGAGCTGAACACAGAGTTGATAGTAGAGTTTTCGATCATTTACTATCAATTTTGTACTCTTGTTCTCTGAAAGTAATATGAGCTGAACCAGACCTTATTTACTTCTTGTGTTCATATTTCATCGTTTTACTCTGATTTAATTCTCATACTCGATTAAAATCTTCTACACAAATACAGAATTACAGTTGACTTCTCCTACATCCTTACGATAGTTCCTTAGTGTGTTTAGCTAATTTTAACATACATGACTAGGATGGTGAATTTAGTCATTAGTTAGTGAAATGTTGAGTAACTTGTTGGTTTAGTAAGTTAGAGTACTTAATTGAAGTAGCAATATACCTATAGCGTTGCATAAGGAGAGATGTTGTGTCGGGAATGACAAAGAACCAAGTCGAAGCTAGTAGAACATGCTGAGACGTGAATCATATAACGAAGAGAAGCATACTTTCTAAGATCAAATCATATAAAGGAATGACGATATCATCGAAGGATGATGAAATGAAGAAATATAATGATATGCATGATGACTTACTTAAGTTAGAAGATGATTCATGTAGTTGTAAATCCTTTGTCTCCATACCACTAGAGTAAGTTCTAGCATAGTGTGCCTTGTAGACTGGACACTACCCGAGAAAGAATTTATATAAAGAGTTTGGAAGTGAAATGCCTAGTGACCTATGAAAAATATGAGAATATGCTAGATCAAGCAGAGATGTGAGAAGTAGAAGGAGAATGTCGGAAAGGCAAGATGTCCTTGATGAATATGCAAAATCCCAAGTTGAGTTTAGGAAAATTTGTGGTATGTGCTTATTTCAACATAGTCGTTTGTGATAAGTTGCTTTGTAATTTTTGATATGGTGACTTGGGGACTGCGACGGTATACTTGGGATGAGTATAAGTAGGTGTGAAAGTTAGTAGAGGCCTATGCTACCTGAAGCACATGAATCACACTCGGATCAACAGAAGTCATAAGGTTACTAAGGCACTAGTAGTTGAGTTCATTTATCTAGTTTTCGTCATTACCTTTATTTCGGTGATGGATAAGAAGATGATTTTCGTTTAGGCCCTTGTGTTCATGAAAGAATCGAGTCTGATCTAGATCTGCGAATGTGAGTTACTGGGTTCAGAGAACCTTGTTCGCTATAGTAACCAACATTAGTCGAAAGATTGAAGGAGAAGATAATTGAGGCGATCGACAGAAGGATTGCAGTCTTCAATAAGACTAAGAAACCTGTAGCTAGAAATGCTACCTGCAAGAAAGAGATGACATCACATTAGAACAAGACAAGAGTCTACTTCATTTTGTATATCTCGCATTGTGAAATGGTAGGTGTTTAGAGTGTGACCATTCGGTCTGTTACTGTAGTAAAAGTAAAGACCTTATCTTGAGTTAACTTTGAGACCCAGTGTGAGAAGGAGCAGGAGTCTCCAATGGTGGTTGATTTTGTAAATCAATAGATAGGACTAAAAGGCAATAGAGGATGAAGAGCAGGTGTTGTTTGAGCACCGCCATTAGCTAAGAAGCCCAAAAGTCTGATACTCGTTTTGCAAGTCATTGGAATTGCGACTGCTGCAAAGAGAGTGAATGGACGCATAAGGGTTGTAACACCCATAAAAATCAATAGAATTTTAAACTTTTTAAATACAACCCAAATAAGTCAGAACATGAGGATGTGTATGGTCACACCTTTGCCTTCCCGCAGTCATCTGAAGTACCTGAAACATTTTCCAGAATTGTAAGCAAGGGCTTAGTGAGATCCCCCATAGTACCAACACATAAAGAAATAACAAATAAAATAACAACATTTCGGGTCCAATCAACCATCGGGTTGGAATACCCTAGGCACATCAATCATCGGGTTGGAATGCCAATACTGATGGGTTTTGATCATTCTAACACCCCTAAGTGTACATGCAACCCTAGAAAACATTGGATCTATGTTTGTCTAAAATACATGCAAAATATGATTTCCAAGGTTCATAATCCTATCTAGCATACATGGGGAACTTTATCCTAAAAGCATGGCTACAATTACATACCATGTAGTTGATTTGATTCCTTGAAAACCTTGTGAGCCTAGCACCCCAAGTGTGATGCCTCAAATGCTTCACACAACACCAAATGCCTTTGGAATGACTTTTGAGAGAATGCACACACTTGTAAAATTGGCCTAGCCCTCTTATGTTCTTAGTGTAGCCGATTTTGGTAGATAACATGTTCCTTATATAGTGTGACACATCTAGGGTTACACCATGTAAACCCTAATGTGTCACGACTCTTCATTTCAATGACCCATGGGTTTTTAACTCCCATGGAGCATCCATGGAGCATCCTATGGGTTTAACCCAACTTGATAATCCATGGAGCCTTTTAGCCCACTATACAAGTTATGGATGATTTATATAATCAAGCCATATATTTAATTAGTCATCTTTTGATCACTTAATTAATTCCAAATTAATTCTTGATCAATACTAATTAAATAATACTATTAATATATTAGAACTTATAATATATTAATAAACCACAAGTGTTATTTCTCTCATTTAGTCTATCCAAATGCATGATGCCATGCAACCCAAATGGACCATGCCGGGTCGGGTCAAGTACATACCAGAAATAGTTATGGACTTAGACACATTATCCAACAAATACATTATGGGTCCATTCAACCATTGGGTTGGAATACCCCAGGCCCATCACCATCGGGTTGGAATGCCAATACACTATGGTTCCAGTTTACCATCGGATTGGAATACCCCAGACCCATCAACCATCGATTTGGAATGCCATTCTACAACAGGTCCTTTCATCCTCGGGATGTAATACCCGTCGGGCCCATATATGCACATATAACAGATAACCATATAACAGTCTACAGACAGTCAGGCAGATCTACAGATCACTAAGCATAGCATCATCTTATATGCCAAGATACCTATATAACAGATCACTACAACAAAATAGCATACAAAATAGGATATCAAATCCAAAGGGTCGGACTTGGTTCCTTCGATTCGCAAGTTGAGTGAGGAAAACTCACCTCACAAACTAGACAAAAGTTGATGAGGTCTCAACTCCGAATCGCAGATCTCTAACCGAGACCGATTCCGACCAGATGAATAATTTCCATCAAAATCCCAAAATACTGTCAAGGTCAAACTTGGTCAAACTTATTCAAAGTCAACTTGTCAAACCAACTAGGTCAACTGAGTCAACCCAACCGAGTCAACTCGACCGAATCAACTCAGGGTGTGTACGCGGGGCATACACCGAAGGTAAGTCGGGCATACACGCAGCCTCGCATGTTGACCACCATAGGGGTGGTTGACCTCGAACGTAAGGCGTACTCCGAGTAAGTGCGACGTACTCTCAAAAGTCTAAAAATCCGTTAAGAGCTTAATGGCTAAAATTCTTACATCCATAATTCAGATCCATGGTTAAAATACTCTTAGGAGTCATAAAGTCTCCAACTTTATGACTTAGCTTGTTCAATAAGTGCTTAACTCAAGGTCTTATTCCATTAAGACATTCTAAATGATGCATGAAGAAAAACTAGCCATCTGGAACTTATTTTTATGACTTAAGATCCCTCCTAAAGTCTGAAAGGACAGCTTACATGTCACAAACATGCCATGTTCAAGATCTATCATTTTGGGACCAAAAAGCTCCATAAAGAAACCTAAATCTAAATCTATAAACTATAGGGATAAAGTTGCAAGATTTATACCTTATAATGGTTGCCAATGATGAAGAAACAACAAATCCAAAATGTTTCACTCTTCCAAGATGAGCTTGGATTCCTTCCTTCTTCTTCTGAGCAAAAAACACACAGTCTTAGGCTTGAAATAGCTTCTCAAGGGAAACTGGGGTTACAAAACATCTCAATAGGGATGGAGGTTGACGAGGTGAGGGGAAATGAAGCCATAAGGGTGTTTAAATATGAGCTAAACCCTAAAAAATTAGGGTTTCCAAATCTGGAAAGTGCACCCAATGTACAACATGTACGTCCAGCGTAGTAGGGCGCGCCCTAGTACGCTCAGCGTACACACATATACATGGTGTACTCCCCTGAGGCCAAATTATGCAAATGCCACTAGGGCTCCTTTTCCACACTTTCTTGAACTTAGGGACCAAAACGCAACACAATTAAATTATAGGGTTGAAATTATAAGTACCTCATCATCTATATGTTACAATTCTACCCCACTTGATCTAGATGTCGTCCTCGAAATCTGTCGATCCGAATAACTCAGGTAATACTCCTGAATCTCCAACTCCGGCTCCTAGGTCCACCCAAAGCCTCTCTGATGCTGCCACTGTAACTTTATCAAAGGTATCTCCTTGTTACATATGACCTTCACATTTCTTTCTAGAATAGTCACCGGTCTCTCAACATAGTTCAGACGCTCATTGACTTGAATTTCATACAAGGAAACCACTGCCTCATCATCTAGTATACACTTTTGATGGGTTTTGAGCATTCTAACACTCCTATGGTGTACATGCAACCCTAGAAACCTTGGATCTATGTTTGACTAAGATACATGCAAATAATTATGTTTCCAAGGTTTTTATCCTATCTAGCATGGCATGGGGAACTTGAATCAAATAAAGCTAGTAAAATTACTTACCTTGTACTTGTAGTTGATTGCTTGGAGTTTTAGAGCCTAGCACCAATAGTGTGGATGCCTCAAATGGAAATCACAAATCACCACAAACTTTAGAATCTTGAGAGAATAGTAACCCTTCTTGAAATCGGCCCTCTTAGTATACTCACTACAACTAGTGTCATTTCAAGAACCAAAGCCTCCTTTATATAGTGTGGTGGATTAGGGTTACATCCATGTAAACCCTAATACCCATGTCTTTTCATTTCCATGAGATCCATGGGTTAAAGCTCCATGGAGTATCCATGGACTTTCCATGCAAGCCTAGGCTCCTAGCCAATTCCAAATAAGCATTAGCCCACACTATACAAATACAAGAGCCCATATTTAATTAGTAATACTTTTGATCTCTAAATTAATGCTAGATTAATTATAGATCAATACTAATTAAATAATATGATTTTGTATTAATATATTAGAACTTATAATATATTAATAAATCATAACTTATATTATTCTCAAAAGATTATCCATAAATTGTTCGGGTGAAGTGCAACCCAAATGGACCATGCTGGGTCGGGTCAAGTACATACCAAATATAGTTATGGACTTAGACACTATATCCAACAACTTTCACAACTACAAAACATGGAAGGTGCTGTGAATCTGACGGAGTTCATTAGGTGACGGAGTTCTTTAGGTAGATCCAACCTGTAAGCCGCCTTGCTAACCCTAGCAATCACCCGAAACGGTCCAACATGTCGGGGACCCAATTTCACTCCTCTTCCTAAAGCGTATCACACCCTTACAAGGTGAGACCTTCTGTAGTACCATATTGCCGAACTGAAACTCCAACTCATATCAGCGTTTGTCGGCATAGCTCTTCTTCCGACTCTGAGCGGTCTGCAATCTCTGCTTGATCTGCTGAATAAGCTCCATTGTCTGAAAACTACATCAGTCCTTCCCATAACCGTGTGACCAACCTCTCCCCAACACACTGGGGTATGACATCTCCGACCATACAAGAGCTCAAAAGGCGGAGAACCAATGTTGTAGTGTTAACTATTGTTCTAGGAGAACTCCACAAGAGGTAGGTAGGAATCCCAACTCCCACCCAAATCAATAACACAGGCCCGTAACATATCCTCAAGGGTCTATGTCGTCCGCTCACTCTGGCCGTAAGTTTGCGAATGATATGTGGTGCTGAAATGCAACCTCATGCCCAGTTCCTCGTGGAACTTTTTCCTGAAATGGGAGGTGAACCGAACATCTCGGTCATAAATAATGGAAACCAAAACCCCATGGCGAGCGAAAATCTCTCGAACATAAACATCGACCAACTTTTCGGCCGAAGAGTTCTCCCATATGGCCAAAAAGTGGGCACTCTTTGTTAATCGATCCACAATGACCCATATAGCACCAAGACCCTTTGTTGTCTTCGGCAGCTTGGTGATAAACTCCCATTTCCATGTGGGGACCTCCAGAGGCTGCAACTTGCCATACGGCCTCTGATGATCAGCCTTGACCATCCTCCAGGTCAAGCATCTCTCGACATACCAGGCTATCTCCCTCTTGATGCGCAGTCACCAATAGCTCATTCTCAAATACCGATACATCTTGGTGGTTCATGGGTGTACAGAAAAGAGAGACTTATGAGCCTCCTCTAACACAATCTGTCTGACCCAACCAAAAACTGGAACCCAAACCCGACCACACGGGTCAACAACCCTCGAATATCTCTGAAAAATATGTTAATCTCACCTCTGATCCTTTCCTGTTTCCAGTTCTCTTTCTGAACTCCCTCAACCTGAACCTCTCTAATCAATCCCAAAAGAGGAGAATCAATAGATATTATCATACACATCTCCCCCAACCGAAGACCCAACGGTTATGGATTCATCACAGAATACCACAAAATCCTCAACTCTCTCTGGGAGGGTCAATATCAAGGCCTCGCATAACCTTTGCCGAAGAGTCTCAAATAGCGACTACTGCTCAGGGCCCCATCGTAAATCCACCTCCTTCCTCGTCAGACAAGTGAAAGGTACCACATTCTTGGAGAAGTCCCGAATAAATCTCCAATAGTACCCTGGCAAACCCAAGAAACTCCTGATCTATGAGGGAGATTGTGGAACCTCCCACAGCATCACAACCTCAATCTTGGCCGGATCAAGCAAAAACCCATCCTGGTTAATGAGGTGCCCAAGAACTGGACCCCTCGTAACCAAAACTCACACTTCGAGAACTTGGCATAAAGTTGTGCTCAGGAGAATACAAGCTAGTAACAAGTCACCACTAATCCTTTGCTTCGGACCTAAGAAGCTTCAGAGCGCACCTAACCCTCTGATCAACTGGGCAAGAGCAACTGGAAAAGCATCCCTCGATGTCAGATAGCCATCTCATGGCTATGATTGGGTCCTGAACTCCATCAAAATTCGGGGTCTTAGTATTTTCAAAGTCTCGATACTGAAAGGCTCTCCCAACACTAATCCCAGCAGCCGCAACGGCTGTGGTAGCTGCAATAGCAACAGACTCAGACAATGCAACATAATGCTCGTCAAAATACTCCACCATGGCGATCTTAATAGACCCAAACATCTCTATAAATTGTGCTAAAAAATGAGCTACAACCTCCTCCTGAAGGATCTCCCTAATCCTATCCTCGGACACAACCGACCCATTCTGGCCACCTGTACCTGATCCTGATCCGGATCCTGCCTCAAAACGCAACGTCATCACCATACTAAAAATAAATCAGGGAGATATCAAATATCACACATATCATACCCACGGAACCAACTACCAACAAAGCCCTAGGCATTGTGACTTCCCTTTTACACGTACGGGTGGGTCATGTGCTTCTAGTAGTATGGGCCCATACTACTTTCCACGCCTACCCGTATTTGTCTCAAGGATCATCACAACAACTCTAACAATACACACTAGAATACACATACACTTAATCCTTAATTCCTAGAGGAAGGATAAACGTTACGAAACTGGCCAAATGACCCCACATAACACATCCATGAAACTTCCACCAATCCTGCAACACTCGTGTATGCTAATCATACATAACACTAGATCCTATAGACAGTCGAATACTTGATTCTACCCTAATCCCTTCATCAAATAGTAATAGGAGATAAGGCCAAACCAAACATTTTCAGGCTATATAATGTGTTATGTAAAACTATGATGCATACACTAAGGAACTACAGTAATGATGTCAATTTCATATAAGGAGAAACCCTAGGCTATCAGGCATCACTACTAGAAAAAAGGCCTCTTACGACGCTCATTGCGCGTCGTAAAACGCTCAGACGACGCGCAAATGCGCGTCAAGGAAGGCCCTGTCATAACGAGAGACAACGCGCTTTTGCGCGTCGTCTATAGACGACGCGCATTTACGACGCGCATTTATGACACGCAATTATGACGCTCATTTACGACACGCAATGCGTATCAAGGAAGGCCCTGTCATAAAGGAAGACGACACGCATTCGCGTGTCGTAACCTTACGACGCGCGTGTTAATGACACGCAATGCGTATCAAGAAAGCCCCTGTCAAGAAAGGCCATGTCATAAATGAAGACGACACACATTTTTGCGTATCGTAATTTTAATTTTTTTTTTAAAAAAAAAGTATTTATAGTTTTACTAGTTTTCAAATTAAATTTGCATTTCATGTCTCATAATAGAAAATAAAATACCATATACAAAAAATACAATACATTGCACAAAAGTTAATATCATACAAATAATTATTCCAATAGACAAATGTAACATGTCAACATTTTTTATATAATTAACTATATTTTTACCCTCAGAATCGTAAATCATAATAACAAGCAACATAACTTGTAGGAGGCAAGGTAGAGGTCTGGCCAGATGGCCTAGCATGATAAGCACCATCCATTGTGATATAAGGTGAACAATATGTTGCCCCTAAAGCTCCTGCAGCACCTAAAGCCCCAACAGCACCAGCAAAAACAGGTAGCCTACAACAAAATTTCACAATTTTATCATAAATATTTATTTATTTATATATATTTAAAGTACCATGTCATTTCTAAATTCCCCATTCCATTGGGCTGAGTAACATAGCCAGGGAATGCCATGCCAACAGCAGGAACTCCAAGCCCACCAAGACTTTAATTCTTTTAAGGCACCTCAACCTGCTACTCCCATTGCACATTCTATGAGAAAAAATATAAAATCAGAAGTGAGTGTTAACATTTAACATTTTCTTTTACTATATTTTTCTCTTTCTCTTTTTTCTTTTGACATAAAACTATTAAAATCACATGGATGAATCATAAATATCTTATGTTAGGAATAATATAATTCCATAGGATTTGGAAATGGATTCCATTCTAATCTTTTTTTTGTAAATTTTTATTTACATTTATAGGATTAAACAAACTACAATGACATCAAGTGTCAATAAGGGCACTACAGGTTTCACTTTTAGGAGCGATAAAGAGAAGAAAATATGTTAAAACTTCATCTTGTTTTCTATGTCAATAAAGAGAAAAAAGCAACTAACTTACTAACCTTCATAATATTCATTCCATCATTCAAAATTCTAAGCTTCTTATTTAGACTACATCTTGAGCTTTGTAAAGATGTCAAAAGGTGAGTCAACGAAAAGATCATAAACTTATAACAATGATAGAAGGTTATTAAGCAACTTTTTTTGTTAAATGGTAAATCTAATATAGTCCTAAACTACTCCAACTTCCACTTAAAGTCTCAAACAGGAGTTGAACCCTTCATCAAAAGAAGGAAGGGCAAAACTTGACAAAAAAAATGGAGATCAGACAAAGTAGTTACCTCTATAGGAGCATTGAAACTTAAATAAATCAAAAAATTGTCATCGAATATTTGGTGGGAAACTATTAAATTAGTGGACTTTACCTACAAGCTAAACAAATAGTGATGGTAAATTAAATAATACTTGAAGAAAAAATATGTATTAGAGAAACAGACCAATCAACCTTCATAAGTGCATATAACAATCGCCACCATATTCTGGGTGTTGTGTCCCCCATCGCCACCACATATTTCCATTGCCACTGTATCTGTCCCACCACCACCACCTTTTCCTATCAACATATAAAACCCACAAAATTGTAAGTAAAAACTGAAGAAAAAAAATGTAAATCAAGATGCCATAAGACCAAAGATAGCACATCCAAAAATATAGAATTAACACAAAATAAGATCAAAAGGGTAAGCCGAAGAAGTCAGCTATTCCAACAGGCAGCAACGTCAAATGCCTGCCTGGACTGACCAAGGCTGAGGTAGCGACTAAAAAACAAAATGTCGAAGCTTGAAAATTGAACATTAACTAATAATTCAAAATCTATTTATTTGTATCAAGAAAGTTTCAAATTGTGAAACTTCTTGCAATATTGTAAACATCCATTTTTCTGGATTGGGTTTAATTCGGATTTGTAGCTCACTGTAGTTGAACGTATGTACTGCTTCAGGAAAAAATGTAAAATATATGAGTATGAAGAACTATGGGATTCATGCTTGTATATGTATGTGATATGAGTAAGATTACCACACATGGATGGGGTAATCCCAAAAGAGATTGATATTGCAATTCCACAGAGGGCAACAGAATGAATGCCTCTGCTGGTTGAATAAAAACACGTACATGATTCACTGAACATGTTCATATACATACATATCTATAGAGTTTTATGAAATAAGAGACTAAGGATGTGATTTTATTTTGATGATACACTTGTAGAAGAATTGGCAGCAGATGAACCCTACATGATAGTTTTGGATTTATGATGGGCAGGAACTTAACTTAAAGGGGTACAAGAAACAGGATAAAGATGGATGAAAAAGAAAAGGATAAATATGGGATAAGTTAAGAAAACTGAGTAACTCGTTTCTTGACCATACCTGTACTAAATAGCCAACAACCAAAAAGCCCTAGAATGAAAATGGATAGAACAACTAATCATCTTACCTCTGCCTTCCCCATACCTGAACAAGTTAAAACAAAAAATCAAGTTAAAACAAAACTAGATATAATGATTCCTCTTTTGGTATAACACCAGATGATCCACCCTTAAAGGCAGCACCTTTTCTGAAATCTACCCTCATACCATTAGAGAGAGGTTCTTCACAAGACAAATTATCTATGTCAGCTTCCTTTTTGTTTCACCACCAATGCCATCACAAACAATGTTGATGTTTTTCAGTTCAGGTGGGACCAAATTACCCTCGGTCTTTGGCTTCTTCTCGTTTCGGTCAACTTTAATATCAGGCCTATTAACTGTCTTCACTTTTTTTATGCACAGAACCACAACTACTATCCTACCATTTTTCTTTTTCAGTCAAATACAAGAGTTCATAAGGAAGAGGGGATAAAAGTAGACCTCCAAGAACCGGAAATGATGTCATCATCTATTTCAGAATCAAAAATTCAAAATTAAAATCTTACCCACATAAAAAGACGATCAAGATTCAAGAAAATATTAGGAGCTTTACCAACCTCAAGAATACTAGTGGGTGATGCCTCATGAGGGCTGCCATTAGGCAAGTGACAAAAATCATCACTGTCTACAGGACTAGCTTCCAATGATGATGAAGGGGAGACATCAAGGCCAAGTCAACTGTAGATGGCGATGGAGTTGAGGTAGGGTTTGTGGAGGCTTCGCAATCGGCAATAAATTGGTTAATCAGAGAGCAATGGAAAGGAACTGGGGTAATAACCCCCAAATTAGAAGCAGCTAAATTTCGGAGGGGGGGGGGGAGAGGTGAGCGGAGGTCGTCGGTGGGAAGTGAAGCGGTGGAGGTTTGAGAATCCAAGAAAATCCAAGAAATTTGTCAAGAAACGTATACATGTACTTAGGTTAATAAGACACGAGAGTACCTTTGGCGGGAGCGTTGATAAATAAAACCCTAGACGAAGGATTTCTGGCTTATGTAGCTGATAACGCAGGTTTATGAGTTTTTTTGGTGGGTATTCTTTTTATTAGTGGATTCATCTTACTCGATCTCACATAATGATATTGATTTCCTGCTTCTACTCCTAGAACTTGAATGATAGCTCTTCTTCCTCCTCCTTGACCTAGAATCATATGAATCAGCTGAATCATTGATGAGAAGAACTTGAAGATAAAATATGGAAACATAGGTGGAGGAGAACAAGGGAAACCAGATGCAATAATTATGAAGGCCAAGACCGCCTAAGAAGTGATCGATGCCAAAAAAAAATAGGGGGGAAACAAAAATCGCTAAAATCGCATGAGAGAATCCTTGAATGTTAGGGAAAATACCACCGGTTGTTTGGGATTTTTCTTAGTAGCAAGATTTTTTTAGGCTTGCTGTAATGAAGATGTAATGAAGTCGGTTGTTGTGATTCTTTAGGCTTCAAAATTGATAGATTTTTTTTCGATTCTTTCAAGTTTGAATCAGAAAATGAGAAAGAGTTAGGGAAATCAAGAGTGCAATGCTCGTCCTTGTTAGGTTGAAGATGAAAGATAGATAGAAGATAGAAAAAAAAAAAAGGCGGGTTTTCAAAATTTTGGGGATTTCATTTCCCCCCTTGTCTACTAAAAGCCCGTTTCATTAAAATTATAAAGCGACAGGTACAGACGACGCGCGTATAAGATAAAGCACCCTCCGTGTTTTTAATTTTTTTTCTTGAGACACTAAATTAAGGGCACGCAATAAAGCGTGACGTAAATCCTTAATTTTTTTGGAGAGATGACACTATTTTAAGGGCACGTCCTTTTGCGTATCGTTAATTATCGCGTGTCGTAAAAAGCGCGTCATTAAAGGTCTTTTTTCTAGTAGTGCATCATATAGTCAGACAATTCTATCATGCAATTCTTGAAGATCCCTAGCCTATCACTAGCATGTTGTTCTATGATATCACAAGATCAAATAATAATGGGGTAACTTGGGGTCTAATTATTGGCTCTGGTTGATCGTACACATCGCATCCTCTTTGATTATTTTGAAAACAATTTGAAAATTATTTAAAAAAATCTTTTTCCTTAGTTTGGCTGGATTCCCACAAGTGTTCCTCCACCCACTCAAATCAAGGCTCTGATACCAACTTGTAACAACCATAAAAATCATGACAATTTTAAACTTTTTAAATACAACGCAATACCATAAAGTGTTTATAAAATAGTTTTCAAAACATTTTTAACAGTAGGTTCTCCCAAAATCAAAAGTCAAAACATGAGGATGTGTACGGTCACACCTTCACCTTCCCGTGGTCATCAAAAGTACCTGAAATATAACCGAAAACTATAAGCCAATGCTTAGTGAGATCTCCCAAAGTACCAACACATAAATAGATAACAAACACAATAACAACATGTCGGGTCTAATCAACCATCGGGTTGGAACACCCTAGTCCCATCAAACATCAGGTCGGAATGCCAATACACTATGGGTCTAGTCAACCGTCGGGTTAGAATACCCCAGGCCCATTCACCAAGGGGTTGGAATGCCAATACACTATGGGTCCAGTCAACCATCGGTTTGGAATACCCCAGGCCCATCAACCATCGGGTTGAAATGTCATTCTAAAACAGGTCCTGTCATCCTCGGGATGGAATACCCTCGGGCCCATTCAACCATCAGGTTGGTATGCCCTCTAGCCTGTTGGCTTACACACAAAGTAGTAAAGCCTTAGCCACAAACCAATTATGTGCACATATAACAGATAATCATATAACAGTCTACATACTGTCAGAAAAATCTATAGATCACTAAGCATAACATTATCCTATATGCCAGGATACCGATCTAACAAATCACTACACCACAATAGCATATATTAAGGAAAACTTACCTCACAAACTGGAAAAAATTTGATGAGGTCCCGACTCCGAATCTCAGCTCTCTAACCAACACCTATTCCCACCAAACGACCAATTTCCATCAAAATCCAAAAATATCCAAAAAAAACTCAATGAGAAACTTGGTTAAAGTTAACTGGTCAAACCAACTAGGTCAACTGAGTCAACCCAACCGAGTCTACTTGACCGAATCAACTCAGGCTGCATACGTTGGGCGTACATGCAGTCTAGCATGTTGAAAACCATTGTACCCAGGTCATACTCAGGGCGTACTCCGAGTACGCTGGGCATACTCTCAGAAGTCTAAAAATCCAATAAGAGGTTAATCGCTAAAGCTCTTACATCCATAATTCAGATCCATGGCTAAAATAGTCTTAGGAGTCATAAAGTCTCCAACTATATGACTTAGCATGTCCAATAAGTTCTTAACCTAATGTCTTATTCCATTAAGACCTTCTAAATGATGCATGAAGCAAAAATAGCCATTTTGAACTAATTTTTATGACTTAAGACCCTTCCTAGGGCCTGAAAGGACCTCTTAAAGGTCAAGAACATGCCATGTTCAAGATCTAACATTTTGGGACCAAAAGGCTCCATAAAGACACCAGAATCTTGATCTATAAACTAGAGGGATAAAGTTGCAAGATTTATACCTTAGAATGGTCGCAAATGATGAAGAAACTCTAGATCCAAAATGCTTCACTCTTCCAAGATGAGCTTGGCTTCCTTCCTTCTTCTTCTAAGTGCAAAACACACACTCTTTGTAACGCCCCATTCCTACGCAGTTAAATTATTAAAGTATTATTTTTGAGCTACTCGACGAGTTGGTAGCCCTAACTCATCGAGTAGATGCCAGAAAGGACGCGGGGTATAAAGTGTCTACTCGGCGAGTCAAAGAATGGACTCGACGAGTAGGTCTGCCAGGAGGATACCCTATTTTCAGGGTTTTGCACCCTATTTAAGCCACTTAATTCCCCTTTGTGCCTCCCTTACCAGCCTCCCTGTCCTCCAGAAACCCTAATCTGATTGAGAGCTTCTCCTTTGAGTTTTTGAGTGTGTTTTTGTGTTATAGAAGATAGTTGGAAGAGCTTGGAGCTATCATGCTTGTGGAAGAGGATCAAGATCCAGTATTACATTCATCTTTGGCAGCCTTCTGAGGTAAAAAGCTCTTAGCTTGATAACCCATAGCTTGGATCCCCTTTAATGTTGATTTGAAGGTCTTTTTGACCCTTTTGAGTAGGATAAGTTGCTTCTCATGGGTTGTCTGCCAAGAAATCCCTCTTTCCTGTGATATTTCGCCTCTAAAGTCATAAAAGGAGTCTTGAACCCGTTTCCATCCAAACCATGGTCATGTTCATGGAAGTAGTTTGCTATAACTTGAGTTTGGGTCCATTTGAAGTGTGGAAAGCCATCAAGTCTCCAACTTTATAGAAATGGACGATGGAAACGACCTAGATCTGTATTTTGGAGCTGTAGAAGGGTGAAATTAGTTAACTAGGTTAGATCTGCAAGGGATTCGATGAGTTCATAAGGCGACTCGACGAGTCCGGTGATGTTCACAGGACTCGGCGAGTTGATTAAGGAACTCGGCGAGTTCGATGATCTTGTCCCTTTTCTGATTATGCTAGGGCTCGACGAGTCTGAGGACGACTCGACGAGTCAGTTCAACCAATCACGATGAAAAGTAGCTTGGGAACTCAACAAGTCATGGGGTGACTCGGCAAGCCGATTCGCGATTCCAAGGTTCTGAGTTCTAGCACTCGGCGAGTCACAAGGCTGACTCGACGAGTTTGGTCAACTTGGAAAGTTGACCTTGACCAGGATGTTGACTTTGACCAGGGGTAAAATGGTCATTTTACCCTAAGAATAGTTATTAGTTTTTGACTAAGTGTCATTATGGAATTTATAGCCAGAGAGTCTCCGGAGCAGCAAATTGGGATTCCTCACCCAAATTTTCAGCAGTCAGTCATTCAATGTGAGTTTCCTTTTAGTAGGGACGGGTCGAAGGCACCAAGGTCGGCCCGTCTATATGATATGTTTGTGGACGAGTGTGGACAGGGCCCGAATCTCATAGCAGTCTAGTATGGGCAGGGACCGATTCTCTTAGTATTACTTGGGCATAGAAAGGTGATTACTTGGTAGATATACTTGTTGTGTGTATGATATTTGTATGAATGTTAGTAGCTGAGTGTGGGTGGGGCCTGAATCTCCTAGACAGTGGAGTGTGGGCGGGGCCTGAATCTCATAGACAATGGAGTGTGGGCGGGGCCCGAATCTCCTAGACAACGGAGTGTGGGCGGGGCCCGAATCTTCTAGACAACGGAGTGTGGGCAGGGTCCGAATCTCTATGAGAGTGGGCGGGGCCCGTGTCTCCTAGTTGTATGATATGTGTATGATATGTGGTAGTTTAGGGAAACTCACTAAGCTTCATGCTTACATTTTCAGTTTTGGTTTCAGGTACTTCTGGTAGCAAGGGGAAGGGCTCAGGGTGATCGCATGGCACACACCATAGTACTCAGCCTGGGATTGTGTTGAGACTCTGATATTTTATCATATGTTTTGTCACAATATTTGATATGACATTTTGAGATACATGATGTATGGTTTTCTTTATGATTATGGGTGATTTATGGTTTTATAATAATTTTCAAAACGAAAATTTTGGACCATGTCTGTAGGATGTTTCACTCTTAGGCTTGAAATAGCTAGGGATCCATTTGCACACTTTCTTGAACTTAGGGACCAAATGCAACATAATTAAATTATAGGGTTGAAAATAGAAGTACCTCATCATCGGGATGTTACAAGGATGTTGTTTGTGTGTCTGTGTTAAGATACTTTAGGATATGGTAAAAAGGATCAGTTGGAAAGCAACAAGGTTAATCGCTACAGAAAAGAGGAAAGGAAAATATTGAGTTTAGCAACCACCATTGTTGCTAGAATTACATTAGTAAAACTCTCTTATATGATTTGATACATGTGTATGTTGGTAGATGATTTAGCACTCTTCATAATCTTGATCATACTACGATTGTGACATACGAGAAGATCATTTGTTGTGATCTCATTACCCAATAGGTTCCAAGATCAATTGTGATTAGTAGCAAAAAGTAAGGATCCGAACCCTAGTGGGGGAGATCCAATCATTAAGGAAAATTGTGAAAGGCGAATTCACTTCGGATTCGACATCAAGATGCAAGAGATTTGAAGCACAAGAAGCTAAGAAGGAGATATTAGCTTTGAATATTGTTAAGTAGATGGTAGGATGGATGTTTTGGTTGGAAAGTGAAAACACAAAATCTAAAGTTATGAGGGAACTTGAAACCTTTACCAATGCCTAAAGGTGAATGGGATAATTTTACCTGTGATCTTATCATAGAGTGTCTTAGGATGATGTAGAACCATGATGTGTCTTGGGTTATAATTAACCAAGAAATAAAAGTATGTGTTTCTAGGCATTACAAATATAGATAATTGGTCTATAGAGGATGTTTTCGTAAGACCCATTATCATAAATCAATAAGGTTCTGATTATTCTCTGATGATCTTGAGAATACTAGTGATAATGTGAAAACAATTGTAGTCCACAAAGTTGAAAAGCGAAGGGAATACTCAATAGTTAAGTTCACGAAACTTTGTCATTTAATCCTTAGTGATTGAAGGATTTTTTGTGTATGAAAATTCAGCGCGAGGGAATAGTTTGGTTCATCAGAGTTGATGTTTTGATAATGAATCTAGGTTGACAGTCTGATAAGTTGTCATAAAAGAACCTAGGATGTTTTACAGAGTATTATACAATATAGTAATATGATTTAGCATTGTGGGAGAACAGTACGATAACAATCCTTTCTTAGAATTGAGGAGTGGCTTGCGAGATCATTATCCAACGATTTTTTGCTGATGATTATGGGAGACAATCATCCTAAAGGGGAGGTAATTATAATCCCCATAAGGTTGTGCTACAAGATTAATGTATAATAGTAAGAATTATTATAATTAAAATCATCGAAAAGGATAATCGTTAGTCATTCGCGTTGCAATATATATATATATATATATATATATATATATATATATATATATATATATATATATATATATATATATATATTAATCCTTTTAGTATATTTGGCAGTGAGCAATAAAATTAACATTTTTGGTAGAAGATTATTTAGGATGAATAATCTTGATTAAAGTTATATTGATTGTAAAAGAGAGAGCGTGCATATAAAGAACGCTTAAATCTAACTTCATATGAGGAAGTTATGATTTTTCGAAGTTTTAGTACAGCAGTGTGTGACAAAGATATCATAATCAAAATCGGTTGATTGATAGCCAAAACAATGTAAATAAGAGTTGAAGATATCATGAATAGGAAGCCTTCGATATAAAGACAGCCGATAACGGAATTCATATGAAAGAGTTATTATTTTTATATGAGTTTTAACAGTTTGAGCCCTTTAAAAATATAAAATTAAAAATACATTAAAAGGGAATTCTTGTTTAATTATACACTAAGACATAAAGGGATGCCTAGTTTAATTAAGTTTGGATATCGGGTAGCATCTTATTAAGAATGCGTGTGTGCTGAGATTGATGATCGGTGGAGTACGTCATACGTACATAAGTATTTTTTATATACGAAGTCTTTTTAAAGCTATTTGTCTCAGTTACTACTTGTACGGGGTATTATTATGTGTTGGGGTACGAGTCCTACCTATACCAGGGTATTATTATACGACAGAAGCACTATCATGTACAAATTCCTTTTCGACATTATTACATGTCGGGGTACGGGAGCATACTAGAGTACTATATTAGTATTCCCATCCCTTTTATTTTGATGAGCTTTGGGTGTCAGCGTTTCCATTCACGAAGTAATTAAGGGAGCTTCGTACACTGCCAAATAGAGTGTGTTAATAATAGACCACTACTAGGCATGTATGATGTTATTTTGCTAGTTAAGGTGAGTCTGAGATTAAAATACCTCAGGGCCAGATCACTACTAGGCACAATTATATAGATAACCATCCATGACTTATTTGTCTTGTGGTATTTTTAAACAGAGGTTCAACGATGATATTTATTCCACTCCCCTCATTTGATGTCTTTATTGATTCTCGTCGGCTCCCAGGGAATCCCTCAAGCATTATCGTCAACTTGTTGTTCACATCGATCCTTTAGTTTAAATCTTGTAAGATCATTGTATAGGATCAGTACGTGAGGATCGACAAGATGGGGTGGATTGTGTCATAGATATTATATATATATATATATATATATATATATATATATATATATATACATATATATATATATATATATGTGTGTGTGTGTGTGTGTGTCTGTGTTAATAATAACACTTGGTTTTGCAGGTTTGAGATATATCTATATTTAAACATTGTGGGATTGAAAATCCTATGTATCTCACAAAGTTCCCCAACCTGACCCACTCAGTTTATATGTATCACAGGTAGCGGTGTTCAGACTAATGAAGACATGAGTAGGATGTTAAGTAATTGAAGAGGATATCTGCAATAGTGTTCCGGACCGTTAAGTCTTTACATTGTAACATATGTACTATATCGGTTATGACATCCTTAGGATTTTATTATTTGAGGTAATCACTTGTACTCAAACTATTCTAATGTACTGGGAATGTTCGCAGTAAAAGATATTATAATTATGAAAGCGTAAAGAAATTTTTTTTCGGTTACAAAATTAAAGGATGTCACATTACCATAACAATTAATGACCCTAGACACGATTTCCAATAGTTTTTCTAATGTAGCAAATTTTGATGTGGTAGTGACGTGGATTCCAAAAAGTTGAGGTGGCATGGTGGCAAGCATATATAAAACTGTTCCCTCCAAACTAAATATAGTATTAGTTTATTCATTCTTATGATAATATATTCTCATATCCACTCCATTGAAATTTATATTATTTTCTTCCTTAATACAAGTTTAGTGCCTTGTGGTTTTTCCCAATGTGGCACCTAATTTTTGAGTTCTTGGTTAAGTGACTTGTGGTACTTCCTTAATATATGCTAAGTGCCTTGTGGTTTTTCCCAAGTTGGCACCTAATTTTTGAATTCTTGGTTTTTTACGTTTTCTTTTATGTTCTTTATCATATTTACAAAAAGTAGTATCACATTTTCAAATCCAATATTCTTGAAACTTTCCTAAAGCCTTCATCATTTTTTTAAAACCTATAATGGTTCCTTTCCAACTAATTTTCTCTAAATCGACGATATGGTTCTATTGATTTTCTTCCTATACCTTCACAATTCTATGTGATACTCAATAACGACCTTCAATAAACATGACATTTTGATTTTATAACGAGATACATGGTTTTCCTTATAACAAGTCAAGATGGGATCATTTACTTACTAAGTAAGTTGTGATGTACTGGGTTCTTTTGGAAGCAAAAAATAAAAGTTGTCAGACTAGAGAAGAGAAGAAGAAATATCTCAACGCCTTATCCCAAATTTAACTTCATCTTCACAAAAATATTCCACAAGAAATTATTAAGGAAATGACTATGACTGCTCTTTGGCGAAATCTGGATTCTATATGCATGGAAAAAGATCTTACCAATAGGGGCAGATTTATAGGGTTTCCTGGGTGTCCCGAGCCACTACTCGATTTTGGCTTAGTGTAAAAAATTGCTATATATATATATATATATATATATATATATATATATATATATATATATATATGTGTGTGTGTGTGTGTGTGCGTGTGTGTGTATGTATTAATGTGCAACGACTAATATAAATATGTTTTGCAAATTAATAACAAAAGTGTCAGCTGGTTTAGTTGATTAGTGTGTTGACTATGTGTATAAGCACAAATAGATTTGTGGTCTATTGGTTATGTCATTGGTTATGTATTCATAAGGTTGTAGGTTCAATTCTCCTTTCTTAGTCTTTTTTTTATTTTACCATGTTCACCCTAGCAACTACAAGTATATGTTGAGTGAAAAACAATTGTGCCACTACTCCATAAATCCCTGCATCTGTCACTACTTACTAGTAAACACATTTAAATCATAAGTTATTTTTACACATATTACAAGGCAAGGGAAAAATTCTTAAACATATTTTCAATTTCAAAGATATAATATCCAATTTGGCAATGATGGAAGTTAAGTACGACAAAGAAGATTTGGGTTTGAACTTATTATGTTCACAACACAGTATTCTTTATTCATGATACCCTTAAATCTTAATCTCAAACTCTCACTGGGATTTATGAATCCTTGGATGACAAAGAAAATATGAAACAAATAGTGTTTTTTTGATGATTTAAGCAATTTGAAAGCATATGTTCTATTCATTTAGGTATATCAAAATCTAATGTAAAGGAAAAGACTTACAGATTATGAAAGAAAGAAATGCATAGAATATCTTAAATCCATAAGTTTTATTATAAAGAAAACAAGAATAAATAAAATAAATTCAAGTGTAAAGAAGATGGAAATTCTAGAAATGATGCCAATAACAATAGTTTTGTAGGAGACGTTCGTGTTATTATTATTGGATGTGTCGACATTAATCACTAGTGTGTTATTGATTGTGCTTGCACTTACTATATAAGTCTACATAAGGAATATTTCACCACCTTGGAACCAATTAATATTGCATGTCCAGTTTTTGTTTTCAATGTGTCTTAACGAAATATTGAAGATATGCACGATTTGGTTTAAGTCGTTTGAAGGAACTATCACAACACTAGCTAGCTTATGCTGGTTAAATTCTAAAGATAAAAAGAAATGTTACTTCTTTAAGGGGTTGTTTGATAGTTGTTGATTGAATCAAAGGCCAATATGGGTCTCAAGTCTGACTGAATCTACATCTGACTGAAACTGTACTGCTTGATTATGCGTTTGTAACAATGTAAAATTTTAACCAAATTTTTAACTTTCCAAAACACATTGATTTTAATAAATAATCATAAAATGCCACAATTTCAATTCATTAAAACTCATGTTTCACAAGAAATCAGTATATCAAGACTCTAGGATCCTCTAAATCATAAAAAAAAATCTCTAGTATGTGCGTACAATCAAGGTGGTGCCTTCCCGTGATCCTGAAAAGGACCTGAAACACATAACACAAAACACGGTAAACATAAAGCTTAGTGAGTTCCCCAAAATACCATACACAGCTCATTAGCCACTCTAGGCCATAACTCAATAAGACCCTCCGGTCAACGTGTGTGACAACCCGAGATTTCCATTCTGTACAAACCATATCAAGTCAGTAGAAGACTAGAACAGTTATAGTGAATTTCCAGACTTTTGGGTATAAGTTTGAGTATTTCAGGATTTACACTTAAGGAGATATCAGGAGAGTGGATGCACTAGGATATTGTGCAACTCTGTTATTCCAAAACTCTAAGATATTAGAGTTCATTGCGTGAATAAAATATTTTCTGCCAAAAATCCCAGGACTATATATAGGATTCTGAACCATATTTATTCATTAGTTACATTTCCAACTAGAGAAAAGCCGAATTCTCTCTCAAGGATCTTCGGACTTTCGTCCCATAACGTGCGTACCTCTCTCTAGTTGTATTACATAGCTTATTAAGTGCCTAAAAACATAGAAATCATATCAAAATAGCAAGATTTGGGAGTTTACTGCCCAAGAACATCTTGGAGACTAAACTCTTTTATAAGGGACAAAGTGTGCCCAATGTCCCTCCAAACCTTGGAACTGAACCTAGAGACTACCCATGGCATGTTTAGACATCAAAAACATTAAGAATCAAGGGCTAAAAGTGAGTTCACGACCAAGGATGTTCTTGGGCCGTGAACTCAATTTTAAGGTGCCAAAATGCCCTAAATGCCTTCCTTAAGCCAAGAGACTAGCATAGCACGATACCTTGATGTGTCTAGGACCCAAAACAATCAAAATACCAACACCCATAAGTGTTTGCGGCCGCAAGCACATTACCAAATGGTCCATGGGCCGTAAACTCTATAAAGGGGTGATATTGTGCCCCTAATGCTTCCACATGGCTAGAACTTAACATAGAACCAGTCACCAATGAGCTAGGAACCTCAAAACATCAAATGGTACTCCTTACCATGAGTTTATGGCCGTAAACTCATGGGGGAGTGGTCCCAGGGCCGTGAACATTTAACAAGGCCATTTTAGGGCCTTAAACCTACCCAAACACTTGTTTAAGCTTTGAAGCACTTAACCACTTAAGTTGTAATAGCTTTGAGCATCATTTAGCGACCCAATTGAGAGTTTACGGCCAGGAGTTTACTCCCCTGGGCCGTAAACTCCAACACACATGGTCTTTGGACCATAAACTCCCGTATGAGGCTTTGCACTCCTTTGTTGCAACCCGATAGCCTCCTAGCACTTGACTAAAGTGTTTTCCTCGCAATAGGATGTTTACACATGTTTAATTAGTGGTAAAATCACTAATTGGTTATATACATATGTCTTCATATGTATTTAGGATTATTGTGTGTGTCTAAGTCTTCACTTGACACCAAGCACTGGTCCGACACTTCCTTCCGATCCGCTCACTGCAGGTGAGTTCATACCCCTTGAATTAACCTTTTAAATGTTTTCAAATGTTTATAAATGATTTATGGGGGGGAATACAAATTGAATCATGATTAGTTATTATATCAATCACATGTGATTAATAATTAAACATGCAAATGACTTTACTTTACGTTAACTGCTTTGCCAATCAGTTTTCATCAAATGTTTATCTTGAACGTTTTTAAGTGTTTAAAACACTTTATTAAACTGTTTATTAAACACAGTTTGTTTCATTTCAAACCCTGTTACATTTGTGGGTCAAACAAAGGTTCCTTTATACTTAAACTGTTGTTATCAATCAAATACTTTCAAACCATTTTATAAATTGACATAAAGTCAATCTCTTCTTAGGTATTAATTTTCCTTTAAAGGTTTTACAAAACTCCTTATATACTTTTATATTGTCAATTATGTATAGTTATATAATTAATGTTTAAAGGACTTAGGAAGGCTAACCCACTTTATTTCCTTTTTCCCGTTGGAATGAGGTCTGGTAGGGTATCGGGTATCCGTCCGAAGGTCGTCTAACTAGAAATTATATATCATGTATACATATAGAGACATAAGAGTTGTCCTCAGTCAGTTCAGTACCGTTGGGTAGCAAAGGCATTACTTCAGGTTATACACATACATGGTTAGTAACTATTATAGGTTTAGTTAAGAGATACCACTTACCATTCCAAGTACAAGGAATCACACAAGAGTCAGTTCATTCATGAGTCTATACTGGTACATTATACGCTTACATGAGTATATTTACATAGGTACGCTTACATGAGTACGTTTACATATGCTTACATGATACATGAGTACATTTACATAAACACGCTTACATGAGCACATTTACATAGATACGCTTACATAAGTACGTTTACATGAATACTGTTACATAGATAATATATGATGGGCTACTATTACATATTATATGTGTAGATATTGTCATATATTTTCCCTTCTTATCTTTATCTTGTGACTCAATCACATAATCGACGAGATAGAATGGAATTTACATCCTAGTGCCAAAGGATACTTTGAGGGACTAACCATTCCTATAGCCATTGTTAGCTACAGAGGATAATGAACATCTATGGATGCCTATGGTTGATACCATTACAGGTATACTTTAAGGGACTAACTATTCCTAAACCCATCTGTTAGCAACAGAGGTAAATGTACATCTACGGATGTCTTAAGTTAGCACTGTTAGTTATCCTAGTGCAAAAGGATAGTACTTAAGTTATTATGTTATTTTCTTCCTTTACTTTGTGACATATTCACATGAACGACGAGGTAGGACATATTTGATATAGGTAACTATTTTCCTTATTACCTTTATATTGTGACTCATACACATAACCGATGAGGTATACTTTAGTTTTATACTAATAGCTAAACAGGGAAAAACCATCACATTTATAGAGATGCGTACTTTCAAAACAGTCGGGTCTTGGTAGAAGACTACTTTCAAAACAATAGGGTCTTGGTAGAAGACTTCTTTTATAGGGATCATAGGGATTTCTAGGGTTAGTCAAACGTTTTCCATTACTTACAAACATTTACATACTTATATGAGCTTTTTTTCAAAACAATGTTAAGACTTCCATTACAAGTTTTACACATCAAAGACACATTAATACTTATGAATTCACCAGCTTCTTGGCTGATACTCGCTTTCAAAATAACTTGTATTCTCAGGTCACACATAGACAGGTATGACGACCAGGTTTGCGAAGACGGAGCAGTCCAGACTTGTCTTATTCTGATTATTCATTTTATTGTTGTACATAATGAAAGAACACACTTGTAATTAAAATTCATACTATTAATGCAATGGATGATGTTGTTGCTTGTTTACTACTTTACATTGTTGGGATACATTACATGACGTCCTCCGCCCCTGAACGTTTCTGCCGTTCTCGGTTTTGGGGTGTGACAACGTGTCTCAGTGGGATCCTCCGGTCCAAACTCAACAAACTCAATAATAACAATACTCAGCATAAATCACAAAGACATAATGTGGAATATCAAATACACAGATAAGCACAATAAGTAGCTCAATCACACAAGACACCACTCAAGGCAAGTATAGTGAGAAGACTCACCTCGTAAGTAAGCTAAGTGGATGAATACTCTCGCACACGAATCACCAAGTCTAGCCTCCTCCTATTCACATAAGATAATTATATCTAATTAACTCTTTAAATTACACATTTTACTAAGTTATCTCCCTCTCCCTCTCTTTGAAGTGGTAAAAGACCAATTTACCGCTCCATGGTTTCCCAAAGACAAGGTTGACCAACCCTAAGTCAACAGAAGTCAAACTCGAGTCAACAGTCCATGTTGACCCTACTCGTCGAGTGCACTTATGGGACTCAACGAGTCTTCTCGCCGTCCACATAATCACTCAAAAGTCTGGCTCAACTTGTCGAGTTCACCCGTCAACTCATTGATTTGTTGTACGATCAGAACCATTGGGACAACCCCGTTCGACTCGTCGAGTCGGCTCTTGACTCGGCGAGTCCATTCAGACTCATATTTCATCCAGTCGTTTTCAAGGTAGAGGACCTTCCCAAACTCTAGATCTACACTCCTAAGGCTCATCAATCATTTAAAGATTCGATCTTTACGTTCATGACATATTTTCTCCATAATGCCCTTACAAGCTCCAAAGAAAGGTTAGGTGCTCATGAGCCTACCCCAAACTCAATAAGGCTAAGATCTTTGGACTCTAAGGACCTCCTATAGTCCAGATATGAGGTTCTAACCTCAAACCATGCTCCAATAACTCAAGGACACAAGATGATTGGAGGAAACCCTAAAAACTCCCAAAATGAGATCTAATGAAATATGTGACCAAGATGAGAGCTTTTTACCTCTGAACATATGCTAATGATAGAAGAACACTAGATCCACAACTTCTCCTTAATAAGATCCACAATGATCCTCAAATCTTCCTTCAAAAAGCACAAGAATGATCAATTCGGTCTCTCTCTCTCTCTCTCTACACAACGAATGGACAGGTTTACGGTTTCTCTCTGTGAAGTGTGTCAGCATAAGGTGGCTATAAGTTCCTTTAAATAAGTCCCAAACCCAAGGATTTAGGGTTTCTCATTCCTGCGCCTACTCGGCGAGTCGCTTCTCGGACTCTTCGAGTAGTTCATTAAACCTATGTGGCCATTCGCGATACGACTCGACGAGTCATAGCACCAACTCGTCGAGTCACTCTATAAATTTCCAAAAATAAATAATCAAAATGATGTACCTGGGATTCCGGATGTTACTATTCTCCCCCACTAGAATCAGACTTCGCCCTCGAAGTCACGCTCCGCAAATAATTTTGGATGCTGCTCCCGCATCTCTGACTCTGGCTCCGAAGTCAACTCAGACCCCCTCTAATGTAGCCACTGGACTTGGACCAACGACACTTCCCTGTTCCTTAGAACTTTCACCTTTCGATCCAAAATCGCGATTAGCCTTTCAATATTATTCAGGCTCGTATCCACCTGAATGTCCTCTAGCGGTACCACTACCATCTCATCAGCCACACACTTCCACAACTGGGACACGTGAAGGTGTTGTGGATCTGGCTCAACTCCGCAAGTAGCTCAAACTGGTATGCTACCCTGCCCACTCAGGCGGTCACTCTAAAATGACCGATATACCGGGGTCCCAGCTTGCCCCGTTTCCTGAATCGGATCACCCCCTTCCAAGGGGATAACTTTAGGAGTACAAAGTCTCTAACCTGAAGTCCATGACACATGCATGCAGCATGTCCTCAAGTGTCTGTATCATCCGCTCACTCTGCTCATTTGTCTGTGGTACGCAGAACTGAAATGTAGGCGCGTGCCCAATTCCTCATGAAATTTCTTCCAAAACCTGGAAGTAAATCGCACGCCTCGATCCGACACAATCAAGATTGGAACTCTGTGCCATGCTACCACCTCTCTCACATAAATCTCAGCCAATCTCTCTGAAGAAGAGCTCTCACTAATAGCAAGGAAGTGAGCACTCTTCGCCAGTCGGTCCACAATCAGCCAAATTGCGTCAACAACATGCACCGTTCTCGGTAGTTTGGTGATAAATCCATGGTAATCTGCTCCCACTTCCACTGGGGAATCTCTAAACGCTGCAACGGACCATGCGGTCGTTAGTGCTCTTCCTTGACCCGGCGGCAGGTCAAGCACCTCTCAACTACCCATGCAACATCCCTCTTCATACATGGCCACTGGTAATCTCTCTTTAGGTCCAAATACATTTTAGTGGCCCCGAGATGGATCGAGAATATTGATCTATACGCCTCCTCCATGAGTATAGGGCACCCAAATCCGTCCTTAGAAAGTCATAAGCCCTCGACTAACTGTCACAAACTCTGAAACCTGTCCAATCACCCGCTCCCTCTTGCGGTTCTCTGGTCTCACGGCCACCGCCCGGGCCTCTCAGATGGTATCTAAAACTTGATTCATCACTGTCATTATCATACGTAAGTCTCGAATTAGGGCACTCTCTGCTCGACGGCTCAAGGAATCGGCTACCACGTTAGCCTTTCCTGGATGATACAATATCTCACAGTCATAATCCTTCACCACATCCAACCACCTCCTCTGATGCATATTCAGGTTGGGCTGATCCATGAGATACTTCAGACTCTTGTGGTCTGTGTGTATGATACACCGAACCCCATATAAGTAGTGGAGCCAGATCTTGAGGGCGAACACCACCACCCCCAACTCTAGATCGTGGGTGGGATACCTCGTCTCATGAGGCTTCAACTGCCTCGATGCGTATGCTATCACGTGCCGTCTCTGCATTAGCACCGCACCCATCCCAGATATAGATGCATCATAATAGACTACAAAGTCCTCTACTCCCTCCGAAAGGGCTAACACCGGAGCTTCACACAATCTCTGGCGAAGGGTCTCAAAAGATGCCAACTGCTCAGGCCCCCAAACAAAAGTAACCCCCTTCCGGGTCAACTTGGTGAGAGGAACCGCAATCTTGGAGAAATCCCGGATAAATCTCCGATAGTAGCCGGCCAATCCTAGAAAACTCTGAATCATGGATGGGGATCTCGACACCTCCCATCGCATAATTGCCTCAATCTTGGCCGGATCGACCAATATCCCGCTCTGATTAACGAGATGTCCCAGAAACTAGACCTCTCGTAGCCATAAATCACACTTGGAGAATTTTGCATACAACCTCTCCGTCCTGAAAACCTCAAGAACCTCTCACAGATTCTCCTCGTGCTACTCCCTGGATCTCGAATACACTAAGATATCATCAATGAACATAATCACCGACTGGTCCAACATAGACCTACACACCCGGTTCATGAGATCCATGAACGCCGCCAGTGCACTGGTGAGTCCAAAAGGCACCACCACAAACTCGTAATGACCATAACGAGTTCTAAAGGTCGTCTTCTGAATATCCTCCTCGCATAATCTCATCTGGTGATATCCAAATTTCAAATCAATCTTGGAGAACTATGATGCCCCTGCAGCTGGTCAAATAGATCATTAATCCTCGGCAGTGGTTTACGGTTCTTGACCGTCAACTTGTTCAACTCCTGGTAATTAATGCACATCCGGTGTGAACCATCCTTTTTCTTGACAAAAGGGATCGGCGCTCCCCATGGCGAGCTACTCGGTCGAATAAATCCCTTCCCAACAGCTCTTGAAGTTGTGAGGATAACTCTTGCATCTCTGGCGGCGCAAGGCGATAAGGTTCCTTGACGATAGGCGTCGCCCCCGGAACCAAATCAATCCGAAACTCCACCTGCCTCTCGGGAGGCACACCCGGTAACTCCTCGGGGAAAACATCAGGGAACTCGCATACTATCTGAACCTCGGATACAGAACTCAGCCTCTCTGACATAGTTCACGAATCCATCACATACGCCAAGAATCCCATACAACCCTGCTGTAAGCTCTGTCTTGCCCTGGCGGCAGAGCAGAAAGCTGACCCAGATCTGGTACCCTTGCAATACACTGTAAGCACTCCCCCACTAGGGTCTCGTATAGTCACAAAATGGCGTTTGCAGTCGATAACTGCTCCAAAACGGCTCAACCAATCCATGACCACGATGACACAGACATCACCCATCGCGATCGGTATCAGGTCGATCGGAAACTTGATGCCAAAAATTTCCAGCACGCATCCTCGGAACACCTCGGTAGCTAAAACCGCATGATCATCTGCTATAGAAACCCTCAGAGGTCGACTCAACGCCTCACGCTGGTTGCCAATGTGATGACTAAAGGCTATGGATACAAAGGATCGACTCGCACCCGAATCAAATAACACTAAAGTAGGTATAGAGCTCACAAGAAATGTACCTAAATATAGCACATGATAATCATAAAGAGAAGCGCAGAGTAAATAAATGAATATATAGAGAAATACATACCAGCCACAACATCAAGTGCTGCGCAGACCTCCTCTTCTGTCAGCTGGAAAGCTCTCCCACGAGCCTTCGGAATCTCAGCCTAACATCAGTAACACGCAATGCAGCAGGAGTGGAACACTGGGTTGATCCCTGAACAAGCTGAGGGCACTTGGCCTTCCGATGGCCGTTCTGATTGCAGTAGAGACAGACTGCAAAACCCTTGGGGAAATCCTTCGCCATATGCCCCTCCTTACCACATTTGTAGCAAATCCCTGTCCGACAGGATCCCTCGTGACTCTTGTCATACTTGCCACAAGTGCGGCCCTTCTGGCCTCCAGGTCTGGGATCAGCGGGCTTAGCTCGCTTGGCTGCCGACAGCGACTATGCCGGCCGTCGGTCTCTCCCCTGAGACTCCGCGTCCTCCCTCGCCTGAGTGTCCAACTAAATCTCTCTCATCTTGGCATTCGCATGTAGCTCAACAAATGTACGGTAGGAAGAGTTCGCTACCAACTCCCGAATATCCCTCCTCGGTATGCTCAAGTACCGACTCATGCGAGCCTGCTCAGTCACCACATGCTCAGGGCAAAACAACGCCCTCTCGTGAAACATCTGCGTAATCACAGTCACCGACTATGTCTTCTGTTTAAGAGACAAAAACTCCTGGGCCAACCGTTCCCTTTCTACAGGGGGGACATACTCATCTCAGAAAATCTCCACAAATCTCTCCCAAGTCACCGCAGCATGCTCCGCAGGGGTGAAACTAGCTGTCACAAACTTCCACCAATCCTTTGCCCCCAAGCGAAGCTGGTTCAACGCGAACCGTACTCTCAAATACTCTGGGCATGAGCAAGTATAGAATCATCCCTCAACATCATAGATCCACCTCATCACAACAATCAGATCCTGAGTCCCATCAAACTCTGGTCTCTGGGGTGTGGCGCGTACCTACCATGATGTATCTGAAACACAACACAAAATGATAAGAGACTCGATCGAACATACTCACACTCGACTACTCATCCATACTTGCTCCTTAGCATCCTAAAGATTCTTACTTGGGTTGCCTGCATATCGGGTGATTCCAGTAGTACGGGCCCAATACTACCTTCCACACCCCACATGTAGTCACACCAAGTCCTCCTCCTAGGATTCTAATTCACAAATACTCTACATCTCACAAATTACATACCACCTTCTCAGAATACTCCCTTTTTGACTCATCTAAGTGTCTCTCCCTAGATCATTTTCCGACTCAGAACTCAGCACATACTCAAATAATAACAGATAACACTTCTCAAGGCATCTCCTAGGCTAAGGCATCATAGATCAAGCATCTCTAGCCCTAGAATATTAAGTACCTTGCTTAACCTCTAGCATACAATTTAGTAAAATATCTCATAAATATCACGTAATACAAAAATAAAGGTATTTTGGGAAATCACCGTCCGGGCTCTGGCCGATTGTACACACCGCTCCAACTTGTTTTCTCTTTAAACTAGTTCTTGTTTTGGAAAAAATTATTTTCTTTTGAAAACTCTTCTCAAATCCTCAATTTGATTCCAAACACACCAGGAGGTGTATCTGATTCCCTCAAACCAAGGCTCTAATACAAACTTGTAACAACGTAAAATTTTAACCAAATTTTTAAATTTCAAAAACACATTGATTTTAATAAATAAGCATAAAATGCCACAATTTCAATTCATCAAAACTCATGTTTCACAAGAAATCAGTATATCAAGACTCGAGGATCCTCTAAATCATAAAACAATCTCCGGTGTGTGTACAATCAAGCCAGCGCCTTCCCGTGATCCTGAAAAGGACCTAAACACATAACAAATAACATAGTAAGCATAAAAGCTTAGTGAGTTATCCAAAATACCATACACAACTCATTAGCCACTCTAGGTCGTAACTCAATAAGACCCTCAGGTCAACGTGTCTCGGTGGGACCCTCCGGTCCCAACTCAGCAAGCTCAATAATAACAATACTCAACATAAATCACAAAGACATAATGCGGAATATCAAATACATAGATAATCACAATAAGTAGCTCAATCACACAAGACACCACTCAAGGGAAGTATATTGAGAAGACTCACCTCGTAAGTAAGCTAAGTGCATGAATACTCTCACACATGAATCGCCAAGTCTAGCCTCCTCCTATTCACATAAGATAATTATATCTAATTAACTCTTTAAATTACACATTTTACTAAGTTATCTCTCTCTCCCTCTCTTTGAAGTGGTAGAAGACCAATTTACCCCTCGATGGTTTCCCAAAGACAAGGTTGACCAACCCTAAGTCAACATAAGTCAAACTCGAGTCAACAGTCCATGTTGACCCTACTCATCGAGTGCACTTATGGGACTCGACGAGTCTTCTCACCATCCACATAATCACTCAAAAGTCTGGCTCAACTCGCCGAGTTGACCCGTCAACTCGTCGAGTTGCTGCATGATCAAAACCATCGGGACAACCCCATCCAACTCGTCGAGTCGGCTCCTTGACTCGGCGAGTCCATTCAGACTCATATGTCATTCAGTCGTTTTCAAGGCAGAGGACCTTCCCAAACTCTATATCTACACTCCTAAGGCTCATCAATCATTTAAAGCTTCGATCTTTACATTCATGCATGACATATTTTCTCCATAATGCCCTTACAAGCTCCAAAGAAAGGTTAGGTGCTCATGAGCCTGCCCCTAGCTCAATAAGGCTAAGATCTTTGGACTCTAAGGACCTCCTATAGTCCAGATATGAGGTTCTAACCTCAAACCATGCTCCAATAACTCAAGGACACAAGATGATTGGAGGAAACCCTAAAAACTCCCAAAATGAGATCTAACGAAATATATGACCAAGATGAGAGCTTTTTACCTCTGAACAGATGCTAATGATAGAAAAACACTAGATCCACAACTTCTCCTTAATAAGATCCACAATGATCCTCAAATCTTCCTTCAAAAAGCACAAGAATGATCAATTTGGTTTCTCTCTATCTACACAACGAATGGACAGGTTTAGGGTTTCTCTCTCTGAAGTGTTGCCGCATAAGGAGGCTATAAGTGCCTTTAAATAGGTCCCAAACCTGGGGATTTAGGGTTTCTCATTCCAACGCCTACTCGGCGAGTCACTTCTCGGACTCATCGAGTAGATCATTAAACCCACGTGGCCATTCGCAATACGACTCGACGAGTCATAGCACCAACTCATCGAGTCACTCTATAAACATCCAAAAATAAATAATCAAAATGATGTACCTCGGATTCCGAATGTTACAACGCCTGACTGGCTATGATGAATTATGAAAATGACCATTTTACCTTTTATTATATTTTCAACTCAACATACATCTGTTAAACCGGATATGGGTCAAACTACATTCTTTTTTATGTTATTTTCCTGAAATAATAAATAAAAGCGTAAAAAATAGTTAAAGACATTTTATTATTATTTTTATTTATCTTAAATTCAAAGATGTGCTATTATATATAAACAAAACAAACTCTCATACACCAAATAAAATTTTCACTTACAAGATGTGCCACCAAAGAATGTAAGACACATATAAGGAAAAAGAATGTTGAGAAAAAACATAGAAACCAAGAATTTGATTCCAAGTTCTTTGAATCTTTCTTGATAAATATCCTCAACTAGCTTCATAACTTCATCAAAACTTGGAATATAGAATCCCTCAAGAGGTTTACATATGAAGACAAACAATTTCACTTCTCCATTACAAGATGAAGCTATGTTAATCTCATTCCCACTTCTCCATTACTAGATGAGGCTATGTCAATCTCATTCCTATCCAAATTTTCATCTTCTAAATCCACCGATTTCTACTTATTCAACGAAGAAGCATCATGGTATTGGCTGCCATCATAAAGCTCTTCTAAGCTAAAGCTCTTGCAGCTATTGCAATCTTGGCTGTAACCAAACGGTTGATCATGAGGCCTCTACAATCTTCAATTGGGAAATATTATTGTCACTTGGATGAACACTCAACAAGTTATTGCAATCTTGGCTGCAACCTTAACTTCCATTTTCTCTACAACGTAATCTCTTTACACACTTTCTACAATATCTTATTTGTAGAAAAAGAACACACCAAATGAAAGCTTTACACACCTTTTAAACAATAAACTCTATAACTACTCATTTCTATCAGTTTTCCTCAATTTCAATCATGTTTACTACATTATTTCAATTCAAGTTTAGATAAACCATATTTAATTCCACAAAAGTAATATAATGTTAGCAAGGATTTTGTTGAGGGTGTATAATCCGATTGAAGAAGAGGATGTAAATCTGAGAAGAGTCGATAAGAAATGAAGAAGAACAACATACATGATCATGATCGTGTGTTGTAAGCTCTTTGTGAAGTAGTGGTTATAAGAAGATAAGAGCATACAATAATGTATACGAAGATACATAATCAAATTGGATTGAATTAATGAACTTAACGTCTGAATAGATTCGAGAACATCGACCATGGCAATCTTAGCATGTATTTTGTTAAGCTTGCATAGAGCTTGACGTTCTCTTTTTTTAAGGGTTAGTAAATCCATCACAAATCTTTTAATGAGTTGAGATATAATTAGAGCTTAAATTTGATGAAGTTCGATTGAATATGAGTGAGTAACTCAAAATACAAGGATGAGGCGTAACAAGCCGATCGTGATTAGAATGTGTTATAGGGCACAAAGGGTGAACGAGGAAGATGACCTAGTCAACTATTTTTTTTCAATGGATCAAATTAAACATGCAAAGTAAGAGGGCTCAATATTGTTATCAAACACTTTGACTCTTAACCGAGTCAATAAAAGCTTCTTACTGGGCTAGTTAGAACAAATCAAACATCCCCTAAGCATTTTTTTATGGAAAGAGGTACAAATATTCGGGTAGGGATGGGGTTTAATATAGTAGATTTTCTAGTTGTGATAAATGTTGATATACTAAAGAAAAGAGTTACCATTAAATTTAGGAAAAAACACTTTTCAAAATCTCAAGTTAAATAATTCACCCCTATATCAAAATTTATACTTTTTGCCTATATTTTAATTTTGTTAAAAATTTGGTCCGAATATTAATTTTATTATGTATTCATCTTAAATTTAATTTAATTTATAAATTTATTTTTCTATAACTATTTAAAAAAATTTACAATCTTTTTAATAGTTTTATCGGTCTAATTTATAAAATAATTTTCTACAACTTTTCTATTAATACACCTACTTTTGAATAAATAATGTATTTTGTAAATGTTTTTTTTATAATTTTTTATACATTTAAACTAGAAGATTATATATATATATATATATATATATATATATATATATATATATATATATATATATATATATATATATATATATATTAGTTTACACTTTCAAACTATTTATCTTTAACAAAAGTATTCTTCAAATTTATTAAAAAAATATAAGTGTTATTAAAAGCTAAGAAAAAAATATTATAAAAAAGTCTTTAAAATATTGTAGAAAAATAAAATTGTAAATCAAACATAAATTTGAGATGCATTCGTAATAAAATTTAATGTTCGGACCCAAATCGTAACTAAATTTGGGGTTGAATATGCATAGTATGAAAGGCATTGTCCAATTAATTGTGGTCATGGGCGGCAACATGTTGAGTTGTGAATTAGGCATACTATGGAGGAAAGTGAGGTCCTTGTGGAGCGTATTAGGTCGTAAATGGTTGAATAAGTTGAGGCCAATAGTTGGGCGGAGGATCGAACATGACCGACTATGGATTTTAGGACGTTGTGGGATATTAGAAAGGCAGAAGGGACCACAATGGTTTTTGGTATCATATTTTTGTGACATGCATGTGCCATTGGTTTAATTGTGGGTATGGAAATCAGCCTCGACCAAAAGATTTGCCCATGTTTGAAGTGTGTCCACCACGATGACACCCACGAGAGTGGACACGATCGGGGTTCGAGCTTTTCACAAGGGTTGTATGCGTTTGATATGGTTGGTTTGATTGATCAATATATTGGAGGTGAAGGACATACTAAGTACGTTGGTCTTGTTTACTGCACCAAATTTCTTTCAAACATAATTTACAATGTGCCTTATTGAAAGCGGGGAAATGGTATGATTATTGAATGAAGTTCGTGATAGTGTTATAGTCACATTTTGTAAGACCACAAATAGGTCGGAAGACCATGTTGGTTTCAACAATTAGGTTTTTGACATCTTTTAGTTGATCAGAGAGGGATTTGATATGTATATCATACCCATACGTGTTGGAGAAAGATTCGATGCGGGCTTGTTGAACTATTTTTCAAAGTAGATAATACTAGTGTCTTCGTCATCGTAACAAATTTCTTGGAGAAATTTCCATAGTTCCATAACATACATTTCCACAGTTCCATAGCAGATGCTCCAAGTTTCATGATGGTTTGTAGAAGTTCCTGGAGAGATGGTATTGGAGAGATAGTACTAGAGATCCATTACTTGACTATTACCTTAAGCCTCTTCCATGTATTTTCATTGATGGCAGCTAGGTGAGGGGTTTCTTCATCTACGTGGTCAAACACATTATAGGCTCATGTAACGATGTGAAATAGTTCAACCCAAGTAGCAAATGATCATCAATTTGGTCTAGGGTTAAAAGTATCAAGTTCTTGTGTCAGTGTGAGCAAATGCAGGGTGCAAGTTGTTTTTGTTGGCCTTGACATCACCGGTTGTTGGAGCCATGGAGATTGATACAAAGATATGGAAAGAAAGAAGGAGAAAAATCGTTAAGATAGAGGCTGTCGGCGGCACGAAAGGAGGGGGTGAGGATGATTTAGGGTTGCTCTAAGATTATAAAGATAGATAAAATTCACTTACTATATTCTGTTGATATTCACAATATAAATCCATAACCTCTTGTCCAAATATAATCTGAATCTCCGTAATCTCTTCTCAATAACGACAGCCAAGCAGGACAACAACATGACCTGGAGCCTTGAACCCTCGGGGATATATACTGTGGCCTCTCTTAGGAGATTCATCGATGAAACAACATTGCCAAAAACACCATCTGGTTCTTGGGAATGGAACAACCTGGTCCCTGGTAAAGTGAATATCCTAGCGTGGCGAATTTGTCATAGTCGGCTACCCACCAGGGTGAATCTAAATAAAAGGGGTATTGTATATGTGACTATCTGCCCACTATGTAATATAGATGAGGAATCCGAATCACACTTATTAACTGAATGCTCAATCTCACAAGAAGTTTGGAGTTGTGTACAGAAATGGTGGTATATGTTCCCATTAACTTTCGGTTCATTGAATGAAATGCTTCATTGCAGAAACTTAGCGCCGAGCAGGGGTAACCTTGATCAAATTTAGGAAGCAATTATGTTGATATACATGTGGGTGATCTGGAAGTTCAGAAACGATAGAATCCACTCAAACATAGTCAAATCACACAAAATTATGGTAAACGAAGTACAAATACTAAGCCATTTGTGGATCAACTCAAGAAGCAAACAGAAAATAAACTAGATGGGAAAATGGTGTTGTGATCCGATAGTTGAGTGTAATAGCTGAGAAAAGGGGGGGCATGGGGCCGGGTGTGGTTTCTTTGGGTTCTTATTGGTGATTTTGGGGTCCTTGGTGATGTTCCTAATTACAGCCAGCGTGCGTTTGGTGTGAGTCTCTTTCATCGGGTAGACATACTTTAGGAATCGGCTGTGATTAGGTTCTTTTTCGTGGTGGTTTTCTTTCATGTGAAATCGGGGTTGTGGGATGGGGGACATTATAATAATTCTTGGTGTGTGTTTTTCTTCTCCTTTTTCTGGTGTTGCATCTTACTCTGCAGGTATTGAAGAACATTGGAGCTTGAACTTGATTAAGACAACACATATGTTGCTGGTTGAAGCCGACAAAGTCGACAAGGATCATGCTTCTATTGCATGTACAAGACAAAAGCCAAGCTTGCATCTAAGGTTCTGGATGGTTTCTGGATAATTTGGACAATTTGGACAATTTTGCCCCTAGCTAAAAAATGGCTGAGAAAGAGGCTACAATAGTAATGGAAGGATATGGCTCATGGATCAAAATCAAATTCAAAATATTAATCGAGGTTGGTAGCTGAGATATAAGCTCTGTCCCATCTATGGATAAACGCACGGAAGAAGAAAGGAAAAATCCAGGTGCTTCGACCCAATATTAGATTGCCATCGTAATCTGTTGGTTTCTTGTATTTCTGTTTCCTGTCCTATTTTGTTTTACTTCTTTTCGTCTGTCAAACTTTTGTAATCTCTAGCCCCTGGCTAGTTTTCTTGTTTAATAACATGCCTGCCCGTTCAAAAAATAAATAAATAAATAAATATACATTCTTATCTTTTTTTACTCATCCTTTTATTTATGTTAAATAGTGAGAAATGTCACATTTAATTTTATTAAGTGTCAACCGTTTGTCATCACGGAGCTTTATTATGGCCAGGATGGGTTGTGTCCCCTTTGAACTTTTTTGCTAGAAATAGTCCCTAAACTTTTACTTTTATACATATTAGGCCTAAAAATATAAAATTTATGTTGTGCCCCGCTCTCCAATTAATTTTCATATATAGTATATTTCCGGCCCTCCAAAATAAATGTTCAAGCTTCGCCCTTGGTGATCATTTATGTTGGATGAGTAGAAAAAAAATATAAAAGAACATTTCATTTGTCATAAATAAAATGCAATCGTGATAATTTAGGGATAAAATACAAAGGATAATTACGTGAGAATATATAATACAAATATACTAAATACATTGATCAGTCAATAGTTTTTATTAATTTTATTTAAATTGGCATGTCATATATAAATTCATCAACCAGTTCAGAACCATTTTCGTTTCTCCATGTAATGTTTTAGCTAAAGTTTCAACTCAAAGGTAGTTTTTTGGTTACACTTTACAGTAATTTTTAATGTGTTTCGGGGACAAGTACACGCCATGTTTATACTATTTGATTAGTTTTTTTACTTCAAAATTTATTGTTTTTATTCAAGTTGATCCATTTATATATATCCGAGTTAAAACTTAAAATTGTTAAACCTAAAAAAATTAATTGGAATTAGTGTGGAAAAGGGAACTGTGATGTGGAGTTGGAAGAGCAAATGTTACGTTTTGTCTAGTGATAAGTCGCATGCAGTGATGGGTGAGAGATTTAATGCTTCAAATCTACCCACAAAGCGTCCAACCATCCCTCATAAATATACACCCTGCAAATTTAATTCTGATACAAACTACCAAACCCTTTACTTTCTAACTCTTCATGTCTTTGGCCAAATTTTATTTTCGATATATAAAACGTAATTTTCAGTTATATTTGTCTTATCAGTTCTTTATAAGTTTAAGTTGTATTTACTTTTAGAAGAAGTTTTAGATAAATTTAATAGGCTAAAGATACCAAAAACTATACTCGAAATAGAAGACTATCACCCCTACTTCCATCCTACCTACAGTGCATCTCTTATAAAGACTAAAGTTGGTCAAAGGGTAATTATTTCTAAGAAGAAATTTACGAGTTAAGTTCATCAGAGTCTCCTTTGCATGATAAACAATTCAAAGAAATATGGCGGTCAATGAAGAGTATTTGGCTTTAATTCAGCAATGTGTATATAAGAAAAGTCATTATATGTAAGGCTTACATCACTTTCTAGAGATAGTATAATACAAACAAAATGTTATAATATATTTGGTCAAATGAGAAAGCTTTTTATTAAGGACAATGATTATAAGCTTGATATTTATTGCATGTTAACGAAAATGAAGTTTGGTAGATGATTTTCGTATTGCAGAGAAATCCTCTCTTCGACATGATACTCAAAGCATCTCAAACATGAAAAGTCCCTCGACGAACAATTTGAGCCCATTTTGAATATTTGATAATAGAAAACATACTGAGAAATGAAGCTTTAGCTTAAGGTACTTCCATGTTTAAGAAAAAACTACTTATTTTATAATAAGTAGGGTGTCCAAAATATCTCAAACTGAACGGATTTTCAGGTTAGTCAAACCGGTATTTTTGATGTTTTATAGTTTGGTTCTTTGGTTTTCTGGTTTGGTTACGGTTTAGATTCTTATTACCGTTGGTAGTATATCCGATATCTGAAACCAAAATTTTACTTTATTTTTTTGAATGGTACGTAAGTTTAGTGTTCGAAATTAATAATATATTATTATTTTCTTATTCTTATAAAATGGTAATTTCATTTAAAAAATATTACACTTTATATATATATATATATATATATATATATATATATATATATATATATATTCTTAAAATAAGTGAATTTGATTGGCCCACATTTATGCATACAATAACAAAATAAATACTCTAAACAAAATAACCTAAGCATATATATATATATATATATATATATATATATATATATATATATATATATATATATAGACTTAGGTTATTTTGTTTAGAGTATTTATTTTGTTATTGTATGCATAAATGTGGGCCAATCAAATTCACTTATGTTAAGAAAGTGATTAATATATATTATTGAATTAAATATAATTGAAAAATATCATATTAATTAATTGCAAGGGTATTTTAGTCAATTAATATAGATTTAATAAAGGAAAATTGCATTTTTTAAGGAATCATAGATTCTATTAATTTTAAAAATCCGATTTTACGAATTATAATTCTTTTAATTCGGACATTCTGACAGAATATGTTTATGAGTATATTCAAAAATAAAAATATTCTTGAACCATAAATAATAAAAATATTCTTGAACCTATTTCTTGATCGTGACTTTAAAAATTCTTGTAGAATAACAAATTCTTAAACAATCAATTGAAGGATAAAAACAAAAATTATATTATTTCTTATAGAATACGGGTAACAATTGTTAAGAATTACATTTATTGTTAAAGAATAATACTAAAAAAACTTTCAAAATGGGTAAGAAAACATCAAAATCTAACAACGAGACTAATACATTCTAAAAGAATAATGTTGCTTATAATCACTTTCAATTTTGCGGTCCGTTCTTCAAGCATCAACTTCTGTGATTCCAACAGAATTGGAATTCGTGATTTCATTCCAACCGAATTGATCACTATTTGGAATTTGTGATTCCAAAAGAATAGGAATTTGTGATTCCAACAGATCATGAGGAAAAATTTGTGATTCCAATAGAATTGGAACTTATAGTCTTGTATAACCCCATTGGAAAATCAAACTGATCAGTTGGGTAGTGAATCAAACCCTAAAATAAGCAGAAGCAACAAATATCATTAACAAAATTAAAGAGACACTTCTGCCTTTGTCAAACTGATCAGTTGGGTAGTGAATCAAAAAAATTACCTGTAATTGACACAACTAGAACCAACCATTTCCACCCATTATAACCATCCATCATCACCACCCTTGATCATATATGAATAAGAAGTCAAGTAGGGTGGAATCATGTGCAAGGTTTTAAAGAGAGAGACATTTCTGCCTTTGTCACTACACCAACACGGAATATTCTCACAAACCCTAGCTCTGCTACCATCTGACCATTAACAGGCCATATCAATTGTCGAGTCTCCATTTTGCATTCAATGTTATGTTTAATTCCATCAACAAGCACCATCTTCCTCATTCTTGTCCATCAAACACCTCTACATACCACCACATATCAACAACATCAATGAATTCATCCTTATGAATCCAAAAAAAAGAAGGGAGAAGAAGGGGTTATGATCGAAGCAAGGACAAGAAAAGAAATTGAAATACATGCAATTGATTTAGACAAATGGAGGGTTTGATTTTAGAAGGCTGTGGCGACGTCGATTTGGTGGTGTTCCAGCGAAAGAGAGTTTACATCAGAGACTCGATATTTATTGCCTCAACGTTTTATCTTCCTTATGTCGTTAGTCTGCAGATCATCTTCTCACAAACCCTACTTCTGCTACCATCAAACCAATAACAGGCCATATCAATTGTCGATTCTCCATTTTGCATTCAATGTTATGTGTAATGCCATCAACAAGCACCATCTTCCTCATTCTTTTCCATCAAACACCTCTACATACCACCACAGATCAACAACATCAACGAATTCATCCTTATGAATCCAAAAAAAAAAAGAAATAAAAATAAGAAGGGAGAAGAAGGGGTTATGATCGAAGCAAGGACAAGAAAAGAAATTGAAATACCTGCAATCAATTTAGAGATAGAGGGTTTGATTTTAGGAGGCTGTGGCGACATCGATTTGGTGGTGCTCCAGCGAAAGAGAGTTTATTTTTAGGCTGCTCCAGCAACAAGTCGGCCTGGATCTTCTCGGGGGATTTGTCTTGAGGTTGAGGGGAGTCGAACAGTGGTGGTCCCGTTGAAGTTGTGGAAGCGGCGGAAGTTGTGGGTATGAGTTTGGCTCATACCCTCTACGACAGTGAGGGGTTCATCCATGAGTACCTTCGATTAGATGTACAGTAATTCTCAACCCTGTAGGATGCTACGGGGTGGGAGATTGAGGAAGACACGCTTATTTATTAAGTCAATACCATGATTAAAGGAATTATTTTTGGAATTTACTAACCAAATTATTAAATTACCCTTATTTATTTATTTAACTATTTAATTTGATTAACCCACATTTATGCATAAAATAACACAATAGTTAGTTTAAACACTTGAACCTATCTCTCTCTCTCTCTCTCTCTCTCTCTTTCTATATATATATATATATATATATATATATATATATATATATATATATATATATATATTACTTACAATTGTCAAATGAATAGTATTTTTTTTTACTTTCAAACTTTGGCTACTTTCTATATTGATAGCTTTGGTCTCAAATTTTTTGAGTTTCATACTTTGGCCACACTTTCATATATTGTCAAGGTTTGGTTCCTAGACTTTCATATATTATCAGATTTGGTCCCCTAGACTTTCGTATATTGCCAAGTTTAGTCCCTAGACTTTTTTGGTTTTAGACTTTAGCTACGAAACTTTCATATGTTGATAGGTTTGGTCCTTAAACTTTTATATTTAGACATGTTTGATCACCCACAAAGCAGGGATAAGATCATTCTAGTTGTATTTCAAATAACAACCAACATGCTTACGTATTATTGTGATAAGATCATTCTAGTTATATTTCAAATAACAACCAACATGCTTATGTATTATTGTCTATTAACTGTGTTGACTAGTTACTATTTAATAGTGATAACAATTACAATTGTTTTTTTATAACAACATTATTAAATGCCCGCTTAGCAAGGAGTTAAAGGGTAAAAAAGACAAAAAAATTATGTAGGTTTTTTTAACAAACAAACAAATTACTAATATATTTGGGTTTTTTTTTTTGAACTTAAGAAAACAAAATTAGCACAATATTACTAGATCTTTCCTCGCTTGTTCATGTCAAAACCACCAAATTCCTATGTCTCGGTATAATCTATAATTTCAATAATAAACACTACCTCCAACATCTTCTTGTTATTCAGAACTTGCAATTCATCTACATAAGAAAATCATTTACGAATAAAATTAAAAATCGGGAAAACTAACTGACCCTTCTTACCGAATTTAGATTATAAGTCAACAGCCAAAGGACATATGAAGAATATATGCATTTCAGACTCCATGCCATTCCTACACACAGTACACCTAATGGACTCCAAATCAAATCTTGTTTTAGAAATATTACTTATAGAAGGAAGTTTGTCAAGTAAAGTTCTCCAAATAAATGTTAGTGTAATAGGTTCCTGTAAAGAAAAGATTATAAGAAAACGAACATTCGCCGTATGTTCCCATGGTACAACAACCTTATACTGCCGGATATTACCACTTGCCTGAAAGAATCGCCTGAAGCAGGAGTGCAGAGAAGGAGGAAGAAGAAGAGTATTTTCATTCGTGTGTTTGAATGAGACGACAAGGTCTTCTTTGGAAACAAATCACTAACTGATTGAGCGTTTAATGCCAATAAATGTCATTAATTACACAATTAATGCATCCGTTACATAATTCAAAAAATAGTTTAATGCCAATAAAGGTCATTAATTACGCAATTAATGCATCTGTTACATAATTCAAAAAATAGTTCAGCAAAAACGAGGGTAGCGTACGCGAGTTTTCGGAGATGCATTTGTGTTCGCAGGTCGTGCCTATGCACGAGTTCCGTGTTTTTGGTCTATGAAATCCAAGATTTGCAAACCCCCCCCCCCCTACGCGCGGGTAGGAATTGTAGCATAACCATAGACACAAGCTTGTAAGCCTTTCATGCATTCAAGCTTATAAACCTTATTTGGTTTGGTCTTTCTACCAATGTGAGAATCATTCCCACATTCCTCTCTTTTTGTTAAATTTATTCTCAAATACCCATCTTTGAGTATCGATATCTCATTCACATATACTCTATTTTGGACATATAATATATCGTTTCGAAGTCCTCGTGGAGGAGAACACAAACTCACTTAGAGTTAGTTATATATACAACATATGTATATATTTATATATGTCCAAAGTTAGTAAAAATATAAATATTTATACTAAATTTTCCAACAATAAATATATGAATTTTTTATGAACTATATTAGTCTATCTAGTACCCTGATTTCCTATGTAATCACCACATAATCAATATGTTTCCTTAGTACTTTGAGACAAAAACTTCATTTGTGGTATCCATGTATCACCGCCATCTGGAGTAGAAGAAAGAATCATGTTATACAAGATAGAGAGTATGGTCATGAGTTGTTCTTCCTCAACCACACCCCTCATATCTCTTTACCATTGTCAATTCCAGACACCATCAGATAAGCGATCTACAATCCGACATGAAGTGTCTAAATCCAAGGGAAAAGACTATTAAATTTGTTCTTAAGATGCACATCCCTAATCCAAGTATTTAACCAAAATAAAGTGTCCATCTCATTTCCTACCTTCTTCACCATAATAGAGAAATGATCACCCATTGTTCATGCAATTGATTAATAGAACTCATGATTTTCAACCACTTTAACCTTACAAACACCTGAATCACGAGACAAGCCACCATATTCACCTTGAACAACTTTAACAACATGAACCAATAAAGTTGTATGGTTAAATAGAAATCTCTACCTCTACTTCTGGATCAAAGCTTGGTTAAAGGCTAATAAGCTTCATACCCCCAACCCACCTTTCTCCAAATCAAGTATTAACACCTCCCATTTCAACCAAGACATCTTATTATCACTATCTCCACCCCAGAAAAAAAAACAAGCACAATATAATTCAATAGTTTTAATAATAGAAACCAGAGCCATAAATAGTGACATATAATAAATACTAAGATTTCCTAACATCGAATTTAAAAGAGTAAGTCGACCACTAATAGACAACATTTTAACCTTACAATTGCACAAGTTTATCTTAAATCTATCTTCAATTTTCCTTCTATCAATTGTATCCATATCCGACCCCATAGGGAAACCAAGATAAATATAAGGAAGTTTTGTTGGCAAATAACCAAAAATCATAGTCAAATCCTCCACCTAGCTGAACTCGACACCTACCCTAAAGAAGTTAGATTTCTTCAAGTTTAACTTCAAACTTGATGTTGTAAAACCAATGCAGTAAAGCCACAAAATCATCAATATTGTGCTTTGATCAGTCAACTAAAAAAGAACATCATCTGCATAAAAAATTAAAACACCCAAACCGAAACTACCAGCTATAATTGGTTGGATCAAGCCAGTGCATATTGTGTCTTCTATTGCCACATGTAAACCCTCCATAACCATAATAAAGAGAAAAATAAATAAAGGATCCCGATTGAGTCCACAATACAAAGAAAACTCATAGGTAAGGTTTCCATTAACCAAAATAGAAGCCTTAGAAGACGCCAAGCATGCTTTTATCCATCCATGCCATTTCAACCCAAAATCAAGCCACCCCATAATATGATCCAAATATTCTCAACACAAAGAGTCATAAGCTTCTTAAAATAAATCTTCAAAATCAATAGTTTCTTCTGAGCTTTCTTATATCAAGAAACGATATCCTTAACCATCAAAGGTTCGTCAAGGATCATACGACCTTTAATAAATACAGATTGTTCTATGCTGGCAACTTCACAAATGACTTTTGCCAAACTATTAGCTATTTGGAAATAATATTATATTAAACTCCAATCAAAGAAATAGAGCGATGTATTTCACATATAAGGGTTTTTCGATATTAATGTGATAAAAGATGAGTTACAACCACTAGCAATACGATTGTTATCAACTTATCTTGGAAGTCACTAACAAAAGCTCATATTTCTTTCTCAAAAAAGATGTCAGAATCATTTCAAAAACTTGAAAGAAAACCTATTTGGATCAGACACATTACCATTTCTACTTGACCATACAACCATTTTAATTTCATACACTGAAAAAGACTCATCAAGCATAGTAACTCGAGCCTAAGAAAGCAACTTAAACTGAGGGCTTCTAGCTCTCAGAATCTCACCTTTAAAAGCTAGAAACTTCTCCCAAAAGAAGGTTGAAAACATATTTTTAACTTGTATGGGATCCGTACACCAATCCCTATTATGCATCACACATATAATTGCCTATTGAGCGGTTCATTTTTCAACATGCCTGGGAAATAGTAATTGACAATATTTGAAATAGTTTTTACAAAGAGTTTCTTAATATTTGAATTTGTAAATCGAAAAAACAAGTTACAATTGAATCCGCTAACTTGTGATGTCTTGAAATCAATCAATCATATTGTCATCGTGAACTTGTAAAAACACATCATTCTCAATAAAGGTGACTAAACAATCATTTAAAACTTCATCACCCATGATATTCTGCAACTTATTTTTCATATTTGTCATTATTGAAAAAAAAAATCATTATCTCTACACTTGCGCTAGCAACCAGAAGAATAAACATTAACTTGATAAGAAAAAACATGAGTGGATAAGTCACATGCCTATTTATATCAATAAGCTTCATCGAAAAGGAAGTAACATCGTGCATATTTTGGAACTTCACATCTTTTTCGCATTGTTTATGAAGATATCAAGTTGATAATCAAGAGTTATCAAATCTATGCTTAAACATTCGGAAGGATAGAGAGTAGTAATTTTGAGTAATATCTCTTTTAAGAATAAGAGAATCCATTTTTAGGACTTAAGCAAGCCATGCATATAAGCAAATCCATATTCACTTCATCAAACCGGTCATCTAGTTCTTGATGTAATAAGTTAATTAATCCAATAAACATTTCAACTCGAAAATGATGAAGATTTGCCGCTTGTTGGACAAAACAATCTAACCTTCCTTGACGGATATATTAGGCTTCCATATTTGGAACAACAATGCCATATTTATTACACAATGATGTGACTTGATTCATGTGGTTAGCCCATCCAAGATCCCTTATGTTTTACAAAACACCTTTAGTCACTGAAACAAGTCTCATAACACTAAGATGATGGCTTTATTAGGTTACAAAAAAATTCTCAATGCAGAAAACCACTTAACACTTAAAAGAAGGGCATATGGAACCTAAAAGGAACCATGTCTTTCATTTTGAAGGCAACATACTTTGAATAACAAAAATAACATAAACCCTAGCAAAGGTTAAGGGTTTACATACCTTTGATTTTTTGTAGCAAACAAATCACTTCAATTCTTCCTTTGAAGTGTTTGGAAAGCTTGCACCAAAAGGATGATGTTTCTAATGGCTCACACACGAACCCTAGAACTAGAAGACAATTGAGGAGAGAGGAAGAGAGGTATAAATTTCGTTCACACGCTCCTTGGAGAGAGTAATTAACCATGAAATTTAATGCCCAAGGGGTCCTATTTATGGTTTAGGTAACTTGCATACAAACCCATATTTGAATTAATTAAATAATGTATTTAATTCCAATTGAAATCTTTTATATATCAAAATCCATGAGGCTTTTGGAAACCTTAGAAAAGCTTCGAAAACCGTCCAACCTTGGATGGTTCTAGACTTGCCTCTTTTTTTCAACTATTGAACAATTACAATTCACTCGTTGCACCTTTAATTAATTCCAATTAATCCCAAATTAATTCCAGATTAATTATGATTAATAATTAATCAATTCTATTTGATTTCATATTGATTTATTAACCGTATAAATTAATAAATCAATTATTTTAACAAATCAACTGTCTATTTCCAATTAATATATTAATCAAATAATATATTAACAAATCAATTCCTCATAATTTCCAATCAATTTATTAATTATATAATAATCTAATAAATCATCATCTCTTTACAAATGTCATTCTAATCAAGATCTAGTTATGAGTGACCCAAAAAGGACTTTGATTCTATTTTCACGTTTATACTAATTTAGTTATGATCTTAGACACCGTAATCCAACTGTCTTCCACTTGGATAAGTTTGTAATACAATTGTAAGTATAGCCAAACAAAAAAGAGTGCTTTCCAAAGTCACTGCCAAACTATGATTCAAATCAAATGTTGGTCCTAAGATAAGTGATAAGATATTCCTTCATTCTACAAGATATCGTATAAACAGAGTCATGGATTAAATAATCAACCTCATGATCATTTATTTGTTTCCCAATTTCCCAAATCGTGATAAATTTAGACTACATAATTGAACACGTCAATTTAGTCCGAACCAGGCTCATGGTTTTCATATATCAATTCAAATCATCGAGGGCCCCAAAGATATCGCTTTTCTTGTTAAGGCAAAAGGAACGAATAAACTTTAACTACTTAAATGTAACCTTTACTCACCAAATCATACATGACACTACATTTTATTACATCATGTTACTGATGCATTATCGTAATACCAATGCACAACCGACTTGTAAATTACAACTTACGTATCTCCATTTGAGGAATAGAAGATAGTATCGTCTTAAAATGACTTGCGATTAAATCCATGAAGTAATCTTTAAGTATGGGTTTATCCAACACTTAAAAATCTCCATTTTCTAGGTACTCGTGATGAATGTTGTAGCAATTTGTATGCAATGTCCAATATCTATGGACAATCTACAATCGATTCATGACAGTCTTAAATCACTACTTACTTTCAAAAATATAAGAAACTATGGAACTTTTTTACTCGAGGAAGTAAAACATGCAAAGTGAAACACAATTATAAATTAATTAAGTATGGTATCATACCCATTGATCATAAATATATCCCTATTATTTAATCACCATAAAAATTATGAATTTATTCATTGTATAATGTTTTAAGTAACCAATAACCACTTGAATTAAGTAACATCACACACATTTTTTACCTCTCTATGATCCTTCCTTTGTGAACAGATAGAACGTACATTACTCCAATGATGTACATTTCATAATTCCAAATTCGTATCATTATCTAATATGTAGTGGAATTTCATATTTACAAGTATTTTTTTCAGTTATGTCGAGGTTTTAAAGTCACAAAGATTGAGCCTCCTATATTATATAAGGTTCCACTGGAACTTGTTACTAGAAACAATTCCAAAGTTATGAAGTCTCAAATTCAAGGTACACTCCTTGAACACTTCTCTTGCATTAAAGTTTCCAACTCGCATGTAGATTTTATAAACAATTCTTATTATGAAAACATTTCCATACTTCCATATGACCATTAATTCTGACTAATAATCATCTCAATCCAAAACGTGTCACTATGGTCCTTCCCACAATGCTAAGAGCATTTGAAAATAAAATTCTAATCCTTTTCACACAATGTTAATCATTTTCACATGAAATTATAACCCTTTTCATACAATGCTAAGAGCATTTGAAGATTAGAATATTCGTATATAGCATATGTAATCGACCCTATATCTGAAGCATATGGGACTCGATTCATTATGTCCTATATAAGGATTTGATATATATATATATATATATATATATATATATATATATATATATATATTCAATTTATTGCTATAATATTTACATATATGGAATCTCCTATGTTGAAACATTTCATCATGATATTCATATATGTCTTTGACTAAGTTCTATTAAACTATACAATCTAAAACTTCAGATTCATAATGAAGTAAGAGTGTCCTCTCCTTAAATTCACTATAGATAAATAGTTCCCAACTTTTGCAACTTGGAAACTAAATACATTGTTCCTAATGAGTACTATTGTGAACATGCAATACCTGCATAACAATTATGCTCCCACTAGCTTTACCATATAATCAGAAATCAACTAGACTTCTAGAAATCAATACCCTTTGACTTTCTCATGGAAGTGCAGATTCCTATTTTATGATGCTTCATCAAGCCTCTAATTAGGCTTCTTAAGCTTATGTACTTTATCCAGATAGTGTATGTGTTCTAACCCTTTCAAGATTTGATAAACATATCTCCTGGAAGTTTAAACAATTCCTTGCAATTCCTCATACTTTGAAATATGAAGAGGGATGCCATAATCATATTCTGAATTTAAGAATTCAATTAACACAAGGTTTTGGACAAACCAAATTCAAATTCAGTATGCCTTTATAGACCAAACTTGTTTATTCTAAATTTCTTAACTTCTGGCATCTCAAAGGCCCACCAGTGCTTCTATGTTGTTAGCAGCTTACCCATATTCATCAATATACTTTCACTAACCAACGTGCTTTGCTTTTGCAGTTAAATAAAGAACATAGAACTCATAAGCATTTACAACTCAACTGGAAATGCACAAAAATAAGAATATGTCAATTAAACACAAAATGTTTTCAGCTACAGGCCACGTACTAGAGATAACTAAAAGGCTCATTGTTGGATGACTCTTGCAAGATCAAGATCAACATGAATCCCACTGACTTCTTGACAAATGAGTTTTCTCTCAAGGAACATTCATTTATGAGCTAAAACAAATATTCAGAAGTTCATGCGGATTCCTAAAAAGAAAACTCTCCATAGAATAGGACTCAGTTTATCTTTTGTTCTTCGATCAATGAAAACATTAAAACTCCAATTTTAAATATGATAGAGTAAGAAAATTAGTATCACTCCACATATTATGAGGTGTTATCGTTATTATTAGTTTTGAAGAATTTCAAGATACAATTTATAGTTACTAGAGCATGGCTCTAAAACTTGATTGGGAACAAAGTATGACTCATCATATGATCGAACCGTTTCCAACAATGTTCGATTCCTCTTCTTATTCATAAAATTTCACTATGATGTTCTTGGAGGATTAGCTGTGATACAATTCCACAATTAGTAAGATGATCACAAAACATGATACTAAAGCACTCTCCTTTCTTTTCAGATTGGATAATCTTTTATCTTTCTGCCTAATAGATTCTTCTATTTGTTCTACTACTCATCAACTTTTCAAAATTATTAGAATTATGTCTAATCTTATAAAGAAAATCATATTAATGAAGCATAAGTAAATCATGACAAATAGAGTTATCGTCCCTTATGGTGGATATGAAGAGTCCATATCAATATGTATTCAATCTATTATTCCTTCACTTGCCTCACATAAACATGTGAACAATGATTTAAGTCATAATTTTCCAATGAACAAGATTCTCATATATAATACAATTCAAATTGTACGACTCCAAGTATCCGTCTAGTTGGTGATGATATTTCTTTTCACTTGGTCAGATATGATAGTATCACAAGCAATATTACAATAATCAAATCCATAATTAATATTTCTATTATTATAAACATAACCAACACTTTCATTAATGTCATTGCAAGGGAATAAGATAGGCAAACTCCGTAAGCCAGAACTTCAGTTTTATTGAAATAAAACAAAAATTGGAACTTGTCCTTACAATTCATGAAATGAATATCCACAAAGATTAATAACAATCCATTAAATTACCCTAACTCCCTAGCAGTATCTCCAAATTCTGACCATCGAACTATGTGAGCAAATTCTACTCCCAGTTATCATATTTAGCTTGCTCTGCTTAAGCTTCATTCTTTCTTTTAGATTCTGCAACACCATCAAAATGTGTTCATCACATTTTGTATTAAGAGTCTAAGAATAGGAACTTATGGAGTTAGATAATGGATATACCTGAAGTAGAGTCATAAAAATTGAATTTACCATCCTCAAGATCCTTTAGGTAATTTGGGCAGCTTCATTTCCAATGTCCCTTTAATTGGCAGTAGTAACAAATGTAATTATTGGGGTCAACATTTGGAACGATCTCCGTACAAGCCTTTCTATTTACCATTTGATTAAATTGTTTGAACTTCGCGGATCCCTTTCTATTGGGAAGAGAAAAATTTCTTGATTACCATTGTCAACATCTAATAAACTATTGGGATTAGATCCTTTAAGCATTTCTGCTTCACTTGTACTCTTAAGCATCTATGCTTCTATAGTTATCAACATCTCAGTCAGATCAATTAGGGTCACATCAAGATTCCTCATATGAAGGTTTTTAACAAACCGATCATATGACTTAGGAAGTGAGATAAGAACAAAATTAATGGTATGATCCTTTGGGAATACAACACCCATTCTTCCCCGTATGTCAATATACGATTTCATTTTCAGAACGTGCGCACAAACATAATTTCCTTCTTCATCTTTACATGCCAATAAGGCTTAAGTAGTTTCATATATTTCAACTTGAGGAAAACATGATGTTAGGAGAGTCACAGGAGGAGGAGGTGGTGGAAGACTTGAAGAGAGACGATGTCCAGTTCCACCATTTCCTAAGGAATGGAAAACTATTTCACATTGACTTGAAATTGGAAGACCATATTTAGAAGAACGAGGAAGAGCAATTTTAACTTCATAAGACATCTAAAAGTGGGAAAAGAAAGAATTCAAGTTAGTTGATTTTAATCCTTAATTATTAACCTAAATTTAAATCAAGGCTAGGATTCATATTTTCAATTCGAACTTTGAAGAGGGATGTCGTAAAATCTATTTTAGGTTGGTAAGGGTTTTACCAATTTCAATCTTATAAAACTCCTACATCTTTTGAGATTTGTTGAATCTTATTAATGACATGTTTAATCTCGAACTATGCTCTCACTTTTGTGACTAGGATGCCGAGAATCACAAACAAGATGTGAATAACCATGCAAACACGCTTGACAACCTCGAGGTTATTTATCATCTCACATTGATGTGTCAGTTAACCATACACACTCCATCAACAACAATAATTTTTGATTTGTGCCATCATTTCAACTTTATAGTTCCACATTAGTGTGTCGGTTAACCACGCACGCTCCACTAACGACTCATAAAGAAACGATGTGTGTTTTCATGGATTAACATACTTTTCACATTTTTCCTAAAGTAGCTAGAGTGATATTTTAAAGAAGCTTCTAGGACTTTATATCATTACACTTTTATTGAGATTATGTCCAATCAAACCTGTTCGGTTAACGACCCTCTGCCACATAGGAGAGCGGTGGGTGAAAAGGACATTCATTCAATACTCATTTTATAATCAGTTTCGTTATACCCTCTTTATAGCATGACTTTCTGAATGAGGTCTGCTATTGATTCGAAAGACTTTCTATTGTACATATAGTAATTAATCTTATAACACATATATAAAAGTGTATTTTAAAATATTTCAAAATACAAATTTAAAATTGATTATCATAATTAATCGATTATTTAATTAATCATTTAAATATTTAAAATTAATTAATTAATCAATCCTTTAAACCGATTAATGATTTAATATTTATCTTTTAATTAATCATTTAATTAAATTAATTATTAGATTTATAAGGATAATATTAATTAATCTCATAATTAAGGATAGGGATGAGCATATGGATCGGGGAACCGGCCGGAACCAGTACCGGAACCGGAACCGGCACCGGAACCGGAACCCGATGGAACCGGTCGGGCCGGGACCAGGACCGGGACGTTATTTTTGTGGATTTTTGGAACCGAGAACCGGTAGAACCGGCAAAAATCGGAACCGTATGATGCTATTTTTCGAATACCGGTTCCAACATTTGAAGACACGACAAGAACCGGTAGGAACCGGGAACCGGTAGAACCGTCGAGCCGGTTCCCAGTTCGGGCCGGTTCCGGCCTGTTCGGTCCTTTTGCTCATCCCTAATTAAGGATTATGTTATCTAAGAATATCTCTTAATATTTAGGGTTTTTATTTAATAATATAAGATAAGAAAAAAATTGGGTTTTGGCTGAAATAAAAAAAACAGATAATTACCAAATAATAACTACATAAATTAGATTAGGCCAAATGTAACATCCAATTTTTGTTTATTTTTTTCTAATAAGGAATATAATTTTTAGAGTAGTTATATTTATGCAATTGGAAAATCATTAGGGTTTTAATTTGTAAATTTATTTATAAGATTATTGTCATCTAATAGTCAAGTAATTAAGTAATTAATTAAATAACTAAGTAGTAATAATAATAATAATAATAATAATAATAATAATGATAATAATAATAATAATGACCATAATGAAAGAAGAATGAGTTAGGTGGGTCTATTAGTCAATTTTGGAACTTATGCGACATAGCAGGAGTGGGTGTGTTCCTCCCTTTTTGGGTTGCTAAACCATACACCTGCATCGGGTTATATATATACATACACACATAGGATATAGATCCGGTAAGAAATTTTTTCTGTTGGAAGGTAATAAGTTTTTTTCTACATATTTTTTTGACGAACAAAACAAATGAATCACTAGATGAATCAAAAATAACATGATTCAAAAAAACATATCGATAATTCATTTATACCATGATTTTGTTGTTATTCACTAAAATTGTGAATTTTTTCTTAATTTACCTAACAATGAATCATGAATATGTTTTGTTGGGAATATTTTGTTGTGAATCATCTAACTTTTGAATCATATAATGATTCATTTTGTTTGTTCACTAAAAATATATGTAGAAAAAAAAACTCCTTACCTTCCTACCAAAATTTTCTTTCTTATTTAATCTTGACTCTATCGCTGAAACCTTCGCTGGAAGCATGGTAAGAGAAAGAGAGTAGGAAGAGTTTAGAGATGGAGCCAGATCTTTCTGCCAGCATGAACAGCTCCGGTGGTGTTTCAAGCTGTAAATCATGGCCTGATTTTATTTCGAAGGCCACAGTAACCTCCTGTAATTTAGTTGTGTTTCCATCAAGGTGTCGCAAGAAAGATAGGGAGAGAGAGAACCAGGAAAAAAGCTTCGTCGAAGTGGGGCATCACCAGATTTGGAAGTTCGCCAAAGAAGAGGAGTCTCCATCTACCTTGATTCTGATGAACAATATAGGAGGGGAGAGATTCTTCTTGACCTAATTAACCCTATAATTTATTAGTTAGGCTTGTATTCCGTTGGGATTAAGCTTTAGATTTATCCAAGTGTTTAGGCTCATAATGTTGGGCTATTGATTTATGGTGGGCCAACGTGAGCTATTGGACTATTGCCTATTGATGGGCCAAGCTACAGTGGACCTTAACTGCAAATAAAGTTGTGGATTTAATTAAGTAGTATTAATGGGTTGTTTAACTTGGATCATATGATATATTAAATGATGGGTCTTCTAAATGATTAATTTCTAGTTAGAGAAGGTATTTTTTGTTGGATTTTAATGAGTTGGTCTAATTTAATCCTAAACGAGGAATATTATACGACATTTGTTATAAGAGACTATTGGCATTAAGACGTTTGTTATCAGAAACTAAGATATTCCTTTCACAAAATGTGATTTCACATTTGTCTTTTAAAATGATACATTCATCGTTAGATATTACAAGCTCTCTTTCTAGTGATTTTATATTAGGTTTGCGATCTTCAAAGCGTAATCTAAGGCGAGTCAGTTCACTATCCAGCTATTCACTTACTTCTTTAGCAGACTCATAGGCTTTATGAATAGATATCATATCTAATTGGATATGGGTTAGATATGGTTCAGAAATAGATTAATCCAAATTATTTTCAGTGATCATGGATCTTGATGATGCTTCTGTCGGGTTGATCATTAGTTGCCATGTAGCAAAATTTTGGCTAAGCATCATCATTGTCTTCTTCTAAACCTAAAGACCAGTAGCCTTCATTACACTCGATCGCTTGTCTTGCCATAAGACACATGTTCCTTCAAGTTTTCACTTTATCCTCATCTCTAGAAGACCAGTACCCATCAACATTTCTTGACACAGTGGTAACAAAAGCTTTCTCACTTGCTGTCGGCTCTTGGGCTCTGTAAGAATAGTATACATAATCTTTTACCTTCAGTTTCTTAGAGGTTTCAACCAAACAGTCTTTGGCAAAATGGTTACCAAGACCACATTTATGACAAACTATCTTGGATTTGTCTGATTTCAAATTTTATTAGGATTCCAAGGAGTGATTTGAGATGTTGGGTCGGTATGCAGGTGGGTTTTCTGACGGTTTAGGAAATGGTTGAGGATTATTTAGATGAGGGGCTTGAAACCGGTTCTGATAAGGTTTATGATTGGGATTCCAGGGACGTTTGTACTTCATGGACAATAGTGTGAATTCCTGTTCAAAGAGAATTTCGAACTTAGCTGGATCAAGATCATGATTTTCTTTGAATGAATGGTTCGAAACAGGTGGAGTAGGTGGGGGTAGGAATTGTTAGTTGAACATGTGAAATAGGTAAGATAGTTCCATAAGGTTTGACACAAATGGGTTCAGAATTAGTAGGTTAACACAACTAACCAAGGCAAGAGGACTTCCTGATAGTTCTCTTAACGTTTGAGCAACGTTAGATTTGTGGCCTTGTAGTTCATCAAATAGTTAATAAATCTTCAGTTTCTTCAGAGACCCGTTACTCTGAATACATGACTTGACGTCCCCCCAGCCTTTTCCGAGGTTATTAATAAACTTCATATTGTACTAGAGAGGAGTTCTGACTATACCGTGTGCACTTATATTGTTCACAACAATTTTGTACCTATTTGAATCCGAGGCTACAGATTCACCTAGAGTAGTGGTGAAGGTATCAAAATCGTTTAAAACTGAAGTCAGGTACTTAACATTCATGTTCTCTGACCCTTCGAATAGGTCCTGAAGAGTGTCCCAAATCTCTTTTGCAGATTTGCACAACTTAATGTGCTCAAAGAGAGACGGAGGAACACTAAACACCATCTCAAAAAATCCAATCTGGTTTGCATGAAGCTTTTAGATATCTGAAGCAGTAAGTAGTGTTGGACGTTGTTCTTCTTGTCCCATGAGAGTAGTAGCAGCATCTCTCACCATTTGTCAAACTGTAACATGAGGACCTTCTTTTACAGATCTCCATATTTATTCACCTTTTTCCTTACCAAGTAAAAATCTTTCCATCATAACTTTCCAATGATCATACTCTTCAACAACTAGCAATGGGGCACGAGAAGGGCAACCCACGCTATTTGTTATTTGCATTGAATACATTTGTTGAGTTTGATTAGGAGCTTCCATTGAAGTTAAAGTATTGGAGTAGGAGAGGTATATAAAAGAACGTTTATCCTGAACATGGAAATCACTGAGATAGCAAGGTAATCACATATCAAATATAATTTATTTTTATGGATTCAAAGGACAACCACTCAAGCTCTGATATCAATTGAAAGTGCAAGATTCAGTACACAGACAAGGTTTGAAAACTCAAACCTTGAATTAACTTAAGATCAACGTCTGCTGCTAATATATTGGTCCAGTCAAGTATGGTAAACCAGTCTTGTCTTGAAGTATGAAAATCAACAAAGTGTTCAACAAAATATTTAAGTTGAGTAAAATGAGTATGAGCACGGTAAAGGCAATTTAAGAACAAGAAGAATGATGATGAAAGAGATTTGACTTGCAAGAGCATTTGTAATTGATGTGAAGAGAATATTGCTACTTCTTGCTTACAATTCATGAAACATCATCTCCTTAAATAGTAAAGGAGAGACATAGTATAAACCGTGAACATTCTATGGACTAGATAAAACAACGAACTAACCAAATCTGACACATAAGATTTACTTGATTTTGTCCTATGAAATCTTCACTCAATAAAATGACAAGGAGCATTTAATGATTATACATACTCTATCAAATCAAAAGACTAACTTCAGAATGTCTTGGACATGTCTTCATCTCGGAACAAGACTGACTTCGGAACTCTTCACATCTCGGATTGCATTAACTTCAGATATGGTTTTGGCTCGGATTGCTAGAGGTTCACTTTTATGCATTAACAGAATATGCTGCTAAACTTGATGTAAAATAGAAAACCAATTTAAGTGGATATGCGACAAAGATGAGAGTACTAGGTTCTTCCACAGGATGCTGAAAAATAAGAACATAAAAAACATGATGCATGGTATTACAATAAACGGAGAATAGTCTTCTGATCCTAAACTCATCCTGAATGAGGTTCTCGAATATTTTAAAGGAAAATTCCATGACTCATGTCTGAATACCTAAGTTGATTATCCCACTTTTCAAGTAATTAAATTAAGATCAAATCTCTCAAATTGAGTCCCCAATCTCGATTGAAGAAATAAAATCGGCAATTTGGTGTTGTGGTTTTGATAAAGCATTGGGCCCCGATGGGTACACATTCAAACTCATCAAATCCAAATGGGATGTCATGAAAGATGATATAGTTTGATTGTAAAGTATTTCGGGGAGAAAGACTCACTCTCCCATGGTTGTAATGCATAATTCGTAACATTAGTCCCAAAAGGAAAAGATCTGATAGAGCTGGCATATTATAGACCCATAAGCCTGATTGGGTGCATATATAAAATTTTTGCTAAACTTCTTGCCAATCTATTGAAAGTTGTTATCAGATCAGTTGTAGATGAACTTCAATCAACATAAATAAAAGGAAGAAATATTCTTGATGGTCCATTGGTGATGAATGGAATCTTCACATGGGCAAAGAAATTAAAAAAGTCGACTTTCCTCTTCAAGGTGGACTTTAAGAAGGCGTTCGATGGTATAAATTGGTTGTATTTAGATTCAGTGATGGAAAAAATGGGTTTTGGTAGAAAGTGGAGAAAATGGATACACATTTGTCTTTCTACAGTAAGATCCTTGGTCTTAATCAATGGAACACCCACAAATGAATTCCCAATCACGAGGGGAGTTAGACAAGGGGACCCGATCTCTCTATTTCTCTTCATCCTAGCATGGAAGGTATTCTTTGGGGATACAAGATGCAAGTGATAAGTCTCTAATTCATGGGATCAAGGTACCAAATAATGGGCCAACTATCTCACATCTTTTTTACACGAACAATGCCATCTTTGTGAGCATGTGGGATAAGAGTAGCATAAAAAACCTCTCACGTACACTCAAAGGTTTTGAAATCTCATATGGACTTAAGGTAAACTTTCACATATCCATATTATTTGGGATATGCACCACTAACATTGAATTACAATACATGGCTCAAATCCTTGGATGCTTGAAAGTTGTTTTCCATTTTCTTACCTCGGGGTGCCTATTGGTGCGAATATGTTGTCAGAAAATAATTAGATACCCATTATTGATAAATATTAATCGAAATTATCAAACTAGAAGGCAAACACATTGTCATTTGTGGGACGATTGACTCTGATTAAATCAGTATAGGGGAGCTTACCTAAATACTACATATTGTTATACAAAGCACCACAAGGAACTTTGGATGTGTTGGAAAGAATTAGACATAGGTTCCTGCGGGGAGGGACAGACAAAAAAAAAAATCAACTAGGTAGATTGGTTAATGGTGGTTGCAGCTGAAAAAGATGGTGGCTTAAGGGTGGGTACACTAAAAGCACAAAAAATCGCATTACTAACAAAATGGTGGTGGCGGTTGAAGAATGAAGGAGATTGTATTTGGTTAAAAGTTAATGTTAGCATCCACAACCTGAATAGGAAGCCTGCAAATTACATGGGTAGTAAAGTGTTGTGGGGGTGTGTAGTAATATATCCAAAGCAATAAATAGTCTCAACACTTAGAATACAGATCCAAATGGTTTTTTCATTAGTACCGTGTCTTAATCCTCAGCTTCTCTTCTGGAAAGATACTTGGTATGCAGAGAAACATTGAAAACAAGTTCCCATTTCCATACCAACTAAAAGCGGTTAAAATTGCCAATATATTGATTGAATCTGCAATACTAGTCTTGCTTGGAAATGGAAAAAAAAAAAACCCAATGATGTTGTTATAAATTCAGAACTACATGCTTTTTACTCTCTAATTGGATCTCTAAATTTCTCTCATTCACCAAACTTTGGGTTTTGTTACACCCCCTATCCGACCTTTGGCGGAAACACCGAGCAGTGACGGAATAAAGAGCGTCAACCCTATTAACCTGAGAATACATGCATTTTGAAAGTCAACATAATGTTGGTGAGTACACGAGGTTTTATTTTTGGATTCTTGAATTCCTTTTAAGAATACTTTTCTTTAGTGAAAACCTTTCTTGTTTACTTATATAGTCTTCTATCTTTTAAAATATCTTTTATTGATCTTAAATGACTATCTTTTCAGGATTTCTAATGATCCTAACGTATTTTAATTATTGTCTTTTGTTAATCTTAATTTACTATCTTTTCAGGATTTCTAACGATCCTCGCGTATTTAAAATTAGGATTTTCTTTTGTTAATCCTAATTTACTATTTCTCCAAGATTTCTAACGATACTAACGTATTTTAATTATTATTATCTTTTGTTACTCCTAATTCACTATCTTTTCAGGATTTCTAACGATCTTAACGTATTTTAATTACCATACCAGGTGTCCCTAATGTTAATCTAAGCTCTAAGACACTTTTAATATATTAATGCGAGCCTCTATAATCGACGCTACGACCATAAATGTACCCTTGATCACGACGCTTCATCGGACGTCGAATAATAACTTATATGGAAGGTATCATGTCGGGATTGTAGCTAGCAATCCCAGGCGGGGTTGTCATAGCCCCATATAGATCTATACATAATTTTCTAGCTCTTGCAAGATTAATAATTATAGGTATTGAGGATATGTCGAATTTAACAAGGCTTTTGGATGAATAACCAACCCACTAACGTATTAACCATAGGCTTTTATCTTTTATATATATATATATATATATATATATATATATATATATATATATATATATATATATATATATATATATATATATATATATATATATATATATATATAGGGAGTGGTTCAAATGGGAACCAAAAAAGGTTAAGAACCGTAAGAACCTCTAACTTTAGATGTTTATAAAGGGTTTAGGGTAACCCTAAACCCTTTATAAACACCCTAAACCCTAAACCCTAAACCCTTTATAAACACCCTAAACCCTAAACTCTTTATAAACATCTAAAATTAGATGTTCTTACGATTCTTAACCTTTTTTGGTTCTCATTTGAACCTTTACCTATATATATATATATATATATATATATATATATATATATATATATATATATATATATATATATATATATATATATATATATATATATATATATATTAACATATGTATATTTACACCACACTTTTTTTATATATACCTCTTCCGAGTACATATCATCAAATGATTTTATATATATATATATATATATATATATATATATATATATATATATATATATATGCTCGAGAAGCTTCTGGTCCAGTGGGTTCGTAAAACTCACACACACACACATACACACACACACACACATATATATATATATATATATATATATATATATATATATATATAGAGAGAGAGAGAGAGAGAGAGAGAGAGAGTTTACCTGATTTATGAAGGACGATGCAATGCCTTTCCTATCGCATAAGAAAAATAAAAGTGGTATAAATGAGTAGATAAATACTAACCTTAGAAGCTCAAAAAGATAATCCATTAAATATTATATGGAAGCAATTTTAAGGGAAAACCGGAGAGAGAGAGAGAGAGAGAGAGAGAGAGAGAGAGAGAGAGAGAGTTTACCTGATTTATGAAGGACGATGCAATGCCTTTCCTATCGCATAAGAAAAATAAAAGTGGTATAAATGAGTAGATAAATACTAACCTTAGAAGCTCAAAAAGATAATCCATTAAATATTATATGGAAGCAATTTTAAGGGAAAACCGGAGAGAGAGAGAGAGAGAGAGAGAGAGAGAGAGAGTTTACCTGATTTATGAAGGACGATGCAATGCCTTTCCTATCGCATAAGAAAAATAAAAGTGGTATAAATGAGTCGATAAATACTAACCTTAGAAGCTCAAAAAGATAATCCATTAAATATTATATGGAAGCAATTTTAAGGGAAAACCGGAAAACCTAAAAATAGCACATTCAAATCGGAAAACCTAAAAATAGCACAAATCTTATTCAAAGAACGGGTTCAACAACAACAACATATACACACCAAATGGCCGATGTAAAAGCTCTCAAAAGTTATACATACAGCTACTCAACTACTTTATTGAACAAGACAAGCGGTAGTTGATTCAAAATATCGTTTCACATCCTCAAGATCACTAACTTATCATCTTATATGATCCTTCCTGTGCCTACTTATGCCAAACTGCATACTGGTGCCCATGTGCCACCAGTTTCCACTCAGAACCAGTGGGACACCATGAATCACCGCCAATTTTCATACACAGCTTCTCTCCAATTATGGCTGCATAAAGATTGGCCTTAGCTTCAAGAATCCTAATGGAGGATCGACTCTGTATGTCTTGCTCCTTGCGCACATTTATCTGCATATTTGTTTCAATGTAAAGATAAAGGGCACTAATGGAAAATAATAATGGGACACGTTTGAATAGTTACTTACCAACTTCACAATTTGGTCGTGCATGGCACTTCCCCAGTCGTAAAAATGGTCATAAAAGATTGATGGTATTCCAGGATGCGTGAGTATATAAGCATAGCCCTGAATAATGTCATCAAGTTAGAGTCCATGATTAAGATTCAACGATTTATGAAAATATGTAAATTAAATCACCAAAAAAAAAAAAAGAGAATTGTACCTCCATGACATGATTCGAAGGGAATGGCCAATGACCCTGCAACATTTGTACGATAAACTTTTTCAGCAAGTGTTCGATATGTGCCGAGGAGAAATTCTTAGAATGGTTATTCCAGGTGGTGATACTCTTTTACGGTGGAGTATGATTATTCTACATGGTGATACTTTTTTTTTGTCTCGTGAAATTTGTTTATTTGATTGTAACAATTTATCATATAGTGAATTTTTCTACTCTCTTCTCAGGTTTTGGAGTTTTCCATGTATATTCTTGTGTTGAATTAAGTTTCTCAATTATTTTTCATTGGGCGAGTTGTTGGGAATCTTTGAGGCCATTTTCCCAACAGAAAAAGCGTTTGAATAATGGCAAAAATGGTCAAATCACAAAGTTAATGGAGTTTGAGCAGGGGCATGAAATTGATTAAAGGCTGCATGCAACAATACTATGATGAAATCCACTAATTCTTGAAAAAACTAAAATTGTATACCTGAGTGGATCCAGTGTCATGATTATCAAGGAAAGTTACAGCTCTTGAAGGCCACCATCCCATGACACCTGGCGGCTTCCCTTGAGCATCACGTAAACGCCAAAGTTGCCCCTTAACAGCTTCCTGCATGGAAAGATGGAAGTTTCAAAAGATGAAACACTAATGTACAACTTTTCATGCATATAGTACAAGTCACTGTACCTGAAGGATCCCTTTTGTGGTGAAGTCAAATGCTGTAGAAAGTTGCCCTGTGCCATCAATCCAGTTGATTATACGCTGCCTATGACTATCTGCAATTAAAATTAGTCAGAAACAACAAAAATGTTAAGTTAATATAAAAGTTGCATTTTATTCAATTTATTCACCTTGGTTATAATCAAGGTAGGTTCCTTTGTAGTTGCATGAGTCCCAATATTCTCCAACAGTAAATATTGGTTTTGCACCCTCGATGTATTCTTTCACATATTTTGCAGAATAACTATGCAAAAAAATTAACAAATAGACAATTAATAATGATAAGTTTCAGAGAAAACTTTATTTTAAAAAAAAAAAAAAAAAAAAAAAAAAAAAAAAGAACCTATAAAACATTACCCTCTTGCAAAGTCAAAACGAAAATCTTGAAAACCAACAGTGTATCGTAGCCATTTTAGCCAACCAATAAGGTCTTTTCTAACAAAGTCTTGTGTATGATCAATATTTGGAACTCCATTAAAGTTGTCTCCTGTGCTCCTGTTACCCTTTATGAAAAAAGTAAATGACCATTTTACCCTTTTGTATAGAGCTAATGTTATGAATTAATCTGGTAAGCTATATGTGAGTTTTTCTATTTTACTTGATACAAAAAGTACGACGTGATTAAAAAAAGTTAGCAAAAAGGGTTTTCCCCATTAAATGCTAACTTTTTTTCAAATAATACCTCGTTTCCTGTGTTATTTTCTCAAATATTTTTTAAACATCATTTATCCAGATAATTTTAATTTTATTTCTAATTAGGTGGTTTGAGGTAATAAGATACATACAAGTCCACCAGTGCAAGAAGTAACAGCACGTTCATCCCAAGACAATGGAATCCAATCATAGCGGTTATATTTACCACCATGCCCTTGAGTAGTCCCAACACGATGATTGATAACTATGTCAGCCATTGGTCGAATATTATACTGCTTCATTTTTTTTAATAAATCTTTAAGCAAAGCCTCAGAACCATACGAAGAGTTGAGAGAATATAGATTTTGTGGAAGGTAGCCTGTGAAAAGTTTAAAAAAAAAAATTTTAAGTAACAATATATCTCTATAGTTTGTTTGAGCTTGCTCTGATACCATATTAGATATATCAAGTCCTTGATTTTAACTGATATTATACAAATATACATATAGTTTTTAGATTTGAAATTTACAAACCTTCAGGAGAAAACGAATTAGTTGGTGGTGGTAACCAAGCTGATGTGATCCCCGATTTTGCCATATCGGGTACTTTTTTCTCTAAATTTCTCCACCAATCATGTTTACGAGACTCCCAGTTGAAAGCCTGAGAATTTAACCCAATTTCATAAAAAGATGTGTTAATTTGTGTCATGTCATCATAATAGTATGTATATATTTGAAACTACATGGTCATAATAAGGGATGATTTGAAAGTCAATGGTGTAGTAAGAAAAATAGTAAAATACAATGTTATGAATATAATTTGTCAATTGGAAAACTATACAGTATACACCCATAGTTACCTGAAGTAAGATTTCTCTTCCATTGCGTATCACTGCCAAATTAAAGATATGTTAAAGAAACTTTTTAAAGAAGAAAGATATGTTAATTTACAGCCAATAGGGCATACCAATTTGTGTTTCTTGAACACCATCATTATCCTATAATCAAAAGCAAAAAGGGGTAATGAGAAAAGAAGCAAAAAAAAAGCTATTTTTAAAGTGTATATTAACTTTATAAGTGTCAATTAATTACTAAAAAAAACGAAACATAAATTGAAGAAATTCTTACAGTTGTTCCCAGGAAACCCATCTTGTATCACTTATAAATTACTTTACGAGACTTGATCAATAAAAATGTACAAGAAAAATATCCTGCATCCATTACGAAACTTGTTATAGGACTTGTGCACTAAGCAAAGATTCACAAATAATTTGAAGATCGATAAACAAAAACAAAGAAGAATTAACTGAGAAAAAAACATGAATAGAAGTCAAAGTTATATAAATACCCTAGAAAATTGAATTCAAAAACACAACATCACTTAAAATCGTAGGATTAATGATGAAATCGACAAATTACAGAACTTGGCGATCGATGAGAGTAGGTGAAAAGATTAAGAAAATTACCTGAATACAAATCAAGTGGTATTACGAGCCCTAGCAAATTCAAATTGCAGTGAACCCCAATACTACTGTGCATTACAAACCTCAGGCCATGATCGTATTTATAGGAAGGTTGAAATGTAAACGAGTAAAACGCGATTGATTCTTCACAACTGTAATGAAAATTTTCCATCCACAACAAAAGGGGATTCGAGTTGAAATTAGGAGGAGGAGAAGATTCGTGTTATCAGGGATTGGGGTGAAATTTAAAGAGATTGTACGCAATTTGCAGACGTTGAGCTTTTGGGATTCGATCATCTTTCGTTTTTGAGAGGGAATGTTGGCTCCACAATGAATATGAACTCTTCTTTTTATTTTACCTCATCACACGTACAAGAATATATACAAGTCCATTCTTTTACGTTTTAACACTCAATTTTTCATTTTAAAATCATTGCTAATATTCATCCATCATTCTAAAAGACTACGTTTTAAAGAGTCGTTAAGTCATTGTATATTTTGTTTTTACTGCGTATTAATAAGAACTAAAACGTTGTGAGCCGAGCACCACGTCGACTTCTTCCCCTTCACATCGCCAACCCAGCTTAGTAGAGAGACTCTGCAGTTGGATGTTGAAAAGACAATTTTTCGGCAATTGCTGAGCTAGAGGGGGTAGTGGGGAATGAATAACGACACAACACAAGCAGTCGTAAGAATGATGTTTGAAAACAATTATACAATACATATTATTAGTTGTGATCTCGTTTGTAATAATAGAAAATCTTATGTAACATGTGTGTGTGGGGGAGCCCTTTTGGCAACGCTCCGCCCTTACAATACAGGATCGGTTTGGTTTAGGTAATACGGGTTCCGGTTCAGATATTAACCGAAAAACATGTACACAATGCTTTTGAACATAATAATAAAAAAGAATTGAATAGTTTGGTACTTTTTTTAAACATAAGGGGGTGGTTTGGTGTATTTTTTTAAAACTTAAGGGGTTATTTGAAAATGAGGTAAGCAGTTGTTAGATATGCATCTTCTTCACATAAATAGATCTCTTATTTTCCTATCCTAGTTGAAAATAGTTTTGTCTTGCTTTGGAGATTTGATAAAGGAAAACCCTATAAGCCTTGTGTATCAAACAAAATTAGCTTCATAAAAATCATTACAAATAAACAACAAACAAACGTGGATGTAGACATCAATGATTTAAGATACATACAGAAATATGAAGTATGAAGTGTTTTAGGGAGGAGAGAGTCATTCCCTCCAAACCCACTGTCACATTAGTCTTTTCTTTTTTATTTTTCTTAATTTTTCCTAACCCACACATGGAAACCCTATTTTTTTCAACCCACTCGATCCATTCAATTAAAAAAAATACAAAACAATCAAGGTAAAATCTTAATTAGCAATAGAGTTGTCGCCGGTACCACTCCCTCTTCAGCGGATTGCTTAATTGAGTGGGTTGAGAAAGATGAAGAAAAAGATGAGACAAAATTTGATATGGGGGGGGGGGGGGGGGGGGGGGGGGGGAATGACTCACTCCTTCCTTATAGGAAAGCAAGTTCTGATGGCAAGGGTCTAAAAATAACGACATAGGCTCGAATTTGCTAATCATATTGATTGTAAAAGTTGTAATCATTGCAAGAAAAGAAAAAAGCTTGAGTGCAAGAAAAGCTTGACAAGTATAAGAAAAAATGACTCTTCAATTTCCGGTTCTGATTCCTTTAGAACCAGTTAAGAAGTTATTTAGGTAAACCGAACCAAAATACCCGATAACCGAATAAGTTTAAAATACGTAACCGAGAACCAAACCGGATATCTTACTCCGTCCTAATTCAGTTCGAATCCGGTTCCAGTTCATCATAGTTACAAGTTGTAAAGTTGTGGAAGTTTTGGTTTAAGATATAAGTTAAAGAAAATGTTGAGTGGTTGTTATTAATAGGCATATGAATATGCATTGCACTGAACAATGACTAATAATAATAATAATCTAAAAGTAACAAAAAAGGTAGGGAAAAATAAAGATCAATAAAAACAAAAGAATAATAAACTTTATGTACGTTACTAGATAATTAAAATTCAACAACTAGAAAAACAACAAAATGACTTATCACCTTACATCCTAACATAGTTGACAATTCTTTCTTATCTACTCTATTATGTTCTCGTTGCATTCTAGATTCAACAACTAGAAAAACACTTTACTCTTTTTTCTTGTTACTTTGATCAACACAAGTAGCTCAACATCATTATCCCATCATTGTCTTTGTTCTTTGAAGTCTTGAATCTTGGTATCCATTACTCCAAACAAACAAGTTACAAATGTATTCATCAGAACCGATTCCCGTTTCCACCATGCATTTCAATTGGTCACTTTTTGAAACTTGTTATTTTCACTTGTCATTTACTTGTATCCATATACATGTATAACTATAGATTATAGATGTTCTATCTACAAATGATTATATTTTATTATGTAGATACACTAAATTAAAGTTGTAATTGATTTTAATGTCATCAAACATTTTAGACAATAGGAAATATATGAGTATTGAATGAGATCAATAGCATAATTAAATTAAACCATAGTAGAATGTCAAATTAATATACAATGGATTTAAAGTTCGGTGTTCATTGAACTGTTGAATGATAAAAAAAAAAAAAAAAAAAAAAACAATATTTTTTTTAGTTTTCAAAATATGTTTCATATAATTTTGTAGGGTTCAATAGATTATCAAAAATCAAATGATAGTTATATAAAAAGTAAAATATATAATATTTATGTGACAGTTCATTAAATTTAATTGACATACCATGATTTCTAACAATTAATATATTTAATATTTGCTTATTTCATACAACGAATTTAATTAAAAAAAAACAGCCAAGTGCATCATAAATTGAAGAGATCATCTTGATTAAATCATCAAAATTTAGCATCACAACCGATACAAAATTCATTTCTTTACTTCAGCAGCCTTGATGATGTCAATAAACTCAGGCTACACACGAATGCATAAAACATGTTAGAAAAAAAAAAATAGAGCAAATTTTAATTTAGACACGTGTCAAATAGAGCAACATGGATGAATATGAATAACAATGTTGTTTACCTTAAGAGAAGCACCACCAACTAAAAAACCATCGAGATCATTTTGTCCTGCCAATTCCTTGCAATTGGAACCATTTACAGATCCTGTAAATTAAAATCCAATCCATAAGTTATTCTTTTATTACAAATTATCATGTGTAACATAAGCATCATAAACATACCTCCATATATAATCCTAGTTTTAGCAGCAACTTCAGCCTTAATGTTTGTTTCAAGCCATTTCCTTAATTCCGCATGTACCTTTTATGCAAATAAGTCCCATGTTATAAAGATCATAGGACATTACATGATATAATATGTTGTACTGTATTTGGTATGCATTGGAGTTAAACTGATATCAGAAAAAAATTAGAAATTTTTGTCCCATTCGAAAAGGTGAAATAAGATGGGAGTGTGACAAGTATTCCCTCTCGATCTTTTATTTGTGTAAAAGACATAAATACCCTCCTACTTACTTCTTGAGCCTGAGCAGGTGTAGCAACCTTTCCGGTTCCAATACCCCAAACTGGCTCATAAGCCAGGACAACATTATCCCAGTTTTTTATCTTATCTGCCAATTAAAAAAAAGTCATGAAAATGATAGATGTTTGTTACTTTCACGTTGTAAAAAACGAGTAAACAATTTAAATATGAAACAAAAATTCACCTGCAATTGCCTTAGTTTGTGCAGCAACAACTTTCATAGTTGTTCCAGCTTCCCGCTCTTGAAGAGTCTCCCCAACACAAGCAATCACCTTCAAGCCTTGAGAAAGTGCATACGCAACTTTGTCTCCAACAAACTGATAAAAAAAGTAATTTGGAAAAGGTAAATGTAAATCATAATTGATAATCCTATTAACGTCTTCATTATCAAATGGGGATAAAGAAATTATTTAAAAAAAAAAAAAAAAAAAAGACCTCGTTTGATTCGTTCATTAGAGCTCTTCTTTCAGAGTGACCAATGATGACCCAAGGGATGCCCAAGTTCAGAAGCATCTCTGCACTGCATATACAAAAAAATGGATAGTTATCATATGGTTAATGAATGTTTTTGGATAGGAGATTGATTAAATAGTAAATACATAGAAACATACCTAATTTCACCAGTGAATGCACCTCCTTTTTTAACCCAACAATTTTGAGCAGCGATATGAAATTCAGGCTTCAGTTCGCTTTTAACAGAGGGGATAAAGACAAAAGGAGGGCTCACCACAATCTCTGAAAATGGAAAATGGTTGAGTTTGAGATATTAATCATGAAATCAGAATCTATCTTATCAAAATCCAAAGAGAATAACAGTGTTCTACTTAATAATGAAATCAGAACAACATTATATTGTTTAGGGTTTACCTACAACATCTTTAGATGGCACTTGAGCTGCATTAAGTGTTGACACAATCTTCTTAACCTCCTCCGAGGTTCCATTCTATAATAAAAAGATAGTTAGATCAGTTAATTAACAAAAATAAGCAATTTCCTTAATCATAATCACTGAAGGCGAAAGGATATGGAATCGCTAATGAATACATTTATTTATTCGTATGATTGTTTTTCCCTCTCCAATAGAATCAATTTTCAGAATCCATTGAAACCAATGGAAGAATAAATCAATCCTCAAGCGAACATTATATAACGTATTCTAAATCTGATTACATATTTGAATCGACAAATCAAGAACACTCAAGACAGGATTCTCATTAGATAAACAACAAACAATTGCTTATTATTAATTGGAAGATTAAACGGATATCGACAATGCAACTCGAAACAAATCAATAGAAGATGATACATTAAATGATTGAAATGGAAATCGTGATGGATACTTACGCATTTCCAGTTGCCACCTACGAAGAATAATCGTCCCATTTTCTGACAAAAAGTTTCACAGCAAGAAAAAGCTTCTCCGATTGGCTTCGATAAATGGAACGAGATGGATCACAATATTATTATGGAAGTGGTTTTCTCCGATTAATATGCATGGAAAGTAGATTTTAACGGATCACAGACTAATTATATTGACGAATTACGAGAATGAAAATAAAATTAAAGCCGTTACATTTTTTTTTATGTTTTTATAAATATAGATAGATGATACTTCACGTAAATTACCAATAATGATTAACATAATATCTTATATTATATGTATTATTCTCTAAAGCCTTATTCCAATTAAATTAACTTATTCCATAATTTATGTGAATGATTCTACAAAAAATACGCACTTAAGCCCACTACAAAGAATGGCCCAAACCAGAGACAAAGAAATACTCACTTAAGCCCACTACAAAGAATGGCCCAAAACAACGATAAAGAAATACTCACTTAAGCGGTTAAGCCCTAGTATGATACATGCAACTAGAGATGAGATTTAGAACCGGAAAACCGGACCGGAACCGGAACCATTAGAACCGGAATATGTAGAATCGGGTCCGGTTCCGGGTTTAAAAATTGGTTTTATCCGGGTTCCGGGTAATCCGGGTTTGGGTCCATCGGGTCCGGGTAAACCGGGTCTAAAAACCGGAACCGGTTTTTGGAACCGGAACCACTTTTAGGGCCAGAACCGGTTTTTGTGAAACGTTTAAAAGATGCATATCTTATTTGTTTCAACTCTAATTGACATACGGTTTTTTCCAACATGTATTTTAGAGTTTGTACATGATTTTAGACTATAAAATTATCATTTTTAGTTTTATATTCATTGACTTTGACTTACAGTCCTCCAAAGTTGAAATATCAAAGCTGGAAGTTTTTAGTTTTTCAGTTTTTTGTATTCGGTGAAAGTTTTAAAACATGCATATCTAATTCATTTGAAGTCGGATTGACATGTGGTTTTTTCCAACTTCAAGTTTACAGTTTGTACATGAGTTTAGACTATAATTTTGTCATTTTGGCTTTAACATTTAATGATTTACAGTCCTCCGAAGTCGGAATATCAAAACTGAAAATTTTCAACTTCTCAGCTATTTGTTTTTGTATTTTGTATTATGTGAAAATATTAACACAAGCATATCTCATTTATTTAAAGTCGGATTGACATGCGGGTTTTTCCAAAGTGTATTTTAGAGTTTGTACATGATTTTAGACTATAATTTTGTTAATTTTGGTTTCGTATTCGATGAATTACAGTCCCCCAAAGTCGGGATATCAATATGAAAATTTTTAAAGTACAACCGACTAAGTAGTAAGTAATTACCAAAAAATTCTGGTTTTTTCGGGTTTTCCGGTTCTAAACCCACTTTATTCGGTTTCAACCTACCCACTTTGATGTTTCCGGGTTTTCCGGTTCTAGACCCACTTTACCCGGAACCATACCCGGAACCGAACCGGAACCGATTCCTATATACCGGATTACCGGTCCGGTTTTCGGTTCTATAAAATCCCGTTAACCGGTTCCGGGTTTTCCGGGTCCGGGTCCATCCGGTCCGGTTGGACCCACTTTCATCCCTACGTGCAACCATAAAACAACATAACACCGATAATTCATAAAATAAAACTTATTATAATCATTTCTCTTAAAAACATAGCAAAACGAAACCATAAATATTTGGTTGTGCTAGAATTTTGAAACTTAGAGTGAAACTATGACATTGTGCCAACAAAATGGATCACTTATTACTCTTTGAATAATTAAAGTCGTGGGACCAAACACGTATGTTGATAATAACTGTAGGGACCATTGTTGGAATACACTATTTTATCAAGGATCAAATTTGAGATTAAGGTTAGAATCCAACTTTGACACTGTATACAAGTCATTATCTAACTATTCGACCTAATCGATTAACATGCGCCAATCATCTATCTCTATTCTCTATTTTACAATCTACACGCCGTCGTTTTACAGGCCGGAAAGCTGTCGGAGACATGAGCCGGATTGGTTTGCCTCTGGGTTCCAACAGCGACCTGAAAACCAGTAGACATGAGCACCCTTTTAACTTCCCCAGTTCTTCAAATCGATCATTACCATGTCTACCAAATGAAGATCCACTTCAAGGTAAATTCTTCCAACAAATCTCTTGTGTATGCACTTCTATTCGAACAGATATCGGAAGATCGAACCATTTAGAATATAAAATCGCTATATTCAAACCAATTTATGATCCGATTAGGCGATTACTTTCCGTGTTCTGAACAATTCCTCTATTTTTTTGCAAAATCGAATTCAAAGTAAGAGTTACAACTTACAACATTGTGTTGTGCTTATCAGTTGTAGATGGAAATAGAATGATGCGAGGGTATGTGGTTGCTTTATTTGGAAAACATGAAGCTTTAAGATGGGCTATTGCGATTCATGAATTAGGTTCTCTTGAAATGCGTTTTAGTTTGGGTTCTCTTAAAGTATGTTGAAGCTGATACCCTTTGTAAGTATTCTGTATTAGGAGATAGTTATTACAAGCTCTTGTTTTCATCATAACTTCGTTGCATTTCTTTTTTCGATTATTGTTGACAAAATATCCAATGATATTTAGGTGGAAAAGAGAGCAACAAGATTTGTGTTCCTCATTTATCATAGTTGGCTCGAAGGGTTTGGTATTAGTTAAATATGCAAAGAAGGTAATTTGCAAAAAAATATTTTAGAAAAAGAGGACTTGGAACTTCAGAATAGGACAAACAAGGTTATATTCTGATTAGCAGCTGAAGCCGGAAACCTTAAATTGGCTAAGATTATGACATATATAATATAATAAGATCATAATCGGTTAATCATAAATGATGTTACTTTTCTTTATTGGAAGCCATAATCGGGAGAAGTATCTATTTAATGTTTTACGATATGTTGTTTGGAGCCCTGACCTCAAACAAGCACTTGTTCTCTTGAAATGCGTTGTATTGTTGTATTTTAATTAGTGGTTGCGGTTTCATGTTGCTTACCAATAAAATTGGTGTATGTTTGAGAAAAGTGTCTATTTAGTAATTATTTTTATTCAAGTTGTGGTGTTGCTAATTGTGATGTTCTTTGTATGTATATTTTATGTCATACTCATAAAAATTCATTTGCCTAAAATGGATTAAGGGACCATTTGATAGTTGTTGACTGACTGAGTTAAAATTTCGGACTGGATTGAAATCATATTGTTTGATTATATTTCTGACTAATTATGATGAATGATGAAAAATGACTATATTACCCTTATGTTGTCTTGTGTATCAAATAAAATTGATTATATTCCACTTAAGAATACAAAGAAATTAGAATAAAAATCAAGTTTGTTCCAACATTGACTTTGTGAAAACATCTTTGACCCATTGAATCAATATACTATTAAAGTTTCGTATATCATCAATTCTTTTGTGATCATCACTTTCAATGCATTAATCACAAAACAAATCTTCACTATGACCACTCTTTGCAATTTCGAATCGCGCACTTGAAGATCAGAACTTCAACGCTTGAATCAGGTGATCATTGGAACCAATGCATCTTCGTTATTGACCAGAAACATTGATAACATCCAAACCAACCATCTTCAAAAACGTCTTGATCATAAATTCAACACCATAATCGAATATATCTTCTAATTTTTAGATTATCAAATTCAAAATTATCAAATCGAAGCTTAAGCCATAACTAGAGTCTCTGTTTTTGTGGAGCGAAGATTATGGCATAATGGGAAATCGATTGTAGAAATTAATTATAGACCTTATAAAAATTGATTGTGATTGAAGAAGTTTTAAATATTATGAGGATTGTAGAGACATCGGTATCATAAATCGGTTGCAGGCCTTACCGGTGGAGATGGAGGACAAGGGCGACGATAGATGATCTGCGATGGAGTATGTGAGTCATCCAGGCTGCGTTGCTGGGTAAATGGGGGCAAAGTGTGTCTTTTCCTCGGTCATCTATATATATTTTTTTGGTGGATCGAATCAGTAACAATTATGGACCGAGTCAGATAAATGCGATGGGTAAGACATACAATATTTACAAATCAAACGTTCAGGCTTGACCACGTCAAACGAAAATCAGACCGGGTCAGCACCAAATCAAACAGCCCCTAAATTTGCTAACCAAAGGTAGATGTCATCTAAGAAGCAATTAATTAGGGTTATTGTTATAAATCGGTAATGTGTTATTTGTTATTTTTTTTAACAAATATTGTTTTGAATAAAAAAAATGCTATCATAATAACAAAAAGTGATATCATAAGTTAAACAAAGTAAACATTTTTTTCAACAAAATGTTATTAGAATAAGCATTTCGGATGGGTTTTAACAAAATGTCCATTTGCTTATCTTTTAGTTGTAGTTTCTTTTTAAACAATTATGCTTTTTTAAATATCCGAAATAGTTTTTTTTATCTATTTATTAATATTTTGTTATCTATTTATCTATTTATGATATTAACCATTTTTATTAATATTCTTACTTTTAGCCGGGTAATATATAAATTACAAGAAATTACAAAATAAACTAAAAAGGTTGAGAAAATACATCGGTTCAAAACATATTATATTACAATAACTAGGCAAATTTGAAAGTCGTAGCACGTACCAGTGTCACCATAAATTACATAAGAAAGCGATGCTTAGATAAATTTGTTATGGTTGGTTAGGATAGACAAAATATAACTTCGGAAGAGGAAGAAAAAATGTGATTTATAATGCTTAAACAGTTAAAAACGTATTGTTATTTGTTAAAGAAACATAGTAATTAAAGTAGTTAACTTTTAAAGCATATTCATACTTAATCGCCCATAACACCATTGTCATCTCGAAGTACAGAAGCTACGAAATCATCTATGGTCGAATAACCAAATCATAATCCAAAGGTTTATGATTTGGTTATTTGGCCATAGATGATTTTTGTAGCTTCTCTACTTCTTAGCTTATGAGATGGCAAATTCCGAATAATTCTATGAGTGTTACTTCACGACTATGAAAAAACTTCATACATGAGCCTAACATGTAATTGGTAAATGCTAAAAGTAAGCACTTTACTTGTTGCCTATCTTTATGGAATGGCTAGATTTTCTTCTTATAGTTGTTGTAATGCAAAAAGTAGCAATGCATTTCATACATTTATTATACCTTTTATACTAACGGGGGAAAGTGGGCAGCCGTAGACCTAATTTTTATTTTATATATATATATATATATATATATATATATATATATATATATATATATATATATTAAAAAAAAAACTTATAATAGCGATAGGGATATTTTTTCTCTGACTCGTCCTGAACATTGAAGAATATTTACATCCTCAGTGCTGGCTAATACTACATTAATTAATCAAATATGATCTATTTACCCATATGAATTAGCAAAAACATGACTATAATAAAATAGTAAATCCTTATTAATTTAAAAAAGTTAAAATGAAACATTTCAAGTTTTAATATAATGGATGATGTTATATAATGTTTGATATAATTTAACAAGTTACAATTCATGAAACTAACTTGTTTTTCACCACTAGATGTTATTGTACACTTGATATTAATAAATTTTTTAGTGCGTATATCTAGGCCTGGAAATGGAGCGGGTTTTGACCTTGATCCGATCCAAACCTTTAAGAATTATATGAGTTTCGAGCATAGTTTTGATGGGTTTTAATCAAAGCATCAATCCTATGGTGTACATGCAAACCCTAATAGCTTTTGAATCTAGTTTGTCTAATGAACATGCAATTGAATATCCAAAGCTATAAACCCTAGATCTAACATATAATAAACTGAATTAGCGTTTAGAGAATTACCTTTGATTGTTATATAGCAATAACAATCAATTCCTTTGCTTTGATTGGCTTCAGAAAGATTAGTGCCTCAACTGCTGCACCTCTAATGGAATCACAAACACCACTAAGCAACTAGATGAAGAAGGAGAAGAGAGGAGGCACCCAAAAGCGTCTAGAAACCCTAAGGATTCAGTTACCCACGTTTTTTGGGCCTAAGGGGTTCTTTATATACTTGTGTGGGCTGCTAGGGTTTCAGTCAAAACCCTAATGGACAGCTTAAACTCTAAGCAGCCCATGGAACCTTCTGGGATAAGGCCATGGACGAAAATATGATGGGCTTCCATCATAATTTCGTTCACCCCTTGTTTCTTTAGCATTCCTTAGCCCACTAACTCAATTATCCAATAATTGCAGTCCAGTCCCCTTTATTTAATTAATCTCTTTTAGCCACAAAATTAATTATCAATTAATTCTTGACTAATATTAATTAAACAATATGATTTCTCTTTTAATATATTATTCTCATAATATATTAATAAATCATATTTAAACCTTTCTCTCCTTAATTCTTCCTACATAGTGCTATGGTGAAGGCAACCCAAAAGGACCATGCTCATAATCGGGTCAAGTACATACCACAAGTACATACCAAAATAGTTATGGACTTAGACACTAATCCAACAAGTTTTTTATTCGTTTACACGTTAACGACCCATGCCCGCTAACCCTTTTATTAAAAGGGTCGGGTATGGAGCATCATTGATCCGCTCCGTTTATAACCCACCCCGTATAATTTTTGAATTATTGGTTTATATTATATATTTCTTAAAGTTTAGTTATAATTCCAATCGAAAGTCCAAAGAGAAATTGCCAAAGTTCAAATTGTTTATACATAAGAATCGAGGAGTCGAATTCTAGACTTCCAGTCTTCTACTAAGAATCATTATGTCACTTCATTTATATTTCATCAAGCAGTCATCATATTTCATTCATAAATCAATAAATTGATTCATCAACTGAAAGAAAGTTTGTCGTTGCTATTCTCTATCACTACAATTGACAATAAAAAATAAATCAGAAGTTACTACAATAGTGATTTTTAATTCCAATCGGAAGTCCTCGAGTATGAAATGTGTTTTCTAAATCAAAAAGTTGTTTTATTTAAGAAATATTATTTTATGAATTAAGTAAAATATGTTTGATAATTCAAAAATCCTATGGGTTACGGGGCGGATTTGGATATTCGTTGATTCGGTGGATAAGGATATGGAATTGATTATTCAAAACCCTGCGGGTTACGGAGCGGTTTTGGATTGGATTTTGAAATTTGTTAAAAGGTTTTGGATCAAGGTCGATTCGCTCCAAATCCTCCCCATTGTCAGGTCTACATAGGGGTGCAAACGAGCCGAGCCGAGCACGAGCCTGACCAGGCTTGGCTCGGGCTCGTTTAAGTTATATGAGGCTCGAGCTCGAGCTCGAGCTCGGCTCGATTCGAGTTTTCTTTTACTAAGCTCGGCTCAAGCTCGTAAAGAATTATACAAGCTCGACTCAGGCTTGGGCTTGGCTTGTTTGTCGTTTGATGTGCCTAAATAAGCTTAAGCTCGGCTAAAGCTCGTTAAAAAGCTCGTTTACTAATACCCGAAATCCATAATTTCCCAAATATGTTTTTATTTTAATATAAGAAAATAATAATAAATTATATTATATAAAGGCTTGTTTAGGCTCGCGAGCCTAATCAAGCTTAGTGATATAGGCTCGAGCTCGAGCTCGTTTAATAAACGAGCTTAATATTAAGCTCAAGCTCGGCTCGGGCTCGTTTAAAACCGGTTCGAGTGGAGCTTTTAACGAGCCGATCCCGAATAGCTCGCGAGTATCTTGGCTCGTTTGCACCCCTAGGTCTACATATATCTAATTAATTATTTTTACGAAAAAGTTAATATTAATACTATTGAATATATTCAAGATCGAGATTTTTTTGTTTGTTTAAAACTTTAAACTTTTTTGAATAATTTGAACATTCGGTTTTAATTGTTTTCAAGCTCTGCTAAATTTATTATTTATTTCCATAAAAAGTAAAAATTTTTTAGTTGAAAAGACAAATATGTATGCATTTTTTGTTTCTTTTTCATTATATGATGATTTGAAAAAACAAACTCATAAGGCTGTTCGGTGTGGTATGCGGTTTGGAACCGCGGTTACGCCACGTGGGCCGCGAACACCGCCCCCAGGGTGCGGTTTGGTGCGGTCGAGACCGCGGTGCGGCCATTGAAGACTGCGTTTGCTGATTGGTTCTGCCCCTTTTCTCTTTTTGACCGTTCAAAGATTCGTGTAATTTAATTTTTTTTTTTAACCATTTACTCCAGTTATATATATATATATATATATATATATATATATATATATATATATATATATATATATATATATCATTTTTACATTTACACAACCTTTAAACACATATAAACACAATCATTTCATCCAATTTTCTTTGAAAAAAATGTCTTCTTCCAAAAGACCTAGCAAAGAAAAAACACCGATCAGAAACACCAATACCCCAATACTTCATTTGATCAACCGATTTTCTCACCTCCGTATTACCACTATGGCGGTATGTTTACTTGTTTTCCACAACGACCAGGGCAACCACATCCACAAACACCACCACTACCACAACCCGACCCGGATTTTAATCCATTTGATTTTTTGTCCCAACCCGAGTTTGTTCAACAAACACAAACACAACCAGAAAACGGTTGTTTCTGATTCTGAACCGGAATTCGTTACAGAAACTTAGCCCACTCGAGCAACAACTAAAAGAAAAGAGAAGGCGGATGCTAGATGTTGGGAACCTTTGGAAGCGTTAGTGTTGGCACAATCTTGGATCGATATTTCAGAAGATGCGACGGTTGGAAAAGACCAAAAGCACGACCGCTTTTGGATTCGCGTTTTACACAGGTTCCATAAAGGAATGAACCGTGGAGAATACCGTTCAAAACATCAAGTGTACTCCAAATGGGGGAAGATGAACAAGGAAGTCATGTTGTTTAATGACTTATGGAACAACGTGAAACGTCAATGGAAAAGTGGAGAAAGCGATGAAGTCATTTTGAAGAAAGCGTTGAAAGTGAATCAAAAAGAAAATCTGAAGGCTTTCAAATTTCTTGAAGTTTGGAATTTTTTGAAAGATAACAGGAAATGGCTGAGTAGCAAAACATCTGACCCACATATCGACAGTGGGTCAAAACGCAGCAGAACATCTGAGTCCGACCACACTACATTAGATGCTCGTGTTCAATTTGATCTGAACGAAGATGAACCTGTTCCAGTTTCACCACCTTCCCGACCATTGGGAAGAGAGAAATCAAAAAGCAAAGGCAAAGGCGAAGCGTCGGATTCAGATGATTTGAAAGAAATGGGAACCGACATGAAGGATATAAAAAACAGAATGGACAAGATTTTGAAAATTGCTTCTGAAAGAGAAATTCGGAAACAAAGGGAGAGCGACATGCGAATACTAGCAATGGACACGTCGAATATGACCGGGGCCGAGCTTGAAGTGGTTTTGGCGATGAAGGAGGAAGTGAAAAACCGTTACATGAATCGTGGCTAATTTCTAGTTTTTTTTTTCAAGTTTTTAATGGTTTCTTGTGTGTGTGTGTTTTTTTTTTTTTTTTAAGTTGTAGGTTTTTTGTTTCTACTTTGTTTTTCTAAATTTTTAGGTTTTTTTTTTTAAATTAAGTAATGTATAGTATTTGTATTTTTAATTAATGAAATATTATGTTTTTAAAATTATGTTTTTTTATTAAAAAATAAATTTTATTAAATTAAAATAGTTAACAAAAAAAAACAAAACAAAAAAAATAATAAAACTAAAACTGTGGCACCACACCCTTGGTGTGGCAAGAAACCACACTTAAGTGGTAAAAAGTGATATGGCGTTTACGTGGCGAGGAAAGGAGTGCGGTTTCGGTGGCACCACTCCGTCCCGCCTAATATACTATCTCAGCAGTTTGCACCCGTTGTATTAAATCCCCCAACCCCAAGATCTAATATCCTAGTTCTTGAGTTTGAAAGAAATAAAAAAGAATAATAAATACTTTATATTTTCCCTTCAGAAAAAAATTAAATTCTCCAGAAGAATATTATATATACCCTTATTAAACGTTTAAATATCATATTTGTCCGACATAAACTCTAAATATCATATTTGTTCGTCTTAATGTTTTAAAATATTATAGCCCAAATCTATTTTTAAATAGTTTTTATTATTTAAAAATATGTTTTTTTATATTTTATAACTATTAAAAATAAAAAAAATGACCAAATAGACCAAAATACCTTTGCTTGCTTATACAAACAAATATACAATTACCTCTTCAAAATCATAGGAATTGTTTCGGGCATGGAGGTTTTTTGGGTCTTCTTCCTCATTATCGACGATATCTCCTCACCATCGTCGGCATGTCGCCATCTTTTTTTAAGTTGACGTGGTTTCATTTCTGCAATTGAGAAGGTATTTATCCCCTTCTCTGTGTCATTTTTTTTTCTTTTTTGCCATATTTCTTATGCAATTGGCTACAGACATTAATTTTATGGTATTCTTTGTGAACTAATATGCAATACGCATACTACTAAGCTTTTACCAACATTGTGACATTTGAACCGAATATCGATGATATCTTCCTCCTCTCTCTCTCTCTCTCACACACACACACACTCGACTTCATTTCTTTGTCTTCCTTTTTCACCACCGACTACATGTCCTCCATCCTCTCTCCACCATCTTCATAATTGACTTGCATCCTCCTCTCTCTCCATCCGTCGCCTACATCATCTTAATTCCCCCTTGTGACCTAAAGTTAATATATGTGAATTTGGAGAGATCAGCCATGGCTAACCATCAAGATGAAAATCGGATTAGCCATAGCCGACCGTCTCTATCAAAATCTGTCCAAACTCTTCCTCCTCTCCCTCCATCTGCCACCTATGTCATCCGGTAACTAGCAAAACCAGAAAAGATATTACAGATCGATAATTATAAATTTATAAGTTTAAAAACAAACCTAAATCTCAAAATCTGTTCATTAAAATATGTGGACTCCTGTCCTTTGGAGAAAAGCGACCGGTCGTCGGAGAAGACAGAACGATGGATAAGGGAAGAGGGGAAATGGTTATTAGAGGTAATTGGGATGCACTATGATTGAGATCCTCACCGGAAAGCAAGAGTGGAAAGACAAGGGGAGTAGAAGCCCTCTATCAAATCGGGTATTATGAGAAATCCTAGCAATGGACACGTCGAATATGACCGGGGCCGAGCTTGAAGTGGTTTTGGCGATGAAGGAGGAAGTAAAAAACCGTTACATGAATCGTGGCTAATTTCTATTTTTTTTTTCAAGTTTTTAATGGTTTCTTGTGTGTGTGTGTGTGTGTGTGCGGTTTTTTTTTTTTTTTTTTTTTTTTTTTTTTTTTTTTTTTAAGTTGTAGGTTTTTTGTTTCTACTTTGTTTTTCTAAATTTTTAGGTTTTTTTTTTAAATTAAGTAATGTATAGTATTTGTATTTTTAATTAATGAAATATTATGTTTTTAAAATTATGTTTTTTTATTAAAAAATAAATTTTATTAAATTAAAATAGTTAACAAAAAAAAAACAAAACAAAAAAAATAATAAAACTAAAACTGTGGCACCACACCCTTGGTGTGGCAAGAAACCACACTTAAGTGGTAAAAAGTGATATGGCGTTTACGTGGCGAGGAAATGAGTGCGATTTCGGTGGCACCACTCCCTCCCGCCTAATATACTATCTCAGCAGTTTGCACCCGTTGTATTAAATCCCCCAACCCCAAGATCTAATATCCTAGTTCTTGAGTTTGAAAGAAATAAAAAAGAATAATAAATACATTATATTTTCCCTTCAGAAAAAAATTAAATTCTCCAGAAGAATATTATATATACCCTTATTAAACGTTTAAATATCATATTTGTCCGACTTAAACTCTAAATATCATATTTGTTCGTCTTAATGTTTTAAAATATTATAGCCCAAATCTATTTTTTAAATAGTTTTTATTATTTAAAAATATGTTTTTTTTATATTTTATAACTATTAAAAATAAAAAAAAATGACCAAATAGACCAAAATACCTTTGCTTGCTTATACAAACAAATATACAATTACCTCTTCAAAATCATAGGAATTGTTTCGGGCATGGAGGTTTTTTTGGGTCTTCTTCCTCATTATCGACGATATCTCCTCACCATCGTCGGCATGTCGCCATCTTTTTTTAAGTTGACGTGGTTTCATTTCTGCAATTGAGAAGGTATTTATCCCTTTCTCTGTGTCATTTTTTTTTCTTTTTTGCCATATTTCTTATGCAATTGGCTACAGACATTAATTTTATGGTATTCTTTGTGAACTAATATGCAATACGCATACTACTAAGCTTTTACCAACATTGTGACATTTGAACCGAATATCGATGATATCTTCCTCCTCTATCTCTCTCTCACACACACACACACTCGACTTCATTTCTTTGTCTTCCTTTTTCACCACCGACTACATGTCCTCCATCCTCTCTCCACCATCTTCATAATTGACTTGCATCCTCCTCTCTCTCCATCCGTCGCCTACATCATCTTAATTCCCCCTTGTGACCTAAAGTTAATATATGTGAATTTAGAGAGATCAGCCATGGCTAACCATCAAGATGAAAATCGGATTAGCCATAGCCGACCGTCTCTATCAAAATCTGTCCAAACTCTTCCTCCTCTCCCTCCATCTGCCACCTATGTCATCCGGTAACTAGCAAAACCAGAAAAGATATTACAGATCGATAATTATAAATTTATAAGTTTAAAAACAAACCTAAATCTCAAAATCTGTTCATTAAAAGATGTGGACTCCTGTCCTTTGGAGAAAAGCGACCGGTCGTCGGAGAAGACAGAACGATGGATAAGGGAAGAGGGGAAATGGTTATTAGAGGTAATTGGGATGCACTATGATTGAGATCCTCACCGGAAAGCAAGAGTGGAAAGACAAGGGGAGTAGAAGCCCTCTATCAAATCGGGTATTATGAGGAATCCTAGCAATGGACACGTCGAATATGACCGGGGACGAGCTTGAAGTGGTTTTGGCGATGAAGGAGGAAGTGAAAAACCGTTACATGAATCGTGGCTAATTTCTAGTTTTTTTTTTCAAGTTTTTAATGGTTTCTTGTGTGTGTGTGTGTGTGTGTTTTTTTTTTTTTTTAAGTTGTAGGTTTTTTGTTTCTACTTTGTTTTTCTAAATTTTTAGGTTTTTTTTAAATTAAGTAATGTATAGTATTTGTATTTTTAATTAATGAAATATTATGTTTGTAAAATTATGTTTTTTTATTAAAAAATAAATTTTATTAAATTAAAATAGTTAACAAAAAAAAAACAAAACAAAAAAAATAATAAAACTAAAACTGTGGCACCACACCCTTGGTGTGGCAAGAAACCACACTTAAGTGGTAAAAAGTGATATGACGTTTACGTGGCGAGGAAAGGAGTGCGGTTCCGGTGGCACCACTCCCTCCCGCCTAATATACTATCTCAGCAGTTTGCACCCGTTGTATTAAATCCCCCAACCCCAAGATCTAATATCCTAGTTCTTGAGTTTGAAAGAAATAAAAAAGAATAATAAATACTTTATATTTTCCCTTCAGAAAAAAATTAAATTCTCCAGAAGAATATTATATATACCCTTATTAAACGTTTAAATATCATATTTGTCCGACTTAAACTCTAAATATCATATTTGTTCGTCTTAATGTTTTAAAATATTATAGCCCAAATCTATTTTTTAAATAGTTTTTATTATTTAAAAATATGTTTTTTTATATTTTATAACTATTAAAAATAAAAAAAATTGACCAAATAGACCAAAATACCTTTGCTTGCTTATACAAACAAATATACAATTACCTCTTCAAAATCATATGAATTGTTTCGGGCATGGAGGTTTTTTGGGTCTTCTTCCTCATTATCGACGATATCTCCTCACCATCGTCGGCATGTCGCCATCTTTTTTTAAGTTGACGTGGTTTCATTTCTGCAATTGAGAAGGTATTTATCCCCTTCTCTGTGTCATTTTTTTTTTCTTTTTTGCCATATTTCTTATGCAATTGGCTACAGACATTAATTTTATGGTATTCTTTGTGAACTAATATGCAATACGCATACTACTAAACTTTTACCAACATTGTGACATTTGAACCGAATATCGATGATATCTTCCTCCTCTATCTCTCTCTCTCACACACACACACTCGACTTCATTTCTTTGTCTTCCTTTTTCACCTCCGACTACATGTCCTCCATCCTCTCTCCACCATCTTCATAATTGACTTGCATCCTCCTCTCTCTCCATCCGTCGCCTACATCATCTTAATTCCCCCTTGTGACCTAAAGTTAATATATGTGAATTTGGAGAGATCAGCCATGGCTAACCATCAAGATGAAAATCGGATTAGCCATAGCCGACCGTCTCTATCAAAATCTGTCCAAACTCTTCCTCCTCTCCCTCCATCTGCCACCTATGTCATCCGGTAACTAGCAAAACCAGAAAAGATATTACAGATCGATAATTATAAATTTATAAGTTTAAAAAACAAACCTAAATCTCAAAATCTGTTCATTAAAAGATGTGGACTCCTGTCCTTTGGAGAAAAGCGACCGGTCGTCGGAGAAGACAGAACGATGGATAAGGGAAGAGGGGAAATGGTTATTAGAGGTAATTGGGATGCACTATGATTGAGATCCTCACCGGAAAGCAAGAGTGGAAAGACAAGGGGAGTAGAAGCCCTCTATCAAACCGGGTATTATGAGGAATCCTAGCAATGGACACGTCGAATATGACCGGGGCCGAGCTTGAAGTGGTTTTGGCGATGAAGGAGGAAGTGAAAAACCGTTACATGAATCGTGGCTAATTTCTAATTTTTTTTTTCAAGTTTTTAATGGTTTCTTGTGTGTGTGTGTGTGTTTTTTTTTTTTTTTTAAGTTGTAGGTTTTTTGTTTCTACTTTGTTTTTCTAAATTTTTAGGTTTTTTTTAAATTAAGTAATGTATAGTATTTGTATTTTTAATTAATGAAATATTATGTTTTTAAAATTATGTTTTTTTATTAAAAAATAAATTTTATTAAATTAAAATAGTTAACAAAAAAAAAACAAAACAAAAAAAATAATAAAACTAAAACTGTGGCACCACACCCTTCGTGTGGCAAGAAACCACACTTAAGTGGTAAAAAGTGATATGACGTTTACGTGGCGAGGAAAGGAGTGCGGTTCCGGTGGCACCACTCCCTCCCGCCTAATATACTATCTCAGCAGTTTGCACCCGTTGTATTAAATCCCCCAACCCCAAGATCTAATATCCTAGTTCTTGAGTTTGAAAGAAATAAAAAAGAATAATAAATACTTTATATTTTCCCTTCAGAAAAAAATTAAATTCTCCAGAAGAATATTATATATACCCTTATTAAACGTTTAAATATCATATTTGTCCGACTTAAACTCTAAATATCATATTTGTTCGTCTTAATGTTTTAAAATATTATAGCCCAAATCTATTTTTTAAATAGTTTTTATTATTTAAAAATATGTTTTTTTATATTTTATAACTATTAAAAATAAAAAAATTGACCAAATAGACCAAAATACCTTTGCTTGCTTATACAAACAAATATACAATTACCTCTTCAAAATCATAGGAATTGTTTCGGGCATGGAGGTTTTTTTGGGTCTTCTTCCTCATTATCGACGATATCTCCTCACCATCGTCGGCATGTCGCCATCTTTTTTTAAGTTGACGTGGTTTCATTTCTGCAATTGAGAAGGTATTTATCCCCTTCTCTGTGTCATTTTTTTTTCTTTTTTGCCATATTTCTTATGCAATTGGCTACTGACATTAATTTTATGGTATTCTTTGTGAACTAATATGCAATACGCATACTACTAAGCTTTTACCAACATTGTGACATTTGAACCGAATATCGATGATATCTTCCTCCTCTATCTCTCTCTCACACACACACACTCGACTTCATTTCTTTGTCTTCCTTTTTCACCACCGACTACATGTCCTCCATCCTCTCTCCACCATCTTCATAATTGACTTGCATCCTCCTCTCTCTCCATCCGTCGCCTACATCATCTTAATTCCCCCTTGTGACCTAAAGTTAATATATGTGAATTTGGAGAGATCAGCCATGGCTAACCATCAAGATGAAAATCGGATTAGCCATAGCCGACCGTCTCTATCAAAATCTGTCCAAACTCTTCCTCCTCTCCCTCCATCTGCCACCTATGTCATCCGGTAACTAGCAAAACCAGAAAAGATATTACAGATCGATAATTATAAATTTATAAGTTTAAAAACAAACCTAAATCTCAAAATCTGTTCATTAAAAGATGTGGACTCCTGTCCTTTGGAGAAAAGCGACCGGTCGTCGGAGAAGACAGAACGATGGATAAGGGAAGAGGGGAAATGGTTATTAGAGGTAATTGGGATGCACTATGATTGAGATCCTCACCGGAAAGCAAGAGTGGAAAGACAAGGGGAGTAGAAGCCCTCTATCAAATCGGGTATTATGAGGAATCCTAGCAATGGACACGTCGAATATGACCGGGGCCGAGCTTGAAGTGGTTTTGGCGATGAAGGAGGAAGTGAAAAACCGTTACATGAATCGTGGCTAATTTCTAGTTTTTTTTTTCAAGTTTTTAATGGTTTCTTGTGTGTGTGTGTGTGTGTGTGTGTGTTTTTTTTTTTTTTTTTTTTTTTTTTTTTTTTTTTTAAGTTGTAGGTTTTTTGTTTCTACTTTGTTTTTCTAAATTTTTAGGTTTTTTTTTTTAAATTAAGTAATGTATAGTATTTGGTGTGGCAAGAAACCACACTTAAGTGGTAAAAAGTGATATGGCGTTTACGTGGCGAGGAAAGGAGTGCGGTTTCGGTGGCACCACTCCCTCCCGCCTAATATACTATCTCAGCAGTTTGCACCCGTTGTATTAAATCCCCAACCCCAAGATCTAATATCCTAGTTCTTGAGTTTGAAAGAAATAAAAAAGAATAATAAATACTTTATATTTTCCCTTCAGAAAAAAATTAAATTCTCCAGAAGAATATTATATATACCCTTATTAAACGTTTAAATATCATATTTGTCCGACTTAAACTCTAAATATCATATTTGTTCGTCTTAATGTTTTAAAATATTATAGCCCAAATCTATTTTTTAAATAGTTTTTATTATTTAAAAATATGTTTTTTTATATTTTATAACTATTAAAAATAAAAAAAATTGACCAAATAGACCAAAATACCTTTGCTTGCTTATACAAACAAATATACAATTACCTCTTCAAAATCATAGGAATTGTTTCGGGCATGGAGGTTTTTTTGGGTCTTCTTCCTCATTATCGACGATATCTCCTCACCATCGTCGGCATGTCGCCATCTTTTTTTAAGTTGACGTGGTTTCATTTCTGCAATTGAGAAGGTATTTATCCCTTTCTCTGTGTCATTTTTTTTTCTTTTTTGCCATATTTCTTATGCAATTGGCTACAGACATTAATTTTATGGTATTCTTTGTGAACTAATATGCAATACGCATACTACTAAGCTTTTACCAACATTGTGACATTTGAACCGAATATCGATGATATCTTCCTCCTCTATCTCTCTCTCACACACACACACACTCGACTTCATTTCTTTGTCTTCCTTTTTCACCACCGACTACATGTCCTCCATCCTCTCTCCACCATCTTCATAATTGACTTGCATCCTCCTCTCTCTCCATCCGTCGCCTACATCATCTTAATTCCCCCTTGTGACCTAAAGTTAATATATGTGAATTTGGAGAGATCAGCCATGGCTAACCATCAAGATGAAAATCGGATTAGCCATAGCCGACCGTCTCTATCAAAATCTGTCCAAACTCTTCCTCCTCTCCCTCCATCTGCCACCTATGTCATCCGGTAACTAGCAAAACCAGAAAAGATATTACAGATCGATAATTATAAATTTATAAGTTTAAAAACAAACCTAAATCTCAAAATCTGTTCATTAAAAGATGTGGACTCCTGTCCTTTGGAGAAAAGCGACCGGTCGTCGGAGAAGACAGAACGATGGATAAGGGAAGAGGGGAAATGGTTATTAGAGGTAATTGGGATGCACTATGATTGAGATCCTCACCGGAAAGCAAGAGTGGAAAGACAAGGGGAGTAGAAGCCCTCTATCAAATCGGGTATTATGAGGAATCCTAGCAATGGACACGTCGAATATGACCGGGGACGAGCTTGAAGTGGTTTTGGCGATGAAGGAGGAAGTGAAAAACCGTTACATGAATCGTGGCTAATTTCTAGTTTTTTTTTTCAAGTTTTTAATGGTTTCTTGTGTGTGTGTGTGTGTGTGTTTTTTTTTTTTTTTAAGTTGTAGGTTTTTTGTTTCTACTTTGTTTTTCTAAATTTTTAGGTTTTTTTTAAATTAAGTAATGTATAGTATTTGTATTTTTAATTAATGAAATATTATGTTTGTAAAATTATGTTTTTTTATTAAAAAATAAATTTTATTAAATTAAAATAGTTAACAAAAAAAAAACAAAACAAAAAAAATAATAAAACTAAAACTGTGGCACCACACCCTTGGTGTGGCAAGAAACCACACTTAAGTGGTAAAAAGTGATATGACGTTTACGTGGCGAGGAAAGGAGTGCGGTTCCGGTGGCACCACTCCCTCCCGCCTAATATACTATCTCAGCAGTTTGCACCCGTTGTATTAAATCCCCCAACCCCAAGATCTAATATCCTAGTTCTTGAGTTTGAAAGAAATAAAAAAGAATAATAAATACTTTATATTTTCCCTTCAGAAAAAAATTAAATTCTCCAGAAGAATATTATATATACCCTTATTAAACGTTTAAATATCATATTTGTCCGACTTAAACTCTAAATATCATATTTGTTCGTCTTAATGTTTTAAAATATTATAGCCCAAATCTATTTTTTAAATAGTTTTTATTATTTAAAAATATGTTTTTTTATATTTTATAACTATTAAAAATAAAAAAAATTGACCAAATAGACCAAAATACCTTTGCTTGCTTATACAAACAAATATACAATTACCTCTTCAAAATCATATGAATTGTTTCGGGCATGGAGGTTTTTTGGGTCTTCTTCCTCATTATCGACGATATCTCCTCACCATCGTCGGCATGTCGCCATCTTTTTTTAAGTTGACGTGGTTTCATTTCTGCAATTGAGAAGGTATTTATCCCCTTCTCTGTGTCATTTTTTTTTCTTTTTTGCCATATTTCTTATGCAATTGGCTACTGACATTAATTTTATGGTATTCTTTGTGAACTAATATGCAATACGCATACTACTAAGCTTTTACCAACATTGTGACATTTGAACCGAATATCGATGATATCTTCCTCCTCTATCTCTCTCTCACACACACACACTCGACTTCATTTCTTTGTCTTCCTTTTTCACCACCGACTACATGTCCTCCATCCTCTCTCCACCATCTTCATAATTGACTTGCATCCTCCTCTCTCTCCATCCGTCGCCTACATCATCTTAATTCCCCCTTGTGACCTAAAGTTAATATATGTGAATTTGGAGAGATCAGCCATGGCTAACCATCAAGATGAAAATCGGATTAGCCATAGCCGACCGTCTCTATCAAAATCTGTCCAAACTCTTCCTCCTCTCCCTCCATCTGCCACCTATGTCATCCGGTAACTAGCAAAACCAGAAAAGATATTACAGATCGATAATTATAAATTTATAAGTTTAAAAACAAACCTAAATCTCAAAATCTGTTCATTAAAAGATGTGGACTCCTGTCCTTTGGAGAAAAGCGACCGGTCGTCGGAGAAGACAGAACGATGGATAAGGGAAGAGGGGAAATGGTTATTAGAGGTAATTGGGATGCACTATGATTGAGATCCTCACCGGAAAGCAAGAGTGGAAAGACAAGGGGAGTAGAAGCCCTCTATCAAATCGGGTATTATGAGGAATCCTAGCAATGGACACGTCGAATATGACCGGGGCCGAGCTTGAAGTGGTTTTGGCGATGAAGGAGGAAGTGAAAAACCGTTACATGAATCGTGGCTAATTTCTAGTTTTTTTTTTCAAGTTTTTAATGGTTTCTTGTGTGTGTGTGTGTGTGTGTGTGTGTTTTTTTTTTTTTTTTTTTTTTTTTTTTTTTTTTTTAAGTTGTAGGTTTTTTGTTTCTACTTTGTTTTTCTAAATTTTTAGGTTTTTTTTTTTAAATTAAGTAATGTATAGTATTTGGTGTGGCAAGAAACCACACTTAAGTGGTAAAAAGTGATATGGCGTTTACGTGGCGAGGAAAGGAGTGCGGTTTCGGTGGCACCACTCCCTCCCGCCTAATATACTATCTCAGCAGTTTGCACCCGTTGTATTAAATCCCCAACCCCAAGATCTAATATCCTAGTTCTTGAGTTTGAAAGAAATAAAAAAGAATAATAAATACTTTATATTTTCCCTTCAGAAAAAAATTAAATTCTCCAGAAGAATATTATATATACCCTTATTAAACGTTTAAATATCATATTTGTCCGACTTAAACTCTAAATATCATATTTGTTCGTCTTAATGTTTTAAAATATTATAGCCCAAATCTATTTTTTAAATAGTTTTTATTATTTAAAAATATGTTTTTTTATATTTTATAACTATTAAAAATAAAAAAAATTGACCAAATAGACCAAAATACCTTTGCTTGCTTATACAAACAAATATACAATTACCTCTTCAAAATCATAGGAATTGTTTCGGGCATGGAGGTTTTTTTGGGTCTTCTTCCTCATTATCGACGATATCTCCTCACCATCGTCGGCATGTCGCCATCTTTTTTTAAGTTGACGTGGTTTCATTTCTGCAATTGAGAAGGTATTTATCCCTTTCTCTGTGTCATTTTTTTTTCTTTTTTGCCATATTTCTTATGCAATTGGCTACAGACATTAATTTTATGGTATTCTTTGTGAACTAATATGCAATACGCATACTACTAAGCTTTTACCAACATTGTGACATTTGAACCGAATATCGATGATATCTTCCTCCTCTATCTCTCTCTCACACACACACACACACTCGACTTCATTTCTTTGTCTTCCTTTTTCACCACCGACTACATGTCCTCCATCCTCTCTCCACCATCTTCATAATTGACTTGCATCCTCCTCTCTCTCCATCCGTCGCCTACATCATCTTAATTCCCCCTTGTGACCTAAAGTTAATATATGTGAATTTGGAGAGATCAGCCATGGCTAACCATCAAGATGAAAATCGGATTAGCCATAGCCGACCGTCTCTATCAAAATCTGTCCAAACTCTTCCTCCTCTCCCTCCATCTGCCACCTATGTCATCCGGTAACTAGCAAAACCAGAAAAGATATTACAGATCGATAATTATAAATTTATAAGTTTAAAAACAAACCTAAATCTCAAAATCTGTTCATTAAAAGATGTGGACTCCTGTCCTTTGGAGAAAAGCGACCGGTCGTCGGAGAAGACAGAACGATGGATAAGGGAAGAGGGGAAATGGTTATTAGAGGTAATTGGGATGCACTATGATTGAGATCCTCACCGGAAAGCAAGAGTGGAAAGACAAGGGGAGTAGAAGCCCTCTATCAAATCGGGTATTATGAGGAATCCTAGCAATGGACACGTCGAATATGACCGGGGCCGAGCTTGAAGTGGTTTTGGCGATGAAGGAGGAAGTGAAAAACCGTTACATGAATCGTGGCTAATTTCTAGTTTTTTTTTTCAAGTTTTTAATGGTTTCTTGTGTGTGTGTGTGTGTGTTTTTTTTTTTTTAAGTTGTAGGTTTTTTGTTTCTACTTTGTTTTTCTAAATTTTTAGGTTTTTTTTAAATTAAGTAATGTATAGTATTTGTATTTTTAATTAATGAAATATTATGTTTGTAAAATTATGTTTTTTTATTAAAAAATAAATTTTATTAAATTAAAATAGTTAACAAAAAAAAAAACAAAACAAAAAAAATAATAAAACTAATACTGTGGCACCACACCCTTGGTGTGGCAAGAAACCACACTTATGTGGTAAAAAGTGATATGGCGTTTACGTGGCGAGGAAAGGAGTGCGGTTTCGGTGGCACCACTCCCTCCCGCCTAATATACTATCTCAGCAGTTTGCACCCGTTGTATTAAATCCCCCAACCCCAAGATCTAATATCCTAGTTCTTGAGTTTGAAAGAAATAAAAAAGAATAATAAATACTTTATATTTTCCCTTCAGAAAAAAATTAAATTCTCCAGAAGAATATTATATATACCCTTATTAAACGTTTAAATATCATATTTGTCCGACTTAAACTCTAAATATCATATTTGTTCGTCTTAATGTTTTAAAATATTATAGCCCAAATCTATTTTTTAAATAGTTTTTATTATTTAAAAATATGTTTTTTTATATTTTATAACTATTAAAAATAAAAAAAATGACCAAATAGACCAAAATACCTTTGCTTGCTTATACAAACAAATATACAATTACCTCTTCAAAATCATAGGAATTGTTTCGGGCATGGAGGTTTTTTGGGTCTTCTTCCTCATTATCGACGATATCTCCTCACCATCGTCGGCATGTCGCCATCTTTTTTTAAGTTGACGTGGTTTCATTTCTGCAATTGAGAAGGTATTTATCCCCTTCTCTGTGTCATTTTTTTTTTCTTTTTTGCCATATTTCTTAAGCAATTGGCTACATACATTAATTTTATGGTATTCTTTGTGAACTAATATGCAATACGCATACTACTAAGCTTTTACCAACATTGTGACATTTGAACCGAATATCGATGATATCTTCCTCCTCTATCTCTCTCACACACACACACACTCGACTTCATTTCTTTGTCTTCCTTTTTCACCACCGACTACATGTCCTCCATCCTCTCTCCACCATCTTCATAATTGACTTGCATCCTCCTCTCTCTCCATCCGTCGCCTACATCATCTTAATTCCCCCTTGTGACCTAAAGTTAATATATGTGAATTTGGAGAGATCAGCCATGGCTAACCATCAAGATGAAAATCGGATTAGCCATAGTCGACCGTCTCTATCAAAATCTGTCCAAACTCTTCCTCCTCTCCCTCCATCTGCCACCTATGTCATCCGGTAACTAGCAAAACCAGAAAAGATATTACAGGTCGATAATTATAAATTTATAAGTTTAAAAACAAACCTAAATCTCAAAATCTGTTCATTAAAATATGTGGACTCCTGTCCTTTGGAGAAAAGCGACCGGTCGTCGGAGAAGACAGAACGATGGATAAGGGAAGAGGGGAAATGGTTATTAGAGGTAATTGGGATGCACTATGATTGAGATCCTCACCGGAAAGCAAGAGTGGAAAGACAAAGGGAGTAGAAGCCCTCTATCAAATCGGGTATTATGAGGAATCCATGGAAAGGAAGAGGGGAATGAGGAGTTTTTTCGATGGGAAGGAGGGAGGTATGAAGTGCCGATAAGGGTGGGGTGAGCTATCGGAAAAGATGAAGTTGAGGTGGGTGGTTTCGTTTGGGATGTGTGTGTGTGTGAGAGAGAGAGAGAGAGAGAGAGAGAGAGAGAGAGAGAGAGAGAGAGAGAGAGTGAAAGGGTATGTGATTCTATTTTTTCTTTTTTATAATTATCAAATTGGGTGGGATTTTATTATTTATTTTGTTATTATTATTTAAATACTTAAACAAATAAAAAAGACAAAATTGCATTAATATTTATAAAATAAAAATATAAAAAATACAAAAAAGAAATTTAAAGGACAAAACAGTCAATTCAAGTGTTCCATGGACCAAAAATACAAAATTTTCTTAAGTTTAGGACAAAAAACCTAGAAAAACCTTGATTTTATACTTTAAATGCAAACTGGAAACTTTTTGGACCCCATCCAAAGATTTTTGCAAACCACAAGGACCAAATTTGCAGTTTTGTCCATTAAGAAGGGCAGATATAATAATTAGAGTTTAAGTCGGACAATATATGATATTTAAACGTTTAATAAGAGTATATATTATCCCATTCTTCAAGATCCAATTCACTTCTATTCATATTCTTCCACTTTAGAAGGAAAGATCACTCTCTCTCTCTCTCTCTCTCTCTTAACAAAATCATTAAAAAAAACTTTAGAATATCATTTTTTTTTATTTTCCGTTCCATCAACGTCTTTTTACTTTTCTCTTTAAGTGAGAATTTGAAACTAAACTAAGAAAAAATAGATTATTGGGTATATAGATCCACCCAGATGAAAGTTGGATTCATCTTATGGATCCCACTTCCGGAGTCCTAAAACTCAAAAAAATAAAACATAAAAAAACCATTCATCTTATAGATCCAACTTTCGGTCCAAAAAATTAACAGCCTAAAACTCAAAAAATAAAACATAAAAAAACCATATGTCAAATAGATTTGGGAAAAAAGTGTTAGTGGAATTATCTAGGTGCCCTTGATTCATCATTTCTCCAACTTTTGTTGTTTTCTTATTAATTCATGACACTTAACTTTGTTTTTCTAGATATTATTTTATACTTTAATATTAATTAATAATTTTTTAGTGCATGTATCTAATTTATTACTTTTATTAAAAAGTTAATACTATTGAATATACTCAAGATCGAGATTTGTTTTGTTTAGAACTTTAAACTCTTTTGAACAATTTGAACATTCAAGTTTAATTGTTTTCAAGCTATGCTAAACTTAAATATTATTTCCAGAAAAAATAAAATATATGCATTTTTTTCTTTTCCCTTTTTACGGTAACTTGAAAAACAAACTCATCAAATACTATTTCACTTGTTTGTACCATTTGTAATAAACCCCCCAATCCCCACCCCAAGCTGGATATCCTATTTCTCGAGTTTGAAATAAATAAAAAGAAAATAACATTTTATGTGTTCTCGAGTTAAAAAGAAATTTCTTTTTTTCAAAATCCAATACAGTTTTATTCAAATTCTTCCAATTTGGAAAGAAAGATTATTTATCTTTTTTCTTCTTTTTCCTTCTTTCCAATTTCTTTTACTAAAAAAACTCAAGAGCATCAAATATTTTAAAATTTCTTTTCAATTCCATCAACCTCCTTCTACTTCTCTTTTTTAAGTGAGATAGAAACTAAGTGTAAAAAAAAAAAAAACGGATGGTTGACCTTATGGATCCACCACTAACAACCCAAACGAAAGTTGGATTCAGCTTTTGGATCCAACTTTGAGTCCAAAAGAAATTGACAGCCCCAAAGTTCAAAAAAAAATCAAACACGAAACAACAATATGTGGGGCTCAAAAAAAAAAAAAAAAAAAAACAGGAATAAGCCACATGTCAAATAGATATTGGAGAAAAGTGTTAATGGGATTATCCAGGTGCCCTCACATCTCAAACTTTCGGTGTTCCCCTATATTAATAAGATTTACAAAGAAAAACACGTCATTTTAGTTTAATGATATAAGATCTTAGATGGATACTTTGATAGATATAGAAGGTTGAAAAAGATACATCCTTTGTAAACATATTATATTACAATAATTCAGAAAAAAACACGTTATTTTAATTTAATAATATAAAATTATAGAAGGATACTTTGACAGCTATATTATAAATTCCAACGGTTATATAATAATATACACCCAAAATTAAAAATAAATAATGATAAACAAAAGGAAATTAAATAAATACAACAAAATCTACAGGAAAGTAATTTATACTATTAAATAAGTATGTAAAGAAATAAAAAGTGGTATTTGGTGTGGTCCAGGATCATTCCAAATCATTCATAAACCGTTAAAAAAAAATCAAGTCTAGTCTGTTTCGGTCTTTATTGAATACAATTTAATGAACTTATAAACAATGCTACTACTATACTCGATACAAAATTTGATCAAATGTTTTTTAGAAAATGACAAATTCAAAGTTCGTGATCATAACGAAAGATGAAAGTGGATCACATATTCATAATGCCTATGAACAGTCTCTTTCCTTGGAAGCTTGGACCATGAGTTCTATAGGATAGAAAATAGTTTTTAAAATATTTGGGAATCACCTAAACCTAAGGTGATGGGTTTGATAATCATTTCCATGTTTGATTTTCAATTTTTGTGTCTCATTTTATTTTCGTTATATTTTAATAATAATAAGATAAGTTATAGTAGCTTTTAAATGCATTATTATTGGATGCTTTAAGTTTTTATTACAAAAACGTCATTATCTTGCGGCAGAAAAAAACCCCACCCCTCCATGTTTCATTCGCTCTACATAAAACCTCTCCCTTTCACGCACTCAAATCGAGACTCAAGAAGACAAAAGAAACCATCGTTATCTTTCAGTAAATACGAACATGTTTTCACAAAGTTGGGCCCTATGCCAACCTGGGCTCTGTTTAGAAAAAAATCAAAAAATAACTTCAAAGTTTTCTATAAATATTTTAATGATTTAGAAAATTTCAGAAGTTATGGACAAGTGTTTGTTAAATAACCATCTTTTTTCTTTTTTCTTTTATTTTATTTCGCACAATGTAGCGTCTATAAAATATTATAATGGTGTCATTAGCTTTGGAAATTGAATGATATTTAGAGTATTCAATTAGAAAGAGAATGATTCAAATGACTTTTGGTCTAGTTGTATCACAAATTGATAGATAGATGTCCTCCAAACAATGGTTAAGAGTTCAAGTCTTGCCTGAAACGAAAGATGAAAAATATGAGTAGTATAATGGGTGTGTATAATCTAGACGGAAAATGACATCGATTTTATTTTTTTCATAGTTAGTCCTTGTGGTTTCATTTTTTTTTTCAAAATTGGTCTAAAATACTATATATACTCCTCGCTGAATTTTTTTATTATTTTTTGTTTCTTTTTTCTATTTTAAATTAATTTTTTAGAATATAACACCACCTCACCTAACCCTAAAACTCACCATCTTATTCCCCATAATCCTTATTCACCGTCGCTTATAATTCCCTTAGCTTTAGACATTAATGAAGCTATAGACAAACCTCCATTCATCTAATCGTCAGTCATCAGAAACACCTTTTACCATCACTGTTCTTTATTCCTATTCTCCACTTGAACTCTTCAAGATGATATCATTATATTCTCTCCTTAAATTCCCCACTTTCTACCTCATGCAATAAAGAAAACTCAAAATTACCATCTTCAGTACTCATTTACCCATTCAAGTAACTGGAGTTTGTGATCCTAGATGTTCCATTCACCATGAAACCCTAGATTTCACTATTATTTATGGGTTTTAGGGATTTAAAGAAACATAACAGGTTTATAACTCTAAGAGTAACCATGCAAGTCATACTGGACAATAGAGTGTTTTACAGAAAAGACAAAGTTATCTAAATAAAGATAGAGACTGCGGTGCTGAAGAATATGGATGATTATTGATGAAGAGACTGCTTGACTGCGGTGGCTTGGAGGCTGCGGTAGCTGAAGTTCAAGAGGGTCACTTTTTGATTCAATAATTTCCCCCTAAGTGACCTCTTTAACTTTGATCAGCTATCAAGTTTAAGAAACTTGATTAGGATCCACCAAAACTTCCTGATGTTCTCCAACCAGTTAATTCTTCTAAGTATTTCAAACTTGACCTCTGCGGTGGTATGGTTGAATTTTTCAACTACGTTTCTGCAGATCTCAAATTGCTTTCTGGTGAGACGATGCATAGCAGTCATAAAGATGAAGTATTTGACATTGTATATCTTTCTCTTGAAAATGACTCCTAGCTCAGGATAGTTGGTTGCACCCAAAGTTCTTTCTTCAACGCCTTCAGTAGGCATCGGTGCGGGGTCAAGCGGTGGCAGATTGACTATCTTGGAGATGGTGGGGTGAATGTCTGCGTCGATTTTGGCGAAGTCACAGACTGTTTCCTTAAGAAAGGTACTGGCCCTTTCAAGTGCAATCTTCATCTTCAGATGCTTCTCAGACTTGTGCTGAAACACCTTGGCGATGAGAAAAACTTTTTCAGGGTTCATGCACGGGAAATCAGCCTGGGTGCGGATGTAGTCGTGTTCCCTCCTGGTTAAGGTGTATTGGATGAACTCAACCTTCATGAACTTCCGGATCTTGTAATTTTTTTACAGCAGATGGTCTATCGTTAGACCATATATGTGATGGGTTTTAGCCATAAGAACTTTCCTATGTGCGCATGCAAAACCCTAATGCTTGGATCTAGGCTTTCTAATAAACATGCTTTGAATCCAAGACTTCTAATGACTAATTAGGTTAAATAACAACATTGAAACAGATCTAGAATCATACCTTTAAGTTCCTTATTGATCTTGAGGTCTTGGAGCTTCTAGAGTCACAAATGTCACTCCTCTGATGGCTTACAAACACCAATAGCAAGGAAGATGATTTAGGAGAGAGGAGAGGATAGGAAATCCGCCAGGGTTCTCTTACTTTAGGAGAGGTGCCGATTTCCTTATGACATGGGGTCTATTTATACTTGTAGACTCCTTAAGGGTTACAACCTAAACCCTAATTGGATAATCTTCTCTTAAGGCTATCCATATCCTTTCCATAGATAAGCCTTGGACGATTTTGAAGCTATCCTAGCTTCTAGAATCCGTCCCTAGCATATCCATAAGGATTTACAGTCTAAAGCTTAACTATCAAACAATTGACAGTTTATACCCCTTTATTTAATTAATCTCTTTAAGTCACCAAATTAATTCTAATTAATTCTATGACTTATATTAATCAAATAACAAATATATTATTCATTATATTATTCTCATAATATATTAATAATATTTACTCTCTCGTAATAAATCATCCTATCAAGTTGCTATGGTGAAGGCAACCCAAAAGGACCATGCACAACCGGGTCAATACTTGCCTAATATAATTGCAGCCTTAGACACTATTCCAACAGTCTCCCACTTGGATAAGTCTAGTAACTATATTCACAAGTACAATTCGGTTTGCAATCGTAGCTCTCAAAGACGCTGTCAACTCTGATCTAATCAATCTTGTCCTTTAGATAAGGGAATGTACAGTCCTCTGTTAGATATCATGCTGACAATCCTATGGAATGGTTAGTCAAGCATTTAGGTTTCTCGATCTCTGATTTATTTGACATAGAACTTAATCGAACACATCAATTCAGTTCTGACCGGGCCTGGCACATAAGTCAAATCAAATCATCAAGCGGCCGAGATATCGCTTTTACCTTCTTAGATAAAAGTTACAGATAAACTTCGACTTATATGCATTTACTTATTCATTAACCAACTATACACAACAATACGTTTTATAACACCGAGTTACTGATGCGTTTTCGTATTATCAATGTACAATCAATTAACAAATAACAAATCATATATCTAGGTTTTAAGACCATATGATATTATCGTCTTGCGATCACCCTTTATATTGTATTCCATAAGGTGATTCCAGCAAGCGCGGGTTTGTTCCAATGCTCAAAACTAGTTCATAAGCACTCATGAACGTTGCAGCAATCCTTTGCTATGTCTAACACCATTTAGACATTCTACACACCAATTCATGACAATCTTCATTCATATCTACTCCCAACATATGAACGATTGTGGACCATTTGAACAATTTCTATTATTCTTAATAATCTTAATTATTCTGGAAGTCAAAACATGCAAAATGAAACAATAGCTAAACAATTAACATAAGATAGTAACATTACTCATAAATAAAACTCCTTTATTTAATCATCAAATGTCAATTACATTTATCTATTACACGTTTCTAATACTATCTAATCTATGCTAATATCATCCTTCAGCCCAATACTCCTAGCATGCTGCAAGTGCTTAACCCTACTCAGTCCCTTCGTAAGCGGATCTGCTGGGTTATCTTCTGATGATATCCTCTTTACTACGAGTTGTCCTTCTTCTACACGATGTCTAATGAAGTGATACTTTCTGTCGATATGTCTTGATCTACCATGATCCCTCGGTTCCTTGGTCAAGGCAACCGCGCCTTCGTTATCACAGAAAATCTCCATTGGCTCCTTTATGGCAGGTATAACTCCAAGATCACCGATGAAGTTCTTTAGCCATATTGCCTCCTTCGACGCTTCGCTCGCTGCAATGTACTCTGATTCGCACGTTGAATCAGCTACAGTTTCCTGCTTGGAACTCTTCCATGTCACTGCTCCTCCATTAAGGGTAAAGACCCAGCCCGACTGCGAACGGTAGTTGTCCCTGTCGGTCTGAAAACTGGCGTCACTATACCCTCGCACCTTCAAGTCATCACTCCCTCCGAGGACTAAGAACCATTCCTTCGTCCTCCGAAGGTACTTAAGGATGTTTTTCACCGCAATCCAATGTGCTTTGCCAGGATTCCCTTGATATCTGCTAACCATGCTCAAAGCGAAGGCTACATCAGGGCGAGTACAAGTCATAGCGTACATGATTGAGCCAACTGCGGAAGCGTATGGTACTCGGCTCATTTCTGCTATCTCAGCTTCGGTACTCGGACTTTGAGTCTTACTCAATTTGGCATTACTTTGTATCGGTAGTTCTCCCTTCTTTGAGTTTTCCATACTAAAACGTTTTAGTACCTTCTCTAAGTAAGTATTCTGACTAAGTCCAATTAGTCTCTTACTTCTTTCTCTAGTCTCTTACTTCTTTCTCTTACTATCCTTATTCCCAAAATGTAAGAAGCCTCCCGAGGTCCTTCATAGCGAAGCACTTCCCAAGCCAGGACTTAACCTCCTGCAGAGTCGGGATGTCGTTTCCTATGAGTAATATGTCATCGACATATAGAACGAGGAAGCTTACTATACTCCCACTGGCTTTGACATATACACAAGATTCGTCTTCGCTTCGTACAAAACCAAACTCTTTGACTTTCTCATCGAAGCAAAGATTCCATCTACGAGACGCTTGCTTAAGTCCATAAATGGAATTCTCAAGCTTACACACTCTATTCGGATGCTTCAGATCCACAAACCCCTCTGGCTGAGCCATGTAAACATCCTCAGCCAACTTTCCGTTAAGGAAAGCGGTCTTGACATCCATTTGCCAAATCTCATAATCATGAAATGCGGCAATTTCTAGCATCACTCTAATAGATTTAATCTTCGCAACTGGTGAGAAGGTCTCATCATAGTCAACTCCGGGAGTTTGAGTAAAGCCCTTCGCAACCAATCGCGCTTTATATGTGTGTACGTTTCCATCCACGTCGGTCTTCTTCTTGAAGATCCATTTGCACCCAACGGTCTTACGTCCGGGCACATAATCAACCAAATTCCAAACTTGGTTATCATACATGGATTGGATCTCGCTATCCATTGCCTCTTTCCACTTTGCAGACTCCGGGCCTGCCATGGCTTCCTTATAGCTATTAGATTCATCAAGATTTATTAGTGTACCATCACTAATATACGTGTCCCCTTCGGTAGTAATATGAAAGCCATAAAACTGGGGATGAACTTTAACTCTATCGGAACGTCTAAGAGGTAAGGATTCGTCAATCGGTTCAATCGGAGTTTCCTCCTCGGGTTGAGTGCCAGCGGTAGAGGTTCCTTCATCTATCGACTCTTGAATCTCTTCAAGTTCGATTTGCCTCCCACTGTCCCCTTGGCTCATGAGTTCTCACTCTCGGAAAACTCCTCTCCTCGCAACGAAGACAACATTGTCCTTCAGTCTATAGAAGAGATATCCAAAGGATGTCTGCGGGTAGCCGATGAAAATACATCGCTCACTTCGAGGTTCAAGCTTGTCGTGAGTATCTCGTCTTACGAAAGCCTCGCAACCCCAAACCTTGATATGTGCCAACGAGGGAGCTTTCCCTGTCCACATCTCGTGAGGTGTTTTGGCAACATTCTTAGTAGGGACTCGGTTAAGGATATGGGCGGCAGTCTCTAAGGCATACCCCCAAAAAGAGATAGGTAGTGAAGCACGACTCATCATAGAGCGAACCATATCCAATAAGGTTCGATTATGCCTTTCTGCCACACCATTTAACTGCGGTGTCCTAGGAGGCGTCAATTGTGAAACTATTCCACACTCCTTGAGATAATCGTGGAATTCAAGACTTAGGTACTCTCCTCCTCGATCGGATCGAAGCATCTTGATTTTCCTGCCCAATTGATTCTCCACTTCATTCTTGAACTCTTTGAACTTTTCAAAGGTGTCTGACTTTTGCTTGATTAAGTAGATATACCCATATCTACTATAGTCATCGGTAAAAGTCACATAGAAGCGGTTCCCATCCTTCGTGGTTGATCTAAACGGTCCACATACATCGGTATGTATTAGGTCCAATAGACCTTCGCCCCTTTCACATGTACTCGTGAAGGGTGACTTAGTCATCTTTCCAAGCAAACAAGACTCGCATGTGTCATCTTCCCTAAGGTTGAATGACTCCAACACTCCATCCTTTTGGAGTTGGGCTATGCGTTTCTTGTTGACATGTCCAAGACGACAATGCCACAAGGATGCTTTATCCATACTAGTGGAAGAATCAATATTCAAAACATCGTTTCCTAAGTTATCAACAATCATAACGGTTTCATATATTCCATTACATGGTATAGCTTCAAAGTAAAAGACACCATTAGATAAGCCAAAATAGAACCATTCTCATTATTAAAAGAAAATCTAAATCCTTGTTTATATAAACCATGAAATGAAATGATGTTTCTAGCCATTTCTGGCGAATAGCAACAATTGTTCAAATCTAAAACCAAACTATTCCTAAGCACTAAAGAATACACTCCAATCTTGGTCACAGGCGACGATCTTCTGTTCCCCATGATTAGATTGATCCTTCCTTGCTCCACATCCCTACTTCTTCTTAGTCCCTGCACATTAGAACAAATGTGATAACCACAACCGGTATCAAGAACCCAAGAAATAGCATGATTAGAATCGTTAGATTTGATTGTGTATATACCTGCGAAAGATGGCTTGATCTTTCCCTCTTTGATTGCTTACAGGTAATCAAGGCAGCTTCTCTTCCAATGTCCTATCTTGTGGCAGTGGTGGCACTCTGCCTCCTTTGGGTTAGAGCAGGGCTTAGCGGGATCAACTTTGGTCCCACTAGAAGAGGCACCATCTTGGGCTTTCACCTTGCGATAGTTCTTCGATGAAGCTTTCCTCTTCTTTCCCTTTCCTTGACCAATAGCCAAGACAGGAGCAGCGGGCGGATTGGGAGTAGGTGCAACAGACTTGTCCTTGAAGTTGCTCTCAGCGACCCTCAAGAGACCTTGGAGTTTGCTTAGGGTGACCTCTTCTTTGTCCATGTGGTAGGTCATCCTAAATTGGTTGTACATCGGAGGCAAAGAGTGAAACACCATATCGATCGCCAAGTCTTCACCGAAGTCAACATTTAACTTGCGAAGGCGGTCAACATACCTTTGCATCTTTTGCAGGTGCACGGTAAGAGATTCTCCATGACCCATCTTAGCGGAAATCATGTTGGTGAAAATCTCATAACGGTCTTGTCTCGCGTTTTGGTGGTATCTCTCCAATAAGTCTTGGTGCATCTCGTACGGGTACATGTCCTCATAGGACTTTTGGAATTCAGAGTTCATGGTAGCGATCATGATGCAATGTACCTTCGTTGCATCTCGCTCATGAGTCTCAAAAGCGGTGATTTCGGCGGGAGTAGCAACTTTGGGGTTGATTTTCTCGAGCTTCTCATCGAGGACATACTCCTTATCCTCATAGCGAGCAATGGTGCGAATGTATCTTATCCATTCGCTAAAGTTCGTTCCATCGAAGGTGACCTTTTGGCAAAGGCTCATCAACGTGAAAGAACTAGCAGCAGCGTTGTTTGCGTTCAACATCTACAATTAGAAAGGACAAAGATAGATTAGAATAAGAATCCCTAATTATCACCCAATAAGAAAAATTAGGGCTAGGATCCAACAATAACATTTACATACTAGAAAAAGGGATGCCGTAATCTAACATGCAAATAAATTGAAGGTAAGTGAATGACGATTCACTAATTCTCCATCACAAAACTTAAACTATTAGTCCTAAGTGTTTTTGAGAATTCCTAGGTTCGGATGAGATTCATTGAAACTATTCAATGGCATGTTTAAATCTCGATATGCCCCTCTTGTTTGTGACTGGGATACCGAGGATCACAAAGCGGGTGTGAATTACCATGCAAATTCACATGGTGCCTTCATTGTAACGAGCACCTATTCGATGTGCCGGTAAACCACACACGCTCCATCGAACTATGATAAACAATGAATCACCCTTTGCCACCTTCGCTTAGAACCAATTAGTGTGCCGGTAAACCACACACGCTCCACTAACTTCTTAGCAAGGTGCAAAGTGTAATTTCATGGGATTGCATCAATTCACTTTTCCTAAAGTAACTAAGATTGGGAAATTTATTAAAATATGTGTAGTTACTTTATATTTCTTATTATACTTTTAATGAGAGGATGAGGTTGCCCTATCCTACCCGTTCGGCTAACGACCCTCCACCAATCAAGCAAGCGGTGGGTGTGAGTGTACACCCATTAAGCGCCATTTTATAGGCCGCAACCTTATACCCACCTTATAGATCGGCTTCGTGAATGAGGCCTACTAACAGTAAGACTAGCATTTAGTTATACATATATATTATTCTAGTAATATCATATTAGTATAGGGCTATATTTTAAAACCTTTTTAAAATCTAGGGTTTGAAATTTAAGTTGTCTAAATTAAAACTTTTAATCACACATATAAATTTCAAAACTTATGGGTAAGTTTTAAACATTTAAAACATGGAGGATCAAATAACAAATAATTCCAATTAACAATTAATATCCTAATTATCTATATTTGATTTTATTCAAGATTTCTTTGAAAGATAATTACCAAAATAATTAAAATAATTAATTAATTATCATATAAGGAAATTAAATATTTTATTAGTTGATAAATACCTTTAACTAGATCAAGATAATAGTCATATATATCAAAAAATCGGATTTAGATTGATCTATTATGATTAAGGTAAGTTTCCATAAGATAATTATGAAAAAATCCCGAATCTAGCCATTCCTGACGCCTGGACTCGTCGAGTGCACAAGGGGACTTGCCGAGTCAGGCCTGCTCGCCGAGTCCACCTTGGAACTCGCTGAGTCCACCTTGGAACTCGCCGAGTCAGTGACTCAGAAACCTAAAAAACGAATTTTGCAGGTTTGCTTCAGTTAATCAAGAAACAATTTAAAGAAAACCAAGCTAGTCTCTGATACCACTGATGGGTTTTAGCCATAAGAACTTTCCTATGTGCGCATGCAAAACCCTAATGCTTGGATCTAGGCTTTCTAATAAACATGATTTGAATCCAAGACTTCTAATGACTAATTAGGTTAAATAACAACATTGAAACAGATCTAGAATCATACCTTTAAGTTCCTTATTGATATTGAGGTCTTGGAGCTTCTAGAGTCACAAATGTCACTCCTCTGATGGCTTACAAACACCAATAGCAAGGAAGATGATTTAGGAGAGAGGAGAGGGTAGGAAATCCGCCAGGGTTCTCTTACTTTAGGAGAGGTGCCGATTTCCTTATGCCATGGGGTCTATTTATACTTGTAGACTCCTTAAGGGTTACAACCTAAACCCTAATTGGATAATCTTCTCTTAAGGCTATCCATATCCTTTCCATAGATAAGCCTTGGACGATTTTGAAGCTATCCTAGCTTTTAGAATCCGTCCCTAGCATATCCATAAGGATTTACAGTCTAAAGCTTAACTATCAAACAATTGACAGTTTATACCCCTTTATTTAATTAATCTCTTTAAGTCACCAAATTAATTCTAATTAATTCTATGACTTATATTAATCAAATAACAAATATATTATTCATTATATTATTCTCAAAATATATTAATAATATTTACTCTCTCGTAATAAATCATCCTATCAAGTTGCTATGGTGAAGGCAACCCAAAAGGACCATGCACAACCGGGTCAATACTTGCCTAATATAATTGCAGCCTTAGACACTATTCCAACAATATGTTCGACGGGAGAGGCATGCTTAGCATAGAATTGGCTAAGTCTCTCAAATTCCATCGGAAGTCTTTTCTCGTCAGGAAGGTTGCGGTCGAACTGCTCAAATACAGTGAAGTATCTGACATTCGGTGAGATTGGGACATCCCAGTAACCGTCTGAGGGGGGTTCCGCATAGGTAAGATGAGGGACGTAGTCATCATCAAGTAATCTTCTATGGGGATTGACCCAAGATTTTATCAGAGACTCATCCATGACTGTGTCAAAACTGCAGAGTCTCCATACTTCTTCAGCAAGCTTGGCTGCCCTCCAATCACTTTTTCATTGAACAGTGGCAGGAAAGTCGTTTGAGCTCGGAGAAGACATATACTCCTCAAGATTCTTGAAGTGTGGGGGAGTCTCTGGTTTTTCAGGAGTATTTTCAACATGAGGAGGGGAGTTGTGAGGTGGAGTGTGATGAGATGGTTGCGGTGAAGGTTGTTTTTCAGGTTGCGGTGATGGTTGTGGTGTGGGAATTTTTTTAGTAGAGTCTGGGGGAGTTTGATGTTGTGAGAGAGATTGGTTGGAATGATGGACTTCTTCACTTCCCCTTCTTGAGGAGTTCAGACCCAGAGCCTCCTCAAGCCATTGACGAAGGCCATCTACCTTGTCAAACACCATTTGAAATCGTGCTTTGAGGGCTTCTGCCAATTGTTGATTATTGGGAATGGAGGGATTGAAGAGTAGTTTATGGATCTCCTTGGTGAGTTGAAGAATTTCCGGACCATGGAAGTTGGCAGATAATGATCGTTGCATTATGTTGATCGTTGTTTGAAGAACGGAGATTGCAGACTCATAAGCAGTATGAGTCTCAGCAATCAACCTCTCTGAGCGTGATGCTTGATCCGCAATGGCTGCTTGAAGATCGGTTTTGATTGCGGTAACCTCTGAGATGAGGTGTTCCGCAGCAGCCATAAATTCTTTGTGACCAGCTTGACGATTATTGTCAAGTGATCTGATCCCCATTTTGACTTTCAGAGAGATACGCTCCACAACCATTCTCTCTTTGGTTTCCAGCCTTTCTATTCGTTCCATCAGGGACTGTGGTCCTGGAATGTCTTCTGGTTGTGGTTGATTTGGCTTGACCGCAGCTAAGATTTGATCAACCTTAGCCTGAAGACTGAGAAATTCCTTCCTTATGACTTCTTCTTCTTCTTCTTTTTCTTCTTCTTCTTCTTCTTCTTCTTTTCCTTTGGCTTAGAAGTGGAGTGATGAGAACCACTGGATTCTTCATCTTCATCAAACATCATCAGATCGTCATCAGAAGGAGAGGGTTTGTTTACTTCTTGTGGTTCATCATTATCGAAGCTAAAAATGGGAGTAGAACTCAATTCGATTTTAGGTTCGTCATCTTGTGAACCTTCAACAGTGGGAGAAGGGGGAGCTTGAGAGACATGTTGAGCAGCAGCAGCTTCCTGAGCTTGTTGAACTTTGTCTGCTATTGCGGACATCCATTCTTGAACTGTCACACCCCCAAACCAAGGATGGCAGAAACGTCCGGGGGTGGAGGACTTCATGTATAGTATCATAACAACAAATGCAATAGTGATTTAAGCAAACACAACCAACATATATATAATTGAAAAAGTTACATCATTGTATGAATTACATGTTTCAAAATCAATTACAATATGTTGACAAAATATGAAATGTTTGATGCCTTAACGTCCCATCCTCAAAATGCACTTGATTTCATGTTTAGTGATTTCCTGAGAATACAATTGTTTGAAAAAGTGTCAACACAAATGTTGGTGAGTTCATAAGAGATTTAGAGAAGTAAACCATTTTCCTTGTAAAAGCGTTTGAATATGTATCCAGTAAATCCAATATTTTCTTTAATATGTGTATGTAGTCCTAAATCCCAAAACCAAGAATGAACAAGTATTTTCTATACTTAATAATCTAACCATGGTTTTAAATCGGCATAAAACCCTTTTTGATTATAAAGAAAAATTCCCGTAAACTTTATGAGTTGTTAACTTCCTAAGTGAGCCGCTATAACCATACTATGACTGAATGAACCTGCCACGACGTTTCTCAGGCATCACGAAACTAATATGATATTTGTCACCACAGACCTGCCGGTCTAGCTGTTGCATGCAGCTCAGGTGTGGGGTGTCTAACCCAATATAGATCTATACACAACTATCACGTTCTCCCTACAAGAGACTCTGGATATAACTACCAGGAATTTAAGTCCCGCACTCGGACGTACGGAAAGAGAATGTCGCACAATTTAAGTTAACAAGTTTACGTGTGGTGTGCGTGAATGTAAAACGTTTTTGTATGAATGTATCCTTTTTGTATGAGTGTGTTATGTGATGAATCATAAACTATATCTATAATAGTTTATCAAAACAAGGGCAAAAGTGGTAATGTACATAAACTATACTTAACATAGTTTATTCAAATGTTTGTATGTAATAGATGTGCTATGATTATAACAAATGTGCTATGATTATAACAAATCGTTATTTCTATGCTCTATCTAGCAAACTCCATTTGTTAACTGATGTATGACTATATACAAGTCAAAATTTCATTTATTTGCAAAAACATATAATCACATAAAGATTTACACCTTGCTCAACATGTTACAAGGTGAAATGAAATTGATAGCATTTTTCTGTTATTAATATTTTCATTTACTGTTCTTAGAAAATTTGTAGAAAAATCATCAATGGTCCAAATCAGAATCCGTAAATTCTGGGAGTTTGGAAAATGAGTCTAGTTTATTCATAATTTTTATTATGAGTTTTAATGAACCCTAACTTGTGTGAACAAGTCCATAATCACAGACTGGTCCGGATTGATGTTTGAAATGATAGGCAGTTTTGTAAAAATCACCATAAATTGTAGAAAAATCGTATGGAGATGTGCAAGTAGTCATTTTAAAGCTAAGAACTGGAAATACTTACACCTAAAACAGTTTTGAATACAAAAATGTTTAAGTTGCCCAAAACAGTCCGTGAATGGTGTCCAACTTTTCTGATAAAGGCTGTTAGAAAAGTTTAGTTATGTTCTTGGTGTTTTAACTTGTATCCCACCCCTAAAAACTTGAGAAAACATGAAAATGTAGGGGTATGAACTCACCTTGAGTGATTTCAGTAGATGATTGTTGAAGAATGGAAGTGTTTAACTCAAGAACACTTGAAAGATCACTTGGAGATTCGAAGATCTAACATGAATGTGATGATGTTTGTGTAAGGAATCGATGATTGGATTAGAATGAAGTGTATTAATCACAAGAAGGATGAATTATACTTACCAAGAGTGGGAGAAAACTTGATGATCAGCCTTGGGATCTCGAATTAGATAGAAAAGTTTGAGTGAAAAGCGGAGTTGGATCTTTGGTGAAATGAGAGCAAGTGAAAGAAAATGAGGAGAGAGGTTGAGTGACCAGACCTAAAAACATGGGGATGGCTTGTGAGAGAGGTAAAAAGTACAAGGAAGTGACAAGGTATGGTGGGGAGGAGTGTGGGTTAGGCATGGAGTGGGTATGGGGGTTGCTTGTGTCATAATACAAAGATAAGTCAACACCCAACCTTTGTACTTCACCCACTCTTTTTGGATAAGGTTTTATCCTTAAAAATGTGATTAATCATTAATTAAGGGGTCTTATATGTTAAAATAAAGTTTTGGGTGAAAATCCCGCGTTAAAATGATGAAAAACGAAGTTAAAATGAAGTCGTAGTCGAAAACCGGAAAGAATTGATCTTCCAGCGAGGCCTCTCGGTCCTGACCGGAGGTTCGGTCCTCCTGAGGCTGGGCGAGAAGCGAAGCGAAGCGGAACAGCAAGAAGCGAGGGTCAAGTTCGGTCCGAAGTGTCAGAAGCGAAATAAACCGAAGTGAACAGTGACTTCGGGCTCGGGCATGTGCGAGGTTCGGTCCTGAGAGGACCCTTTGGGTTCGGTTCAGGAGGGTTCGGTCCCTAAGAGGGGTTTTAGGTCCTTAAGAGGGGTTTCGGGTCCTTAAGCCCTTTTTGTCCGTTTTTGCCCCGTTTTAAGCGATTTTCGACCCGGTTAAGGGTCGGGATGGCCCGAGAGACTACAAAAAGTTTAAGGAACTTTTGAGAGAGATTTGGGAGAGATTTAACATACTTTGAGAGATTTGGGAGAGATTTAACATTCTTGGAGAGATTTCACATACAAAGAGGCATTTGGGAGATATTTCACATACTTAGAGAGATTTGGGAGAGATTTGACATTCTTGGAGAGATTTCTCATACAAAGAGATATTTGGGAGAGATTTCACAATAGAGAGAGAGATAGAGTGAAAACGATTGAGAGAGGTTTCATGTGTGACAATTGTGAGTGTTTGGCTCTGCAACGCAAGGTCCGTGAACCCCGTTAAGCCATGTTTTAGGATTTTAGACACTCCCGATGAATATGCAACATTGTTTTATTGTTTTTGTTCATTGTTTAGCACTAAGGCTAAGGAAAATTAAACACACGAATTTTTCCAAGTGACGTTTTCTCATTAAAATAGTGAGTTATACAGTAATTATATAACACAAACCCTAATATACAAGGTTTAATTGAGTTGACCGCTTTGACTCGATAACTTTGTTCGACTTAGACTTGACCCGAATTTGACTATTGTCACATGAACCTTGAGGATGGTGGCTACGGTATTGGCATTATTTATGGCATGTGCCCAATACTTAGCCACAGATTGGATCTCTTGTTCCTTGAGCTGTTGTTGTTTGATTCGCTGATCCTTGTGAGCTTGCAATGCCCTACGAAAAGCGGCATATTTCTAGGCTTCAGCCTCGTTAGAAGGTTGATATTTTCTCCAAGAATCATTAGAATCTTCGCCGTCAATTCCTGTAAATCGCACCTAGGTGTCCCTTGGGTTCACGGATCCTTGCACATTTGTGCTCACCGTGCCTAAACCACCTGATTGTAATGAAAGCAGAGTAGGATTTACTGAGCTTCCTCGGTCTCCTTGACCCGTAGTCAAGTTTGGCCTCGGCTCAGTTCTGGTATGGGCGGAAGAAGTACCCTGCGGATGGGAATGTGTTTGTAGTGTTTGGGTAATGTTTAACAAGATAGAGTTCAACTCCTCGGGTGAAAAAGTATGCAGTCGGAAAGCCCTGGAGACTTTAGGGCGAGTACTAGTATTATCCCTTTGGGATTCTACTAAGGGTGTCTCCTCGTTGCTATGATTCAGACTCACTTTTTGAGTCTGAAACGAAAAAGATAGTGGTGTTGAATGGATGTGCAGGCATCCCAAGGACTACCGGAGCCTGTTGAGAGGCTGAGGTATCGGTCCGGTCATGCATTTGGCTAGTGGGATTAGGTTTATGTTTCTTGAGGATAGAAATGGGTTGGTTATCCTCTTCAGAATCACCGCCAGAGTCATGGCGACTTGGTTCAGCAGTTGTGATTGCGGGTGGTGTTTTTCTTTTCTTTGAGGGTTTGGAGGTTTTGGGAGCATCCTTTTTAGGAGTGCCAGATTTCTTTGTGGTGTGGGGACCATGGAGAGAAGAAACCTTATGTTTGCGTCTTTGAGAGACGTTAGAAAGAGTTGAAGTGGAAGGGACAACGGTACCTTCGGGGTTTAAGGTTGCGGATGGAAGAGGCGGGGTAGGAAGGTATGGGTCAATACCTTTCGTAGCCTCAATGTGGTCTGAGACATCAGCAGTCTCGAGACTAAGGGAATAAAGAATATGTGGAGGGAGTCTACGGATGGGACCAAAAATAGTTTGATATGAGGAAGGGTTGTACCTTTTTAAATCTATGGTGACGAAGAAGTTGATGTCATCATCCATGTCAATTTTTGCATCCACATGTAAGTCAGATATGAAGAGAGACCAGAACCTCGCAAAAGTAAGCTTGGATGGGTTTTGCCTTGGGCTCTCCTTGGGAATGTATTGTAGAAAGTCATCCTAAAGGATCTGACCGTAGTTCACATTGCGGCCTGTGAAGATGCTCCAAACTAGTTCCAAAAGTTTTAAGCCCATGTTATCCGTGCCTCCGGTTCTACCGGACAGACTGCGGATGATGAAGTGACATACAAACCGCCAGACTGCAGGCAATTGGTTCTTCATGAATTCTCCAATGCCTTTGATCTTCTTCTGATAGCCCATTTGATACAGTGTTGAGGTGATGCCCGCCATTGATGGAGTGAAAAACTTAACGAAGGGATGAATCAGAAGGTTAATGGTTGAAAGAAACTTTTCTTTGGTCAGGATGACCAAGGAATCATTGATAAGGTTTAGGTGGACTTCTTGAGGGTTATCGATTGGGCGATGGGCAAAGAAAGCACACTTGTAGAGAGTGGAGAGTGGAACAATGTCTGTGAACGCATCGAAAGGTCCAAACAGAGGATGATTCTTCAAGAACTTGATCATCAGTTTTGTTGGAGCATTGTACATGGGTTGATCGTCAAAAACTGCTCTGAAATTGCTCGAGGCAATTGTGGGAGAATCTGAACCAGTTGGGTTCATTGATCCAGAAGCTTTGGATTGTTTCTTGGAAGCGTCGGATTTCACCATTATTGAGTTGGTAAGAGCTTGAAGAATGCAGAAAAGGATTGAGGGTTTTGAGAGCGTAAGAGTTTCTTTGTGGAGAAGAAAAGGGTTTTATAGTGGTTTATTGGAGTAGGAACGTTTATGTTTTTTGACCTAAGTGAAAATTAGGTAAAAAAAACGTTTGGGTTTATCTTGAATGAGCATCTTTAATCTTAACCACAGATTGACAAAAGAGGGATAAAGATTGAAATTGGGATTAAACAGAAAAAGAACTCTGCATTTAATGAAATGTCAGATATAGAATCACGTCTTGAGAACGTGTGGAGGGGGTGAGAAAAATCCGTTGGATAAAGTAGAAGTTGTAACGAATGTGATGGTTTGGGGTAATAGGAAAAGACATTTTAGAAGATTTGATTTGGAAAATCTTTTATTTTGTGGTCATACCTAAAAAAGGTCTGACACTAGGTTTATGGAAGAAAAGAATGTGAAAGTTTTGCAAAGGAATGTTTTTTATTTAATGTTTTATTTAATGAAGGATCATTAAATAGCACACTATGTTTTTTTTGTTTTTCAAAAAGAATGAACCGTCTGTAAATCAATTAATGTGACTGCGGATGAACACATCATTGCGGATGGCTTCTTTGGTATTGGAGATGACTGCAGTGGGAGAAACTGAGAAGAACACTTGTACAAAAGTTAGTAATAACAAATAAGAAAGACCGATGAAAGATAGATATAATATATGGTTGCGGTACATTGACTGCGGTACACAGGATGTTCCAAAACCATCTATTATCAATAACTTTTAGTTAGAACCGCAATGGAGACCAGGAGGGTCTGTGGTGCCTGTTAATTCAAGAAGAATTTAGGGTTCGGATTCATCATTCCCAACATTTGTAACAACACATTGAGTTTGGTAGAGTCAAGTGCTTTTCTAAATACATCAACAATCTCTTTATGAGTAGGGACAAAGATGATTTCGATGTTACCTTTCAGAATGTGGTATTTGATGAAATGATACCGTAGTTCAATATGTTTCGTCTTGGAGTGCTAAATAGGATTATGAGAAATTGCTATGGCACTTTCAGAATCACAGTAGATTGGTATCTGCAACATTCTGTATCTGTAGTCTAACAATTGTGTCTTCATCCAAAGGACTTGAGAACAACAACTGGCTGCGGCCACATATTCGGATTCTGCGGTAGACAAAGAAACACAACTTTATTTTCTTGAGGACCAGCTGACAAGTCTACCTCCTAAAAATTGACATCCACCAGATGAACTTTTTCGATCAAGTTTGCATCTGGCATGATCCGTATCAGTAAACGCTTGAAGACTGAAGTCATTGCCGTCGGGGTACCATAGACCAAGAGATTTTCTTCCTTTTAGGTACCGGAGAATTTGTTTGGCTGCGGTCATATGTGAGACTTTTGGGTCAGCCTGATACCTTGCATATACACCAGTTGCAAAGACAATGTTCGGTCGGCTTGCGGTGAGATACATTAGGGAGCCAATGATACCTCTATAATTCTTGTGATCCACGGATTCGCCAGAAGGATTGGCAGAGATCTTATATCCGATGGCCATATGAACCTTAGCCAAGGAGCAGTTGTCCATAGAGTATTTCTTCAAGAGTTCAGTGGTGTATTTCTCTTGATGAATGAATATCCCTTGCTGAATTTTTTTGACTTGAAGACCTAGAAAGAAATTAATCTCTCTATTCATGCTCATTTGAAATTTGTTTTTCATGAGCTTAGCAAATTCATCCACCATTCCTTGATCATTCGATCCGAAGATGATATCATCCACGTATATTTGTACAAGCATAAGGTGAATACCGTTTGCTTTTCTAAATAGTGTGGGATCTATCACTCCTATTTTGTAGCCTGAAGAGACTAGGAATTCAGAAAGAGTCTCATACCAAGCTCTAGGGGCTTGCTTCAGACCGTAGACTGCTTTTTGAAGCTTGTAGCAGTAATCAGGGAACTCGATACTTTCAAAGCCGGGAGGTTGTTGAAGATAAACCTCTTCTTTCAATTCCCCATTGAGAAAATCTCTCTTAACGTCTATTTGGTGTACCTTGATGTTTTTGAGAGAAGCAATTGCTAAGAAGATTCAGATTGCTTCCATTCTAGCCACCGGAGCATTTGTTTCATCGTAGTCAACGCCTTCCAGTTGACCATAGCCCTTAGCAACTAGTCTTGCCTAATTTCTGAAAATCGCACCAGATTCATATAACTTGTTCTTGAACACCCATATTGTACCAACAATAGTATGGCCTTGTGGAATGGAAACAAGTTGCCACACTTTGTTTCTATCAAATTCTTCCAGTTCTTCTTGCATTGCAGAAATCCAATCTGGTTCCAACAATGCTTCTTTGATAGATCGAGGCTCGACTGCGGACATAAATGTTGCATAGTGACAATGATCAGATAAATCCTTGGCAGATCGAGTTTGGCTACCTGCAGATGGGTTGCCAATAATTTGACCTGGTGGGTGATCCTTCGTCCATACATGTGTTGGAATAGTGTCTAAGGCTGTAACTATATTTGGCAAGTATTTGACCCGGTTGAGCATGGTCCTTTTGGGTTGCCTTCACCATAGCAACTTGACAGGATGATTTATAATGAGAGAAGAAATATTATTAATATATTATGAGAATAATATAATGAATAATAATATTGTTATTTGATTAATATAAGTCATAAATTAATTAGGAATTAATTTGGTGACTTAAAGAGGTTAATTGAATAAAGGGGCATAAATTGTCAAATGTGTGATAGTTGTATTTTGGGCTATGAATCTTTATGGATGTGAGGGTGAACGATTTTAGGGTTTGGAGAAACCTAGAAATCGTCCAAGGCCTAGTCTATAAGGATCATTGGATTGCTTAGGGCCTAAGTTATTCAATTAGGGTTTAAGGTGTAACCCTAGTAGCTCATAGTATATATAGACCCATTGGGTGGAGGAAATCGGCACTTATGCAAGGCAAGAAACCCTAGGGCCAATTTTCTCACCCTCCTCTCTCTCTATTATCATCCTCTTGCTAGTTGGTGTTTGTAAGCCATTAGAGGAGTGACAATTGTGACTCTAAGCTCCAAAGACAAAAAGATTCAAGCAAGCAACTCAAGGTATTCCTTTAGATCTGATTTCATATGTTATGATTTGAATATTTACACTAGATCTATCAATAAAAGTCTTGGATACATTGCATGTTCAATTACAGAAACCTAGATCCAAGCATTAGGGTTTGCATGTGCACATAGGAAAGTTCTTATGGCTCAAACCCATCAGTGGTATCAGAGCCTTGATTGGTTTCTATTGAATTGATGAATTGGTTGATTGCTTGTTGATTGCAAAATTCGATTTTTGTCCATCTGCCTGATGAACTCGGTGGGTTCCATAGTGGACTCGGCGAGTAGGCCTCAAATCGGCGAGTCCATTGTGGTACTCGGCGAGTTCGAGTGTCAGATGGAGCTAGTTTCAGGATTTTTGCTGTTTTTCTTATGGAAACTTGCCTTAATCTTTATGGGTCAATAAAATTCGAATTTTAACATATATGTGAGTATATTCTTGACCTAACAAAAGATATTTACCAATTAGTTGAATAATAATTTCCTTATATGATATTAATTGATTATTTTAATTAAATTGGTGAATTGTTTTGCAAGAAACATTTAAATAAATCAAATATGGATAATTATGAGATTAAATGGTTAATTTAAATTATTTGTTATTTGATCCCTTATGTTTTGAAAAAGTTTAAAACTAATCCTCAAGTTTTGAAATTTAGTTTTGTGATTAAAAGTTTAATTTGGACAATTTAAATTTCAAACCCTAGAATTTTACAAAGTTTAAAATTCAACCCTATACTAATATAATATTACAAGACTAATATATATATATATATATATATATATATATATATATATATATATATATATATGTATAATTAAAATGCTAGTCTTACCGTTAGTAGGCCTCATTCACGAAGCCGGTCTATAAGGTGGGTATAAGGTTGCTGTCTATAAAATGGTGCTTAATGGGTGTACACTCACACCCACTGCTTGCTTGACCGGTGGAGGGTCGTTAGCCGAACGGGTAGGATAGGGCAACCCTATCTCCTCATTAAAAGTATAATGTTAAAATACAAAGTAACTACATGTTTTTCAAATTCCCAATCCTAGTTACTTTAGGAAAAGTGAATTGATGCAAACCCATGAAATTACACTTTGCACCCTTGCTAAGAAGTTAGTGGAGCATGTGTGGTTTACCGGCACACTAATTGGTTCTAAGCAAAGGTGGCAAAGGGTGATTCATTGTTTATCATAGTTCGGTGGAGCGTGTATGGTTTACCGGCACATCGAATAGGTGATTGTAACAATGTAGGCACCGTGTAGATTTGCATGGTTATTCACACCCACTTTGTGATCCTCGGTATCCCGGTCACAAACGAGAGGGGCATATCGAGATTTAAACATGCCATTGAAAAGTTCAATGAATCTCATCGAAATCTAGGAATTCTAAATGCATTTAAAACTTAAGATTATGTTTTCTTGGTGGAGAATTAGTGAATCGTCATGCACTTACCTTCAAATTGTTTGCACGTTGGATTATGGCATCCCTTTTCTAACGTGTAAATAATGTTGTTGGATCCTAGCCCTAATTTTTCATATTGGGTGATAATTAGGGATTCAATTCTAATCAAACTTTGTCCTTTTCTATTTGTAGATGTCAAACGCGAACAACGCTGCTGCTAGCTCATTAACATTAATGAGCCTTTGCCAAAAAGTGACTTTCGATGGAACGAATTTTAGTGAATGGATAAGATAGATTCGCACGATTGCTCGCTACGAGGACAAGGAGTATGTCCTTGACGAGAAGCTCGAAAAGATCAATCCAGAAATCGCTACTCCGACTGAAATGAATGTCTTTGAGACTCATGAGTGTGATGAAATGAAGGTTCATTGCATCATGATAGCCACAATGAATGCCGAATTCCAAAAGTCCTATGAGGACATGTATCCGTACAAGATGCATCAAGACTTATTGGAGAGATACCATCAAAATGCGAGGTAGGAACGTTACGAGATCTTCACTAACATGATCACTACTAAAAATGGGAAATGGAGAATCTCTAACTGTACACTTGCAAAAGATGCAAAGGTATGTCGATCGTCTTCGCAAGTTGAATGTCGACTTTGGGGAAGACTTGGCTATCGACATGGTCCTTCACTCCTTGCCTCCGTGTTGCAACCTTAAGGACAAGTCTGTTGCACAAACTCCCAATCCACCCACTGCTCCTGTTTTGGCTATAGGGCAGGGAAAGGGCAAAAAGAGGAAGGCTCCATCAAAGAGCCACCGTAAGGGAAAGTCCTGAGATGGTTCCTCTTCTAGTGGGACCAAGGTTGATCCTGCTAAACCCAACCCTAACCCGAAGGAGGCAAAGTGCCACCATTGCCACAAAATAGGGCATTGGAAGAGAAGATGCCCAGAATATCTGCAAGCCATCAAGGATGGAAAGATCAAGCCGTCTTTCGCAGGTATTTACATAATTAAATATAATGATTCATCTCATGCTATTTCTTGGGTTCTTGATACTGGGTGTGGTTACCACATTTGTTCTGAATTGCAGGGACTAAGAAGAAATAGGGATGTGGAGCATGGAAGAATAAATCTAATCATGTGTAAGTCCCTAATTTGCCTATGTATCAATCAGATCCGTTTGATGGTGTGGAATCCCAATCAAACGATTGATGTCAGATCAAATAGAAGAGAAGGAGAAGAAGAAGAAGAAGATAATGATGAATATCAATGTATTAATAAATAGAATGATGATCCGGATACAAGAGATTCACACATACACTAACACACAATAGTTCTTCTCTCTACCGTACACTCTCTATTCAGTTCATCAATCTGTTCCTCACACCCTAACACCTATATTTATAGAAGGGGAACATGGGCTTGGTGGACATGGGCCGTAAATGGGCTTACGGCCGTAAACTCAACCGTAAACTCCAAAAATATTATAGAAAAATACAATTGCCCAGAAAAGCAAAGTATAAACCATATTTTGACCCAACAATCTCCCCCTTGGTTTATAACTTTCTTTTCTTAATTGACCCAACAAGCTCCCCCTAAAAAGTAGCTGGCTCTTCTTGTTAATCTTCAATGGGAGCTTTGGATTTAGCTTTAATCTTCGATGATTTCACAGCTTCAAGATGAACTTGATGAATCTTTAATAAATGACTTCATCTTGAGCAGTTGGGCTTTTCTTCAGAATTTGACATTGAACGCACATTGGGTGAGGAGGCTTGACGTACTGATTCTTGAAAATTGGTGCTTTCAGCTTGAGAATCTTCATAGAGGACTTCAGAGAGAAATAATCTTTTGGATCACTTCAGCAGGTTCATAGATAGCAGCAGATTGATTGAGGAGGATTCGATGCAATCCGTCACATAATCTTCAATTTCAGCTTCACCTTGCTTCTGGGGTTGAAAGATTGAATTTGAAAGAATAATCTTCATTTCTTGCTCCTTCGAATGAGAATTCTTCGATGCTCTCGGAAGAAGCCTTGGCTCAGAAATCTTGAACACAAACTCCATGAGTTTTATCTTCACCTGAAATCACTTTTCAAGACAAAACAAAACTAAAAGAAAACTTAGAACAAAAGTAAAACAGAAATAACACTATTTTTGATTTTGAATTTTTTTTTTGATTTTTGTTTGTTTTTTATTTTTATTTTTAATTCTCCCCTTTGATTTAAATTAGAAGAACAATACGAACAAACTTAACAACAACAAAAAATAATAGCTAACTTTAAGAGTGATTTGGGATCAAAGTTGTTGGACAGCCTTATTCCACTTGTCGGTACCCTTATCTTCACATCTTCGTCTGATCGATCGCCAGTATTGTAGTCCACTTAAACACGAAAAATTTGTGACAATTTTTGGACAATTTACCAATGACATGATACATGCATATATCTAATTATAACTTTATTATCATGATTGGCCCTAATTCTTAAATAAATTTTTCTTAAGACCATTTAACTGACTACAACCAAGGATATTGTTGTCCACCTAAATCGAGCAGCGAGATCTACAGACAATCTGTATGTGTTCAATTTTTAAGTGTACTAGAACGTGTTTCCCACTTCTGGATGTTTTACAGTTGAGAGATGTCTCCTATCATGTGCCTGGAACAGCCACTACCAACAAATTGAAGTCTGATGATATGCCTCCATAGCTGCTCCGACACAGAGCGAGATTAATTGGTCTTTGGAACCCAGTCCATTTTGAAACTGGGCTGACCTTTGTCATTAATGCAGGGTACTCTCTCCCATGACATATCCTACTTATCACAAACAGAAGACGATGAAATATTAGAGTCATTAGAAGATTTGGGAGTTTTCACCTTTAGTACCCATCTATATTCGGGTTTAACCCATTTCTTGTTCGATCTGATGGGTGCCTTGTCACTTGCTTTGTAAATTGAAGTCGGCTGCCGAGATGACTTTGACCTAGCCGGTCTTGGTTTTATAGGAGCATCTCTTGAACTAGACTTCTGGGCCATCATTCCCTTCTTATTCTTGGGAGTTGGATGCTTGGCCTTGTGAGTTTGATTCTTGGCCTTGGGACTTGAATTCTTGGCCTTCTTGGCATTCCAATCGTCAATGTCTGATCGTGATCTCGAGGGGTATCTTTTGGAGTATCTCCCTCTTGGCGCGTTCTGCCAGCCTTATGCGTAGTAAGGAACGTATGCGCGATTTGGACAGTTTCGGGCAATGTGTCCAGGTGTTCCATAGTGAAAACATGTCTTTTTCTTCACTGTGAAGTTGTTTCTTCCTGCCCCTGGTGGCGTATCCTTGCCTTGTCTCTTGTTGTTCCCACATGCACACTTGCAACAAGAACTCTGTTGCGATGGAATTGGTGGCATGTATTTCTCAACGACAGGTTGATCAGAAGCAGTTGAGTTCGAAGCAACAGATTCAGAGTTCAAGGAGTCATTGGCTTGTTCAGTAGTGCTCTCCTTGTTCTCATCTTCTGCTACTTTACCTGCATACACACTCTCTTCAGCTGCTTGCTTGGATTGATTTAAGGATTGATCTGCAAGGGAAGTAGAAACGTTAGTATCTTTAATATTAATAACTCCTCCTGACACAAATCCCGCTGGTTTGCCATAAATCATGAATGGTTCGTTGGCAATCTCCTCTTTGGTCAACGGGTGATATTGATATGCATGATTGAAAGGAGAAGGTACATTATCGTATCCTAAACCTTTTTGTTGGTTTTGTTTGAACTTTAATTGGGTTTCAAATAATGACTCGACTGTCTGACTTGACACAGTATAATTTTTGAAACTAACGTCTGTTTTTCCACACTTAATTTTCAAAGTGTCAAGTTCTTCAGTTACAGCATCAAGTTGTCTCTTAATATAGTCATAATTTTCACACTTGTTGCTATACTCTTCCTGAAGCTTCCTAAAGTCCTTGTTTTTTGCTTCTAATTCAGCCTTCAGGGGTTTCTGTCCTTTCCTGAGTTGATATTCTTCATATCTCAAGTCCTCAACTTCTCTTTTTAATAAATCAATTTGTTCCCGAAGAAATTTAATCGTAGCTTCACAAGCTGGAGTACATGTAACTTTAGTGACCGAAATGTTTTCAGAACTTATTGTTTCTCTACACTTCAAAGCATCAAGTTCTTGAATTACATCAGCAAGACTAAGATGATTGAGATCTTTTGTCTTCTTGATGATAGCCACGTTCATATCCCACGATTTCGGAAGTGAATTCAGTAGCTTTTTGTTTATCTCAAACTTAGACAAGAAGATCCCAACTATATTCATCTCAGTAGTAAGTGTAGTAAATCGCTGTAACTGAGTTTCGAGGGTTTCTCCAGGGATATAATCAAAATTGTTGAAATTTTGTCTTAACATATCTTGACGACTCTCTTTCATGTTTTCAACTGCCTCGTAGACCTTAAAATCAATTAAAAAGCACAACTAAAAACCAAAATCAAACTTAAAAGTCAAACCCTTTGATTATAAACCTCAAAAGTCAACCTTAAAAGTCAAATTTAAAAAGTTAAACTCAAAAGTCAAATTTAAAGTAAAACCGAAAAGCTAAATTTGAAAATTTAAAAGTTAAACGAAAAAGTCAAAGTTTAAAGTCAAAGATCAAACTTGGAAGTCAAAATCAAAATTTAAGGTCAAAAGTTAAAAAATAAAAGTCAAAAATTAAAATATAATTTTATTTATTAATTTTAATTTAATTAATGTTTATTTATTTATTATTAATTTTATTATTATTATTATTATTATTATTATTATTATTATTATTATTATGGATGAAAAAGGAATTTAAAACTAAAAGGAATTGAATTTTTGGGCTGAAAGTGTAAAAAATGTGAAATTAGGAACGAAAGGAACAGGTTATGTTTTAAATTTCGAAGAAAGGAAACAAATGACTTGCTAGCCGAGTTGGTAAGGTGCTTTTGTTCTTGATCTCGAGGTCGTGGGTTCGATCCCCAGCACTTTCGCTTATGCTTCCAATTTTTTATATGCGAGGTTGCTGAGTGCGAGGTACGAACCGGAAACGATGCTGAGCAGTAAACTCCGAGCCGCAAGCTCGGGCCGTAAACGTGTGAGGCCTTGGACCGTAACCTCTGACCGCGAACTCCTCGGACCGCAAATACCGGCCGCAAACAGTTCGGAAACCCTAGCTGTTGGCCGCCACCTCCTCGCTGATTACGACCAAAAACACCGATTTTTGCCCTTTTTTGCTCCAAAACTCGATCAAAAACCTTTTTTTATGAAAAACACGAAGAACAAACCCCCTTTATTTTTCAGAGATCTATCCAAAAACACAAGAATATTTCGAAAATAAGATCAAATAATGCTCCAAATCTGACAAAATTGACTGATACAACTTGGCTCTGATACCAATTGTAAGTCCCTAATTTGCCTATGTATCAATTAGATCCGTTTGATGGTGTGGAATCCCAATCAAACGGATGATGTCAGATCAAATAGAAGAGAAGGAGAAGAAGAAGATGATGAATCTCAATGTATTAATGAATAGAATGATGATCCGGATACACGAGATTCACACATACACTAACACACAATAGTTCTTCTCTCTACCGTACACTCTCTATTCAGTTCATCAATCTGTTCCTCACACCCTAACACCTATATTTATACAAGGGGAACATGGGCTTGGTGGACATGGGCCGTAAATGGGCTTACGGCCGTAAGGTGTTTAAGGCCGTAAACTCAACCGTAAACTCCAAAAATATTATAGAAAAATACAATTGCCCAGAAAAGCAAAGTATAAACCATATTTTGACCCAACATCATGGGAAACAGAAGATCGTCGCCTGTGACCAAGATTGGAGTGTATTCTTTAGTGCTTAGTAATTGATTAAGTTTAGATTTGAATAATTGTTGCTACTCGCTAGATATGGCAAGAAACATCATTTCATTTCATGGTTTGTTTAGACAAGGATTTAGATATTCGTTTAATAATGAGAATGGTTCGATTTATGCTTATCTAAATGGTGTTTTATATTTTGAAGCAATGCCTTGTAATGGAATTTATGAGACTGTTATGATTGTAGATAACCTAGGAAATGATGTTTTATGCATGGATTCTTCCAATAGTATGGATAAAGCATGATTGTGGCATTGTCGTCTTGGACATGCCAACAAGAAGCGCATAGCCCAACTCTAAAAGGATGAAGTGTTGGAGCCATTCAACCTTAGGGAAGATGACACGTGTGAGTCTTGTTTGCTTGGAAAGATGACCAAGTCACCATTCATTGGTACTTGTGATAGGGGTGAGGGTTTATTGGATCTCATACATACCGATGTATGTGGACCCTTTAGATCCACCACAAAGGATGCGAACCGCTTCTATGTGACTTTCACTGATGATTATAGTAGATATGGGTATATTTACTTAATCAAGCACAAGTCAGAAACGTTTGAAAAGTTCAAAGAATTCAAACATGAAGTGGAGAATCAATTGGGCAGGAAAATCAAGATGCTTCGATCCGATCGAGGAGGAGAGTACCTAAGTCTTGAATTCCACGACTATCTCAAGGAATGTGGAATAGTTTCACAATTGACGCTACCTAGGACACCGCAGTTGAATGGTCTGGCAGAAAGGCATAATCGAACCCTGTTAGACATGGTTTGTTCTATGATGAGTCGTGCTTCACTACCTATCTTATTTTGGGGGTATGCCTTAGAGACTGCCGCCCGTATCCTTAACCGAGTCCCTACTAAGAAGGTTGCCAAAACACCTCACGAGATGTGGACAGGGAAAGCTCCCTCGTTGGCATATATCAAGGTTTGGGGTTGTGAGGCTTTCGTTAGACGAGATACTTACGACAAGCTCAAACCTCGTAGTGAGCGATGTATTTTCATCGGCTACCCGCAGAATTCCTTTAGATATCTCTTCTATAGACCGAATGACAATGTTGTCTTTGTTGCGAGGAGAGGGGTTTTTCGAGAGCGAGAACTCATAAGCCAAGGAGACAGTGGGAGGCAGATCGAACTTGAAGAGATTCAAGAATCGAGTAATGAAGGAACCTCTACCGCTGGTGCTCAACCCGAGGAGGAAACTCCGGTTGAACCAATTGACGAGTCCTTACCTCTTAGACGTTCCGAAAGAGTTAGAGTTCAACCCCAATTTTATGGTTTTCATATTACTACCGAAGGGGACACGTATATTAGTGATGGTACACTAATAAATCTAGATGAACCTAATAGCTATAAGGAAGCCATGGCAGGCCCGGAGTCTGCAAAATGGAAAGAGGTAATGGACAACGAGATTCAATCCATGTATGACAACCAAGTTTGGAATTTGGTTCATAATGTGCCCGGACGTAAGACCGTTGGGTGCAAATGGATCTTCTAGAAGAAGACCGACGTGGATGGGAATGTACACACATATAAGGCGCGATTGGTTGCAAAGGGCTTTACTCAAACTCCCGGGGTTGACTATGATGAGACCTTCTCACCAGTTGCGAAAATAAAGTTGTGACAACCAGATATTTCAACTCTTTGTAATGGCCTAAAAAGTCAAGTATTGTAACCACTTTTGAGTTAATGAAATTAACTTTGATAATAAAATGTCCCAAAAAGTTTCTATTTAACTACCTACTATGTTTAATGTCATTAAATTGGGATCATACTTAAAAAGAACGCCCAAATCCGACTTCGTAAATTGAAGTTATGATTTTTCCAAGTTCGGCATAGCGATAGATAGCTAAAAACACGAATCAGAGATCGACCGACTTTTGGCTGGAATGACCTAAACGAGAATCGAAGGTCTCGACAATGATATTTCAGCGGTAAAAAGTCTGGCAAAAACCGACGTCAGATAAAGAAGTTATGAATTTTTAAAGAAATTCCTTAATCACGACATTTTAAAAATAAATAATAAAAATAATTTCGAAATTTGCCAACGGAGTCTAAACGAAAATTGTAGAGCGTAGTCTCACCTACGTGTGGATATAAAGACCATCGAAAACGGAATTCGTATGAAGAAGATATGAATTTTAGAAGTTTATTAATTAAATTAAATATAAATTTAATTATAAATGTTTGGTATTATCCGAAGGGAGGCAGCAGATAGGGCCGAAGTACGCCCTGCGTACCCTCGTAAGCCCCGCGTACTCAAGGCCTAGGCCTCGGATCGTCCACGTCCCGGTCTATGCGAAGCTAGCCTGTCCCATCCGAAGTCTGAGGCAGTCGAGGACTCGGTCAAGCATGACGTACGCGTACGCCCCGCGTACCGAGGCGGTTCCCAGCCCCTATAAAAGGGATGCGAGGGTTCCGAATAAAGGGCTCCATTCCTCTCATTTTTTTTTGCGTTCTTGCCTCGTTTTCCGTGCCCGTTCTAACTCGAAGCCCCAGTCATGTTGCTCAAGTCCCGAAGGTTGATTTTACTCCCGAGATTCCCGAGAATCCCGAGAAAAATCCGTTTCCCGAGACGAAATTCTGCCCGGTTTCCATCTCACTTTCTTCAAACTTTCAAGTGAGTTCATACCCCTTAATTAACCCTTTTAAATATTCTAAATGCTTTTATATGCTTTCTAGGGGGGAATACAAGTAAAACACACGACTATTATCGGGTGTTACATAAAGATTATTATACACTTTTATTATATAGAATCATATGTGATTTATAAACTTTATAGGGAACTCTCGTATATAAAATATATTACAATAGCATTCTATCTTTTTAAATATAAATTGTTGTAATGCATGTATAAACTAAACAATTTCCTAGATTAAATGTATATGTGTCTATCTTAGGCTCTACACAAATCTATACTTTCATAACAAATGATTCCTTTTCTAGGTATTTCTAAGCAAACGAGACACACTTTTAGAAAACTATAATAGGTATAGTTTTACGAGAAAATTTCTAACTTTTACGTACTAGAAACACGGTTTTCAAGAAGTCACTTTCGTATACAAGACCAAACGAACATTTTAACATGTAAATCTGTTTTTATACTACGATTTGTGAGACATTAACTTCACGTACGTTCGAGTACACATTTCAAGTCCTGTATTATATACTAGAATCCCTTGGAGGGGGAGCATGGTGTTTGTGTATAGATCTATACAGGCTTGACAACCCGCGCCTTGACTGTTAGCTACAGTCCACCATTTGGGGTGACAAACATCATAACATTCCAACGCCTGAAGAACGTTGTGTATAGGCATTCCGAGTCAATAGTATGGTTATAAAACTCACATGAGGTATTAAAAATACATTGATTTACGAGGTTTTCAAACATATTGATTATTTTTACACTTACAAACATTTTTAGAAACAAACTTTGGTCTTGAGAGAAGACTACTTTTATACTAGTAGAAAATATAGGATTTTCTAAAAACAAACAAACAAGAACAAAACATTTCATTTCATACAAACATTGTCATTTAAATACTTATGAAACTCACCAGCTTAAATTCTGATCTACTCTTTCAAAATTACTTGTATGTCCCAGGGATTCAGTAACTACAGGTAACAATATGCTTTTGAAGAAAGGGCGCTGCGGCACCAGTTTAATTTCATATTTTGGCATCATAATGTAATTGGTTTTGGACATGTAACTTTTGACAAATGTAAACTTTCAATTATATATATGATGGTTGTATTAATTTTTTTTACTATGTATTCATTTGTTACGTTACCACATGAAGTCATCCGCCCCCGAACGTTTCCGCCGTTCAGGTTTGGGGGTGTGACAAAAGTCTATTAGGGTGATGCTAGCCATAGCTGCATTTCATGATTATGAGATATGGAAGATGGATGTCAAGACCGCTTTCCTTAATGGGAAGTTGGCTGAGGATGTTTACATGGCTCAGCCTGAGGGTGTTGTCGATACAAAGCGTCCAAATAGAGTGTGCAAGCTTGAGAAGTCCATTTATGGGCTTAAGCAAGCTAGGAGTATTGGTCTGAAGGATGATATTAGTTTAGATTAGATAGTTTTAGAAACTTATAATAGATAAATGTAATTGACATTTGATGATTAAATAAAGGAGTATCATTTATAAGTAAAGTTACTGTCTTATGTTAGTTGTTTAACTATTGTTTCACTTTGCATGTTTTGACTTCCTGAATAATTGAGTTATTAAGAATAATCGAATTATTCGAATGGTCCACAATCGTTCATATGTTGGAAGTAGATATGAAAGAAGATTGTCATGAATTGGTATGTAGATTGTCTAAATGGTATTAGACATGGCAAAGGTTTGCTGCAACGTTCACGAGTGCTTATGAACTAGTTTTGAGCATTGGAACAAACCCGCGTTTGCTGGAATCACTTTAAGGTATATATGTATATTGTAAGTGATCGCAAGATGATAATATCATATGGTCTTAAAACCTAGATATATGGTTTGTTATTTGTTAGTTGGTTGTACATTGATGATGCGAAACCGCATCAGTAAATTGATGTTATAAAACGCATTGTTGTGTATGATTGATTGGCGAATAAGTAAATGCATATAAGTTGAAGTTTATATGTTACTTTTATCCTAAGAGGTTAAAAGCGATATCTCGGCCGCTCGATGATTTGATTTGACTTATGTGTCGAGCCCGGTCAGAACTAAATTGATGTGTTCGATTAAGTTCTAAGTCGAATAAATCTGAGATCGGGAAACTAAACGCTGGACTATGATTGTGTCCGCATGATATCTGAACAGAGGACTGTACGATCCCTTATCTAAAGGACAGGACTGATAAGATCAGAGGTTGACAGCGTCTTTGAGAGCTACGATTGCTAATCGGATTGTGCTTGTGTATATAGTTACTAGACTTATCCAAGTGGGAGATTGTTGGAATAGTGTCTAAGGCTATAACTATATTTGGCAAGTATTTGACCCGGTTGAGCATGGTCCTTTTGGGTTGCCTTCACCATAGCAACTTGACAGGATGATTTATAATGAGAGAAGAAATATTATTAATATATTATGAGAATAATATAAGGAATAATAATATTGTTATTTGATTAATATAAGTCATAAATTAATTAGGAATTAATTTGGTGACTTAAAGAGGTTAATTGAATAAAGGGGCATAAACTGTCAAATGTGTGATAGTTGTATTTTGGGCTATGAATCTTTATGGATGTGAGGGTGGACGATTTTAGGGTTTGGAGAAACCTAGAAATCGTCCAAGGCCTAGTCTATAAGGATCATTGGATTGCTTAGGGCCTAAGTTATTCAATTAGGGTTTAAGGTGTAACCCTAGTAGCTCATAGTATATATAGACCCATTGGGTGGAGGAAATCGGCACTCATGCAAGGCAAGAAACCCTAGGGCCAATTTTCTCACCCTCCCCTCTCTCTATTATCATCCTCTTGCTAGTTGGTGTTTGTAAGCCATTAGAGGAGTGACAATTATGACTCTAAGCTCCAAAGACAAAAAGATTCAAGTAAGAAACTCAAGGTATTCCTTTAGATCTGATTTCATATGTTATGATTTGAATATTTACACTAGATCTATCAATAAAAGTCTTGGATACATTGCATGTTCAATTAGAGAAACCTAGATCCAATCATTAGGGTTTGCATGTGCACATAGGAAAGTTCTTATGGCTCAAACCCATCAACATGACGAGGCATCAGATGATCAACAGCTGTGGTAGAAGGAATGTTTTCAATATCAGAGGTTGCTTCGGATGGGGAAGGTAGTTCCCTCTGGATTTGAGAACAGCCTGCGGAATCATCATGGCTTGTTGGAGCGAGAATGACATTTTCTTGAGTAGTTTGGAGAGGTTCCCCTGGATTGTTGAAGGGAGATCCTCTGGAACCAGAGAAGGTTCCCCTTGGACTGCTGATGGGAGAGTAATGATCCTTGAGTCAGTTCGAGTGTCAATATTCTCTATGATTTCATCATCCGAATACGAAGATACGTTTGATGGCAATGATTTTTTGAGAATGGGAGCTTGAGTATCTTCAAGTACTAGAACCTCGATGGTTATTGTTTGAACCGGAGTAGAGCTTTCCCCCTCAACTGGAGAGGTGAAAGTATTTAGAGATGCTACTTTGGATAGAGATGGACCAGAAACATCAGCGTGTTGTTGTTGATTAGTTGGAGACACAAGAACTTCGGATAGTTTGGCAGTTTCAACCGGGTCGAAAATATCATCATAATTGACTTCAACCAGGTTTAGAGGACCCGAAGAAACAGGAATATCACTTTCCATGATGGCAGTGGTTTCAATAGATGGAGGGGTGTTGCGGATGTAAGAGTCATTGAACTTCACATCAAAAATTTCAATGATTGGCCTCGTTTGTCTGATAAGGACTCGATAAGCAACCTTGTTCGTTGAGTAACCAAGAAAGATGCCTTCATCAGACTTTGGTGCAAATTTGTTGAGCTGATCTCTGTTGTTGATCACAAAACATCTACATCCAAATATGTGAAAGAAAAGAACATTTGGCTTTCGGTTATTGAGGCCCTCATACGGTGTCTTGTTGAGGCATTTGCACACAATTCTTCGGTTTTGAACGAAGCATGCAGTTACTACGGCTTCAACCCAGAAGTAAAGAGGAAGATGTGCGAAGTTGAGCATGGATCTGGTTGCTTCGACAAGAGTTTGGTTCCTTCATTCTACTACACCATTTTGTTGAGGTGTATACGGAGCTGAAAAGTTATGAGAGATACCTTTTGATACCAAGAAGTTGTTGAGAGGATGATTAGTGAATTCAGTGCCATTATCACTGCGGATTCGTCTTACAGGAAGCTTGATATGGAGTTCTATTTCTTTGATGAAGTTTATCAGAATCTGTGGTGTTTCGGATTTGAGTCTGAGGAAGAATACCTAAGTGAAGTGAGTGAAATCATCAACTATAACCAGTATATATTTTTTATGATGGAGACTGGCTATGGTTGATGGACTGCAGAGATCAATGTAGAGTAGTTCAAGTGGTTAGATATAGAAGAGTCAATCACCATAGGGTGACTTGCTTTTGACTGCTTACCACATTCACAAGAAGGACATAGAGTGTCATTGCTGAACTTGAGAATGGGTAGTCCTCTGACCAGTTCTTTAGTGACCAAGGTGTTAATGTATTTGAAGTTAAGATGAGCGAGCTTGTGATGCCATAACCAGCTTACTTCGGATACAACTTTGGAGAGAAAGCACAACTGCGGTTTTCCAATGATGAGAGATATATCCATAAGATACATGGTGCCTTCGGATAGTGACTTGATTAAGCAGGTGCTTCTATCACTTGTCATGATGTAACAGAATTGATTATCAAACTCTACTCGATGGCCTGCCTTACATAGTTGGCCAACACTGATAAGATTGTGTTTTAGGCTTTCTACATAAGCAACCTTCTGAATTGAAAAGTTCCTCATAGTGAGTACACCGTAACCTCGGATGATTCCATTCGCATTGTTTCCGAATGTAACATTTCCACCATTGCATATAGGCCTGAAATCCCAAAGGTATTCTAACCTTCCGGTCATGTGCAAGGAGCAGGCACTGTCGATCAACCATTCTTCTTCTTGATCCTCCTTGCACAAAGCCTGTTCCACAATGCTGAGAGTTTCATCTTTCGCCATATAGCAATGGTTCTTCTTTAGCTTGGTTGAGCAGTCTTCATCAGTAGTTGCTACCATACAGATCTTGCCTTTTCCTTTACTGTGATCGTCTTCATCTTCATCTCCTGATGACCACACTTGATGATTCTTTTTCACTTGAGCAACGTATGCTTTTCCCTTTTCTTTGTCCTCCAATTCTTGAGCCATTCTGAGATAGAAGGCTCTGTCTTTCACTACGTTTGCCTTGCAATCCTTGGCAAAATGGTTTTCTTTGTTGTACTTGTGACATATAACAATGTCACTTTTGTATTCTAAAGAAGTACCGGAGTCAGTTGATTGAGACTGCGGTGGTCCATCTTTAGACCGTGTTTGCTGAGGCTGCGGTGGAAGGAGAGGATTCTTGGTGGAACGAAAGTGATTGTTTTGAAAGTTGCGGCTGAAAGGTGGTCGATTGTATTGTTGGTTTTTATGAGATGAAGGTGGTAAGCGATTGAATTTTTGACTGATAAGGGCGATGGCATTCTGAAACACTTCTTCGTCGTCATATTCTGAGTCAGCTTTATATGACTGCGGTGGTGAGTCATACAAGGTGGGATATGTTTGAGTGTGCGGTGATTGTGCTACAAGAGCAAGTGGACCTCGGAAGTCTGAACAGTCCTTGAGTACAGTGGACTCTTGAGCTTGCAATTCTCCATAGAGCTTATAGAGGGACAACGAGTGAATCTTCCTATCTCCTTGAACAATCATTTTGGCTGTTGTCCAATGTCTTCCCAAGCCATTAAGGAACTGTAGATTTGTTTCATGATTGCTCCGGATGGTGCCCACATTGGATAGTTTTGTGACAATCAAGTTGAATCTCATAAAGCAGTCTTCCAAAATTTTACCGGTGTGAGCTTTGAAGTTGTTGAACTCATTAAGTGCAGTCATGAGCTTCTTGTCTTGAGCTTACTCTGAACCTTCATACAGGTTTTTGAGAACATCCCAAATTTCTTTTGCTGATTTGCAGTTTATGATAATGTCGAAGTTGTCAGGAGCAACTCCACAAGAGATTTCATAAAAGGCAATAGCATCATTTTCCATCTTGTCGAGATCATCTTTGGTAGGATGGTTCAAAGTTGGTTGACCTCCTCCTACCCTTGTTGTGGCTCCGTCAGTTTGGACTGGTGTAAGGACTGGGACATATGGTCCTTCTTCTATAGATCGCCAAACATCTCTACCAAGTCTTCTGAGATATCTTTCCATCCTTTGTGACCAGTGATAATATTCATTCGCAACCAGTATTGGGGCACGATTAGAGCCACCAACACTAGTGGAGACATTCAGTGATAACGATTGTGCCATTTTTGAAGATTTTTTTTTTGAGTTTTAGAAATGAGCTTCAGTGGTATAGAAAGCTCTTAGGAAAATCAGAGTTCCGATTTTCAAAAAGCAACCACTATGGCTCTGATACCAATTGTTGAGAGAAAAACTTTAAGACACACTTGAACAAACGTTAGAACAAGTATATAGCGGAATAGTTAATATCGAAGGATCAAAAGCTCAACAATAATATTAAGAGCTAGAAGTTAGAGAGTTAGTTGCGGAAAAGTAAAGAAATGTAAATGACAACAATTGTTATATCAAGTATACACATAAGCAGATTCATAATGAGGAATGCATTCAAACCAAGTTAATAAGTGAGATCAAACTTAGTGATTAAGTCAAAAGAGACTTGCTCCGAAGAGATATGATGATTGATTATGAGAGTAAGAAGATTGGATAAGTAAGATAGAATGAGAACTTTGAGATGTGTATTAGAAATGGATGCGATGTTCACTGTGTTGTTAATACATGAGAGTGAGCTCTATTTATAGAGACTCAAAAGATAACAGGTTTACAACTCTAAGAGTAGCCATGCAAGGCATACTGGACAATAGAGTGTTTTACAGAAAAGACAAAGTAATCTAAATAAAGATAGAGACTGCGGTGCTGAAGACTACGGATGATTATTGACGAAGAGACTGCTTAACTGCGGTGGCTTGGAGGCTGCGGTAGCTGAAGTTCAAGAGGGTCACTTTTTGATTCAACAGTTTGGGAGGAGAAAGTGATAGACTACAAGGGAATCAGGGACATATATCTGAAGACTATTGTCGTTATTCATCTTCCTATTTGTTTTCTTGTATTATAAAAGTTTTCTTTGTGTTATGTAATTGTCTTCTACGACAAGAGAGAGAGAGAGAGAGAGAGAGAGAGAATGAGAAAATGAGATCAGTAAAGAGAATCAAGAAAGAGAGATGATATGGTGTTTCAGGAACATAGAAGGAGGAAGAGGGTGAAGGAGAGGTGGATTGGGTTTTGGTGGAGGTAAGGCAGTTACAAAGATCTCAAATAGAGACCAATGGCGATAGATAGTGTCCCTGGTGACCGATGATTGTAGGCGAAGTAGAGCTGGTGAAAGTGCGATGCGACACTTGGATTGGATCCATTCTTGGTTATGGGGTGTTGAATCTAGGTGTATGTTAGGTGCATAAAGTGCACCTTTTTAGATGCTTATTTCATGTTTAATTATAGTATTGTATAGCATTTAGTGTAACTTTGCATGTATTTTGCATTTTTGAGATCAAGGATCTATATACTTTTTACCATTTTTGTGGATGTTTCAAGGTGATTTGAGGATTGGAGCATTCTTAGGATGTTCGTGGGAAGCTCTCGGCCAAGTTTCAGAATTTTTGGAGCTAAATTGAAAAAATTGGAAAATCGGCAAATGGGCATTTTTCAAATTTTTTACACGGCCCATGCTTTGCAAATCATTCATCAGTAAAATAAATTACACAACTCGTGTATTTTAAGCATGCCATTACACGGCCCGTGTAACGTGGTCTAGCAGTTTTCTGCATTTCAACTTCCGAATTATCATGCCTTTTGGGGCACATTTGAGGGGACTTCGACCATAGACTTGAAGGAGACGATTTTGGGAGATTATATCACTACTTAGCACTTTTGAAACATTTTGATTTGCATTTTCTTAAGTTTGTTTAAAGATGAAAACTTGTTGAATTTGTGTTTTGAGTTAGCCATGTGTGGCTAACTTTTTCTATCATTTATGGTTCTAGATTCTTATGTGCTTGTTGTTTCGATTGTAATTTACACGTGATTTGATGTTTGTCATATAGTAATCATTGATTTGATCTTCATTAAAATGTGTGATTTAGACTTAATTTCACTTGATTAATGGAATTAGGGTTCTTATTATTCTAGTTAATCAAATTGTAAAATTTGTATATGTTTTAGGATTTGATGTTGGTACAAGCACTTAATTGACTTCAAGTAGATCAAAATTAGTGTAGTCAAATATTATATGTTCTTACACTCTCGAAAATATGAGGAGTGTTGGACATTTTTATAATTGTTACAAGAATTTAATGTCATTTAGTGATTTGGTGCAAGAGCTTATTTGAATTAAATCAACCATATACAATTTTATTTGAAGAGCATATTTTGAATAAAACACTTATGTTAACTTTGAGATATTAGAGCATATTAATATCTTGATTACCAACCTAAATTGAACATGAATGATAATCATATTATATCTTACAACATATCACATGAATAGGAATCAATATCAGATTGTCTTTTAATTTCTAAATTTTAGTCTTTAATTTCTCTTTTTATGATGTTTAATTTGAAGTCAGAAAAATCCCCTTTTTATTAACAACTGATATTGTAATGTGTGAGGACATGGCCAAATAAGAACTCTTGTATCTCAGTGGTTCGACCCTGGTTGCTCTATACTATCTCTTAGTATATTGTAGCAGGTAATCGTGTTTAATTGTTATTGTTATCTCCTTTTATTTGTTGGTTTGACACACCAAACAAATTGACATCGTTGCAGGGGATACGATAGTACTAATTATTTATGCCAAGATCTTTTTCGCACAAATATATCTTTACCAATTGATTTGGAGATAGAGAATTTTGCGAAGCAAAGAAGGAAACAAGCTAGACTTCTAAAGAAACAACAACAATATGGAGCTTCTTCATCAAATCCTTCAATCACATCTTCAACAACATCCAAAAATTCCACACCACTATTTTCACATTTTTCCGAGCCCGAAACTTTCAACCCTACTCCTACCATGGGAGACAAACATGGAGGAAATCAAGGTCCTCTAAATCCACCTCCTGAACAAACCTTTCAACAATGGGCTACCCAAGATGTTACCCAACAACCTTTGTGCATAAATTATCCCACATTAATAAACTTTGAACTTAAATTCGGTCTCATTTACTTTGTAACATCCTGTTTTGGATCGTAGCATCCTGATTGATCATTTATGAATTTTGAGTTTTATTCGTGGAACTTTGAGGCTGTGACGAGTTACTAGAAGCTACCTTTCCGGGGATATAAAGTTCGTTGGAAACGGACTTGTAACGAAGAATCTATGACAGTTTGAAGTTTTGGCAAGTTTAGTCCTTATTTTAAAGTGTGTGTGGCAGTTGAGTACATAGGGTGTAATTATGTGTACGTTGGGCGTACTCATATGCGTGGAAGGGACGCGAAGTCCACCTAGTACACTGGGTGTACCAGAGGGTATGTTGGGCGTACTAGATCTTGGAAGAAAACCCTAATGTTTTTGGAGTATCTCTATTTAAGGAACAATATGTCTTCATTTCAGCCACCATTTCCAGCATCTTCCATCTCTCAAAACCCTAAATCTCGTTTCTTAGCTTGTATGAGCATTGGAGGCTTATGGAGTGATCTTGTGGGATTATTTTGAGAATAAGGAACTTTGAATAAAGGAGAGTTGACATTCAAGCTTTTGGATCTGAGTTTCCTTGTGGATGGAGCATCATTCAGAGGTATCAAGCTCAAAGCTTTGCCCTTATTTTGCATAGTCCATTTAATGGTCCATTTTAGGGTTTATGTCCCCAAAGCTTGAAGTTTTATGAGTTGGTCAACCCCAGAGCCTTATATATGTCCTCTTTGATGTCTTTAGATGGTAGAGTTCATAAAAATGGAGTCTTGGTCATCAAGATCTCCCCATCATTGAGATATGAGGATTTTATGGTGAAAAAGTGAGAGTTTATGAGATCTAGATTTGTTTAGCCTTGTTAGGGCTTAAAGTCACCAACTTTATGCTTTAAGAGACTTCATTTGACTGAGATCTGAGATGGTAGCCTTTTTCTTAATGGGTTAAGACCAATTGAGTAGGATAAGCAAGTCTGGGACGTACGCCGAGCGTATTCCCAGCTACGCGCAGCGTAGTACCGAGTCACCCCGTTGCATGCATGGCTAGATGTACGCCCAACGTAGAGAGACGTACACCCAGCGTACATAACGAGTGTTGACCCCCATTGGTTTTTAGGGTTTCAAGAAAATGTGGATTTTGAGGGGCAAATGGTATTTTCACCCTCCTGAGAATTTGTAAAGGGTTATTGGGCTTTAGGGTTAGGTCCATTTAAGGTTGGGACCAATTAGGAAGATTGGGCCATTAGTGGGCCCTTGTGTTGGGCTTGCCTTTTTTACTTAAGTTTAAGTTTGGGCCTTGGGTGGGCCCATTTGGTATTGGGCCTTGGTGGGCACAATGGGTTTGGGTTAATTGCGGACCGAGTTGGTGGGCTATCGTTAGACCTAATGAGTGAGGGTATAGTCTTAGATCCTAATTGGGGTAACTGTGGGTTTGGCACAGTGTTAGAGGCAGGTATGCAGCGACATCATTTATAGGAGCCGTTCTTCATCCGAGGTGAGTCTTCTCACTATACTTACCATGAGTGGTATCTTTGTGTGACTGATATGACGTATGTGATTACTTGTGTATTGTGATTACTTATGTCTTATGTGATTTATGCTGAATATTATTATTATGAGCTTATTGAGTTAAGACCGGAAGGTCCCACTGAGACACAATGACCGGAGGGTCTTATCTAAGTATAGCCATGAGAGGCTACTGAGATATGTGTGGTATTTTGGAGAACTCACTAAGCTTTGTGCTTACCGTGTTATGTGATATGTGTTCCAGGTTCTTCTCAAGATCGCGGGAAGGCGCCGACTTGATTGTACACATCAGAGAAAAAGTTATGTTTCGAGGATCATGGATTATTAATCAAACAATTATGGAGTTGCGTTTTGTAAATTAAATAAATGGGATTTTTGTGAAATGTTTTATGATAATTATGTGGTTTTAAAATGAAAAATTTGTTTGAATATTAACGGTGTTACACACTTGTTGCCTTCATTCCACGGTCTTGAGAATGAAGACCCACACAAATTCCTTAAGAAATTTCATGTTGTTTATGTGGGTATGAAGCCACATGGAGTCACTGAAGATCAAATCAAATTAACGGCATTACCCTTTGATTTACAAGATTCAACCAAGGAGTGGTTATATGACTTGTCACCGGGGTCAGTCACAACATGGAATGAGCTTACATGAATGTTTTTAGACAAGTATTTTTTTAAAAATAAGAGCTTGAACGAATGTTTCTGGACAAGTATTTTTTAAAAATAAGCCTTGCATACTTTCTGGGAACGGTTCAAGAAGTGGTGTTCAAGATGCCCAAAACATGCGGTTTCAGAATACCAATTACTGCAATATTTTTATGAAGGGATGTCACCTTGGGAGAGAAGATTGCTCAATATATCAAGTTGTGGATCAATAGCGGATAAGACTCCTATAGAAATTAGATTTCTTATTAAGAATATCGTTGAAGAGTCCAAACATACAGCTTAAGAAGAAGAATGGTACGCTGACAAACTAAGAGGAGTGAAAGAAATTTCCACAACAAAAATCAAGAGTCAACTTTCCGAGTTGACTAAAGTTGTGATAATGCTTGCTAAAGACAAGGGTGTGCAGCCAGCAGTTAGACCTTATGGTGTTTGTACCCAAGTAGGACACCCCACTAATATGTGTCCCATGTTACAAGAAGACACAGAAGAGGTTCAATCCATGGGATTTTCTAGTAAAAAACAAGGCAATTCCCACCAAGAAGCAACCCAAATTGGCACCAACCCAATGCCAATTTTCAGCGAAGGCTACCTTATCAACCTAGACGTCCCTTTCAAAACCAAATGCATCACTAACCAAATTACTAGCTCAATCAACCTCCTCATCAATCTCAATTCCAACCTCAAAACATGCAACAAGGAAGTAGTATAAGTGGTTCGGGAATTTCTTTGAATGGCATTGTCAAGAGTTTAGCCGCAAGTACTCAATCATTTTAAAATGAGACCAAGGCGAGTATCAAGACTTTGGTGTAGAAAATGACTCAACTCGCCACTTATGTGAGTAAATTGGAGTAACAAGACAAACTACCTGCACAGACTGTGAAGAATCCAAAGCATAATGCACGTGTCATAACTTTGAGGAATCGAAAAAGAAAATGAAGGTCCAAGCATGGTTGAGGAAGATGAAGAAATGGAGTTAGAGAAAGAAGATGAGAAGTTAATAGCATACTCAAATCCAATACCCGTTGAAGTGATAGTTACTCCACCTCCTTTTCCTACCAGATTGAACAAGTCAAAGTGAGAAAGAGAAGATAATGAAATCATGCAGATGTTCAGAAAGGTTGAGGTAAACATTCCTCTCATTGATGCCATCAAACTTTAAATATTGGCATATTGAAGAAGATTGGAATGATCATTCAATTGGTTAATCGATCTCTAGTACATCCAAAAGGTGTACTAGAGGATGTGTTAGTTCAAGTGTATGAACTAGTATTTGCAGTAGATTTTTATGTTCTTGACATGGATGATGATGACTCACCAAATTTGAATTCAATCCTTCTAGGAAGACCCTTTTTAAAAATAGGCCAAACAAAAATTGATGTTTATGATGGTACATTGTCCATGGAGTTTGATGGTGAAGTGATAAATTTTAACATTTATGATGCCATGAAATATCCAAGTGAAGTTTTATCTTTGAACTTTGTGGATTTCATTGAGCCATTAACTGAAGATTGTTTTGATTTATCTAATATCAATGTTTTTGCCTTAGTTCTAGACAGGAATCTTCAAAAAGATGGAGTGGAAAAACTTTCCAATCATTTCAAAATCGATGAAGAGATTATGGAAGTTGTATCTTGCATGGATCAAAAGAAGAAAATGAGGTTTGATGTTCTAAAGCTGAAATTATTGATGCCTAATGAGAAAATTATTGGATTAGGTGTCTAAGCACATAACTATATTTGGTATGTACTTGATTTGATTATGAGCATCGTTCTTTTGGGTTGCCTTCACTCATGCAACTTGATAGGATGTCTAGAGGAGAGAGAGAGAGAGAGCGAGAGAGAGAGAGAGAGAGAGTAGGATTTATTACATGAATAATAAATTGGTACTTAGAATGATTTTATTAATATATTATAAGATCAGTATATTATTTGGGAATCATATTATTAATTAGTAATTAATCAAAAATTAATTTGCTATTAATTTTGGGATTAAATGAATTGATTAATAATGGAGGGGCTGTTTTGCAAATCATTGATAATTGTGAAACTGGGCTTAGGACTCGTTGTAAGTGGAGTGGATGAAATTTATGGAATAACCCATAAGATTTCGTCCAAGGGCTTACCAAGGAGGTACATGGGTTGCTTTGTGATTAAGTTAGGAACTAGGGTTTCCTTATTCAAGTCCAACTTGAAGACTAAGCAACCTAGCCATATATAAACCTCCTAAACCCTAAGGCTTTCGGCCCCTATGTTATTCTAAGAGAACCTGGCCGACTTCATCATTTCTCCAAGTCATCCTTGTTGTGTTGAGTGTTTCTGACTTCATTAGAGGTGCAACACTTGGGGCACTAAGCTTTCAAGGGTCAAGGATTGTTCTTGTCATTAGAATATAACATGTGAGGTAATCTTCCAGCTCATATATATATATATATATATATATATATATATATATATATATATATATATATATATACATATATAACATCCATAAAATTTGAGCAAATTTAAAACTTTTTAAATCGTTTAAAACCATTCAATTATTACAATTTGTTTTCAAAATAGTTTAAATATCAGAGTTCCTAGAAATCATAATCGTCAATCAAGGAAGTGTACGGTCACGCCTTCGCCTTCCCGCGACCATCCGCTGAACCTGAAACAATAACATGAAACTGTAAGCCCGAAAGCTTAGTGAGTTACCCCCAAAATACCAACGCCATATAGAAATAACCATATCATTTAAACATATAAGCAAACACAAATACAAAAACATCATGCATAATGAGCCATCAATCTGACTGGACCGAATTCAGGTCCTCAGTCTATCTGGACTGCTCTCTGAGCCCTCGACACGTCTGGACGGCCCTCCTCGGGGCCTTCAGTCTATCCGGACCGCTCGCTGGGCCTTCGGCCTGACTAGATTTGCCTGGCTCGGGCCTACATTCTACCCGGTCCGCCCAGGATGTCTTGGCCTACTAAACACAGCAGGACATGCCTCAACCCTTTCCCCAAACCAATAAACATGTGCACATAAACATCATACGCTAGCATGAAATATTAGATAATCATACCGATCTAACATATTACTAACATAACAACCATCCTAAAACCAGGATGAAATCTAACATATCAATAACATAGCAACCATCTTAAACCAGGATTTAAAATCATAAAGGGCCGGCCTTGGTGCCTTAGACCTTGTTGACATGGTGAGGATAACTCACCTTGTAAGTAGCTCAGAAGATAGTGTTGAACTCTTCCAGATGTTGCTCCAACTCCAACACCTATATTCACCAATGCCCATTTTCTATCAAAATCCAATTTACCAAAATGCCATCAGAAGTCCAATGTTCAACCCGTGGTCAAAGTCAAAGTCGACTGCCAAAGTCAATAATCCATGTTGACCTCAACTCGTCGAGTACAACCAGCCACTCGCCGAGTTCCTTGCATAACTCGCCAACTCACCGAGTCACATGAGCGACTCGTCGAGTTCCTAGTGTTAGTGGGCGCAAACCCCTTGGCCAACTCGTCAGGTTCATACGTGTCCAAAGGTTAGGAAAACCCTAGCCGAATCGTCGAGCCCAAGGCAATCTTCATCAGACTCGTCAAGTCGTTCATCCGACTCGTCGAGCCTACAACTATCTTCATCGGACTCGTCGAGTTTTTCTGATACTCGCCGATTACATGCAGTCCTTCGTCCATACAGAGGCTTTTTAATCCATGATAACGCTCCATATTGTAGATCAATCCCCCCAAGGCATGTTTATCACGTAAAGTTGCAAACTTTACGTGCATGCAAGGTGCTAATGACCTAAATCAAGCTAAAGAATAGGTTCTAGGCCAAAGAGCTTCACCAACATGCTAAAAACTGAGACTTTATGATGATAAGAGCCAATATGAGCCTAGATCTAAAGTTGAAACTTTAGATCTTGGTTCATCACTCGAAATGCAACACCAATTGCCCAAGATGGCCCCAAAACTCAAATATAAAAGGGATCAAACTAGAAGAAGCTCAAGGTGGTGACTTGATACCTCCAAATGATGATAAACAGAGGTAGACTTTAGATCCCCAACTATTCCTTGCTTAAAGCTTCTTGTTCTTAAAGCCTTTCCTCACCAAGATCCACATTTCAAGCTTAAACATACAAGTATGGAGAGAAAATGGAGATTTAGGGTTTCTGGACACATAGGGGTTGTAAGGGAAAGCTAAGGGTGGGAAAGGATCCTTTAAATAGGGTGCAAAACCCTGAAATTTAGGGTTTCATCTGCCATATCCTACTCATCGAGTCCCTTCTTGGACTCGGTGAGTAGGTCACTTAAACACGTGGACCAACTTGTTGCTACTCGGCGAGTCCGGCAACTAACTCTTCGAGTAGACCTTGAAATCATGAGAAATAATAACCACAAATTGATACTCAGGAATCGGTGCATTACAATTCTCCCCCACTTGAACTAGACTTCGTCCTCGAAGTCTGCTGCGGAGAACAACCTTGGATAGTGCTGCTACATCTCTGCCTCCGGCTCCCACGTCCACTCGGACCCCCTTTGGGGATCCCACTGTATCTTTTCCAAAGGTACCACATTGTTCCGCAGAACCTTCACCATTCTCTCCGGAATGGCCACATGCCTCTCAACATAACAAAGGTGCTCATCGACCTGAATGTCGTCCAACATTACTACCGCCTCCTGATCCCTGATGCACTTTCGTAACTGCGAAATGTGAAAGATGATGTGAAACCCAAACGAACATTTTAAAAAGTTTTATCCTACAAGCCACTTTGCCAAATGACAAAATCCTGATGATCCAACGTATCAGAAACCCAACTTTCCCTCTTCTTGAGGCGAACCCTTTGTGCTGACAGGATAATTGTCCTTCAAAATCATACAAAAATCAATCCACTGAAACACGAACACTCATGCCTGGCCCAACCAGCCTCGGGCTGGAATACCAAGCATGCCTAAGACGGGTCCAGTCATCCCTAGGAGGGATTACCCTTGCATCCTACACACGAATCCCAATTCATACACCTACTTCAACTCTTCTTGCTACCATATCATGTTTCCTAGACGAAGTCGAAACCTACCTGGTCTCACTTGTCTGTCCACTACCCGCAACACCGGATGCCTCACCGATTACTAAAACAAAAGACCCACATAAATGGCAGTCCCACGAGTCTCCCGAGAAGAAACTGACTGGCTGGACTTGCTTCCACGCTCTGCCACCAACTCCTGCCAACATAATGAACGTTACCTGACCCACTTCAGCCTCACATCCTACCTGGTCTTCAATGAACCATCTCCTCCTTACTTCAGACAAGCTATGGCCCTTTCGCAGACGAAACCAACCCAAGACACATCAAAATAACTCTAACCATCATTGCCACACCTACCATTATCGGCCATCCATTACGACTCTCATATCTAACCCATATCGCGCCCTTCAGGTTGGAATACCAACATGTCTAATCAATTCAACTATCGAGTTGAAATCCTCAGGGTTTGTTGGCCTACCGCCTTAACCCTACCGCTCCCCTTGATCCTCCGTGCCTACGAATTTCATTCGTCCCGCACCAGGTATCTTGGCCTACCGCATAAACAAGACTGCCTCAACCTTATCCAAATGCCATAGACGATCATGAGAAAGATCTAACCCGGTTACCAGAACCTGAATGACGGAACATTCTAATCCCAAGTCTTCCTAAAGCTGACGAATTCCCATTCGGATCTACTTCCAGTCCCCAAATGGAATTTTTACCCGATCCAAGAAGATTAATCCTATGAGACACTCCGAACTGATGAGTTCACCAAGATCCTCTGTACTCTATCCGACTTCTAACCACAACTTTCGATCAAAGAAAAATAGACCGGAGTCTTCAGCCTACTCCAGCAACATGTTCAATACTTAGGGACAGACCTACTGGTTGATATAGCATAATATCATACTCAATACCCGCACATAGATCTATAAACACATACAAAGTTTTCAACATGACTAGACCGCCTTACCAGGCCTTCAGTCTATTTGGACCACTCTAAGAACCTTCAGCATGTCTGGACCGCCTCTCTAGGCCTTCTGTTGGGTTTTGAGCAATCTAACACTTCCTAAGTGTGCATGCAACCCTAATAAACCTTGGATCTATGTTTGTCTAAATACATGCAAAATAATAATTTTTCCAAGGTTCATAACCTATCTAACATGGCATGGGGAACATTTAAACATAAACGAGTTAGATGAGATTACATACCTTTTGATGAGATTGATTCTTTGGAGTTTGAGAGCCAAGCACCAATAATGTGAATGCCTCAAATGGAATCACAAATCACCACAAACACATGGAAAACTTTAAGAGAGTACACACACTTGTAATTTTCGGCCACACACAAGCACACACCCTAGTGGCTATTTCATGCAACATAAGCATGCTTATATAGTGTATATGGTTAGGTTGAAACCCTAATAACCCATGAACTTTCCTTTTCCAAGGATCCATGGGTTAAAAGCTCCATGGATCATCCATGGACTTCCATACAAGCCTAGCCCATTAACAAATGAGTGTTAGCCCACACTATATAAAACCAATAGCCCACAATCTAATTAGTCTTCCTTTTAATCTCTAAATTAATTCATAATTAATTTAAGACTAAGACTAATTAAATAACATGACTTCATATTAATATATTATGGCTTATAATATATTAATAAACATATGTGTATAACTCTCATAAAATTATCCATAAATTGTTCGGGTGAAGTGCAACCCAAATGGACCATGCCGGGTCGGGTCAAGTATATACCAAATAAGTTATGGACTTAGACACCTTATCCAACAGACTCCCACTTGGATAAGTCTAATAACTGTATTTTCCTATATAACTTTAGGAACCAACCAACAATCGTAGCTCTCAAAAACTCTGTTGAACTATGAAGCGCCATTTTAAGACAAGTGATCATACAATCCTCTGTTCTCATGATATCAGCCGGACAAATACATGGAACTATGTCTTGCTTATTGTCTGGTAGTTGTTTCTCGATTTCCGATTTGTTTGACAAAGGACTTTACTGAACACATCAGTTTAGTTCTGACCGGGCCCGGTACATGGGTCAACACAAAATCATCGAGGGGCCCAGATATCGCTTCTATTTCTAGAAGGAACAGATAAACTTCGACTCATATGCTTGTTCTACTACTTGTTGAATTGTACACAAAGGCACGTTTTATGACATCAAGTTACTGATGCATTTATGTGCAATCAATGCACAACCAACTCATAGGTAACAACTCATATCTCTAGGTTTGAAGATTTATATGATATTATCGTCTCACGATCACTCGAGATAAATTCCATGAAGTGATACAAGTGAGCGCGGGTTTATACCAATACTGATAACTTATGAGTACTCATGAACGTTCCAGCAACCATTGCCATGTCTAAACACCTTTAGACATCTACAAACCCGATTCATGACAATCTTGATTCATACCTACTTCCGACGTATGACCGATTGTGGAGGTTTGAATAAATTAATTATTCTGGAAGTCAAAACATGCAAAACTGAAACAATAGTAAATAATTGACAATGACAGTAACACTTTACTCATAAATAAATCACAAATTTTATTCATCATCAAACGTCGATTACATTTTACAAGTTTCAGGAAAACTATCTAATCTAAAAAACTAATATCATCCCTCAGCCCGATGCGCCTCGCATGCTGAAAATGCTTAATCCTCGTCAGTCCCTTCGTAAGGGGATCTGCAGGATTCTCATCAGACGATACCCTCTTTGCCAAGAGGAGTCCTTCTTCAATCTTGTGTCTTATGAAGTGATATTTTCTGTCAATGTGTCGGGATCTGCCATGATCTCTTGGTTCCTTGGCTAAGGCAACCGCACTATTGCTGTCACAGAAAATTTCCATAGGTTCCTTAATAGCTGGTACAACTCCAAGGTCTCCGATGAAGTTCTTCAGCCATATCGCCTCCTTCGCTGCTTCACTCGCTGCTACATACTCTGATTCACAAGTCGAATCAGCCAATGTTTCCTGCTTGGAACTCTTCCAGGAGATTTCCCCTCCATTTAAGGTAAAGACCCAGCCCGACTGAGAGCGGAAGTTATCCCTATCAGTCTGAAAACTAGCATCATTATACCCTAATACTCTCAAGTCATCACTCCCACCAAGGGTAAGGATCCAATCCTTAGTCCTCCGCAGGTCTTGAGAATGTTCTTTACCGCGGTCCAATGAGCCTTGCCAGGGTTCCCCTGATACCTGCTAACCATGCTCAAAGCAAAGGCCACATCAGGGCGGGTACAATTCATAACATACATGATCGAGCCAACAGCGGAAGCATACGGTAATTGGCTCATCTCAGCTATCTCTGCCTCTGTACTCGGACTCTAAGTCTTACTCAGTTTGGCATTGCTTTGGATCGGTAAATCTCCTATCTTGGAATTTTGCATGTTGAACCTTTTCAACACCTTACCCAAGTAGGTACTCTGACTAAGTCCAATTAGTCTTTTACTCCTTTCTCTTAATATCCTTATCCCTAGGATATAGGCAGCCTCCCCTAGGTCCTTCATAGCAAAGCACTTCCCAAGCCAGGACTTAACCTCCTGCAAGGTTGGGATGTCATTTCCTATAAGTAGTATGTCATCCACATACAGTACCAAGAAGCTAACTATACTCCCACTAGCTCTGACATACACGCAAGACTCATCTTCACTTCTCGAGAAGCCAAACTCTTTGACCTTCTCATCGAAACAAAGATTCTAGCTACGAGATGCTTGTTTTAATCCATAAATGGATTTCTCAAGCTTGCATACTCTATTAGGGTACTCTGCACTGACAAAACCCTCTGGCTGATTCATGTACACATCCTCAACCAATTTTCCATTAAGAAAAGCGGTTTTGACATCCATTTGCCATATTTCATAATCATGAAATGCAGCAATGGCTAGCATAACCCTAATTGACTTAATCTTTGCTACCGGCGAGAAGGTTTCATCATAATCAATACCTTGAGTCTGAGTAAAACCCTTCGCAACCAGTCGAGCCTTATAAGTATGCACTTTTCCTTCCATATCGGTCTTCTTCTTGAAGATCCATTCGCACCCGACTGTTTTACGGCCTGGTACATTGTCAACCAAGTTCCAAGCTTGATTGTCATACATGGACTGTATCTTGCTGTCCATAGCCTCCTTCCATTTAGCAGACTCCGGGCCTGCCATGGCTTCCTTAACACTGCTAGGTTCATCCAAATTTACTAGTGTACTATCACTGATAAACGTATCACCTTCCGTAGTAATATGAAAGCCATAATAAAACGAAGGTGTGTTCCTAACCCGTGTGGAACGCCTCGGAGGTACGGACATGTCAGCTTGCTCAACAGGAGTTTCCTCCTCAAGTTGATTGCTAGTGTCTGAGGTTCCTTCACCAATTGCTTCTTGAATTTCTTCAAGATCAATTTTCCTCTCACTGTCTCCTTGGCTTATAAATTCTCTCTCACGAAAGACCCCTCTTCTTGCTACAAAGACCACATTCTCACTGGGTCTATAGAAGAGGTAACCGAAGGATTTCTGTGGGTAGCCGATGAAAATACACCTTTCACTTCGGGGTTCGAGCTTATCATGAGTTTCACGCCTCATGAAAGCCTCGCAACCCCAAATCTTGATGTGGTCTAAATTGGGAACCTTCCCAGTCCACATTTCATGAGGTGTTTTGGCAACCTTCTTTGTAGGGACTAGATTAAGGGTATGGGCGGCAGTCTCTAAGGCATACACCCAAAAAGAGATTGGTAGTGAAGCTCGACTCATCATAGAGCAAACCATGTCCAACAAGGTTCGATTACGCCTCTCAGCTACACCATTCAGCTGTGGTGTCCTAGGAGGAGTCAATTGTGAGACAATCCCACACTCCTTAAGATAGTCAAGGAACTCGGTACTAAGATACTCACCACCTCGATCGGATCGAAGCATCTTAATGTTCCTGCCCAATTGATTTTCTACTTCCTGTTTGAATTCCTTAAACCTTTCAAAGGTTTCTGACTTATGTTTGATTAAGTAGACATACCCATATCTACTAAAATCATCAATAAAAGTCACATAATACCGGTTAGCATCCCTTGTGGCGGTTTTGAATGGCCCACATACATCAGTATGTATTAGGTCCAACAAACCCTCACCCCTTTCACAAGTTCCAGTGAAGGGTGATTTTTTCATCTTTCCAAGTAGACAAGATTCACAACTATCATCCGATTTAAGGTCGAATGACTCCAAGACTCCACTCTTTTGGAGTTGGCCTATGCGTTTCTTGTTTACATGTCCAAGACGACAATGCCACAATGATGCTTTATCTAGGCTAGTAGAAGAATCAATATACAACACATTATTTCCTAAGTTGTCTACAATTGACACAGTTTCATACACACCATCACAAGGTAATGCTTTAAAATAAAACACATTATTAAAGAAAGCATTAATACCACCACATTCATTATCAAACGAAAAGGTAAAACCTTGTTTGTACAAAGCATGAAAAGAAATAATATTCCTCGCCATTTCAGATGAGTACACACATTTATTCAAATCTAATTTTAACCCATTATTAAGCAACAAAGTATAAACTCCAATCTTGGAAACAGGTGAAGCCTTCCTATTCCCCATGATCAAGTTTATCTTCCCGTGCTCCACATCCTCACTTCTTCTTAGGCCCTGCAAATCAGAACATATGTGAATACCACATCCTGTATCAAGCACCCAAGAGTTAGAATATGTTGAGTAATTAGACAATATTGTGTAAATACCTGCATGGGTGGGTTTCACTTTCCCATCCTTTAGATCCTGCAAGTACTTAGGGCAGTTTTACTTCCAGTCCCCCTTGTCCAGGCAATAGTAGCAATCAGCATCCTTGGGAATGGCAGAAGGAGTGACAGAACCGCTCGTGGTCTTCGATGAGGAGCCTTCAAGAGACTTTCCCTTGGTACCCTTCGAAGGGTGCTTCCTCTTTTTCCCTTTGCCTTGCCTGATAGCCAAAACAGGGGTAGATGTTGGAGTAGGAGTAGTAGAGGTAACAACCGCCTTGCCCTTAAGACCGGTTTCAGCGGTCTTCAAGAGTACTTGAAGCTTGCTGAGGGTAACTTCCTCCTTGCTCATATGATATGTCATACGAAAGTGGTCATAACAAGAAGGTAAGGAGTGCAAAATGATGTCAATTGCCAACTCCTCAGGGAAGTTTACATTCAGCTTCAGCAGACGGTCCACATACCTTTGCATCTTTTGCATGTGGGCCGTGACGGATTCACCGTCCTTCATGCGGGTAGTTATTATGGAGGAGATTAATTCATACCGCTCCTGACGAGCACTCTGATGGTACCTTTCCATCATATCTTGGTGCATCTCAAAAGGGTAGAAGTCTTCATAGGACTTTTGGAGCTCGGTTGTCATCGTGGCCATCATGATGCATGCCACCTTAGTAGCATCTCTCTCATGTGTCCTGAATTCAGCGATCTTCTTAGGAGTAGCAGTAGACTCATCAAGCTCTTTTAACTCCTTATCGAGGACATATTCCTTGTCCTCATAACGAGTAACCATCCTGATGTTCCTAATCCAATCCATGAAGTTGGAACCATCAAAGATGACCCTCCCACAAAGATTCATGAGAGAGAAAGAACCAGTTGGGTTAGAGCCTGAAGCATTAGTGTTGGAAGACATCTGAAAGAAGAAAGCAAGTTTAGATTAGATATATAGAGTCCTTAATAAGACACCCAAATGTAATATTAAGGCTAGGATCCAATCACAATATATTATACTTAGAAGAGGGATGCCGTAATCTAAGTGATAATATATTTGAAAGGTAGGTGAATGACGTTTCACCAATTTCCACCATGAAAAACAAAATGAATTATTAGGTTTTAATCGGATTTGAAATTCCTAGATTCTTTTGAGATTCATTGAACTTTTCAATGGCATGTTTCAATCTCGATTGTGCCCTTCAAGTTTTGTGACTGGGATGCCGAGGATCACAAAACAAGGTGTGACTAACCATGCTAATTCACTTGGTACCCTTAATATTATCACCTAATCAATGTGCTGGTTAACCACACACGCTCCATTGATCTATGACAAACATTAAGTCACCCTTCGTGATCCTTACTAGTCCAAGTTAGTGTGCCGGTTAACCACACACGCTCCACTAACGACTTGGTAAGGTACAAAGTGTGAATTCCATGGACTAGCACCATGTTCACATTTTTCCTAAAATAACTAAGATTGGGAATTAAAGAGGTTTAGTTACTTTATAATAATCATTATACTTTTAATGAGGATTTAAAGTCATTGTCCTACCCATTCGGCTAATGACCCTCCACCAGTCAAGCAAGCGGTGGGTGAGAGTGGACACCCATTAAGTTGCCATTTTATAGGCAACAACCTTATACCCACCTTATAGACCGGCTTCGTGAATGAGGCCTACTAACGGTAGAACGACTTATTCTTATACATAAATATAATAATTAACCATTAATGTTATAAATAGTATAAGGGTTGAATTTTAACTATTAAAACTCTAAGGGTTGGAATTAAAGTTTATTAAAGTGTGTGAAACTTTACAAATTCCAAAACTTGAGGGCAAGTTTTGTAACTATCCAAAACTTTTCATTTCATAACTTATGAATTAAAGGTTCATAAAAATGAAGACTCTTCATTTTCATGTAACTTATGTGTTTAAATGTGTGTGTTAAAGAAAAGTGACCTTTGGATATCCATAACTTGAGGACAAATTATGGACTCCATTAAAACACATAAATGATCAAGAATTAATTCTAAACAATTCAACAAATAATTCCTATCATCTTCTAAATTCATAAGAACATGAACATGATCATCAAAATTTCAAGAATTATATGAACACATAAAACATGGAATTTTGATATATGCTATTGTAAATGGATTAGAACAACCATTACACCAACTAAAATAAGTTTTAAAACACCAAAACAGTTTAGGGTAATGTTTCTAGTCCATTTCCAGCAGCAAAAGTCGAAATTCTGCATTCTGATCATTCTACTCGCCGAGTGCACGAACCTACTCGGCGAGTAGGATGAATTTTGCCTTGTACTTGGCGAGTCCCCCCATGGACTCGGCGAGTACATCTGTCAGACAGCAACAATTTCAACCTTTTTCATTATTTTGCATCAAGTATCAAACAAGCAAGCCTAGTCTCTGATACCACTGTTGGGTTTTGAGCAATCTAACACTTCCTAAGTGTGCATGCAACCCTAATAAACCTTGGATCTATGTTTGTCTAAATACATGCAAAATAATAATTTTTCCAAGGTTCATAACCTATCTAACATGGCATGGGGAACATTTAAACATAAACGAGTTAGATGAGATTACATACCTTTTGATGAGATTGATTCTTTGGAGTTTGAGAGCCAAGCACCAATAATGTGAATGCCTCAAATGGAATCACAAATCACCACAAACACATGGAAAACTTTAAGAGAGTACACACACTTGTAATTTTCGGCCACACACAAGCACACACCCTAGTGGCTATTTCATGCAAAATAAGCATGCTTATATAGTGTACATGGTTAGGGTGAAACCCTAATAACCCATGACCTTTCCTTTTCCAAGGATCCATGGGTTAAAAGCTCCATGGATCATCCATGGACTTCCATAAAAGCCTAGCCCGTTAACAAATGAGTGTTAGCCCACACTATATAAAACCAATAGCCCACAATCTAATTAGTCTTCCTTTTAATCTCTAAATTAATTCATAATTAATTTAAGACTAAGACTAATTAAATAACATGACTTCATATTAATATATTATAGCTTATAATATATTAATAAACATATGTGTATAACTCTCATAAATTTTTCCATAAATTGTTCAGGTGAAGTGCAACCCAAATGGACCATGCCGGGTCGGGTCAAGTATATACCAAATAAGTTATGGACTTAGACACCTTATCCAACACCTTCAACCTGTCTGGACTGTTCTTCGAGCCTTCGGCCTGACTGGTACACCCCACCGGCCTTCAGTCTATCCGGACCGCTCTTAACTGTTGAGCATCTCCCTGGACCACTCCTCCCGATGATCCTTCCCATGCAGACTCTTCTCACCCACTTGGGGTTCCGAAATCCTGATCTATTATGTGGACTCTAACCGCGTCCTAACCCTAGGCCTCATGTCGATCGCCCACCCCCTCAGAATTCTGTGGTCTGCTCCCTGACCCGCATATCTACCACATATGCTAAATAACCCGCATACCCGTGATGAAATGCTGCCGAGCCCTGGCAGCTAAAAAAAACCTTCAATCTATCAATCCAAAAACCCTCAGAGTTGAGCACACCCTCGAGCGAATACTTGAACTTAACTCAAATCATGACCAAAATTCCAACCTGATTCCCCAAATTCTGTTATCAACTACTGAGAAGATGTGATACACATGCTGGGGAGTTTTACCGAACCCCCAAATCACACAATACTCAAACCAAACAGATGCTTGGGTTGTCTTCCTTCCCGAAAACGATGTGAAATTTACCCCATTTCAACACCGCTCCTGCTTCTGTATCCCAGGACGATTCTCCCCCACTTAGATTTGACTAAGTCTTCACAATACATGGATATTGGAGAGTTCCTAACCCTTCTCACTTCCCCACGATCGATCCGATGACAACCAACTCTTTCCCAATTGATCACACATTTCTAATAACCAGATGGACACTTCTTGAATCCCAGTGAAACAAACAGCCACTAATGCTTGAATGACCCTACACACATTTCCTGAAGACAAAAAGATAAATGCTCCAACTAATATCTCGGCAACGAACCACTGCCCTTGGCGCTTTCATTCGTCAATCACGAACGGTTACTAAAACCACTAATTCCTAACAATGTTGAATAACCTTTCCGTGGGACTCTATCCGCAGACTTCCCACATAATACCCTTTTTCCAAAGGTGCTCCAAACAAGCCTCCCGCTCTCGGGCTCTAGAGATCATTCCATTCGGGGTTCGCACCCTGACTCACTCACTTGCTCAAACGTCCACAACTAAACTGCAGCAGCTGAAGCAACCTCTACCCTAAACCGGGCTACCAACCACTCCCAAAACAAAGTCTGCAATCCCAAAAGTGCAATAGGCCACACAATCAATCCTTACCGCTTAATACAAGAGATCCAAGGAAAACTGACCTCACAATATACTTATGCCACATCGACCGACCTGTGTTCATCGGCGCTGAAAATAATATCGCCAATCCATGCAACCAACAAGCCCGAGCTGGAATATAGCCTGATCCTGGGATCACAAGCCTGCTCACTCCTTCGAACTCGAAAAACTGAAGGGCCCAACCCTTGCCATATATGATAAAATTCTAATCAATCACTCTACCTCCCCTTTTCTAATGAATCCCTGAACTCTACTTACCTACAATCCTTTGATAAGAAATTTCTCCTGACACCTCCAATGGCCTAACAACTCATGAAACTCCGCAACACATAGATCAGACAGAATAGGCAACTAACCCGAAATTACTGCTTATCCAGATTCAACAATATTCCAAGACAAGATAAATACAGATCATGAACAATTTAACCACGATATTATTATAGAATGGGGTTTTCCAGTTACGTACCAGAGACTTCTTGCGGCTCGACCTTGACCTCCTGAGGAACGATAACCACTGGAATCTGAATTCCTTCCGTCCTCAACGCAGGACAGCTGGACCTAAAATGACCTGGCTGGTGACAGCGAAAGCATATCTAATGCTTCTTGCAACCCCGTTGCACATGCCCTTTCTCCCCGCACTTGTAGCACCTGAATTTGTGACAAGCAAATCCGTGGGTTCCCCTACACTTGCCGCACACCTCCTGACTTCCAGTACTTATGTTAGCTATCTCTAACTCTTTGTCCGTTGTTGAAAAGTCCCTCATCCTCTTTCCTAGTTGTGACCCTACCACCGACACTCCCCCCAGTAGTCGTCCCGGTAGTAACATCTCTCACAGATTGCAACGATACAACTTGCTCCTCGAGCTTGGCGATCACCCAGGCGGTGACCCGGTTTATGACACTGAACAATTCTTCTTGCAAAATCTGAGAAACCTCTACGGAAATCATCTCCCGTATCTGATCGACGACCACTACCGACCTGTCCTGGCCACTCGCTCCCGATCCTGATCCGGATCCCACCTTAAATTGATTCGCCATCACCATACTGAACATATACCAGGAAGATATCAGATAATCTGCATACACGAGGGGGAACCTACTCCCAACCAAACCCTAGGGGTTGTGACTTCCTTGATACTCGTATGGGTCTTGTGCTTTCAGTAGTACGGGCCCATACTACCTTCCACACCTACCCATATTTTTCTCAAGTATCACCACAACACCCTACAATATACATATACATAGCGAGCAATAAATCCTCACTCCTAGAGGAATGCTAAATATCACATAACTGGCCTCCTGTCCTCTCACTACCCACCCATCCACCAACTGCCACACGACCCTCCATTGGTGCCAGTTAACTATTGCATGAATACAATCACATACTGCACGACTTAAACAATCTTAGACTAAAAGATTTAATCCCACAATGGTTGGAATCAGACAAGAGCTGCGCAGTAGGACCAAATCCCTTACCCTAAGACCATTTAACCCATGTAGCATGTGACTTAGAGTATTCACCCAGTAGTTAGTGCACATGCGAAAGAGTCACAACCAATCAGTTGAGGTACTCTACATAAGATAAGGTATCAAAAATCAGGCAATTCTATCATACGATTCCTGAGGATCCCTATCTTATCACTAGCATGATGTTCTAACATATCACATAATATCAAATAACTTGTATGGTATATTGGGGTCTACTTACTAGCTCCGACTGATCGTACACTTCGCATCCTCTTTTACTTATTTTCAAAACCATTTAAAAATCATTTTGAAATTCTTTCCTTGATTTGAGACTCGATTCACACAGTGTTCCTCCAATTCACTCAAACCAAGGCTCTGATACCAACTTGTAACATCCATAAAATTCGAGCCAATTTATAAACTTTTTAAATCGTTTAAAACCATTCAATTATTACAATTTGTTTTCAAAATAGTTTAAACATCAGAGTTCCGAGAAATCATAATCGTGAATGAAGGAAGTGTACGGTCACGCCTTCGCCTTCCCGCGGCCATCCGCAGAACCTGAAACAATAAACTGAAACTATAAGCCCGGAAGTTTAGTGAGTTACCTCTAAAATACCAACGACATACAGACATAACCATATCATATAAACATATAAGCAAACACAAATACAAAAACATCATTCATATTGAGCCATCAGTCTGACTGGACTGAATTCAGGTCCTCAGTCTATCTGGACCGCTCTCTAAGCCCTCGGCACGTCTGGACCGCCCTCCTCGAGCTTCAGTCTATCCGGACCGCTCGCTGGGCCTTCGGCCTGACTATATTTTCCCGGCCCGGGCCTGCAGTCTACCCGGTCCGCTTAGGGTGTCTTGGCCTACTGCACACAACAGGACCTGCCTCAACCCTTTCCCCAAACCAGTAAACATGTGTACATAAACATCATACGGTAGCATGCAATAAAATAAAATCATGCCGATCTTACAGATTACTAGCATAGCAACCATCCTAAAACCAGGATGAAATCTAACATATCAATAACATAGCAACCATCCTAATCCGGGATGTAAATCATAAAGGGCCGGCCTTGGTGCCTCAGACCCTGTTGATATAGTGAGGATAACTCACCTCGCAAGTAGCTTGGAAGATAGTGTTAAACTCTTCTAGATGTTGCTCCGACTCCAACACCTATGTTCACCATTGCCCGCTTGCTATCAAAATCCAATTTACCAAAATGCCCTCAGAAGTCCAATAGTCAACCCGTGGTCAAAGTCAAAGTCGACTGCCAAAGTCAACAGTCCATGTTGACCTTAACTCGTCGAGTACAACCAGCCACTCGCCGAGTTTCTTTCATAACTCGCCAACTCGCCGAGTCAGATGAGCGACTCGTCGAGTTGCTAGTGTCAATGGCTGCAATCCCCTTAGCCAACTCGTCGAGTTTCCTTATACAACTCGCCGGGTTCATACGTGTCCAAAGGATGGGAAAACCATAGCCGACTCGCCGAGCCCAAGGCAATCTTCATCAGACTCGCCGAGTCGTTCATCCGACTCGTCGAGCCTACAACTATCTTCATCGGACTCGCCGAGTTGTCCTGATACTCGCCGAGTCCATGCAGTCCTTCATCCATACATAGGCTTTTAAAGCCATGCTAAGGCTCCATATTGTAGATCCAATCCCCCAAGGCATGTTTATCACGTAAAGTTGCAAACTTTACGTGCATGCAAGGTGATCATGACCTAAATCAAGCTAAAGAAGAGGTTCTAGGCCAAAGAGCTTCACCAACATGCTAAATACTAAGACTTTATAATGATAAGAGCCAAGATGAGCCTAGATTTGAAGTTGCAACTTCAGATCTTGGTTCATCACTCGAAATGCAACACCAATTGCCCAAGATGGCCCCAAAACTCAAATATAAAAGGGATCTAACTAGAAGAAGCTCAAGGTGGTGACTAGATACCTCCAAATGATGATAAACTAAGGTAGAGTTCAGATCCCCAACTGTTCCTTGCTCAAAGCTTCTTGTTCTTCAAGCCTTTCCTCACTAAGATCCACCGTTCAAGCTTAAACATACAAGTATGGAGAGAAAATGGAGATTTAGGGTTTCTGGACTCACAGGGGCTGCAAGGGAAAGCTAAGGGGGGGGGGGGGGTAAAGGATCCTTTAAATAGGGTGCAAAACCCCATAATTTAGGGTTTCATCTGCCAGATCCTACTTGTGACAAACCAAAATTTATATCTCTTACATACATTCGATTCAATCAAAGTCAAACTTGTTTTTGGCTATCTTTTAGCCCTGTTAAAGGTCTGTTTGGGTGTTCTAAGCCTAGTACCTTCAAGAAGGAATGTTAGGAGGTATATTCTAGAGTTTAGTGTGCATCGTACAAGCCGGAAAACTCCATCATAGGAGTTTACGGCCGTAAAAACCTCCTTGGCCGTGAACTCACCCCCTTATATATGATATTCCTTCTTCCTTCACCACTTTTTCCACCTCTAACTCAAGAACTCGGATTTGCTCTCAACTATTATAAATTTTTGACCTTGATCTTCCAAAATGTAAGCAATATTTCCATTTTATTAGTGGTTATCCTTCTTGATCTTGTATCACCCGTTGATTTCATCCATGAAAATCATCTTTTTGGGTAGACCTTCAAGTATTCAACATTCTCACCAAGAACACCTACCAGTTCTTGGACCGTGAACCCCCTCCCAAGCTTCAAAAACGTGAGTATCTCTTCTATCTCCTAGCTAGACTTTTTAAACTCTTGATTTCTAGTCTTGAATCACCACAAAATAGACAATCATCAAGATCTTACGACCGTAAACCCTTATATGGCCGTAAAATCGTGTGTTGGTGCATGTTTTGGATTCAAACTCCTTCAAGACCAAACCTAGACTAAGAACACTTAGGGAATGCTTGTTAGAGCCATAAAACACCTCATTTTCAAGCTCTTCAATGAGTGTACGACCGTAAACTCCATGACCGTACACTCATTGACCGAAAACACCCTTAGGCCGTAAACACAATGGCCATAAACTCCATTGTGTGGACATAAATCCCTCAGATGCAATCCTTTGTGATTGTAACACTTCAATATAAGTGTTTCCTAGTCCCTAAGGTGAATCTCTAGCATGATTAGTTGTAAATACACTAATTATATCCATATATGTGTCATTATATGCTTATTAGGATCCGCTTGTACCTGAGATTTCACTTAGCACTTAGCATCCTACAACCGGTCTTACGTTTCTACCACTCACTGCAGGTGAGTTCATACCCCTTAATCTACCTTTTAAATAATTTTAAATGCTTTTATGGGGGTGGGGGGTGGGGGGGGGGGGGCAAATACAAGTTGATAACATAATAGTTGTTTTATCAATCACATGTGATTAATAACTATCAAACATGTGGATTTTCTTATACTTCAACTGTTTTATCAAACAAACTCTTCAAAACATTTTATAATCTGACATTAAGTCATCTGTTACCATCCAAATGATTAAAACTCTTTTATATGTTAAACTCTTTATTAAACTCTTTTAAACTTATATATATATTGTCAAAATCATGTCTATATAGATATAGTTATATAAGTAAGGTTGAAAGGACTTAGGACTGATAACTTACTTTATTTCCTGTTCCTTGTTTGGTGGTGGACTTAGAGTATCCGGTTGTTTGTCCGAGTGTCATTTGAATCTTAGTTATATATTATATATGTATATATATATATATATATATATATATATATATATATATATATATATATATATATTATATATATATATATATATATATATATATATATATATATATATATATATGTATAGATATAAAAGTTCTTACATCAGTTCAACACCTTTGCGTAGCAAAGGTGTACAAACATACTTAGTCATTCAAACAACATTACTAGTAAACTATAATAGGTATAGTTTAGAGGTTACCACTCACTACTTCTAGTACAATGAAACATACAAGAGTCAGTTCATTCATGATTCAATACAAACTTACTATTATGAGAAATTGAAAGAACATACTATGATGAGAAACTAAGAGAACATACACTACCCTATACAAAGAGAACATACTATACACTAGAACATAGAGAACATACAATACACTAGAGCATACTATAAAAACACTAGAATACTATAATATTAATGTGAGCCACTACTTCATGGCATGACAATCTACTGTTGTGTCACGTTTTGTAACCAGAGTCTCCTGGAGGGAGAGCGTGAATTTGTGTATAGATCTATACGGGACTGACCGTCCTACACCTTGCTGCTAGCTACAGTGGGACCTGCAGGTCTACAGGTGACGAATGTCATACCATTTCGACGTCTTTGATCGTTGTGTTTTACTAGTGAATTAAGTATGGTTACAACTTCATCACATTTTACCTTAATTAACAATTAGTTTAAGGTAGTTAGTACATTGGTAGTTACTTATATACAATACTATAGTACATCCTTATTTTCCCATTGCATTTACATTGTGATCTTCTCACATAAACGGTAATGTAAACTAAATTTTGGTAATGATAGTCATACTTGGGAAAGATACACACTTTTACAAACAAACAACATACAAAACATTCGGGCCTTGGTAGAAGGCTACTTTTTAGTAGAAAATATAGGATTTTCTAGGAGATGCAAACATTTACTACAAACACTTACAAACATTTACATCAAATATTTTCAAATACTTTCATACAAACAGTGACACTAAGATACTTATGAACTTACCAGCATTAATTTTGATCTACTCTTTCAAAATAACTTGTATTCTCAGGTCACTACTAGACAGGTACCGATGACTAGGTTTTGAGAAGACGGAGCTTTCAAGACTCGTCTTTATTTTGATTATTCATTTTTGGTGTCTTATAATCTATACATAGAACACACTTGTATTAAATTATATTATTAATGGAATGGGTGATGTTGTTGCTTGTTTACTATTATGCATTGTTGTGATACTATACATGACGCCCTTCACCCGAGAACGTTTCCGCCGTTCCGGTTTTGGGGTGAGACAGATTGGTATTAGAGCTTTGTTTATAGTGAATTGAGTATATAAACCCATAAAATATATACAAACTATAAAAACATCGGGATTAAGATACTCTGAGCAAGAGTTTATACTTTTAAATAATAAAATATTTAACCGAAGTATACACACCTGCATTCATACTATAATCAGTGTCATTGGGAAAGAAAAAAAAAGAATTGCGGTTGTTGGACATCACAAGTAGGCTTGGGGACATATAATCAAATCTGGGATTGATATAATATGATCAACTATATCTTTCCGAGAAGTGACTAGCATGTGCCTGGGAATGGTTGTGGTGTTGCAACAAGTCTAAAAACTTACCAACACTACTATAATGAAAACATTAGAACAAAACATAAACTAAAAATACTATAGGAGTATTTTTTGTTACTATAGTTACATATTTGAGAACTAAAGGTCTTTATTAGTAGGTCAATAATTGCTAGGTGGATACGCTAAGGTTATATGTGACTAAGGTGTCATAGACTTAGAATCTGTGATCTTTGCTTTATTTCTTGTTCCTTGTTTGCTTGTGGATTTGGAGTTAGGGTCACTTATTCGAAGGTCTATCCTGTTTTGATTACATGTAACTGGTATGCACTATGCAAGTAGTGAAGTAACTAATAACGATCATCTTATAATTATCTTAATTAGTGCGTCTATTAATTATTTCTTTTACCCTTATTCTCGCGTAGATAACATGGCTGGATTCCATCCCCACGGCGACCCGTACTTCCGCAACCAAGGTAATGGAGGATGGCTTGATGCAAATCCAAAAGAGAATCATCCAATCCCTTTGGATGATGACTTCGCAGAGAACTTTCCGGAGGATTTTGACTCCGAGACAGAAGTTAATAACCTACCCCTGGTGGCTCCATGTAACAACCGAAAATTTCCAACCAATTTAAACTTTTCAAAAAAAACCCGATTTCATTAAATTATTACAAAAAGGTTTTCAATACAATTAATTTAGAGTATTCCCAGAATCACATCGCAACATAAACATGAGGAGCGGTACGATCACGCCTTCGCCTTGCCACGGTCTCCTGAAGAACCTGAAAAACATTAAACCAAAACTGTAAGCCCGAAAGCTTAGTGAGATATCCCCAAAATACCAACCACATATACCATACACGCATAACATGCCATAACATATCCGATCACAGAACAGCCATGCATTTCGGTTCTACTATGTGACTGGTCCGCCGCACCGGCCAACAGTCCACCTGGTCCACCCTTCGAGTCTAGCCATATACATCGAGTCTACAGTGTGATTGGTCCGCCCGCACCGGGCCTTCAATCCACCTGGTCCACTCTCTGAGTCTACAATATGACTGGTCCGCCCGCACCGGGCCTTCAGTCGGCCTGGTCCACTCTCCGAGCCTCGGCACGTCTGGTCTACCCTCTTGGGGCCTACAGCCTATCCGGACCGCTCGCTAGGCCTTCGGGACAACCGGTCCGCCCTGGGTATCTTGGCCTACAGCACAAAGCACCCGCCTCAACCCAACTTCAGTCCAAACAACCATGTGCACATAAACATACAATCATATAACAATTCACAGACAACAAGCCGATCAAACATATCACATAACATATCATCATCCTAACCAGGATACCGACCTAACCAGTCACTAGCATAGGATCACCCTACATATCAGGATACTGACCTTAACCAGGTCTCTAACATATACCATCCTAGCTACCAGGATGCAAACATATAAAAGCAATAACATAACAACAAATACCCAGATCTCAATCCGATAAAGGGCCGACCTTGGTGCCTTAGACCCTGTTGATATAGTGAGGATAACTCACCTCGCACTGCCGAAACTCTGAACTGAAGAAGCAGATTCTCGAATCACCGCTTCACCGAAAATCCCGAACTAGCCAACATAGCACAAATAACCATTAGGCTAAGCACAATACTCTTTCAAGGGTAAATTGACCATTTTACCCTTAACTCAGTCCGGCCCAACACTAGGTAAGCTCCCAAGCCCACCAATGGCCTAAAGTCCAAAAGTCCGAAGCAAAGCCCACTATTAGCCCAATTTACTAAATTAGGCCCACCTCACCAAATGGGCCTAGACCCATGATCCATAATAACCAATGGGCCCATAATACTCTATCCATAATGTCTAGTCACGACCCAAAATCCAGCAGCCCAAATAACAGCCCAATCCCTAAGGCCCAAAATGAAAAACCCAACAGAGGGAGTACACTAGGCGTACCCTCCTTGGTACGTTGGGCGTACACGTTGATTCGTAACAAGGGATCGGGGCACTGACCCGCTACGCAGGGCATACTCCTATGTTACGCGGGGCGTAACTTCGCTGCTCATTAAGTCCTCATAACTTCTTAATGGCTTAAGCTCTTAAGCCCAAACTTCAGATCCTTAGGCAAAATATGCCTAAGATTCATAAAGTCTCAAACTTTATCACTTGGGACGTCCATAAAGCTCTTAATCCAAGGTCTTAATCCATTAAGGCCTACATATCTCACACATGGAACAACCACAACCCTTCAGACCTCATTTTTCTCACTCAAGACCTCTCCAAAGGTCTGAAAGGACATATAATCTCGGCCAACTCAAAGCATGCATCAAGATGAGGACTTTTGGGACAAGAATGATGTCAAAACTTCATAACACTTAGATCTATGCAATATAAATGACAAGAAAGAAGCTTTATACCTCAAATAGGCTCCAAAGGATGATATCCTTCCAGATCTACAAGCTCCAGCCACTCAACTCCTTCCTTGACAACTTCCTCTTTCTTCTTCTAGCCTCTCCTTTGCCAAAATAAGCTTTTCAAGGCCAAACACACCCAAAAATGGAGGTGGAATGGCTATCTAGGGTTTCTGAGGTTAAGGGAGAGCTTATGGAGGTTAGGGTATGAACCAACATGTTCCTTATATAGTGGCTGACCCTAATTTTAGGGTTTTAGAACTTTGAGAGTACGCTGGGCGTACCTCTAGTACGTTGGGCGTACTCAACCTTGCAACTGCGTCCACTTACGCCCTTACGCTGGGCGTAATCCCAGCTTACGCTGGGCGTACTCGGCGAGTCCCCAAATTTCATACTTGGCCCTCAGTTTCCACTTTTCCCACAAGATGACCAAAATACCTTTCCTCTTAAATCCCGGGGACTCACAATTAAGTACTCTTAGGAACGGGGCGTTACACTCCAATCCCAAATCCTAACCCTCGTCTGGCATTTCAAGGCCCTACACCTCTGTGGGTAACAAACTTGAACAGATGGAGTCACGAGCATGGTCAACCCTTACCCTAAAACGGAGACAGAAGCTTCTACAACCTGAGCAAGGGAGGCTCAGCAGACAGGGTCCTGCCTATTCTGGTCCGCAGGGTTGCTCGCATTGATGAACAGGGTAGGGTGGCCATCAACCGAATCATGGAAGTTGATGCCAATGCGGGAGTCAATACCGTTCGCATTCGCTATCCGGAATCTGCTCATGAAAGAACTCAGAACCAGAATGCAGCCCTGCAGAGAGATCTTACTGCAACCCAAGCTGAAGTCAGGGAACTTTGAGCTCATCAAGCAACGTTTGAAAGGCGCATGAGGGACATGGAGCATCGTCTGGCATAATCAAGGACTCATTCTAGTGGTTCTCGTCGCAAATAGAGCCTACTCCACTTTCTCTTTTGGATATAACTTAGGTCTATGTAAAAGCTCTAGTTTTAGTTTCCTGTCTATGATAAGACTTTGAACTTGTTAGTCTTTTATGGTCTTAATACTGTCAAAATTTTCTCATATTGATTTGATGTAAGACCTACTTCTAGGTCATTTTTCCGAAACTTGTTACGTCATTAATGCCAATATTATTGACAATTATCTAATCTTTTGGGAAATCAATATCCAAGTGTTTTCAGACTTCTACTGCTAGATCTTTATGTCAATCATACTCTCATTTGTTTTGTTGGACTATGGAGAGTTATTCCATGGACCACTCTCATTATACTTACAATTGGTTCTTACTATCATTTTCATCTTTGTAAATTTTTAGTTGAACAATGCCTCCACGGAGAGTGACAAGGCGTAATCCTCCGATAAATCCTACGCAACCTCCACCTCCTCCACAATACAACCCGACAGTAATCCAAGCTGCGGTGAATGTGGCTATTACGGCATCCCTAGCTCAGTTTAGTGCTAGTGGAACAACTGTGCATTCCACTCAAGGTGATGCTCCAGTGCGATCTAGGGAGTGCTCGTATAATGAGTTCACCAACTGTAAGCCCAGGTCCTTCAACGGGACTGGCGGAATCATTGCCCTCTTGAAATGGTTCAAGAAAATGGAATCGATCTTTGAGATCTGTTCCTGTCCAGAAGGAAGCAAAGTTAAATTTGTTGCCTGCACCTTCGCGGACAGAGCCCTGACGTGGTGGAATAGCCATGTCAAGTCACTAACTCTAATAGTGGCTAATACTATGGGTCGGGAAGCTCTGAAGGAGCTTATGATAGAAGAGTACTGCCCGAGGAGCGAAGTTTAGAAACTTGAACAAGAACTTTGGAGCCTAACCATGAAGGGCTCCGACATAGTGGCCTATACTGCCAAATTCAGCGATCTGGTGGCACTATGTCCGGGAATGGTCCCTATGGAGGGAAAGAAAATAAAGAGGTACATCTGGGGGCTAGTGCCTCCATTTCAGGGGAATGTCTTAGCTTCAAACCCCACTACCTTCGATAGTGCCAAGCGATTGGCACAATGGCTCATTGATCATGGAGTCCGCACCCCAACTACGACAACAACCCTGGCCATCCCAGAACCCTCCAAAGCCGCTGACTACAAGTGGAAGTTCTGGGATAACAAGAAGAAGAACACGATGCAGAGCTCTACCAAAAAGCAGTAGGTCATGGTCGTTCATGCTGTGATAGCACCTACTACTACTGCGCCGATGAAGCAGTATGCCGGAAACTTGCCCAAGTGCAACAAGTGCAGCTTCCACCACAATGGACCCTGTCAGGAAATGCAATGCTCTAACTGCAACAGGAAGGGGCACACTGTCCGTTTCTGCAAGTCCCCGACAAGGCCCCTTAACTAAGTCCCTGACGTTGGTGTGGGTCAGGCTTGCTACGGATGTGGCGAGGTGGGTCACTACAAAAGGAACTGCATGAAGGCAGGGAACGCTGGCAGAGTGGGAAGAGTTTTGGCTATAGGCCACGAGGAAGCGGTTGCCGACCCTACAGTGGTCACTGGTACGTTTCTCCTCGATAACTCATATGCATGCATACTGTTTGATAGTGGAGTGGAGAGGATGCTCACTCGCTTAAACATCAATCACATGCACTTAAAGATCTGTTCACTGTAGAAATGGATAAAAGAAAGACAGAGAGCACTAGCAGTATATACGTAGGATGTACTCTAACCCTAGATAGCCATTCATTTTCAATCAACCTCATACCGTTCTCCATTAAAATTTTCGACATCATTATCGGCATGGATTGGTTGAGTCTTCATCGTGCCAACATCATGTGTTATGAAAAGGCAGTTCGCCTTAATCTTCCATCTAGAGAAACTCTAGTTATCTGTGGCGACAAACCTGACACGAACCTTCGTATCATCTCGAGTATTCAAGCCCAGAAGTACTTGCGAAAGGAATATCGCGCATTCCTTTCTCATGTTGTCGATGTGAGCCAAGATACGAAGGACATAAATACATCCAAGTGGTACGTGATTTTCCCGACATCTTTTTGGAAGAACTACCAAAATTACCTCCACAATGTCAAGTCGAGTTCAGAATCGACTTAGTCCCAGGGGCTACCCCAGTAGCCAAATCGCCCTATCGTCTAGCTCCAACTGAGATGCACGAACTATCCGGTCAACTTAACGAGCTGCTCAGCAAGGGCTTTATTAGACCGAGCTTCTCACCCTGGGGAGCACCAGTCTTGTTCGTGAAGAAGAAAGACGGATCGTTTCGTATGTACATCGAATATAGATAACTAAACAAGCTAACCATCAAGAATCGTTACCCTCTGCCTCGAATTGACGATTTGTTCGACCAACTGCAAGGGGCGAATTACTTTTCAACGATAGATCTAAGATCCGGGTATCACCCGTTACGAGTGCTTGAGGAGGATGTTCCGAAGACTGCCTTTCGAAATCGTTATGTACACTACGAGTTTGTGGTGATGCCATTCGGATTGACTAGTTCGCCCGCAGTATTCATGGACTTAATGAATAGGGTATGCCGTCCTTACCTGGATCAGTTCGTCATTGTGTTCATTGATGACATACTTATCTACTCTCGTAGGAAGGAAGAGCATAGTGAGCATCTATGTTAGATCTTTGAAACTTTACGATCAGAGAAGCTCTATGTGAAGTTCTCTAAATGCGAGTTTTGGATTCGAATAGTCGAATTCCTGGGTCACGTTGTTAGTGAATAGGGAATTCATGTGGACCCTTCCAAAATAAAGGCCATTGAGAACTGGTCAGCACCGAAGACACCTATAAAAACTCACCAATTTCTAGGCCTTACTGGCTACTATCGTAGGTTCATTCAGAGCTTATCTAGGATCGCGAAACCGCTTACTACAATGACCCAGAAAGGCATGGCGTTTGACTAGAAAGAGAAACAAGAAAAGGCATTCCAAACGCTGAAACGAGCCTTATGCACCGCACCAATACTATCCCTCCCAGAAGGAATAGAAGACTTCGTGGTTTATTGTGATGCATCTAACCAAGGACTCGGTTGTGTTCTCATGCAACGAGGTAAGGTCATCGCCTAAGCCTTAAGGCAGCTAAAGACACACGAAGTCAACTACACCACACATGATCTTGAGTTAGGAGCGGTTGTGTTTGCTCTGAAGATCTAGAGACACTACCTGTATGGTACAAAAAGCACTATCTTTACAGACCACAAAAGCCTTCAACATATATTTGACCATAAGGAGCTCAATATGAGACAACAATGGTGGGTCGAGCTACTCAATGACTATGAATGCGACATTTGTTATCATCCCAGTAAGCCAATGTAACGCCCGTAGATCAGGGCTAGTCAATTTACAGACGATAAGCGTCAAAAATGACTTTCTGATAAAAGATTATCTAGAATGAATAATCTTAACTAAGTTGTAGTATATGTTACAAGGATTCCGTACATATAAAGAACGCCGAAATCTGAGTTATAACGAAGAAGTTATGACCTGTCGAAGTTTCGCGACAGAACCGGCACGACACAGCGCGACGTAAAAAGTGAATTTACATTAGATCGATATTTAGCCTTAGCAACCTAAATGAAAGTCGTAGAATACGTTAAACCGAGAGCGTGCATAAAAAGAACGCCAAAATCTGACTTCGTATGAGGAAGTTATGATTTTTCGAAGTTTCGACTTAGCGGTATGCAGCCCGAATACTCGATTTGAGACCGAGCGGTTTTTAGCCGAAACAATCTAAATGAGAATCGAAGATCTCATTAATTGTAGTAAAACGATAAAAAGATAGGCGAAAACGGACGTCGGATGAAGAAGTTATGATTTTATAACGGAGTTTTCCTGTCCCGACCTACTAAAAATAAATAATAAAAATAAAGTCAAAATTAGCCGACGGAGTCTAAACGAAAGTTGTAGATCGTAGTCTCACCTATGCATGGATATAAAGAACGTCGAAAACGGAGTTCGTATGATGAAGATATGAATTTTTGAAGTTTATTAAATATTTTCGATATTTTATTTAAATATAAATTTTCGATATTATCCAAGGGGGGAGTCACCGGGCTTATCCAGGTTACGCCCCGCGTAACCTAAGATTACGCCCCGCGTAAATCGCAAATCCAGACCCTATAAAAGGGAGTCAAGTGCAGTCGATTCATTTGCTCATTTCTCTTCTTTCTCTCGCGTTTTTGCATCGTTTTTCGTGCAAGAATTATCCCGAAGCCCCGATATCATTCCCGAGCCCCGAAGCAAGTCCCGAGGCCCCGAAGATCCCGAGAAGTGAAATTCCCAAGCCGAAGCTCTGCCCACGAGGAGCCCGGTTTCTGTGAAGATCTTCCAGATCTACCGAAGAATACTACTTCTACAAGCTGTAGTGTTATCCGATCATCTTCTGATCAAGTGAGTGTGTAGTTACTTTCTTCTAACGCATAAATATTAAGTATTTGCTATGAAATACGTGCTATGCGTATAATATAAAGTCGTTTATATGTCTTGTTATAAAACACGTGCTATGGTTTTATATATATTGTTATTTATTTGAGATGAGTGTGGAATGGATGTTTTATATAGTTTTTAAATGGGTCAAACGGTATATGTATTTATATCTACAAATATGTTGGGTAGAACATGGGTAGATGAGATAGTTGGTATGTGATAAAATGATGAGGTATGAAAGATGATTAAGAATGATATTGGCAAATGCACCAATTAGAGAATGTCATAAACGTAGCAGATGCGCTCAAGCATAGTATTGGTAGATGCACCAAAGAGAGAATGACATAATACTAGTAGATGCATTTAAGTATAGTATTGGTAGATGAACCTAAAAGAGCATTCCATAATGCTAGTAGATGCGCTTAGGAATAATATTGGTAGATACACCAAATAGAGAATGTCATAATACTAGCAGATGCGCTTAAGGATAATATTGGCAGATGTGCCTAATAGTGAATGTCGTAATCCTGGCAGAGGCGCTTAAAGGATAATGTTGGCATATGCGCCTTATGTAGCAATGGAAGTTTGTGCTAATTCCTTAGGTCAATCCTTAGGAATGAAAGAATGACGGGTAGTTAAATTCCTAGGGTAAAATCCTAAGGAAGATAATAGGGATGGGTAATTGAGTTGATTGTTTGATGGTTGAGTATAATAATTATATTATTGTGGGTTGAAAACCCTATATGCTCACCAGGCTCCCAAGCCTGACCCACTCAGTTTCCTTTGTATCACAGGTATCAATACGAAGACATATTTCACAGAGAGATTTAAAGGAGATATAAATCATTAGTGTAATTGAATGTAAGTTCTGTTTATGCTTATATGTCTGTATCGGAACATGACATCCCGAGGTTTTATTAATAAATGAAAATACATTCTCTTTGAGAAATGTTTTGATAAGTTATTATCATATCTTGTATTGGGAACAAATTCCGCAACCGTTTTCTTTAAACGATTACTCTGATTTTATAAAACAAAGCATAAACAAATCGGTTTTTTATGGCCGTGAAAATGGGGATGTCACAGTTGGTATCAAAGCATTAGTTTAAGCGAACTAGGAATTTGTAGGAAATTTCTAGACTTAAACTTAGAATGCTAAGTAATGATTGTGAGGAGTGTGTCTAAAATATGTTAGGTAGTACACCTAAATTGACACAAGCACTAGTTTATTTTAGGAATGATGCCTAAAATGCTTTTATGTACTAATTGTTTTGTGTGATAGCTAAATTGATGCTATTATTTGTTCGGGTCTATGGTCTGTTGTCGACCGGATCTGGAAACCTTATGTGTTTAGGATTCTAAGCGTACGACTACTATATTAGAACTAGCATGTAAACGTTTCGGAGGGATAAGGAGATTTATACGTTTTTCGTAAATGAAGCTTTCTTATCTTAAATTCTCGTTGGTACACCAAATGTCTGCTTGGATGTACAAGAGGTCATGGTGAAGACACGTAGATAAATTGAGTAAACGGAGGAAATGAAGAAGGCTTATGATAGTGGATGACACCTATCAGAAGATGTCGTAAGAGTGGTATCTTGCCTTTAGAGTATGTCTTATGAAATAACAGTACGTTTAGAGGAGTACGATACGTCTGAAGTATACCTTCGATTGGCAGGATGATGGAACGGTTGGTGTAATTCTTGAAGTTGTCCCATCGTCTGGAATTTCCATCACCAATCAAGTTGAAGTAGAGTTGATGTTTGAAGATTGAGCAATGAAGAAGTCCTAGTAAAGTCTAGGGAAATTGTTTATGATTTTTTGGACACATTCGTATGTGTTAAATTGTTTTGTGATTTTCTTGTATGGTGACTTGGTTGACTGCGGGACAATACATGGGACGAGTATGAGTAGGTGTGAAAGGTAGTAGATGCATATACTACCGGAAGCACAGGACTCACACTTGGATCAGGGAAAGTCACAAGGTTACCAAGAAGCTAGTAACTGATTCCATTTTATTCTGGTATGTCATTACCATTGTTTCGGTAATGACTAGTAATATGGTTCGTGTTCCGACCCTAGTGGTCATGTTTAAATTTGAGTTCGACTACGAGGAGTATGTTATGTGGTCTAGAGGACCAAGTTAGATGTAACATCTGACTTAAGTCAGAAGGTTGAAGTTAATGCGATTGATAGTGTCGCGCTCGTTGTTAAAAGAAGTTTGTAGGTAGAAATGCTACATGCTGAAATGTGATTATATCACATTAGAATATGAAGGTATATTCCATTTTGGAATTTAACTCTAAGAGACCTGAGTCTAAGCATTGCATCATTTGATGAGAGGTCAGTAGGGCACGACCCATCGGTTTGTTACAATAGATAAAGGAAAGTATTTATCCTGAGAAGAAGAAGGAGTCCATAATAACGACTTATTTGGTAACTCAAGGGTTACGATTGAAAGTACAACATAGTACGATAAGCCGATGCAACATTGGGCATCGTCTACGATCAAGAAAGCCATAGAGTTAAATACTCTTTCGAGGAAACATAGAACTTACAGTTATTACCTAGGATGAAGAGATAGCGTATGGAATCATTATACAAGTTCTATTTTCGTTGATGATTCCGGGACGTAATCATCCTAAGGGGGAGATAATTGTAACGCCCGTAGATTAGGGCTAGTCAATTTAGAGACGATAAGCGTCAAAAATGACTTTTTGATAAAAGATTATTTAGTATGAATAATATTAACTAAGTTTTAGTATATGTTACAAGGATTCCGTACATATAAAGAACGCCGAAATCCGAGTTATAACGAAGAAGTTATGACCTGTCGAAGTTTCGCGACAAAACCGGCACGACACAGCGCGACGTAAAAAGTGAATTTACGTTAGAGCGATATTTAGCCTTAGCAATCTAAATGAAAGTCGTAGAATACGTTAAACCGAGAGCGTGCATAAAAAGAACGCCAAAATCTGACTTCGTATGAGGAAGTTATGATTTTTCGAAGTTTCGACTTAGCGGTATGCAGCCCGAATACTCGATTTGAGACCGAGTGGTTTTTAGCCAAAACAATCTAAATGAGAATCGGAGATCTCATTAATTGTAGTAAAATCATAAAAAGATAGGCAAAAACGAACGTCGGATGAAGAAGTTATGATTTTATAACGGAGTTTTCCTGTCCCGGCCTAATAAAAAGAAATAATAAAAATAAATTCAAAATTAGCCGACGGAGTCTAAAAAAAAGTTGTAGATTGTAGTCTCACCTACGCGTGGATATAAAGAACGTCAAAAACGGAGTTCGTATGAGGAAGATATGAATTTTTGAAGTTTTAAATATTTTCGATATTTTATTTAAATATAAATTTTCGATATTATCCAAGGGGGGAGTCACCGGGCTTATCCAGGTTACGCCCCGCGTAACCTAAGATTACGCCCCGCGTAAATCGCAAATCCAGACCCTATAAAAGGGAGTCGAGTGCAGCCGATTCATTTGCTCATTTCTCTTCTTTATCTCGCGTTTTTGCATCGTTTTTCGTGCAAGAATTATCCCGAAGCCCCGATATCATTCCCGAGCCCCGAAGCAAGTCCCGAGGCCCCGAAGATCCCGAGAAGTGAAATTCCCGAGCCGAAGCTCTACCCACGAGGAGCCCGGTTGTTGTGAAGATCTTCCAGATCTACCGAAGAATACTACTTCTACAAGCCGTAGTGTTGTCCGATCATCTTCTGATCAATTGAGTGTGTAGTTACTTTCTTTTAACGCATAAATATTAAGTATTTGCTATGAAATGCATGCTATGTGTATAATATAAAGTTGTTTATATGTGTTGTTATAAAACACGTGCTATGGTTTTATATATATTGTTGTTTATTTGAGATGAGTGTGGAATGGATGTTTTATATAGTTTTTAAATGGGTCAAACGGTATATGTATTTATATCTATAAATATGTTGGGTAGAACATGGGTAGATGAGATAGTTGGTATGTGATAAAATGATGAGGTATGAAAGATGATTAAGAATGATATTGACAGATGCACCAATTAGAGAATGTCATAAACGTAGCAGATGCGCTCAAGCATAGTAATGGTAGATGCACCAAAGAGAGAATGACATAATACTAGTAGATGCATTTAAGTATAGTATTGGTAGATGAACCTAAAAGAGCATGCCATAATGCTAGTAGATGCGCTTAGGAATAATATTGGTAGATACACCAAATAGAGAATGTCATAATACTAGCAGATGCGCTTAAGTATAATATTGGCAGATGTGCCTAATAGTGAATGTCGTAATCCTGGAAGAGGCACTTAAAGGATAATGTTGGCATATGCGCCTTATGTAGCAATGGAAGTTTGTGCTAATTCCTTAGGTCAATCCTTAGGAATGAAAGAATGACGGGTAGTTGAATTCCTAGGGTAAAATCCTAAGGAAGATAATAGGGATGGGTAATTGAGTTGATTGTTTGATGGTTGAATATAATAATTATATTATTGTGGGTTGAAAACCCTATATGCTCACCAGGCTCCCAAGCCTGACCCACTCAGTTTCCTTTGTATCACAGGTATCAATACGAAGACATATTTCACAGAGAGATTTAAAGGAGATATAAATCATTAGTGTAATTGAATGTAAGTTCTGTTTATGCTTATATGTCTGTATCGGAACATGAAATCTCGAGGTTTTATTAATAAATGAAAATACATTCTCTTTGAGAAATGTTTTGATAAGTTATTATCATATCTTGTATTGGGAACAAATTCCGCAACCGTTTTCTTTAAACGATTACTCTGATTTTATAAAACAAAGCATAAACAAATCGGTTTTTTATGGCCGTGAAAATGGGGATGTCACAGTTGGTATCAAAGCATTAGTTTAAGCGAACTAGGAATTTGTAGGAAATTTCTAGACTTAAACTTAGAATGCTAAGTAATGATTGTGAGGAGTGTGTCTAAAATATGTTAGGTAGTACACCTAAATTGACACAAGCACTAGTTTATTTTAGGAATGATGCCTAAAATGCTTTTATGTACTAATTGTTTTGTGTGATAGCTAAATTGATGCTATTATTTGTTCGGGTCTATGGTCTGTTGTCGACCGGATCTGGAAACCTTATGTGTTTAGGATTCTAAGCGTACGACTACTATATTAGAACTAGCATGTAAACGTTTCGGAGGGATAAGGAGATTTATACGTTTTTCGTAAATGAAGCTTTCTTATCTTAAATTCTCGTTGGTACACCAAATGTCTGCTTGGATGTACAAGAGGTCATGGTGAAGACACGTAGATAAATTGAGTAAACGGAGGAAATGAAGAAGGCTTATGATAGTGGATGACACCTATCAGAAGATGTCGTAAGAGTGGTATCTTGCCTTTAGAGTATGTCTTATGAAATAACAGTACGTTTAGAGGAGTACGATACGTCTGAAGTATACCTTCGATTGGCAGGATGATGGAACGGTTGGTGTAATTCTTGAAGTTGTCCCATCGTCTGGAATTTCCATCACCAATCAAGTTGAAGTAGAGTTGATGTTTGAAGATTGAGCAATGAAGAAGTCCTAGTAAAGTCTAGGGAAATTGTTTATGATTTTTTGGACACATTCGTATGTGTTAAATTGTTTTGTGATTTTCTTGTATGGTGACTTGGTTGACTGCGGGACAATACATGGGACGAGTATGAGTAGGTGTGAAAGGTAGTAGATGCATATACTACCGGAAGCACAGGACTCACACTTGGATCAGGGAAAGTCACAAGGTTACCAAGAAGCTAGTAACTGATTCCATTTTATTCTGGTATGTCATTACCATTGTTTCGGTAATGACTAGTAATATGGTTCGTGTTCCGACCCTAGTGGTCATGTTTAAATTTGAGTTCGACTACGAGGAGTATGTTATGTGGTCTAGAGGACCAAGTTAGATGTAACATCTGACTTAAGTCAGAAGGTTGAAGTTAATGCGATTGATAGTGTCGCGCTCGTTGTTAAAAGAAGTTTGTAGGTAGAAATGCTACATGCTGAAATGTGATTATATCACATTAGAATATGAAGGTATATTCCATTTTGGAATTTAACTCTAAGAGACCTGAGTCTAAGCATTGCATCATTTGATGAGAGGTCAGTAGGGCACGACCCATCGGTTTGTTACAATAGATAAAGGAAAGTATTTATCCTGAGAAGAAGAAGGAGTCCATAATAACGACTTATTTGGTAACTCAAGGGTTACGATTGAAAGTACAACATAGTACGATAAGCCGATGCAACATTGGGCATCGTCTACGATCAAGAAAGCCATAGAGTTAAATACTCTTTCGAGGAAACATAGAACTTACAGTTATTACCTAGGATGAAGAGATAGCGTATGGAATCATTATACAAGTTCTATTTTCGTTGATGATTCCGGGACGTAATCATCCTAAGGGGGAGATAATTGTAACGCCCGTAGATTAGGGCTAGTCAATTTAGAGACGATAAGCGTCAAAAATGACTTTTTGATAAAAGATTATTTAGTATGAATAATATTAACTAAGTTTTAGTATATGTTACAAGGATTCCGTACATATAAAGAACGCCGAAATCCGAGTTATAACGAAGAAGTTATGACCTGTCGAAGTTTCGCGACAAAACCGGCACGACACAGCGCGACGTAAAAAGTGAATTTACGTTAGAGCGATATTTAGCCTTAGCAATCTAAATGAAAGTCGTAGAATACGTTAAACCGAGAGCGTGCATAAAAAGAACGCCAAAATCTGACTTCGTATGAGGAAGTTATGATTTTTCGAAGTTTCGACTTAGCGGTATGCAGCCCGAATACTCGATTTGAGACCGAGTGGTTTTTAGCCAAAACAATCTAAATGAGAATCGGAGATCTCATTAATTGTAGTAAAATCATAAAAAGATAGGCAAAAACGAACGTCGGATGAAGAAGTTATGATTTTATAACGGAGTTTTCCTGTCCCGGCCTAATAAAAAGAAATAATAAAAATAAATTCAAAATTAGCCGACGGAGTCTAAAAAAAAGTTGTAGATTGTAGTCTCACCTACGCGTGGATATAAAGAACGTCAAAAACGGAGTTCGTATGAGGAAGATATGAATTTTTGAAGTTTTAAATATTTTTGATATTTTATTTAAATATAAATTTTCGATATTATCCAAGGGGGGAGTCACCGGGCTTATCCAGGTTACGCCCCGCGTAACCTAAGATTACGCCCCGCGTAAATCGCAAATCCAGACCCTATAAAAGGGAGTCGAGTGCAGCCGATTCATTTGCTCATTTCTCTTCTTTATCTCGCGTTTTTGCATCGTTTTTCGTGCAAGAATTATCCCGAAGCCCCGATATCATTCCCGAGCCCCGAAGCAAGTCCCGAGGCCCCGAAGATCCCGAGAAGTGAAATTCCCGAGCCGAAGCTCTACCCACGAGGAGCCCGGTTGTTGTGAAGATCTTCCAGATCTACCGAAGAATACTACTTCTACAAGCCGTAGTGTTGTCCGATCATCTTCTGATCAATTGAGTGTGTAGTTACTTTCTTTTAACGCATAAATATTAAGTATTTGCTATGAAATGCATGCTATGTGTATAATATAAAGTTGTTTATATGTGTTGTTATAAAACACGTGCTATGGTTTTATATATATTGTTGTTTATTTGAGATGAGTGTGGAATGGATGTTTTATATAGTTTTTAAATGGGTCAAACGGTATATGTATTTATATCTACAAATATGTTGGGTAGAACATGGGTAGATGAGATAGTTGGTATGTGATAAAATGATGAGGTATGAAAGATGATTAAGAATGATATTGGCAGATGCACCAATTAGAGAATGTCATAAACGTAGCAGATGCGCTCAAGCATAGTAATGGTAGATGCACCAAAGAGAGAATGACATAATACTAGTAGATGCATTTAAGTATAGTATTGGTAGATGAACCTAAAAGAGCATGCCATAATGCTAGTAGATGCGCTTAGGAATAATATTGGTAGATACACCAAATAGAGAATGTCATAATACTAGCAGATGCGCTTAAGTATAATATTGGCAGATGTGCCTAATAGTGAATGTCGTAATCCTGGAAGAGGCACTTAAAGGATAATGTTGGCATATGCGCCTTATGTAGCAATGGAAGTTTGTGCTAATTCCTTAGGTCAATCCTTAGGAATGAAAGAATGACGGGTAGTTGAATTCCTAGGGTAAAATCCTAAGGAAGATAATAGGGATGGGTAATTGAGTTGATTGTTTGATGGTTGAATATAATAATTATATTATTGTGGGTTGAAAACCCTATATGCTCACCAGGCTCCCAAGCCTGACCCACTCAGTTTCCTTTGTATCACAGGTATCAATACGAAGACATATTTCACAGAGAGATTTAAAGGAGATATAAATCATTAGTGTAATTGAATGTAAGTTCTGTTTATGCTTATATGTCTGTATCGGAACATGAAATCTCGAGGTTTTATTAATAAATGAAAATACATTCTCTTTGAGAAATGTTTTGATAAGTTATTATCATATCTTGTATTGGGAACAAATTCCGCAACCGTTTTCTTTAAACGATTACTCTGATTTTATAAAACAAAGCATAAACAAATCGGTTTTTTATGGCCGTGAAAATGGGGATGTCACAGTTGGTATCAAAGCATTAGTTTAAGCGAACTAGGAATTTGTAGGAAATTTCTAGACTTAAACTTAGAATGCTAAGTAATGATTGTGAGGAGTGTGTCTAAAATATGTTAGGTAGTACACCTAAATTGACACAAGCACTAGTTTATTTTAGGAATGATGCCTAAAATGCTTTTATGTACTAATTGTTTTGTGTGATAGCTAAATTGATGCTATTATTTGTTCGGGTCTATGGTCTGTTGTCGACCGGATCTGGAAACCTTATGTGTTTAGGATTCTAAGCGTACGACTACTATATTAGAACTAGCATGTAAACGTTTCGGAGGGATAAGGAGATTTATACGTTTTTCGTAAATGAAGCTTTCTTATCTTAAATTCTCGTTGGTACACCAAATGTCTGCTTGGATGTACAAGAGGTCATGGTGAAGACACGTAGATAAATTGAGTAAACGGAGGAAATGAAGAAGGCTTATGATAGTGGATGACACCTATCAGAAGATGTCGTAAGAGTGGTATCTTGCCTTTAGAGTATGTCTTATGAAATAACAGTACGTTTAGAGGAGTACGGTACGTCTGATGTATACCTTCGATTGGCAGGATGATGGAACGGTTGGTGTAATTCTTGAAGTTGTCCCATCGTCTGGAATTTCCATCACCAATCAAGTTGAAGTAGAGTTGATGTTTGAAGATTGAGCAATGAAGAAGTCCTAGTAAAGTCTAGGGAAATTGTTTATGATTTTTTGGACACATTCGTATGTGTTAAATTGTTTTGTGATTTTCTTGTATGGTGACTTGGTTGACTGCGGGACAATACATGGGACGAGTATGAGTAGGTGTGAAAGGTAGTAGATGCATATACTACCGGAAGCACAGGACTCACACTTGGATCAGGGAAAGTCACAAGGTTACCAAGAAGCTAGTAACTGATTCCATTTTATTCTGGTATGTCATTACCATTGTTTCGGTAATGACTAGTAATATGGTTCGTGTTCCGACCCTAGTGGTCATGTTTAAATTTGAGTTCGACTACGAGGAGTATGTTATGTGGTCTAGAGGACCAAGTTAGATGTAACATCTGACTTAAGTCAGAAGGTTGAAGTTAATGCGATTGATAGTGTCGCGCTCGTTGTTAAAAGAAGTTTGTAGGTAGAAATGCTACATGCTGAAATGTGATTATATCACATTAGAATATGAAGGTATATTCCATTTTGGAATTTAACTCTAAGAGACCTGAGTCTAAGCATTGCATCATTTGATGAGAGGTCAGTAGGGCACGACCCATCGGTTTGTTACAATAGATAAAGGAAAGTATTTATCCTGAGAAGAAGAAGGAGTCCATAATAACGACTTATTTGGTAACTCAAGGGTTACGATTGAAAGTACAACATAGTACGATAAGCCGATGCAACATTGGGCATCGTCTACGATCAAGAAAGCCATAGAGTTAAATACTCTTTCGAGGAAACATAGAACTTACAGTTATTACCTAGGATGAAGAGATAGCGTATGGAATCATTATACAAGTTCTATTTTCGTTGATGATTCCGGGACGTAATCATCCTAAGGGGGAGATAATTGTAACGCCCGTAGATTAGGGCTAGTCAATTTAGAGACGATAAGCGTCAAAAATGACTTTTTGATAAAAGATTATTTAGTATGAATAATATTAACTAAGTTTTAGTATATGTTACAAGGATTCCGTACATATAAAGAACGCCGAAATCCGAGTTATAACGAAGAAGTTATGACCTGTCGAAGTTTCGCGACAAAACCGGCACGACACAGCGCGACGTAAAAAGTGAATTTACGTTAGAGCGATATTTAGCCTTAGCAATCTAAATGAAAGTCGTAGAATACGTTAAACCGAGAGCGTGCATAAAAAGAACGCCAAAATCTGACTTCGTATGAGGAAGTTATGATTTTTCGAAGTTTCGACTTAGCGGTATGCAGCCCGAATACTCGATTTGAGACCGAGTGGTTTTTAGCCAAAACAATCTAAATGAGAATCGGAGATCTCATTAATTGTAGTAAAATCATAAAAAGATAGGCAAAAACGAACGTCGGATGAAGAAGTTATGATTTTATAACGGAGTTTTCCTGTCCCGGCCTAATAAAAAGAAATAATAAAAATAAATTCAAAATTAGCCGACGGAGTCTAAAAAAAAGTTGTAGATTGTAGTCTCACCTACGCGTGGATATAAAGAACGTCAAAAACGGAGTTCGTATGAGGAAGATATGAATTTTTGAAGTTTTAAATATTTTCGATATTTTATTTAAATATAAATTTTCGATATTATCCAAGGGGGGAGTCACCGGGCTTATCCAGGTTACGCCCCGCGTAACCTAAGATTACGCCCCGCGTAAATCGCAAATCCAGACCCTATAAAAGGGAGTCGAGTGCAGCCGATTCATTTGCTCATTTCTCTTCTTTATCTCGCGTTTTTGCATCGTTTTTCGTGCAAGAATTATCCCGAAGCCCCGATATCATTCCCGAGCCCCGAAGCAAGTCCCGAGGCCCCGAAGATCCCGAGAAGTGAAATTCCCGAGCCGAAGCTCTACCCACGAGGAGCCCGGTTGTTGTGAAGATCTTCCAGATCTACCGAAGAATACTACTTCTACAAGCCGTAGTGTTGTCCGATCATCTTCTGATCAATTGAGTGTGTAGTTACTTTCTTTTAACGCATAAATATTAAGTATTTGCTATGAAATGCATGCTATGTGTATAATATAAAGTTGTTTATATGTGTTGTTATAAAACACGTGCTATGGTTTTATATATATTGTTGTTTATTTGAGATGAGTGTGGAATGGATGTTTTATATAGTTTTTAAATGGGTCAAACGGTATATGTATTTATATCTACAAATATGTTGGGTAGAACATGGGTAGATGAGATAGTTGGTATGTGATAAAATGATGAGGTATGAAAGATGATTAAGAATGATATTGGCAGATGCACCAATTAGAGAATGTCATAAACGTAGCAGATGCGCTCAAGCATAGTAATGGTAGATGCACCAAAGAGAGAATGACATAATACTAGTAGATGCATTTAAGTATAGTATTGGTAGATGAACCTAAAAGAGCATGCCATAATGCTAGTAGATGCGCTTAGGAATAATATTGGTAGATACACCAAATAGAGAATGTCATAATACTAGCAGATGCGCTTAAGTATAATATTGGCAGATGTGCCTAATAGTGAATGTCGTAATCCTGGAAGAGGCACTTAAAGGATAATGTTGGCATATGCGCCTTATGTAGCAATGGAAGTTTGTGCTAATTCCTTAGGTCAATCCTTAGGAATGAAAGAATGACGGGTAGTTGAATTCCTAGGGTAAAATCCTAAGGAAGATAATAGGGATGGGTAATTGAGTTGATTGTTTGATGGTTGAATATAATAATTATATTATTGTGGGTTGAAAACCCTATATGCTCACCAGGCTCCCAAGCCTGACCCACTCAGTTTCCTTTGTATCACAGGTATCAATACGAAGACATATTTCACAGAGAGATTTAAAGGAGATATAAATCATTAGTGTAATTGAATGTAAGTTCTGTTTATGCTTATATGTCTGTATCGGAACATGAAATCTCGAGGTTTTATTAATAAATGAAAATACATTCTCTTTGAGAAATGTTTTGATAAGTTATTATCATATCTTGTATTGGGAACAAATTCCGCAACCGTTTTCTTTAAACGATTACTCTGATTTTATAAAACAAAGCATAAACAAATCGGTTTTTTATGGCCGTGAAAATGGGGATGTCACAGTTGGTATCAGAGCATTAGTTTAAGCGAACTAGGAATTTGTAGGAAATTTCTAGACTTAAACTTAGAATGCTAAGTAATGATTGTGAGGAGTGTGTCTAAAATATGTTAGGTAGTACACCTAAATTGACACAAGCACTAGTTTATTTTAGGAATGATGCCTAAAATGCTTTTATGTACTAATTGTTTTGTGTGATAGCTAAATTGATGCTATTATTTGTTCGGGTCTATGGTCTGTTGTCGACCGGATCTGGAAACCTTATGTGTTTAGGATTCTAAGCGTACGACTACTATATTAGAACTAGCATGTAAACGTTTCGGAGGGATAAGGAGATTTATACGTTTTTCGTAAATGAAGCTTTCTTATCTTAAATTCTCGTTGGTACACCAAATGTCTGCTTGGATGTACAAGAGGTCATGGTGAAGACACGTAGATAAATTGAGTAAACGGAGGAAATGAAGAAGGCTTATGATAGTGGATGACACCTATCAGAAGATGTCGTAAGAGTGGTATCTTGCCTTTAGAGTATGTCTTATGAAATAACAGTACGTTTAGAGGAGTACGGTACGTTTGAAGTATACCTTCGATTGGCAGGATGATGGAACGGTTGGTGTAATTCTTGAAGTTGTCCCATCGTCTGGAATTTCCATCACCAATCAAGTTGAAGTAGAGTTGATGTTTGAAGATTGAGCAATGAAGAAGTCCTAGTAAAGTCTAGGGAAATTGTTTATGATTTTTTGGACACATTCGTATGTGTTAAATTGTTTTGTGATTTTCTTGTATGGTGACTTGGTTGACTGCGGGACAATACATGGGACGAGTATGAGTAGGTGTGAAAGGTAGTAGATGCATATACTACCGGAAGCACAGGACTCACACTTGGATCAGGGAAAGTCACAAGGTTACCAAGAAGCTAGTAACTGATTCCATTTTATTCTGGTATGTCATTACCATTGTTTCGGTAATGACTAGTAATATGGTTCGTGTTCCGACCCTAGTGGTCATGTTTAAATTTGAGTTCGACTACGAGGAGTATGTTATGTGGTCTAGAGGACCAAGTTAGATGTAACATCTGACTTAAGTCAGAAGGTTGAAGTTAATGCGATTGATAGTGTCGCGCTCGTTGTTAAAAGAAGTTTGTAGGTAGAAATGCTACATGCTGAAATGTGATTATATCACATTAGAATATGAAGGTATATTCCATTTTGGAATTTAACTCTAAGAGACCTGAGTCTAAGCATTGCATCATTTGATGAGAGGTCAGTAGGGCACGACCCATCGGTTTGTTACAATAGATAAAGGAAAGTATTTATCCTGAGAAGAAGAAGGAGTCCATAATAACGACTTATTTGGTAACTCAAGGGTTACGATTGAAAGTACAACATAGTACGATAAGCAGATGCAACATTGGGCATCGTCTACGATCAAGAAAGCCATAGAGTTAAATACTCTTTCGAGGAAACATAGAACTTACAGTTATTACCTAGGATGAAGAGATAGCGTATGGAATCATTATACAAGTTCTATTTTCGTTGATGATTCCGGGACGTAATCATCCTAAGGGGGAGATAATTGTAACGCCCGTAGATTAGGGCTAGTCAATTTAGAGACGATAAGCGTCAAAAATGACTTTTTGATAAAAGATTATTTAGTATGAATAATATTAACTAAGTTTTAGTATATGTTACAAGGATTCCGTACATATAAAGAACGCCGAAATCCGAGTTATAACGAAGAAGTTATGACCTGTCGAAGTTTCGCGACAAAACCGGCACGACACAGCGCGGCGTAACAAGTGAATTTACGTTAGAGCGATATTTAGCCTTAGCAATCTAAATTAAAGTCATAGAATACGTTAAACCGAGAGCGTGCATAAAAAGAACGCCAAAATCTGACTTCGTATGAGGAAGTTATGATTTTTCGAAGTTTCGACTTAGCGGTATGCAGCCCGAATACTCGATTTGAGACCGAGCGGTTTTTAGCCGAAACAATCTAAATGAGAATCCGAGATCTCATTAATTGTAGTAAAATGATAAAAAGATAGGCGAAAACGAACGTCGGTTGAAGAAGTTATGATTTTATAACGGAGTTTTCCTGTCCCGGCCTACTACAAATAAATAATAAAAATAAAGTCAAAATTAGCCGATGGAGTCTAAAAAAAAGTTGTAGATCGTAGTCTCACTTAGGTGTGGATATAAAGAACGTCAAAAACGGAGTTCGTATGAGGAAGATATGAATTTTTGAAGTTTATTAAATATTTTCGATATTTTATTGAAATACAAATTTTCGATATTATCCAAGGGGGGAGTCACCGGGCTTATCCAGGTTACGCCCCGCGTAAATCGCAAATCCAAACCCTATAAAAGGGAGTCCAGTGCCGCCGATTCATTTGCTCATTTCTCTTCTTTATCTCGCGTTTTTGCATCGTTTTTCGTGCAAGAATTATCCCGAAGCCCCGATATCATTCCCGAGCCCCGAAGCAAGTCCCGAGGACCCGAAGATCCCGAGAAGTGTAATTCCCGAGCCGAAGCTCTGCCCACGAGGAGCCCGGTTGTTGTGAAGATCTTCCAGATCTACCGAAGAATACTACTTCTACAAGCCGTAGTGTTGTCCGATCATCTTCTGATCAAGTGAGTGTGTAGTTACTTTCTTCTAACGCATAAATATTAAGTATTTGCTATGAAATACGTGCTATGTGTATAATATAAAGTTGTTTATATGTGTTGTTATAAAACACGTGCTATGGTTTTATATATATTGTTGTTTATTTGAGATGAGTGTGGAATGGATGTTTTATATAGTTTTTAAATGGGTCAAACTGTATATGTATTTATATCTACAAATATGTTGGGTAGAACATGGGTAGATGAGATAGTTGATATGTGATAAAATGATGAGGTATGAAAGATGATTAAGAATGATATTGGCAGATGCACCAATTAGAGAATGTCATAAACGTAGCAGATGCGCTCAAGCATAGTATTGGTAGATGCACCAAAGAGAGAATGACATAATACTAGTAGATGCACTTAAGTATAGTATTGGTAGATGAACCTAAAAGAGCATGCCATATTGCTAGCAGATGCGCTTAGGAATAATATTGGTAGATGCACCAAATAGAGAATGTCATAATACTAGCAGATGCGCTTAAGGATAATATTGGCAGATGTGCCTAATAGTGAATGTCGTAATCCTGGCAGAGGCGCTTAAAGGATAATGTTGGCAGATACGCCCTATTTAGCAATGGAAGTTTGTGCTAATTCCTTAGGTCAATCCTTAGGAATGAAAGAATGACGGGTAGTTGAATTCCTAGGGTAAAATCCTAAGGAAGATAATAGGGATGGGTAATTGAGTTGATTGTTTGATGGTTGAATATAATAATTATATTATTGTGGGTTGAAAACCCTATATGCTCACCAGGCTCCCAAGCCTGACCCACTCAGTTTCCTTTGTATCACAGGTATCAATACGAAGACATATTTCACAGAGAGATTTAAAGGAGATATAAATCATTAGTGTAATTGAATGTAAGTTCTGTTTATGCTTATATGTCTGTATCGGAACATGACATCCCGAGGTTTTATTAATAAATGAAAATACATTCTCTTTGAGAAATGTTTTGATAAGTTATTATCATATCTTGTATTGGGAACAAATTCCGCAACCGTTTTCTTTAAACGATTACTCTGATTTTATAAAACAAAGAATAAACAAATCGGTCTTTTCTGGTCATGAAAATGGGGATGTCACAGCCAACGTAGTAGCTGACGCCCTAAGTCGGAAAGAATACTTTGGTCGTAGAGTCAAATAATTGACTATGACTATCTATTCACATCTGTCCACACAAATTAAGGAGGCTCAAATCGAAGCCTTAAAACCATAAAATGTGGCGGGTGAATCCCTGAGAGGGATGGATAAGAACTTGGAAGTCAAGGGTAGCGGAGCCTTATATATCATGGATCGAATCTGGACATCGAAACATGGTGGTTTTAGAGACTTGCTCATGATAGAAGCGCACAACACTCAATATTCCGTCCACCCAGGTTTGGATAAGATGTATCTAGATCTTAAAAAGCTATACTGGTGGCCTAACATGAAAGCAGATATTGCTACCTTCTTGAGTAAATGCCTTACTTGCGCCAAGGTTAAGGTCGAATACCAGAAACCATCAGGTTTACTACAGCGACCTGAGATACCCGAATGAAAGTGGGATCGGATCACGATGGACTTCATAACCAAGTTGACAAGGACTACAGGTGGTCTTGATACCATATGGGTGATCGTAGACAGGCTAACCAAGTCCGCACACTTCCTGCCCATCAAAGAGACTGACAAGATGGAGAAACTAACTACAACCTACATTAGGGAGATCATACGACTACATGGTGTTCCCATATCCATTATCTCTGATAGAGATAGTAGATTAACTTCGAGGTTTTGGCAGTAGCTACAAAGTTCCCTTAGGATTAGGCTGGACATGAGTACCGCCTACCACCCATAAACCGACGGACAAAGTGAGAGGACTATTCAAACTTTGGAAGATATGTTGCGATCCTGTGTGATTGACTTTGGGAAGGCATGGGATATTCATCTACCCCTTGTCGAGTTCTCCTATAATAATAGTTATCACACGAGCATAAAGGTTGCTCCGTTTGAAGCCCTCTATGGACGAAAGTGCAGATCCCCTCTGTGCTGGGCTGAGGTGGGTGACACTCAGTTAGCTAAAGGATGCGTTCTTGACAACACTCTCACAGGTCCAGAAATCATTTGGGAAACGACAGAGAAGATCGTTTAGATCCATGAACGATTTAAAGCCTCTAGAGACCGACAGAAAAGCTACGCCGACAAGAGAAGGAAACCTTTGGAATTCCAGGTTGGTGACCGTGTTCTATTGAAGGTCTCACCCTGGAAGGGCTTGATATGCTTCGGAAAGTATGGAAAGCTAAATCCAAGATACGTAGGGCCTTTTGTGATTATCGCTAGAATCGGCCCTGTAGCTTACAAACTCAAACTACCTCACGAACTTAGTAACTTACATTCTACTTTCCATATCTCAAACTTGAAAAAGTATCTGTCTGACGAGACTCCCCACTCGACGAGATCGAGATCAATGAGATCCTCAACTTCGTGGAAGAACCAGTTGAGATCATGGACCGAGAGGTCAAGCAAATGAAGCAAAGCCGTATCCCGATAGTGAATGTTCGCTGGAATGCCAAGTGAGGACCTGAATTCACTTGGGAGCGCGAGGACCAAATGAAACTGAAATATCCACATCTTTTTACTTAGTTATTTGTAATTACTTAAACTCTAATTTCGGGAGGAAATTCCCTCTAACGGGGGGATAATTTGACAACCCAAAATTTCTATCTTGTACATCTGTTCGATTCAATCAAACTCAGACTTGTTTTTGGCTATCTTTTAGCCCTGTTAAAGGTCTGTTTGGGTGTTCTAAGCCTAGTACCTTCAAGAAGGAATGTTAGGAGGTATATTCTAGAGTTTAGTGTGCATCGTACAAGCCGGAAAACTCCATCATAGGAGTTTACGGCCGCAAACTAGAGTTTACAGCCGTAAACACCTCCTTGGCCGTGAACTCACCTCCTTATATTTGACATTCCTTCTTCCTTCACCACTTTTTCCATCTCTAACTCAAGAACTCGGATTTGCTCTCAACTATCATCAATTTTTCACCTTGATCTTCCAAAATGTAAGCAATCTTTCCATTTTATTAGTGGTTATCCTTCTTGATCTTGTATCACCCGTTGATTTCATCCATGAAAATCATCTTTTTGGGTAGATCTTCAAGTATTCAACATTCTCACCAAGAGCACCTACTAGTTCTTGGACCGTGAACCCCCTCCCAAGCTTCAAAAACGTGAGTATCTCTTCTATCTCCTAGCTAGACTTTTTAAACTCTTGATTTTTAGTCTTGAATCACCACAAAATACACAATCATCAAGAGCTTACGATCGTAAACCCTTATATGGCCGTAAACTCGTGTGTTGGTGCATGTTTTGGCTTCAAACTCCTTCAAGACCAAACCTTGACCAAGAACACTTAGGGAATGCTTGTTAGAGCCATAAAACACCTCGATTTCAAGCTCTTCAATGAGTGTACGCACGTAAACTCCATGACCCTACACTCATTGGCCAAAAACTCCCTTAGGCTGTAAACACAATGGCCATAAACTCCATTGTGTGGTCGTAAACCCCTTAGATGCAATCCTTTGTGATTGTAACACTTCAATATAAGTGTTTCCTAGTCCCTAAGGTGAATCTCTAGCATGATTAGTTGTAAATACACTAATTATATCCATATATGTGTCATTATATGCTTATTAGGATCCGCTTGTACCTGAGATTTCACTTAGCACTTAGCATCCTACAACCGGTCTTACGTTTCTACCACTCACTGCAGGTGAGTTCATACCCCTTAATCTACCTTTTAAATAATTTTAAATACTTTTATGGGGGTGGGGGGCAAATACAAGTTGATAACATAATAGTTGTTATATCAATCACATGTGATTAATAACTATCAAACAGGTGGATTTTCTTATACTTCAACTGTTTTATCAAACAAACTCTTCAAAACATTTTATAATCTGACATTTAGTCATCTGTTACCGTCCAAATGATTAAAACTCTTTTATATGTTAAACTCTTTTAAACTTATATATTGTCAAAATCATGTCTATATAGATATAGTTATATAAGTAAGGTTGAAAGGACTTAGGACTGATAACTCACTTTATTTCCTGTTCCTTGTTTGGTGGTGGACTTAGAGTATCCAGTTGTTTGTCCGAGTGTCATTTGAATCTTAGTTATATATTATGTATATATATATATATATATATATATATATAAGTTCTTACATCAGTTCAGCACCTTTGGGTAGCAAAGGCGTACAAACATACTTAGTCATTCAAACAACATTACTAGTAAACTATAATAGGTATAGTTTAGAGGCTTACCACTCACTACTTCTAGTACAATGAAACATACAAGAGTCAGTTCATTCATGATTCAATACAAACTTACTATTATGAGAAATAGAAAGAACATACTATGATGAGAAACTAAGAGAACATACACTACCCTATACAAAGAGAACATACTATACACTAGAACATAGAGAACATACAATACACTAGAGCATACTATAAAAACACTAGAATACTATAACACTAATGTGAGCCACTACTTCCTGGCATGACAATCTATTGTTGTGTCACGTTTTGTAACCAGAGTCTCCTGGAGGGAGAGCGTGAATTTGTGTATAGATCTATACGGGACTGACCGTCCTACACCTTGCTGCTAGCTACAGTGGGACCTGCAGGTCTACAGGTAACGAATGTCATACCATTTCGACGTCTTTGATCGTTGTGTTTTACTAGTGAATCAAGTATGGTTACAACTTCATCACATTTTACCTTAATTAACAATTAGTTTAAGGTAGTTAGTACATTGGTAGTTACTTATATACAATACTATAGTACATCCTTATTTTCCCATTGCATTTACATTGTGATCTTCTCACATAAACGATAATGTAAACTATATTTTGGTAATGATAGTCATACTTGGGAAAGATACACACTTTTACAAACAAACAACATACAAAACATTCGGGCCTTGGTAGAAGGCTACTTTTTAGTAGAAAATATAGGATTTTCTAGGAGATGCAAACATTTACTACAATAACTTACAAACATTTTCAAATACTTTCATACAAACAGTGACACTAAGATACTTATGAACTTACCAACATTAATTTTGATCTACTCTTTCAAAATAACTTGTATTCTCAGGTCACTAGTAGAAGGGTACCGATGACCAGGTTTTGAGAAGACGGAGCTTTCAAGACTCATCTTTATTCTGATTATTCATTTTTGGTGTCTTATAATCTATACATAGAACACACTTGTATTAAATTATATTATTAATGGAATGGATGATCTTGTTGCTTGTTTACTATTATGCATTGTTGTGATACTGTACATGATGCCCTCCGCCCTAGAACGTTTCCACCGTTCCGGTTTCGGGGTGTGACACTATTCGTCGAGTCCTTTCTTGGACTCGGCGAGTAGGTCACTTAAACAGGTGGACCAACCCGCTGCTACTCGGTGAGTCAGACAACTAACTCGTCAAGTAGACCTTGAAATCATGAGAAATAATAACCACAAATTGCTACTAGGGAATCAGGGCGTTAATATATATATATATATATATATATATATATATATATATATATATATATATATATATATAATTTGAAATTATGTATGCTAGATCTAGGGTTTTGCTTTGTATAATTGACTTGCATGTATAACTTGAGAAAAACCTAGATCCAAAGGATTAGGGTTGCATGTGCATTAAAGGAATATTGTAATGCTCAAAACCCATCAGTGGTATCAGAGCCTAGGGTGTTTTTCTGTTATATTTGATGCATTTGTTAATTATTCAAAGCTATAAGAAAAACATTTTTGGACTCTTCCTGATGAACACGACGTGTTCATAGTTGTACATGATGTGTTGGTCTTACACGGTGAGTTATGGCATAACACGACGTGGCGACTCGTCTGTTGGCAGATTTTTCATTTTTTTTTTGCCTAGATTAGATTAGGATAATTACCATAAGTTGTTTTTGCTGATTAAATTCAAATTTTCTGATATGGTAATGAATATGCTCATCTAACTGAAAGATAATTGTCAAATTTTAAGATAATTATGAGATTTTGTGATAAGTTAATTATTTGTAAAATTTGATTTGAATTTTCTGGACAAATAAAAGAAAAGGTCAAATATATTATAAAGATAAAATTATATGATTAATTTAATTGTTTTAAATTTGATCTAGAAGTTTTGAAAAGTTTCAAAATTTGCCCTCAAGTTTTGGAATTTAAAAATTGATTAAAAGTTTTAATTTTGAGATATTAAATTCTAAAACCCTAGTATTTTAAAATTTTAAAAATACACCCACATGGATTTTATTATGTTGAAACATTTTAATTTAAAAAATTATAAAATCATAGATAGGTTTAAATTTAATTAAATTAAAAGACTAATTTATTAAATGTTAAACCACTTAGTATTTTAAATGTATAAAATACACCCTTATACTATATAAGATTAAAAGTTTAATTATATATATGTATAAGAAAATGCCAGTTTTACCATTAGTAGGCATCATTCACGAAGTTGGTCTATAATGGGTGTTTAAGGAAGTGTCCTATAAAATGACCGTCATTGGGTATCCACTCTTACCTACGACACTCTTGACTATTGGAGGGTTGTTAGCCAAATGGGTAGGATAGGACATTAAATTCTCATTAAAAGTATAATGAATTATGAAGTAACTAAACAATTTTATAAATTCCCAACCTTAGTTACTTTAGGAAAAATGTGAATTTGATGCTAACTCATGAAATTGCATATTGCGTCTTATTGGTTAGTTAGTGGAGCGTGTGTGGTTAACCGACACACTAATATGGATTAACAAATGATGGGAATGGGTAACTCGTAAATTATCATAGATCAATGGAGCGTGTATGGCTAACCAGCACATTGATTTGGTGATAAATGACATCGAGAGTACCAAGCTAATTTGCATGGTTATTCACACCTTGTTTGTGATCCTCAGTATCCTACTTACAAACTTGAAGGGCATATAGAGATTAAACATGCCATTGAAAAGTTCAATGAATCTCAAAGGATCTAGGAGTTTCATCTAAAACCTAATTCGTTTAGAATTTTGTTTTCGTGGTGGAATTGGTAAATTGTCATTTACCTACCTTCAAAAAATTTGCAATTGGATTACGACATCCCTCTTCCTAATTGTTAATTATTGTGTTGGGTCCTAGGCTTAATGTTTCATTTGGGTGTTATACTAAGGACTTAAATCAACTAACTTGAATTTTCTCCCTTTGTAGATGTCTGGTTCTGACAACTATGGTCTTCCTCAATCCTTTGGAAAACTCTTTCTTTTTGAAGATGATATTCCACATGTCCATCAAGGTGAAAGATCAATCCCTTCTTCGTGCAAAGGTGGAACTGGAAATCACACTTCTCTTCCTCCACCTCCTCCAGTGATTCTCCCTGACCCACGTTTTCGTCAACTTGAAAAGTTCAAGGTTACTCAAGCCGTATTGGCATGTAAACATAAAGATGAAAACTCTATATGTGCACATGTTCTAAACATGAAGTAGCACGTTGACAGGCTGAGAATGTTAGGTGTCGTTTTACCAAAGGAGCTGGCAGTTGATTTGGTTCTTTAGTCACTTCCCGAGTCATATGGTGTGTTTGTTAAAGACTACTATATGACAGATCACGATGTGATCCTTATTGATCTAACTTATTTGCCGATTGTCATAGAAGTAACAAGGATTTGGTGCACATGTCAAGCAGATTTGTCTGGAAGATCTACCTGCCAAATTTCCATGAACATTAGTGATGGAAAAGGTGATAGTCCGGAAATGGTTTCTCCTCCTAAGGGAGAGAAATCGGCTATGGTCGAAAAGTTTGATCATAAGAGAAAGGAAAATTCTGAGATAGTCCCATGTGTCATTCCCAAAGAGTCCATATGTGTCTATTGCCAAGAGAAGGGGCATTGGATGCGAAGCTGTCGTATCTACCTAAAAGATCGCAAGGTTAGTAAAGTCAAACTGTATGACTCTAATTCAGGTAAATCAACTATCTAACTCTATTAAGTTCTTATTTATAGATTCTTAATACATGATGTGATAAGATTGCATTTTGCTGTTTTGTAGGTTCGAAGAAAAAGAAGAAAGCTTAAAGAAGAATCACGCTGAATTTGATCGTGAGAGATGGATTTCAATCACGTGTTTTGATGATCGGATTTTTGAGCTGCTTCTTAGGAGTTATGATAGATTGCTTAGGAATATTTAGTAACATAGTTTTTGTTTGTACTTGGATTGTGAGGACAAGTTTTATGCACTCTATCAATAAAATAAAATTTTGATTTTATCTTATTTTACGTTTCCTTTCCATGGCTTTTGTGAAAATTGGTGTTTATATTTCTATAGTTAGCAATATTGATAATGGATTTGATTCTTAGTTATATCGTTTGTGGTAGTGTCTTAATTTACCAAGTGAGGAAGGATTCTCATCACCCAAGTTGCAATTGGATAGAAACTTGGAATCATGCAATATTAAATTATGTGATGTATGAGAATCTTGATCTTTGGGAAATTGAGACTAATTCCTTGTTCACATGTATATGTGAGTCAAGTGAAAGACTAAAGGATCTAGTACACATTGATGTGCACTGGTCAGATCCACCACAAAGGACGATAAGTCTATTCATCATGATTTACTAATGGCTTAGTAAATATGGTTATGCTTAAAAGATTAAGTGTATTTCTAATACCTTGAAAAGTTTCAAAGTATAGCAGAACGAATAAAATAATCAATTAGGCAGAAAGATAAAAGTTTCTCCATTCTAAAAGGAAATAAGAGTACTTTAGTATCGTGTTTTATGATCATCCTAATGATTATGGAAACATGTCACAATTAAAATGATTAAATCAAAAGGATGAGTCATACTTCGATCTAAAATCAAGTTTTAGAGTTATACTCTAGTTGTACCTTGAGTAACATGTTCTAAGTAGGTTTATAACACCTCATGAAATGTGGAGTAGAAATGTTTTCTAACTCTTGCACATTTGGAATTGGTAGTTGTGATGTTTTGACTAACACAAAGACTAACTAAGACCAATTATATGAAGTGTTTCTTGATAAGAACCCACATTAACTCTTGAATATTTGTTTGTCAAGGAATGTTCCTTGATAGAGAATCTTATATGTTAAGAGGTTGGTGGGAGTCTAAATGGTCTTGAATAGTTTCAAGAACTAATAAAGAATAAACTTTTTAGACATGACCTGAGGTTGATAACCTATCAAGTTGACTATGCATGTGACTTTTATGAGTTCTCATTTGATTGCATAAAGGCAAAGCACCTTGATCAGTGAAAGTACATTGATCTGCATGGGTGAGCTGCTCAACAACTTGGAAGCAATGGTAGGCCCTTTTGTTGCCGGATTGAAAGAAATTAAGAATAAGCAGATTCAGTCCATATGAGTTTGAATTTGTCATAAACCTAGTGGTTGGAAATGACAAATTTACATGGATAGGAACACATACACCATAAAAATTTAAGTGTAATAGGTTTCTCTCTACTTCATGAAAATGATTGTGAGGAAACGCTTTCACTAGTAGATTTTAAAGGATTAAAGTTAGCAGTTCTGATAATGGCGTTCTCAAATTCGAGTATGATTACGAAATCCCTTTTCATAGTTCGAATTGTGAGAAATGCCAATTAGTTTGAACATTCAAGACTTATTTCTATAGGTTCTAAAAAATGTTTAGACGCGCACATAATCCATCTAATGAAAGGTGTATGAGCTTGATAAGTCTAGATAAAGACTTATTGAAGCACTACGTATCAAAAATCTAAACTTTGGTGTGAAAGTTAATAGGTATTGGTTTCTAGAAGTCCAGTTGATTTCGGGATACATGTGAAAGCTAGTGGGATCATAATTGTTATGGTGGTAAGAACATAATTGTTATGTTGTTAACAACATAACTTTTATGCTAGTGGGAGCATGATTATCATGTAAGGTGTTGCAAGTTAGTAATGTTATTTATAGGAAACAAAGTTCTAAATTTGTAAAGTTGCAGAATTTGGAAATTGTTTCGCTATAGTAAGACTTAAGGGAGAGGATACTTATACTTCATTTCAAATCTAAAAGTTTAGATTGAAGTTTTTTAATCAAACTTAGTCATGTCATATACGAATATCATGTTGAAATGTTTCAACATAGGAAATTCTGTATATGGGAATATTTTAGCAAGAGACTGATCAAGTATCATGTCTTTATGTAAGCTTGTATGAATCGTATCTCATATGCTTCGGGTATTGGATCGATTATATATGCTATAATATTCGCTTGTTCTGTTTTTTCCAAATGCCTAGTGCATTAAGAGGGAAAAAGGACTAGAACCAGATATGACTAAAGTTGTTAAAAAACTGTCAAGGACAATCTAAGGTTTACCAAAGATTGGTTGCTTGCAATGGATAGACCAAGTTCACTTAATTCTGAATAGATAGGATTCTGTTGAGAATGGATAGTCATATGGAAATTATGGAAATATTTCCATAATGCAAGTTGGATGTTAAGAATCTATGTGTAAGTTAGAAACTTTTATGCAAGAAGGATGTTCGAGGAATGCACCTTGAATGTGAGACTTCATTCCCGGGGAATTGTCTTGTAACAATCCATAATGGAATGCTTTGTAATGTCGTTGGTTAAGTCTCTGTGACTTTGGAGCCTCGACATTACAAAAGGATCATTACATGAAAGGTTAGACTCTAACACATTCTATTAGTGGCAAGAATTTTGTATTCTTACACTTATAAGGATTAGGGAATTGTGAAATGAGCATCATTGGAAATGTGTTCAATTAATTTCACAAAGGAAGGACCATAGATAAACGTAGTGTGCATGCTTTGAGCATGGGATGACTATTGTTTTAATTCAAGTATTGAGTTGATTAGCCGAAATAGTAAAAAATGAATAAGGTCTAATTAATATGGTGATTAAATAATAAGTGTTTTTATTTTTATTCAAAAGTTTTGAGACCATATTGGATTATATTATTCTTGTGTTTCACTTCGCATGTTTCACTTCCAAAATAACTACGTTATTCAAACATCCATAGTCAATCATACTTTGGAAGTAAGTAATGAGGTAAGACTGCCATAAATCCGACTGTAGATTGTCTAAGTGCTTAGACATTGCAAATGTTTGCTGTAGTGTTCGTGAGTACTCCTGAAATAAGAATTTGAGTGTCACACCCCAAAACCGAGAACGGCGAAAACGTTCTGGGGCGGAGGATGTCATGTATGTATCACAACAATCTAAAGTAGTAAACAAGCAACAACATCGTCCATTGCATTAATAGTAGTAGTTTAGTACATGTGTGTTCTTTCATATAAATAAGACATTACAACAAGTAATCAAAATAAAAGACGAGTCTTGACTGCTCCATCTTCGCAAAAACCTAGTCATCGTACCTGTCTACTGGTGACCTGAGAATACAAGTTATTTTGAAAGAGTAGATCAACATTTAAGCTGGTGAGTTCATAAGTATTTAATGTCATTGTTCGTATAAGTTTGATTATAACATTTGAAATCGTTCAATGGAATCGTTTGTATATGTTTTGAAAACTCCTAGAAAATCCCATATTTTCTACTAGTATAACAAGTAGTCTTCTACCAAGACCTGAATGTTTTGAAAGTAGTCTTTAACTAAGACCTGACTGTTTTGAAAGTAGTCTTTAACCAAGACCTAACTGTTTTGAACGTAGCCTTTAACCAAGACCTGACTGTTTTGAAAGTAGTCTTTAACCAAGACCTGACTGTTTTGAACGTAGCCTTTAACCAAGACCTGAATTTTTTGAAAGTAGTCTTTAACCAAGACCTGACTGTTTTGAACGTAGCCTTTAACCAAGACCTGACTGTTTTGAAAGTAGTCTTCTACCAAAACTCGTATGTTTTGTTGTAACAAAGATGGTTTTCCCCTTTATGACTACTATTAACAATATATATATATATATATATATATATATATATATATATATATATATAGTCTACTTCATCGTTTACGTGAATGTATCACAAAATAAAAGTAATAGGGAAAATATAGCCATATAAGTATTATCCTTTGGTATTAGGATAAACACGACATCGCGACTGCCGAAACGTTCTCACCGTGAATATCCATAGATGTTCATTTTCCTCTGTAGCTAACAGCTGGTGGAAGGAATGGTTAGTTCCTTAAATGTCTTCCTAGTATAAGTATTAACCGTAGACATCCGTAGATGTCCATTTACCTCTGTTGCTAACAGCCGGGTTTAGGAATGGTTAGTCCCTTATTGTTTCTTACCACATAGTATCTATGTAAAAGTATCCCTATAAATGTATCCATGTATGAGGAATCTCTTTAAAAGTATCTATATAAGTGTATCCATGTAAGAGGAATCTCTGTAAGAGTATCTATATAAGTGTATCCATGTAAGAGGAATCTATAAGAGTATCCCTTCATATAGCATGTAGTTTAGACTCATGAATGAACTGACTCTGGTGTAATTTCTTGTAATAGGGATCATGTTTTGTATCCCCTAAACTATTCCTATAATAGTTTACTAGAATGTAATTGATGAGTGTCCAAGTAAGTTTGTACCCCCTTGCTACCCAAGAGTGTCGGAACTGAAATAACTGAATGAACATTTATGACTATATATGTACACATGATATATAACTAATATTTAAACGACCTTCGGACGAGTACTCGATATCCCACCAGACCACATCCAAATCGAGGAAAAGGAAACAGGGTGGATAGCCTTCCTAAGTCTTTTAAACATTTCTTATATAACTATACACATAGAGGCATGCAATTCATAATATAAAAGCATAAAAGAAGTTTTGTAAAACCGTTGAAAAGTTTAATAAATAAGAATTTATGACTTGACGTCAGTTTATAAATCGATTCGAAAACCGTTTGACAAGACAGTTTAAGTGTGAGAAAAACTTTGTTTGAAGCACAACTATAACGGATTCAAAAAGGAAACCTACAGTTTGTAAGACAGTTTCTAAAAGTGTTTCAACATGTAAAAACGTTTGTGAAAACTATTTGAAGTACCTATGAAAATGTTCGTTTGTTCTTGTATATGAATGTATCTCCTTGAAATAGTATTTCTAGTATGTAAAAGTTCATGATGTTCTCGTAAAACTATACCTATTATAGTTTTCTAAAAGTGTGTCTCGTTTGTATAATAATCCCTAGTGAAATGCTCACTTGTTATGAAAAGTATGATTTTTGTAGTGCCTAAGATGAACACATATACATAGAGTATAAACAGAGTGTTTGACTTATACATATATAACAACATTTTTCATTTCAAAAGATATGATGTTATTGTGATATATTTTGCATACAAAAGTTTCCCTATACTAGTTATAAATCACATATGATTCCGTTGATAAAAAGTGTATAATGAAACTTTATATACCACTCGATAATAATTGTGTGTTTTACTTGTATTCCCCCCCCCCCCCCTCCCCCTTAAAAGCATATAAAAGTATTTATAAAACATTTAAAAGTGCGGATTGTAAGGGTATGAACTCACTTGATTGATTGAAGAGAGTGAGACGAAAACCGAGCAGAACTTCTACTCGAGAAAGCGGATCTCTCAGGATTCTCGGGAATCTCGGGAGCGTAAAACTTCCTTCCAAACTTGGATATGAAAACCGGGACTTTGGGATGGCTCCGAGGGTTGAAACGCAGAGCTTCGGCGCGAGAAGGGAAGGAAATTAGCAAATATGGCCGGCACCCTCGCACCCTTTATATAGGGGCTGAAAGCCTCGCGTATGTTGGGCGTACGCTTGTACGCGGGGCGTACGAGACGTCATGGATGACTGCATACTCGGTCGAAGCATCGGAGCGAGGTGGACGAACCGGAGCCTAGCATCCGAGTACGCTGGGCGTACGAGGGTACGCTGGGCGTAACTTGGATTGGTCCGATGACTCCTCCTTCAGATAATACCGGATTTTAATTAAATTTATATTTTAATTAATTAGTAAACTTCAAAAATTCATATCTTCCTCATACGAACTCCGTTTTTGACGTTCTTTATATCCACGTGTAGGTGAGACTACGATCTACAACTTTTGTTTAGACTCCGTCGGCAAATTTTGACTTTATTTTTAATATTATATTTTTAATAGGTCGGGACAGGAAAAGTCCGTTAAAGTTCCATAACTTCTTCATCCGACGTCCGTTTTCGTCAGACTTTTTACCGTTGCGCTAGTATTGTTGAGCCCTTCGATTCTCATTTAGATTGTGTCGGTTGAAAGTCTCTCGATCTCTATTTCGAGTTTTTAGCTGTCTACTGTTATATCTGTAGCTTAGAAAAATCACAACTTCCTCATACGAAGTCAGATTTGGACGTTCTTTTTATGTACGTTTACGGTTCAATGATATCTAAAACTTTTATTTAGATACCTAAGGCAAAAACCATTGTATTGAAACTTCGCGTTTTACGTCTATCAGTACTGCCGGTTTTGCCGAGAATCTTCGGTTGGTCATAACTTCTTCGTTATAACTCGGATTTTAGGGTTCTTTATATGTATGAAAACCTTGATACGATTCCTACTACTTTATTTAACCCAAATAAGATTTTAGGAAAGTTGAATTTTGACCTAAATTTGACTTGCGTTCCATCATATTGCCACGAAATATCGGGTTGTCACATCATCCCCCCGTTAGAGGGAATTTCGTCCCAAAATTAGAGTTTAAACAGAATTGATAAACATGCTACGGATAGAAGTTTTATTTGTTTCTCGTGTTCTTAAGTGAACTCGGTTCCTCGCTTGGCATTCCAGCGAACCTTGCACTATTGGGACACGACTTTGCTTATTTTGTTTGACTTCACTGGCATGACAACTCTTCTTGGTCGAACGTATGTGGAATGTTTTTGGGGACTGTGGGAATAGTACATCTTGTACCCTACAAGTAGTGTCTCCAGATCTTCAAGGCAATTACCGCTGCCCCTGACTCAAGATCATGTGTTGTATAGATAATTTCTTGTGTCTTAAGCTGTCTTGAGGTATAGGCAGTGACCCTTCCTCTTGTATAAGAACAAAACCAATTCATACTGATTATGAAGTCAGAACCTTGTGGTTGATTAGATGTCGTGAAGATATAAAATAAAGTATGGTTACTCATGAATTAAGGAAAAAGGATAGGTACTTTTGTTCTATCTGTCTTTCTTGTCCCAATCGACAGAAAGGGCATACGTTGGGCTTCTAAGTTTATTTGCATGGCAGCACGATCACTCGTAGTCTTGGGCAGTCTCCGTCCTGAAGTTCATAGTAGAACCCATACCAGGTTCATCAATCACAGTCTCGGGTATACGAGTCGTATATAAATAAGCTTGAAACTATGGGTCTTTGGATTGAACTTAACGTACTGCACGAGTGGTACTTCGGGGCGGTTTGTTGAGTTTTCTTCGGAAAGGATGAGAAACATGAGGTGCTCTATGCAAGAGTACTTTGGTATTCTGGAATGACGGCTTTGCTGGAAAGACGATTTCGGAGGAAGAGATGTACGTATGAAGCTGTTTTTGTGAGGATCAAACTGAATCAAGTCGTATGATAATGTCGGAATCATAAGGAAGCTTAAAGACATTAGGTTTGAACATAAGACGTTTACAGACAAAACACAATCGTGCAACCATCAACAGAGTTACAGTACTTTAGACTACCCACTACTAATGAAGAAAGGAAGTACATGAACAGGGTTCCATACTCAAGTGTTGTTGGAAGTCTCATGTATGCTATGGTTTATACCGGGCCTGATTTGGCTCATGCGGTTAACGTGGTTAGCAGGTTTATGAGTAATCTAGGGAAGACTCATTAGGAAGCTGTAAAGTGGATCTTGCGATACTTGAAGGAACAACTGATGTTTCCCGGGTGTATGGAGCAAATACGAAGAGTGACTCGGTGGGATATGTTGATACTGATTATGGTGGTGACTTGTTGAAGTGCAGGTCGAGGACGTGCTACATATTCACTTTATTCGGATGTGCCATCAGTTGGAAGTCAACGTTACAAAATACCGTTGCTTTGTCTACAACTAAATCCTAGTACATGTCCATGACGGAAGGAATAAAGGAGGAGATTAGGTTGCAAGGGCTTATTCAGAGTCTTGGCCTGAAGGTGGAGAAACCTGTCTTGTATTATGACAGCCAAAGTGCTTTGATTCTTGTAAGGAATCTTGTGTACCACGAGAAGACGAAACACATTGATGTCAGTCTGAATTTCATTCGGGATATTTTGGAAGGAGACAAGTTTTCAATACTGAAGATTGATACCAAGGTCAACCCAGCAAATATGTTGACAAAGTCGTTGCCCACTGATATGTGCATATTTAGTGTGTATTTAGTATAGTTTTTTTTATTCATATATTAGCTAAATTATCGCATATTATGGACGAAAGGTACTTAAAAGTGTTAAATTATGTTTTTCAGTCCAAAGATGAAGCTCAGAAGTAAAAGGAAGCAAGAGAAGCGGTTAGAAGATTGAGAGTGGAATGAAGAAGGAAAACACTGAAAAAGAAGCTTTTACTCGTCGAGTCATATATCTACTCGACGAGTCCGGTCGAGGAATCAGAAGGACAATGACTCGGGATCCCAGATAGTTATCGCAATACGTAGAATGTGAGAGGGACTCGAAGAGTCACCACTTGACTCGACGAGTCGGACCGCTTATTTAAAGATAATTCCACAGATTGAGAGGCAGAAGTTCTGGGACGATTCAGAAGTGCTTAGCTGCGAATAAGAAGCCAGAAGAACCCTAGAAGCCGACCAAGGAAGCTAGAATCCAATTCCGGAAGTAATTAAGGCATAATTCCACCATTCTATTTATTTCTTTTGTTTTGTCAACATGATTAAGCAACTTGAACTTATTTGTTTGCTGTTATTTACCTTAATTATGAACTAAATTCTTTAAACTTCTATTTGGGGATACGAAATTGGTAATATGGTTTGATTCTTGGTAGGATTAATTCTATGTTGGTTAATTTAGTTATTTTAGCTTGCTAAAGAACCTTGTGTATGAATGATAATTGATTTTCTGTTAATAGGGAGATAATTAATTAGCATGAACATCTATTAGTTATCAATCTCATATGCTTAGTGAACACTTTTTGTCATATGTCTAGTGTAATGAACATGAAACTAGGATTAATAAGGAAATCAAGTAAATTTATGTGCAAGCTTGTGAGATGACCATTAAACAAGAAGTTAATTAAAAGATAAATTAATTAGCTATTGCAAGTCTAACTTAACCCGAATATTATATCTAGTAAATTTAATTGAAATAGACAACTGGCCATTGTTTAAATTGATTTATTTGCTAAGGATTAATGAAGTGAATACGGAACTAATCAATTGAATCGGTAACTAGCAAAAGAATTAATCCATTGCACTTTTACCTTGAAATCAACCATAGGATCAATTAAGTTGAACTAAATAGAAGTACTTTTCTGTTATTGAATCTAGTCAAAACCTTCATTTTCTAGTTTAACAAGTAATCATTAGTAAGTTTCTAGTCTTGTAAAACTAGAGAAAACCCCTACTTATTAGTTAAATTAGATAAATTAGTTTTTACTATTTAATTTGTCGTTCCCTGTGTTCGATACCCTACTTGCTTGAACTATACCACAATTGATAGGTTCACTGCCTTTTGTGTGTTATTTGATAATTAAAAGTAGGTTTAAAACTAGTGGGTTTTACACACATCAAGTTTTTGGCGCCGTTGCCGGGGAACGGTTCTAAATAGTTAATTTTATTTGCTAATTCTTATCATTTTTTGTTGATTAATTTTTTTTATATAGTTTAATTTTTATTTATTATGTATTTTCCAAATCTCGATGCTTTTGATGCTTTTCTTGAGGAAGTAGTGCAGGAAGATGAGGATTATGACTCTGATGATGATTTGAAGAAATTTGGAAGAAGGTTAGATAACTTCTTGTCTAACGAACAAGAACAATCCGAGTCACAAGAGCTAGAGTTACAAGATGATGAATTTAATCCAGAAAGAGACTTGGAGGAGCTGCAAAGGTTGCTAGCAGAGACGTCAGACGAAGAACAAGAACAAGCTGAATTGCAGGAACCAAGTTGTGGTTTGACCATTACCATGACATGGTCCCCTGTTCTTACGGTTTGTGTTTCAAAGCATGGGGTGACGATTCCAACTTTGGAGAAAGTTCTGAAGCGCGATCCATTTATGATTAGTATCCAACCGGTTCCAACCCTTGTCAATATTCTTGGGTTTTATGAATTCAAGCTCGTTTGGCCAATTTTAGAAGCAAAGAGTCAAATTTTACAAATTGGTCCAAAGAAAATATTTAATGCAATGGATGGAATGACATTGACTTTATTGGAAGTTTATTAAGTTGGGAGTCCAGCTCAAGACTCGCACAAAAAGAAGCGCTTGCGGGAGGCAACCCGTCATTAGAGTTTTCTTTTCTTTTTCTTTCTAAACTTCTAGTGTTTAAGGATAATTTAGGATTTTTTTATGTTCTTTTTATTACTTGGTTTTTGTTTTTTATCTTTTCAGTTTGAGTGTAAGGATGCATATGAGGGTCTAGAGTCAAGGCTAACGAAGCGAGAAATCGAGTCTAGGCGAGAGAGGAAACGAAGTTTTGAGTCAAGCTATGAGTCCAATTGATAGAAGGGTTATAGAGTGTTTATTCCCTGAAGAAAAATGAGGGAAATTATTTGTTTATATAACCCCCATACATCAGAAACGGACTTGGGCTGAATAAAATTTTTGTCACACAGCGGTCTACTCGTCGAGTGCATCTTATGGACTCGCCGAGTCCATGTGAAAATTCATGATTCTTCTGCCATTTACGCTTCAACTCGGCGAGTCTACATACTTACTCGACGAGTCGCTCATTCTTCTTACTTTTGAGCTGAAGATTTGATGACATTTGATATGGGCATTGGTTCTATTCTTTGAAGATCATTTTCCAAGTATTTCCAAAAGTTTTTCTCTTATATTTGGAGCTTTTATAAAGATTGTACCGCACAAGACGAATGACACCCAAGACATGGATGAGCTGTTCCCATGTCTAAATTCAGCTGAAGATGGAGCTTTAAATAAAGAAGATCAACCTCGCAACTACTATCCCAGGGGAGTTTGTTCCAATTCCCTCTTTATTTTTATGTTTTCTTATTCATGCATAATATGCAATGGGGACATTGCATAAATTAAGTGTGGGGTAGGGGGTTGGTTATATTAGTTAAAAATTTAGTTAATTTATGATAAAATTTGAAATTTTTATCATTAAAATTGCTAGGGCTAATTTAGAAAATTTTGGTAAAGTAATTAGGATTCCATGCTAGTATTATATTTGATGATTGCATGAAAACTCAAATGTTTAGTTGAGCCTAAACACGTTCTAGTGCATTTGTGGCTTCCTTATTCTAGTGAAATCATGGGACAAAAACACAACCTCGCTTAGTTTGAAGGATGCAATATGTTTAGCATCGTGTACCATAAATGTATCCAGGAAAATTATTATCGTTAACCAATAAAGGTTGAAGTTGAGCGCCCCTGCTTAAGCATGTAGGTTTTGAGTGAAAAAAAAAGTGAGTTACATGTTAAAAAAAGAGAGAGAGAATTACAAGAAAAGTTGTAAGAATTTTGGAGCAATCAAAGTGAAGATCAAAAGATCAAAATTCCGAAGATTCAAAAAGTTGAATATACCAAAAATCAAACAACAAGGTGGTGAATTCAAAGAAATTAAAGATCTAATGTCAAAGAAGTGAAGAATTCCAAAGAGCTCCAATGTGGTATCATAAATTGTAATTGTCTAGATTATGTATGCTTGGGTTGCTCAACCAAAAATACCTTGAGGTTAAGAGGTTTTCTGAGGATGGATTCGGAGGGTTGCATAAAATGAGCATAGTTCGGGGTGAGTGGGTGAATGTTTATGAGGATTGTGAGTATTTGGAATATGGGGGGTTCTTTAGGAAAAATTTTAGACACAAATGCATGCGTTGCGGTCTTGGCATAATGGCTGGGTTAGATTGGAATTGTTATACATAATTCTAATGTGATTAAAATTCAGTTTTGCTTGAGGGCAAGCAAAAGACAAGTGTGGGGTATTTTGATATGTGCATATTTAGTGTGTATTTAGTATAGTTTTTTTATTCATATATTAGCTAAATTATCGCATATTATGGACGAAAGGTACTTAAAAGTGTTAAATTATGTTTTTCAGTCCAAAGATGAAGCTCGGAAGTAAAAGGAAGCAAGAGAAGCGGTTAGAAGATTAAGAGTGGAATGAAGAAGGAAAACACTGAAAAAGAAGCTTTTACTCGTCGAGTCATATATCTACTCGACGAGTCCGGTCGAGGAATCAGAAGGACAATGACTCGGGATCCCAGATAGTTATCGCAATACATAGAATGTGAGAGGGACTCGACGAGTCGGACCGCTTATTTAAAGATAATTCCACAGATCGAGAGGCAGAAGTTCTGGGACGATTCAGAAGTGCTTAGCTGCGAATAAGAAGCCAGAAGAACCCTAGAAGCCGACCAAGGAAGCTAGAATCCAATTCCGGAAGTAATTAAGGCATAATTCCACCATTCTATTTATTTCTTTTGTTTTGTCAACATGATTAAGCAACTTGAACTTATTTGTTTGCTGTTATTTACCTTAATTATGAACTAAATTCTTTAAACTTCTATTTGGGGATACGAAATTGGTAATATGGTTTGATTCTTGGTAGGATTAATTCTATGTTGGTTAATTTAGTTATTTTAGCTTGCTAAAGAACCTTGTGTATGAATGATAATTGATTTTCTGTTAATAGGGAGATAATTAATTAGCATGAACATCTATTAGTTATCAATCTCATATGCTTAGTGAACACTTTTTGTCATATGTCTAGTGTAATGAACATGAAACTAGGATTAATAAGGAAATCAAGTAAATTTATGTGCAAGCTTGTGAGATGACCATTAAACAAGAAGTTAATTAAAAGATAAATTAATTAGCTATTGCAAGTCTAACTTAACCCGAATATTATGTCTAGTAAATTTAATTGAAATAGACAACTGGCCATTGTTTAAATTGATTTATTTGCTAAGGATTAATGAAGTGAATACGGAACTAATCAATTGAATCGGTAACTAGCAAAAGAATTAATCCATTGCACTTTTACCGTGAAATCAACCATAGGATCAATTAAGTTGAACTAAATAGAAGTACTTTTCTGTTATTGAATCTAGTCAAAATCTTCATTTTCTAGTTTAACAAGTAATCATTAGTAAGTTTCTAGTCTTGTAAAACTAGAGAAAACCCCTACTTATTAGTTAAATTAGATAAATTAGTTTTTACTATTTAATTTGCCGTTCCCTGTGTTCGATACCCTACTTGCTTGAACTATACCACAATTGATAGGTTCACTGCCTTTTGTGTGTTATTTGATAATTAAAAGTAGGTTTAAAACTAGTGGGTTTTACACACATCAAGTTTTTGATTAAACCTACTTTTAATTATCACCCACTGAGAAGTTCAAGCTTTGCTTGGACTTGGTTGATGTTCGTAGGAGGTGGGTCCCTTCGGGGACGAATGGCAGGAAAGAAGATGAAGTTCTTGTTTGAGGTGGAGTTTAGAGGATGCTCAAGTCAAGGTAGAGATTGTTAAATGTGACTCGAGCATTTTGAGCATTTGGATCATGTTCATGAAGCATTTGGAGCACTTGGACCTCAATGGAGCACTTGGGGTTCATAGAGCATGTGAGAAAGGAACGAATCTTTTGAGAGAGGAATGGGTCATCAGACAAAGGAACTGATTAAGTGACAAAGGAACGGATCGTGTACAAGGGGGTTTAGAGCACCTGGAAGGAGTTTAGATCACTTGGAAGAGGTTTGGAGCACTTAGAAGAGATATGGAGAAACAAGGGGTCCTTTGTTGCGCCACATGATGAAGAGATGGGTCAAGAGGGATGCTCTTGCACCATCTTGTTCTCCTCTTGCGCCATCTTGTTTTCTTGTTGAGCCATACATGGACTTGTTGAGCCATGCAGGTGCCTGTTGCTCATGGTGATGTTGTTGCTCCAAGATTGATGTTGTGCGCCATACTTGATGCTCTTGTGCCATTTAGATCCATGTTGCGCCAACTAGGGTTGTTGTTGCGCCATGAAGAAGCTACTGCGCCATCATGTACCATCTTGGTACATAATGCGCCATATTGATTCCTTTGTTGTGCCATATTGATCCAAGTATGCCTAGAAGATGATAATGCTCAAGAATGTTCTAGAAGATGCTGCATGGCAGATTGTGATAGGTTGACACCCTTCATGGGCCTATGGGCCAATAGGCTTGGCCCATTAGGGTTTTAGGTATGATCTGTCAAGTATAAATAGGGATGCATGCGAGGTCATTTTGTATCTTGAATTCTAGAGTGATAGACGAATCTCTGTGTAATTGTACTTGTAACCTCTGTGTTGAGAACTTTGAAATAAAGAATACTCCCCTCCTACCCGTGGACATATGTCACCTTGACCGAACCACGTAAATATTGTGTCTTGTGTGTTTTTGGTTTTGCTAGTTATCTGTTTTACTTGCTAACAATAAGACAAGACCTAAGCACCAAGCAATCGAGGCCGTAGTGACCATAAACTTGACTAACCCTAAACGCCTCATTAACGATTGTGCCATGTAGGATGTCGTGAGAAAAAACTAAAGAAGTCGTTAATAAGTATTGAATGTGTGCAAAAACAATAATAATTTATTTTGCAAAAAATATATATATTAAAGACTAAATGTGAAAAAAAATAAAGATTAAATGTATATAAAATGAGAAATGTATTATCCTATTAAGTCTTCTTTCCGACTTACTTTAATTAACCGATCACAGTGATTGAATGTGTATAGTTAAACGAGTTGCAGAGGCAAATACGGACGAAAAAAAACTAAATAGCCAAATATTTACAAATCGAAAAATATATTACATTTTTAAGATATTATCTAATAAAATATTTTATTCCTTTTTTTCAAGCATGGTCAAATGGAAAAATGATATTCTAACGTCTCTCAATAGTTGTTTAATTACATAACGACACATGGATCAATTAATATAAAGCACAACGCAAAATAATGTTTGACCCTAGTGTACGTACTGCATGCATATTCAGGCTATGAAGTCATATGGACCAACTTAAAATATTAATATTTTTGTTCATCAATAATGCAAAAGGTAATTATATGCGTATCCAACCAACTTGTCTTGTGTATCTATCTATTCTAAATGGGTGAGTGGATGTACCCACAATTTGATTATTTATGTGAGTGGAATACATACAACATTAATGCAAATTGTATAAATATATAATTACAATCTCTTCGCATATATCAGATAAAATTAAATAACTAAATCCTTAAACTTAAACAATCCCATGACAAAAAATACAAATAATGATTACTATCTCATAATTGATGTATAACAATATTTAAAGGGTTGGTTGTCTCAGCAACCTAAAATTATTATTTAAATTTCCGATCATAGTTTGTTCGTTTTAGAGGAATAAAACTTTATAACAAACTATGGATGCTCGTTTAATTGTTAGTAATTTATGATTTATTTAGGTGGTGTTTTTTTTGTCTGCAGATCTTTCTGGTCTCTTCTGTCTGCGTGGCGCAGACCATGTGCTGACATTAGCCTTCACAGACTATTTGTTTTTTTAAAGACTGCAGACTTAAAAATATATATGCGTCATCTTCTTGTCGCAGATATGAACATCTTCTAGCCTAAAAAAACACATATACTTTATTTTTTTAGTTTTTTTTTTTGATTTTATATTTATTCCAATTTTATTAATTAAAAATAATTTGAAAAAAAAAGTTACAATACTTAAAAAAAAAGGTTCGACAACACAATCATGATATTTTTGACAAATTTATAAATAAAAGTTTATTAAAATAATGGTCGTTGAAGTTGCTTATAAAAGAATAATTTTATTCTCCTTTTGACATGTGTCATTCTATTAGGACTCCTAATTAATATATATTTTATTCTCCTTTTGTCATGTGTCATCTTATTATGTCTCCTAATTAATGCATATCACTTGTTAACTCAATTTCAAATTTTAAATTTTAAAATTTTTACTCTAATTACATTAAATTAATAACATTAGAATAAAAATTAAAATAAAATTAATACAAATTATAAAATAACATAAATTCACATATTTATTTAAATCAATGATTAAAATTTATATAACTAAAAAAACTCTTAATTAATAATTTATTTAAAATAATTAATTAATAATTTTGAGTTTTTACTATAAAAATTCAATTAATTTTGTAATCGTGGTTTCCACGGGTTATAAACTAGTATATATATATATATATATATATATATATATATATATATATATATATATATATATATATATATATATATTCTTAAATTTTTTTACCAAATTTTATAAAACATTATTTAATAAAACATCATTAATTTCTTAGAAAAATAATTATTTTACGTTTTTAATTGATTTAATTGAAAAAATCGAAGTTTTTTTCCATTCATTTATATATCAAATTCTTTTATTCCTAATTACAATGTTTAGGCATAACTTTGCGACCAAAATTGTTGGTTTTTATCAAATATATACGTTAATTTGTACTATTTTATTTTCACTTTTTATACAATAATACATAAAAGTTGATTTAGATGTGTTAATTATTTATAATAAAGTCACAAATATATTTAAAAAAATCACTTTTTAATTTAAAAAAAATGAATTTATTTAGATTTTAGTTTATTTTAGTAGCCTGCAGATGTTACAAAAACAAATAGTCTTCTTTTTTCAGACCGCAGATGTTTAGTCCACCTCTTCTGCTGCAGAAGTCTATAGATGTGATCCGCAAACAGTGCCTTACTATAAAATAATATGGGAACGTTAAAATCATATATTATAATTTGTAACTAATTGAACAAAAAAATTAAGGGGTGTTTGGTTTGCTGAATATTTTTGGAATAAATAGAATATATCAAACGAATCAGAATATAAAGAAATTGAAATCTAATTAGGGATGAGCAAAGGAACCAATCCGGCTGGAACCAGTCCGAACCGGACCTAGCCCGAGAACCGAAGTTGGCCGAAATTAAGAACCAAACCGGACCGCCGGTTTTACCGGTTCCTGGTTCCAACAGGTTCTTATCGTGTCATCAATATTGGAATCGGTCCTCAAAAAATAACAACATACAGTTCCGGTTTTTGTCGGTTTCACCGGTTCCTGGTTCCAAAAATCTACAAGAATATTGTCCCGGTCATGGCCCGACCCGACCGGTTCTATACGGTTCCGATTCCGGCCGGTTCCTTGGTCCAAATGCTCATCCCTAAATCTAATTGAATCGAAATTTATTTAAAATGAAATGAAATTTGTTTTCTATTTGGTTTGTAGGTTTTTCAAAAGATTATTTTTTCTTGAATTTGCACATAATATATAAAGCAAAGACATAGCTTTATAAAACAAAAAAAGTATAATAAATAACTAAATTTGATTAAAACAATTAATAAATATTTTCCTTTATGGCTAGGTTTAGAGCCACTTAGTTAGGAGTTTTGTGCAGATTTAAAGAGTTAAAAATAGAAAAGGAAAAATGTACGTGGGATCACGGGTGTGTTGTTGGAAATAATATCCAATGTCGTTAACTATTTATAATATTTCTAAATAATAACATGGCCCTTTTGAGTTTTTCTCATGACACAAATGAGAAATTAAAAGAAAGTAGACATAATGAGAAGACAAGTTTATTAATTTATCATGTTTAATAAATTAATTATAAACTACTTTGGAATTAATTAATTTAAGGGGGTTAAATATTAATTAGTTAAAAGATTCACTATTTGGAAAATTCCATAACCTTTAGGGAATAAGGGAATCTCGAAATCTTCGTCCTATATTTGATGGGATGTGATTTTTGAATTATATCTCCATCCCACATGGGATGGAAGATGAAACTTGGCAATGGTTTTAAGGTTATAAACATGTGCTAAGCATTTCACTCTACCATGCACATTATCTTGAAATTGTTGCTAACTTCTTCCCTTTCTCTCCATGGGATGAACTTCTTAACTCTTCCTAGGTTTGTAGAAATTTGATCATCTCCTAGTTTTCTTTTAGTTCTCTATTTGGGGTCTTGTGTGTGATTCCATTAGAGGTAGCAACATGGTTGGATCAAGAATGGATCAAGAAGGTTCAAAAAGGTCAAGATCGAGCTTCAAAAGAGGTTAGTATTTTTGTCTTTTTAGTAGATTTACAGTTTTAAAGTATGTTGTTATAATTAGTAAAACCTAGATCCTAGGATGCATGTACACATATGAATTATTTTGATTATTCCACTACTCTAATCTACTTCATAGATGTATTAAAACCCAACAGTGATATTAGAGGATCTAGGTTTTAATTATGAGCACTGCTTAAAATTGAAATTTGGAAACCTGATAGTCGCAGTTTGCAACGCGTCCCCTCTTAGTCGCGACACAACTGGACGGTTTTTAGATTTTTGGATTTTTTTAGTTTTTCGAATTCAGTGGATAAACCTCTTGATTTAAATATTATTCAAATTATATGAATCTAAATAAGCAATCTAAAATTAGTTCTATATATTATCAAATTAAGATTTTAAATCTAAATATTTAATTTATTAATTTTGAATATTATTTTAATTAGAATTTAAATATGAATATTAAATTTTAAATATTATTTAGTTAGAGAATTTATATTTGAATATTTAAACAATTAATTAAATTTTAAATATTGTTTAATAAATATTTAAATTATAATACTTAAAAAGATTTTATTAAAACTTTAAATATTATTTAAATTTGAATATTTAAAAGGATAAAAATATAAAAGTTTTAAATTTAACTACATATTAAAATAAGATTATTATAAGTATAAGAAAATATTACAAACATGTACCCTCACATGTTTAGCAAAAACGTTATTGTCAACCCATGAGTAGGCTCACTCAATCTAATGCCTAAAGAGACATTTAAGAAGGATTCTTCGATTCTTAATTAGGTCAGTTTTTAAAATCCATTAGGCTTACCACCCTCACCGTCTCTTTACATTTTGAGATTGGAGTTAATGAAAGGGTTTGATAGGATAGATGTTTGAAGGAATGAAAGGTTATTAAATCAAAAATCCCAATGTATTAAAAAGTGAGTCATACGCCACCCATTAAAACATACATTTTCTTTATAGTATGTTGATGTAGAGGGTGTGCTTAATCGGCAGATCAAAGTGAGGGTATAAGTTAGAAATGATCTGGTAATTGGAAAAAGTATTTGGTTGATGGAATGTGGTTAACCAACACGTCAATGTGAGAATAGTTTTGATTGAGGTTCGTGTGGTTTTTTATGGTTGATTCACCGTTTTTTCTATGATCCGCGACATTCGTCATAGAATTGAGATGAGCATAATCTGAAATTAGCACGTTATTGACCCCACTCAATGAATCTAAGTTTTCCTAAAATAATTCATCAATGTGTTTGAAGAGATTTGTGATTATAATATGAAGAGTTCAAAAAATTATTTTGTTGAATCTTGAGATAGCAGTGTTTCTATATATCAAATGTATGTTGATTTTTCTATATTCTTTTTATACTGTTTGTAAGTGTTTAATAAGCCTTTTTTTTTTTTTTCTAAAACAAATGTTACAATAGATGTTTTAGTATTTTTTATTTTATTAAAATTTTCATATTTATTTTTTTCATATTTTTTGTTATTAATTATATATAAATCGTCATAAATTTGATATATAATTTACACAACTTTAAACAGTTTATAAAAGATCACTAATGGTATACATCATCAATGGATTAAAACTATGATTTTTAATAAAACTAATAGGTTAATATATGTTCGTTGTAATACTAATATTGGTTTTTCAAATAGAAAATTGAAATACTAATTTGTTAGGAATTATTATTTTTAATTATATAATTATATATTCTCGCCTAGTTATCATATGACTAATGAAAGTCTTGACCTACAAAATTGAGATAAATTGCTAAGGAGGGATTTTGAGGACAGTATTTTGGATTTGAAGTTTAAAAAAAAAATTAAAAGTTTTTCTTTAATTCGAATTTTACTTAAAAGCTAAAAGATAATATAAAGGTTCAAAAGTTTGTTGCCAAATTTCATTATATAAATACGATTAATAAAAAAAAGTCAATTTTTTATCACAAAAATGAAAGAAATTAACTATTTGGAAAAGTATAAATTAATAAATATTTTAATAAATAAATATAATTATTGGATCAACTTAAGTTTCCATTAAATTCGTCGAATTCAAATCAAACGATGCATTAATATAATTATTTTCTTGTTAATCTCGAACAATTTATCATATTCTTACATTTAAACAATAAAAAATCGACTTTAATTTTTCAGTAATACTCATATCCAACTAATACAGGTTGAAAACCAAGTAATATTTTTAAAATAATTACGTGGTTTTCATTTGTACTTGTTATAAACCTATAATTGCCAGTATTTCACATTTCACAAACAGGCAAACACGGCCTCCACAGATGGACGTTAGGCAACTTCACAAGTGGACGGCCTCGATTTATTCATCGACACCAAAAATATAAAGTTAACGAATAAACCTTGAAAATTAGGATAACTTCTAACTTAAGCCCTTACAAAAACGTTGGTGGGAGAAAAACATAACAACCTTATCTACTATAGTAATCCCTAATCAAACTACTCTACATTTGTTTAGAAAAAGGCATGTTATGTGCAACATGTATAATCATGGATAATCTAATTTTTATTTTCATAACTTTATCAAAGACACATCAATATATATATATATATATATATATATATATATATATATATATATATATATATATATATATATAATCAAGTCAGAACTCATTTTAAAGTAAGTAATCGTGAGAATACCTTAAAAACTTTTAAAAAAAATCTAAAAAAAATACAAATCATAAAATCGAGCATAGATCTATGTCCGAGAGAAAAAAAAATGGAAAAAAAAAATTGAATCATTAAAATTGAATAATGAATCATAATGATGCAAAATAAAAAATTAAAATTGAATCCTGGATCAATTATAATGATGCAAACTTTATTTTTCCAATTTTTTTCTCCCGGACATAGATCTATGCTCGATTTTATGATTTGTATTTTTTTAGATTTTTTTTTTTCAATTTTTTAAGGTGTCCTTATAAGTTCTCACAGGAATCGGACCCTATATATATATATATATATATATATATATATATATATATATATATATATATATATATATATATATATATATATATATATATATGCTTAGATTATTATATTCAAAGTAATTATTGTGTTATTGTATGTATAAATAGGTAACATTCACTTTCTTAAATTACCAAAAAGTTACTAATTAGGAAACACAAGTTTAATTAATAAAAAGTTTCGAATTTTCAAATATATATGATTTTCTTAATTTTTAATTGTTATTTTTTTTAATTAATTAGATTATAATTCTAATATAATTCTGTTAGAATGATATTCTATGAGAATGTCAGATTATCTATTCTTAGATAATAACAAATTCTTAAACCATCAATTGAAGAATAAAAACAAACATTACATTAATTCTTATAGAATACGAATAACAATTGTTAAGAATTAAATTTATTGTTAAAGAATAAAACTAAAAAAAACTTTCAAATCGGGAAAGAAAACATCAAAATTTAACAACGAGTAATACATTCTAAAAGAATAATGTGGTCCGTTTCAATTTTGTGGTCCGTTCTTCAAGCATCAACTTCTGTGATTCCAACAGAATTGGAATTCGTGATTCCATTCCAACAGAATTGGAATTTGTATCTTACCTAACGAATTGCAAATAAAATCATATTCCCCCAACATAAACAAGCATCTGAATACCATCTTCCAAAAGCACTGGAATCCCAACCTTGAAGTTGGAACACAAGAATACCCCGTTTGACTTAGGAAAAGTCAAAATTGAACCACTTCACATCTATCATGAATTCCGATTGACATCCATTAAACCCGATGTATGTTCTAAATTCAATTCCGATCGTGATTGATCCGGATTTTGAAGATATGATATCGACTTCCAATGAAGCTTGCAATACACAAACCAATTTTCTATCATCTGATGCTCGAACAATGAACGATAATACCGATTTTTGCTTCTAAATGATTTTAGTTGCAACATTCAATCCCAAGTTAGTAACATTCGAATTCGCTGAAGGCTGATACGATCGATTTCTGTTTTAGGGTTAATGTGATTTCAAAATCGAGTCAAGAACTGTGATTCTAAAGATTAGACATTGTTCCAAGTGTGCGACTGATCTCCGAACGAAAGTGGCTTGTGCGAATTTGATTCCAAGTGCAAATCATAATCAACAAACGAAATCAGAATATAAATCTTGGACACAAACGAAAGTCTTACAGAGCGAAACCGATTTCCCCTGACTTTCGCTTCTTGACTTGCAAATTCTGGTGAGTTCGGTGGCGATGGTGGCTGATGGTGTTGGTTGGCGAACGGGCAAGCTCCAACCTCTTATCTTCTTCAATCATTGGCATCAGTTAGGTTGAAAAAGTAGGGATGGATCGGTGATAAAGAAGCAGTAACAATTTCAAGGGATTTAAAGGAAAACAATCCAATATTTAAAAGATTAATTAAATTTTTATTTAATTAACAAAATTAATTAATAGGTAAGATTATATATATCCTTATTTAAGTTTTTGAAATGGTTCGCCCACATTTATGCATACAATAACACAATACTTATTTTAAACACCTGAACCTATCTCTCTCTCTCTCTCTCTCTCTCTCTCTATATATATATATATATATATATATATATATATATATATATATATATATGACGCGATGATGACTCACAAATTGGTGAGGATAGCGAAGACAAATATTTGTTATAAGATTGAAAAAAATAAAAGGTGGATATTTGATTTTATTAACATCAAAATCTCGCCAGATAACATGGCATTTTGATAATTATGTTGGAGAATTTGGTATTTTCCGGAAAAGGTTAAATGTTTTAAGAGTATGAATGAGAAATCAAACAGAGAGAAAAAATTGTGCATACAACATCTCTCACTCTCTCTCTCTCCCTACTTTTCTTTATTTGCCACATGTCGCCCAAAAATACCAATAAATTTTCCATTTTTAAACCATCAAACCCATACAAACATTTGTTTCAAAAATCAATCAGAATAAATGTATCTTTCAAACATCAAAGTAAAATAATAACAATCAGTATGGAAAAGCCATTAGGGAATGTTGTGCAGTCAAGTCAGACCCTTCCTTTTGAATTTGGAAGTACCTGAAAATATTTAAAACACAAAGCTTAGTGAGTTTCCCAAAATACCACATACCATACATATAATAGGGAAATACTATGGTCCAAACCAAAGTCTTACTGTCACTAACAACCATAAGCCAAATCATGATATATATATATATATATATATATATATATATATATATATATATATATATATGATGCGATGATGACTCACAAATTGGTGAGGATAGCGAAGACAAATATTTGTTATAAGATTGAAAAAAATAAAAGGTGGATATTTGATTTTATTAACATCAAAATCTCGCCAAATAACATGGCATTTTGATAATTATGTTGGAGAATTTGGTATTTTCCGGAAAAGGTTAGATGTTCTAAGAGTATGAATGAGAAATCAAACAGAGAGAAAAAATACGCGTACAACATCTCTCTCTCTCTCTCCCCCCTATTTTTCTCTATTTGCCACATGTCACCCAAAAATACCAATAAATTTTCCATTTTTATACCATCAAACCCATACAAACATTTGTTTCAAAAATCAATCAGAATAAATGTATCTTTCAAACATCAAAGTAAAATAATAACAATCAGTATGGAAAAGCCATTAGGGAATGTTGTGCAGTCAAGTCAGACCCTTCCTTTGGAAACTGGAAGTACTTGAAAATATTTAAAACACAAAGCTTAGTGAGTTTCCCAAAATACCACATACCATACATATAATAGGGAAATACTATGGTCCAAACCAAAGTCTTACTGTCACTAACAACCATAAGCCAAATCATGATCTTTCCTTGCAATGCCAGGAGCCAAACCCTTGTCTTACGTAGAAGTGACAAGAGCTACATCCTGGTCTTCCATGCAAGCATCAAAAAGACAACTAACATTCTACATATAATTGTCGAGGGCCAGACCTTGGTCTTACATACAATTGCCATGAGCTAAATCCCGGTCTTTCATACAATTGCCAAGAGCTACATCCTGATATTTCATACAATTGCCAAGAGCCAATCCCTGGTATTTCATACACATGCCAAGGATCACACCCTGGTCTTCCATAAAAGTATCATAAAGACAACTAGCATCCTACATAGTATAGTGATAAGACTCACCCTATAGACGCAGTTAACAACTAACAACTCTCTCTTTTTCAGTCAATGAATGAGTACTATACACCTCCTAATAAACCACACAAGGTAAACCGTTAATTAACCTTCTAAAACTAGCCAATTGACCAAAAATCAACCAAGGTAACAGTCAACAGTCAAAACCCTCAACAACTTACCTTCACGTCGTGGCCAAACCATGGCTACGTTGTGGCTAATTACTCAGTCCCGATCCAATACGAACAACTTTGTAGCGATCAAAACTATTGTCACATCCTGATAGTAATGCCACCATGTTGTGACAGAGTCTGTCCAAAACATTCGAGGACCCTCATCATCACGTTGTGACATACATATGGTCACATCTTGAATAGTGTATATGACGCAACGTAATGCAATTACTTCTCTTCTCAAGTGGATGGTTGTGAAGTTCATCAAAATGAAAAGCTTTATAATCAGGAGTTTCATACACAGATGCAAATATAATCTTTGTTTGACAACTAATACCTCTTGAATTTGAATTTCGTTTCCTCCTAACACTACTTGTACCCAATGTGTCACAAGATTTATTTTTCTGTTTTTCACCACGATTACATATAACATGTTTCTTCTTTATAATCTTGTTATCAAACCTTGTCTATGCGCTCATACTCACATCAAACCCACCAATTTCAGCATATTTAGAATACATTTTTATGACTAACTTTAATGATTTGAAGATTAAACCATTAAATGGAATAAGTTGAACAAGTACATCTGGCTTATAGACATGTTCTCCAATTACATTACTACAATATTGCACATCATCTACTGAACTCATAGATTTACATTAAATAATTATAAAATCTAAATCAATCTATTAATGCATGATTAAAACAATCATATATGAATACATGAAATTCATATGAATAAACCAAAAAACAATGTTTATTAATGAATGAATAAAACATTCATATATGAATACATGAAATTCATATGATTCAAAAAATATAAAATAAAAATAGTACTTATTCATATATGAATAAAATGAAAAATAATAAATTCGAAATTACAATTATCACACATTTATTCGTATATGAATAAAACAATAATGTATTCAGATTTATAGATTCATATGTAAATACATGATCATCAATAAAATTAAAAACAAGGGAAAATGACATTAAATCAGCTCACTTCAGAACGTACAAATGATCTGCTTGAAAATTAAATCAGCTCCGATCAGATGATGTAATTGCAATAAAGATCATATGAAAACCTAATCAATTTCGAACTTGTCTCACTTCAAAGCATAACAACGATCTGATTGAAAATTAAATCTAATCCGATTAGATGATGCAATTGCAATAGAGATCTTAAACTTCACAACAAAAATCCGATGAAACAATTGCAATACAGATATGAAACTTCACGATAAATGGAGAAAATGACTCAAATTGAAAGAATACGTGTAATTGCTAACAAATTATATAATGAAAGAATCTTTATAATTAATTCTGATATATCCGGTTCAAACGAGATAAAGATATGATGAAATCGGAAACTAAATACAAACAAGAAAGAAGTAAATCCAAAAAGTGTCTAATTTGCATAGATACCCTTAATGAAAAAAATGATACAGACGTTTTTAAGGTTTACATGTTAGATAAATGATTGGTTGAGAATGGTTCCCTCATTCTGAACTTTTTTTCGCTCAATTGAACTTATCTCTCTCTCTCTCTCTCTCTCTATATATATATATATATATATATATATATATATATATATATATATATATATATATATATATATACTTAGGTTATTCTATTCTAACTAATTATTGTGTAATTGTATGAATGATTTTGAGCCAATCATTTTATTTATTTTAAGAAAGTGAATAATACATATTATTAAATTAAAGATAATTAGAAAATACCATCTAATTTCATTTTAATTGTATTTTAGTCAATTAACATAAATTTAAAAAAAGGAAAATTGCATATTTTAAGGGATAATATATTCTATTAATTTTAAAAATCTGATTGTAGGGATTACAATTCTCGGATATTTTGATAAAATATGTTTATAAATATATTGAAAAATAACAAATATGCTTATTTAATGAGTTTCTTGAAAAATATTTTGATAAAATATGTTTATAAATATATTGAAAAATATGTTTATTTAATGAGTTTCTTGAAGAATATCAAAATTTTGGATAGAAGTTTAATTTTTTATATTACATTCTTAGAATGATATATTGAAATCAAGGTAAAAAGCTAATACATTCTGAGAGAATATTATTATTAATTCATTCTAATAAAATAAAATAAAAATACATTCTTAATGAATAACAAATCCATTATGTAAGAATACAATGTTAATGACATTCTGTATGAATACATTCTACTAGAATATACTATCGTCCCTCCAAGTTTTCTTTCTTTTCCTCTTCAAAACCTAAACCCACATTTCATTTGAGCTTAGCAACTACATAAAATTAGGAAAAAAAATTAGTCACCTTGATAACCATGTCTGTAAATTAATATGGAAAAAGTGAAGTATTGTTTATCATAGCTTAACAATTGTGCATATACCTTAATTTGAAGCTGCAAGAACTTCACATAGTGGACAACTTCTTCATGCATTGTACCTCTAGACCATAACATGCACTCAATAAATCACATGATAGATACACAATTCAGTTTTGATTGGAAGTTAAATATAAACAATTTACAATCAAATTTGTCTCGGTTTTCTAATTTAGTTATGCAGAATTGATGTTCTCACTTCTTTTCATAATTATCAATTGACAACCACCAAAAATCACAGCTCCTTCATACTATAATCGAATTGAAGGGTTAAAAGCATCCCCTCTCTCTATGTATGTGTGTGTGTGTTAGTAACAAAAACATAAATCACTTCGTTTCTATTCTTGGTTACAGTACTAGTGCCAGATGCTTGAACATCTCCATTAACAATGACATATGTTAAAAAACTAAATGAAATAAAGTTTAGAATGTTAAGCAAATTTCGATCTGAAGAATTACACCGGTTAGAAAACCAATTTCTAAGGCAAGAAAATAACAAAAACGAACTTGAAGTGCCAATTGAAGAAACGCAACAGTACAAACATCAATAACAGAAAAAAATGATTATTGATTCTGATTCACCTCCAAAGTCACAAATAGCAGACAAAAATTTTGATCGCAATCGATTCTAAACAAATAAAATACTTTCTGATTCTTATTTGGATTCCAAAATCGATGAGTAGATAAAATAATGGATCTTAATTGATGAATTTTACTAACCTTAACTAGATTTGTATGATCTGAATACCCTTCTGCTCGAGACATTTGTAATCCAGAAACAATCGAATTAAGATGTGAGGGATGCAATGGTGATGGAGACGAGGAAGACGACCAAAGACGGTGATTCGGTGAAGACGGACATGCAATCGAGTATTGACGGACGACGAATGTCACGAAGCTGATGAGTGATGCGTTGATGTCGAGAAATCAGGATTTTGATCTTGGCTGAGAAGTCAATTGGAAAATTAAAACCCTAAAATTATCATCTATAAATATACGTGATTAATATCAAATTACCATAATTATAGGATATTATTTGTGGAAACTAATTATCAAATTACCTATTTATCATTATTTATTTATTTAATTATTTATTTTTATTTTAAACTTTGGCCCACATTTATGCATACAATAACACAATAATTACTTTAAATACCTGAACGTAGTTCTCTCTCTCTCTCTCTCTCTCTCTATATATATATATATATATATATATATATATATATATATATATATATATATATATATATATATATATATATATATTAGTGTAAGTGACAGCAAAGACAAATACAATCATGTCTTTAATTTGGCTATATCTATTTTTCATCACCATTAGAGATGAATTAGGAAGAGAAACTTCCGTACCTTCACAGCCTCATAAACAAAAAAAATAAAAAATTCAAGACGAATTATAAGCATTATATTTATTTCACTTTTAAATATACAAGTTGACTTAAAGTTATAATACTTACAATAACAACTACACGTAAAGGCTAAAATGGTAAAGCAAAATATTTATAACCTAATTCTGATATAAAGTATTTAAAAATCTACAATTATTTAATGCAAATATAATTATGATTGTGTACTTTCTAACTCATGAGGATATAACAAGTTGAAGAATCATTTTTACATGCATAATTGTATTGTAGAATGAGGTTTGAATGCAATCTTGTTTTTTATTTTTTAATTCTTATTAGAAATAAATAATAATAAAATTGAAAATATTTTGTGCAATTAGTAAATCTTTTAAATTATAGACTTTTTTTTAAAAAACAAAAATAAAGTTCACAATAAAATTTAAAATATCAAATATTGAAAGTAATTTGTTTGATAATTTTGATCTATCTTTAAATACAACATAAAACTAACTCACAAACACCGAAAAAAATAGTCGAATTTGAAAAATGTCAACCATAAACCCAATATATAAACAAACATTTGCAAAATAAATTGAAAATTTTGAAAATAATAAATTACAAAAAAGAACGAAAAAAAATACTGCTTTTAATAACATTCATTTGAAAATAAAAATACTGCCTTTAATTACAAAATAATACGGTGGTGACCTCCGGCGGTTTGTCTCGTCATTTCCTCTTTGGCTCTATCATTGGTTCATTGTTCACACGCAGCCACTGCTCACTCCCTTACGTGTATTCATCCTTCGCGAACACTATAAATTGCCTCCAAGGTTCGAGCATTCATGATTCATCTCCAGCTTCTTTTACCAAATTAAGAATCATCGTCTGATCTTGGTCTTGGCCCATTAATTTCTTATTCTGCAAACGCATTTAATGGAGAATCGGGAAAGATCGTTCCCAGAACCTTCACTAAAAGATCCGCAGAATGAACCTGAAGAAATACACATCCCCAGAAAATATACTGATCAGTTTCCGTCATACACCACTCCTACGACGGATTCCGGTAATCACCGGAAACATGCAGGGAAGGGAACTTACAGTACTGCAACTACTGACACTTCTGCTGTAGAACCAGAGCTACACAACTCCGCCGTTGACCTTGAAAATCCTAACAAGGTATGGAAGGATGTCAACTATGATTTTACACGTGATGGATATAAATATGATCCCAAGACCCACCGTACACCATCGTCAATCCCTGAAAGTCCCAATAACTACGGCCAACTCACCCCGAAGGAGGTAAGGATTTCCTTCAACGACGAGGTGATGCCAACACCAAACCGGCGGCGGTCAAGTGTTAGTTGTGGCGGTGGTGGGGAAGAGGTACTGGTTTGCTCCTCAAATGCTGCATATAAACGAAATTCGACCTTGATGAGGACGAGGACAAAGTCAAGGTTGATGGATGAGCCGGAGATGAAGACATCCAAATCTGGAAATTATCAAGGGAGAGGTGGTAGTGGTGGTGGTAGTGGTGGTGGTGGTGGTGGTGGTGATATGGAAGAGGATGATTTCCCTTTCAACGACGATGATATTCCAGACGAGTACAAGAACTTAAGGTATAGCAAATGGACTTTATTTCAATTAGCCAGTTTGATACTAATCATTGGTGTTTTAGTTTGTACACTCGCTATACCAAGTTTCAGAAACAAAAGCTTATATGATCTTGAATGGTGGAAATGGGAGATTATGATATTCGTTGTCATCTGTGGGAAATTAGTTTCAGGGTGGGGGGTTAGGATCTTAGTGTTCTTCATAGAACGAAGCTTCTTATTGCGAAGACAGGTTCTTTATTTCGTATACGGGTTAAAAAAAGCAGTTCAAAATTGCATTTGGTTATGTTTGGTTTTGATTGCTTGGCAATGCATATTCAACAAGAAAGTTGAAAGGACGACATATGGGAAGACTGTTTTGCCTTATGTGACCAAGATTTGGATTTGTCTTTTGGTGGGGACAGTTGTTTGGTTATTGAAAACTTTGTTGATCAAAGTTCTTGCTTCATCTTTCCATGTGAGCAAGTTTTTTGATCGGATCCAAGATTCTTTATTTAACCAATACTTGATCGAAACCCTCACTGGCCCACCTGTGATTGAGATTCAGCAAGAACAAGAAGTGGAAGAGGAAGATTGGGGGATAGATGATGTTGATAAGCTTAAGGAAGATGTCTTTAAGGGTTGGAGAGCTATTGGAACTCCAAGATCCAGTAATTCCACGGCTGGTAAAAATGAAGGGATTACAATTGATCACTTGCATAGACTAAATCAGAGGAATATATCTGCTTGGAATATGAACAGGATGATGAATGTTATAAACACGAGTTTGTTAACAACTTTAGATGAACATTTAGAAGATATAAGTGATGATGAAGATGAAGCTGCTGTGCAGATTACTAGTGAAAACCAGGCTAAGGTTGCAGCCAAGAAGATCTTTTTCAATGTGTCAAAGCCAGGCTCTACGTGAGTTTTCAATTCTTTGATGTTTGAAATCTTCACATTGGATTAATTCTTTTGTTCATTTGTTTCCTTTGACATGCAGACACATTTATCTTGAGGATTTGGGGAGATTTTTGCCAGATGATGAAGCTTTGAAGACAATCCGACTGTTTGATGACGTAAATGAAGAACAAGGAATCAGCAAACGAGCTCTCAAAAGTTGGGTGGTATGTGTGTTCTTCTCGTGCCTCCTTCATTTTGTTATTGTTAGTTACATATGTTATGAATGATATGTTTATATATGTGATTAAGAGTTCATTAATTCGAGTATAATTTGATACCAATTAAAACTCTGTTTTCCCAGGTTAATGTATTCCGAGAGCGTAGAGTTCTTGCATTATCTCTGAATGACACAAAAACAGCTGTGGACAAACTCCATCAGATGATGAATGTGGCTGTGGGAATCATAATACTCGTGATTTGGCTTCTTATACTTAGAGTTGCGACCACTCAGTTCTTTATATTCCTAAGTTCACAGCTAGTTTTGGTCGCCTTTGTGTTTGGAAACACATGCAAGATGCTGTTCGAGGCCATTATTTTCTTGTTTATAGTGCATCCATTTGATGTCGGGGATCGTTGCGAAATTGATGGTGTTCAGGTCAGATTTCAAAACCTTAAAACATGCATTTGGTTTATATTTCCGGGTTTCAAATTGTAATCATTGAGGGTCTTATTGAGTGCAGATGGTAGTTGAAGAGATGAATATATTAACAACCATCTTCTTGAGGTATGATAATCAGAAAATAACATATCCCAACAGCGTCCTGTGTACAATGCCGATTGCTAACTATCATCGTAGTCCGGACATGGGCGATGCAATCGACTTCTGCATCCATGTGTCAACTCAAGCCGAAAAGATTGCTAAAATGAAGGAAAGGATTACATGGTAAGTAAAGTTTCTTCTGAGATCAATCATTAATGTTCTGGACTCGACAAACTTTTCAAGACTATTCTCGATGATGTGGATGAGAAGGACATTCAATTTCTTTTCTTTTACACAAACGAGAGATCTATAGTGAGTCGTCTGAGACTCGCCTTATTCCACCTTTTTGGTTGGGACAAAATATGTTGCAATTTTTGTCCCATTAACACCAGTCTTGATAAGAGTCGAGTCTATACCAAACTCAAATGCAATATAACCTGTTATGTCAAGTCCTATCCTATATAACAAATGTGGCGTTAGTGCTAAGGTAAAACTATGTTTGTAGCTATGTCGAGAAGAAGAGCGACCATTGGCAGCCTGCACCGATGATCGTGCTAAGGGATGTTGAGGACATGAATCGGCTCAAGATATCCATATGGCTTGCACACCGAATGAACTTCCAAGACATGGGTGAAAGATGGAAAAGAAGAGCTCTTCTAGTTGAGGAGATGATCAAGATTTTCAAGGATCTCGACATTGAGTACCGCATGCTCCCACTTGATGTTAATGTCCGCAATATACCCGCCCTGACTTCAAATCGAGTTCCCTCAAATTGGACAGCTTGTGCAAATTGATCCATGAGGGAGAATCATATATGTATACTCGTATAAATACCTTGTTAGTGTGAATAAACTATGGATTGTGGACTATTCCAGTTTACGATCAACTCTTGTCACCTTTAAAGGTTGTAAGATCGATGTAACATTCATATCAATACATGATAAGCAAATTTCTGCTAAACTTATTTTCTAGTGTCAGGGCATCCACAATCCATTGAACTCTATAGAGTTCAATGGATTTCCACATCATCTATTAAACACTTATACAACAACATCCATAACCCATTAAACTTCTATTCAATCTTAATCATCATTTTATTTCTTCTATGGGATCATTCAATGATCATTCAATTTCTTCATTCAACTTTACTCCATGTCATCACTCACACTCCATTCAACTGTTATTCACATAATCATCACCCCATCCAACACTTATAATACTTGTATTGTGGACGCTCGTATAGGTGTAACCATCATGGTTTTATTGCAAGTCGAAGGTCACGGAGGGTGGTATACATATAGAAACGGTTGAGGGTTCAAGTATCTACAAACATAATGTGAGAGTTCTCAATTTCAATGTAAATTGGATTCTGTGGACGCTCTTATAGGTGTTGGCCCTCATCCTCGTGCCTAAAAATGGGTTATTCTGCAACCCTCAACTAAACATTGCCTTAATTGATATTCATCTCACATTAGGCAGGGTGATGTGGGCAACAAAGGGTTGCTAAATAACTTTTTTAGGAACATAATATATACTTGTTATCCCACAATTCCTACCTCACGAATCAAGTGATATGAAAAAATTGTAACCTTTTGGGATTAATTGGCCGGTGAATGAAACTTACCTAAACTAGGAAAACACCATGTGCAAGAATCCTACTTCAGAAATTCGTGGTAATTCCCGTTTTCCATTCGGGGGCACATGTACGTACACACAAAAACAAACACGCCATATATGATGTATATATATACACTCATGCATGCCTTGTTTACATTGTGACTCAAAAGAGTATAAGTAGTCGTACTATTAACCTAACTAGAGGCTAAAAGAGATCGTATATGATATATATATATATATATATATATATATATATATATATATATATATATTTCTTTGATGGTGAAGAGGTTACAGAAAAGAGTTTTGCTAGAATTATTAAAGATGTGAAAGAAGGGCACTTTGCAGTGATAGCAGTCTATGAAGATGAGAAGATGAGGTTTGTTGTTCCTGTGGCATATCTTGAAAGGGCTTTGGTTGTAAGACTAATGGAACGAGCTGCTGAAGAGTTTGGGTTTTATTATAAAGGTGTGGTGGGGATACCCTGCATGCCGAGTAGTAGTGCGCTTCAAAAACTGTTGTCTGAGCAAGAGGCGGAAGCAAATTTATGTTAATAGAATTAAAAGGAAGTACTTTAGTTTTTCTTTTTAGATCTGCTAACACGCATTTTCTAAATCTTATATATATAAATTACACCTTTGTTGATTAATTTGCACCCTCAATCCTTTATAAAAGACACAGATTTGTAAACATTTGATACTGCTAAGTCGATGAGCTTTTAAAAACCTATTTTAGTATCAAACCTGTTATGATTAATTAATGTGTTGTATTCATCTTTATATAAGGGTCACAATGTTCTTAGATAGTACTGGTTTTTTTTTCTATATGGAAATATGATTTAATTTGGCCTCGTGACCTTTAAGTTGATTATTACTTTGAGGCGTTGCTAAACTTTAGATGCTTTGAGCATCAACATTTGGTAACATGTTGACAATTACACACAAGAATTTTAAGGATCACATCAGTGAATACACTAAAGTCATCACATCAATGAAATAAGATTTGTCTTTCAAATGTGTCATCATATTTTTTAAGATTTGTCTTTTTGGTGTGTCATATCACATTTTGCAATCATCACGTACCACACCAATTTAATAAGAACACACTATCAAAAGTGGACCCTTTCCAAAAAAAAAATGTGGACCCTTTTAACCCATCTAACAGCTATTTTACATATTTTAACTAATACTTTTATTATTTATTATTATTATTATTATTATTAAATATGAATCCAAGATATCATATTTATTTAAGAAGTTTATTTTCCAAAACTATCTAGTAGTTGTTAATATAAGATATATTTGGCATTAACTGCAAACACAACAAGTATTATGTGATCTAAATTATGGCAGCAAAAATCGGATGATATTGAATATTAATTTGCAAAAAGTATAAGGCTTACCGGAGTAGAGTTGTGATGGTGGAGAGATGGGGACATCATGAACACCACCCTAGATGGAGTAATGGAAGTGGTTGTGGTGAGAACCACGCATTACTACTCTCTTCTTTGTCTATCTCTTTTATTTTCTTCCCTGTACAAGGTATTAGCATAAAGTATAATATTTGTATTATATATCATTTTTATTCAATCAAAATGAGTATGATTGTCAAATATTGTTGTGTAGATTTGAATTTTTTTACATGTATTGATAAAAATATGAGAGAAATTAAATAAGAAAAGAAAAATTAAGGTTTAAAGGATGTTGGGAGACTAAGGAGTAATGGTGGGTCGGACACTAATATTGCAAGTCGAAGCATACAGAAAAAATTCATATAGAAAAAGATAAATTATGTGGCGTCTTAAAATCTTGAAATGCTTGTTTGGCAACAAAATTATGTGGCGTCTTGAAATCTTTGAAAAAGATAAAAATATTCCTTGAGCATTATGAATGCATAGTTCGATGGAGAGTGGAATGAGGTGGCATGCCTAATTGGTATTCAATAGATTAAACTTTATAATTGTGGGATGCCATGTTGGCATTCAATGGATATTGAGTTCAATGGCCATTGAACTCTTCAATGAGAAAAATGAAACATTTTAATTATTAAAAATACATTCCATTAAACTTTATAGAGTTGAATGCATTGTAGAATAGTTATTGTAAAGTTGTATGGAAAATAAAATGATGATGTGTCAATCTTTTAAACTCTAATGAGTTTAATGCATTGTGGATGCTCTTAATAGGGTTGAGACTTCTTCTTATTTCTGACGGCAAAAAAAAGTATTCGTCGTATATGGTCTTTTCAGAGTATTTTATTGTTAAGTATAGTCATGATTTTTTCTATGAATTTGTCTATTTAGCAAATAAATAGCGGTTATGTCTAGCAATATGTATGATCTTGGATTATCAATAATGATTTTTCTTTAGAATTTGGATACTTGATCGACTCGCTTACTTCTATTATGTTAATATTAATCACTATCGTTGGAATTATGGTTCTTATTTATAGTGATAATAATATGTCTCATGACCACGGATATTAGGGTGTTGGTCGGGTAAATATTTTGGGTTTCGGGTAGAACCAGTCGGGTAGTTCGGGTATTTCCTTACAATAAGAATACCTGATACCCGACCTATATTGTAATTCGGGTTCTTGGGTTTCGGGTATTCGGGTTTTAGTTCGGATCGGGTATTTTCAATTATACCCGAAAATTACTAAAGTATCACTTATTGATTTTTTATAATTCTATTTTGTATTTCGCTTGCTTTAATAAAAAATTGGGTAACAAAATATTCTATACAATTAACAAGTACATATACGATAACAATACAAGTCATTATAATATGTTATGTGATTTTTGCATTCCATTTCAAATTTTGATAAAAAAAAAACAGTTTATGGAGTACATGATCAATGTTTGATCAAATTTGGATTAACCAAACATGTTACATGATTTAATGCAAAAGGTGAGTACATAAAAGTTATAAATAAAAAAATTTAGCATGTTAGCTAAATTGCAGGGAGAAATTATATAGCTATATTTCAATTCACATGGAAGAAATGACAAAAAAGAAACATGTGCATAGTTGAAAAAAAAAAAAAACAACGGATCTATAGTGCACAAAGAAAATGAAGGGGAATCTAACATCTTATTCATTTTCAATATATTTGTTGCAACATTTTGTTCAAAACTTCATTTCATCTTCAACAATTTCTTTTGTATTTATTATATACCATTCAAATAACAAAGCCATATAACATTTGGTTTAAACTATAAGGAACAATAGTTATGTAAAATAATGATACAACTTTAATAGTTCTTATAACTAGTGTATTAATTAGTATTCTTTTTTCTAAATCAAGTATTCGAGTATACCCGAATTTTGTTAAGCCTACCCAATACCCGACCTATTTAAATATTGGGTTACCCGATTACCCGAATTTTCAAGTGCATAGTCTATGTATTGACTTGATAGTCAGGTGGTGACTATAATGAACAATGCATATATATATATATATATATATATATATATATATATATATATATATATATATATATATATATGTATATATAGTGGGGATAGTTAAAAAAAATAGTATGAGAATGTAAAAACACTTTTTTTATGTTATTATTTTGCAATGAATTATATATCCATAGTTTTATGTTATTATTCAATAATGAATAAATGAATAGTCATATGTTAAAACTAAAATTACAATTTACTACAAAATGCACATATATAAATTTATGACAGAATAACATTAATATTCTAATAAATATATAAATAAGCAAACGTTAATATTCATATTAGAATTACTTCAACAATACACATATACAACATTCGTTACAGAATAATAACATAAATATAGTGTTTTTACGTTCTCACACTATTTACTGTTTTTATTTTAACTTACTTATATATATATATATATATATATATATATATATATATATATATATATATATATATATATGTACCCAAGTTAGGAACAGTAACCTTTTCAACTTAACATTTTTAGCCCCTTTATTGGCTGGGAGACGACTTTGGTCTCTTTCTTTGTTTAGATTTATGTTTAATGTTTACCTTGGTATTTCAACTTTGGTCTCTGTTAGTCTCCCCGGTTAAACAAGAGACACGCGTTGCCCAGATCGTTTTTACCATCCAATCGTTCTCTTCCACCTATTTACCACTGTCTAAATCGATATACCTTCTTCCATTATTGTATCTTGATGGAAATTGACAATGATGCTCCAAATTGATACCCCTCTCATATACCTTCTTCATAAACTCTTGAGGGAGGCAAGTCTGTCAATTTCCACCACCTTCTCTTCCACCATGATCGTTGACAACGATTGCTCTATCATTGTTGGTCGATTTGGAGAGAACGATGGTGGTTTCAGATATCTTCAAGAAAGCCCTCGATTTGGATAGAACGGTGTTACATCAGGGAGAAAGCAAAAACGAGCACAATAGGGTTTATGAGAGGGATTTTTGTTGGATTAGTGTCTAAGTCCATAAATATTTTGGTATGTACTTGACGCGATGGTGCATGGTCCTTTTGGGTTGCCTTCACCAAAGCAACTTGATAGGATGAATTATGGAGAGAGAGGATTAATTATGATTTATTAATATATTATGAGAATAATATATTAAAGGAGAAATCATATTGTTTAATTAATATTACTCAATAATTAATTAAGAATTAATTTTGTGGCTAAAACAGATTAATTAAACTTAGAGGACTAGAACTATCAATTGTGTCAATTTCCTCCTTCTTCATCCTATTGCTCTTGGTGTTTGTGAGCCATTAGAGGTGTCACATTTGTGACACTAAGCTTTCAGAAGCCAATTACAAGGAGGAATAGATTGTTATTACTACATAACAATCAAAGGTAATTTTTAAACCCTTAATTCAGTTCATAGCATGATAGATCTAGGGTTTATGGCTTTGGATGATTATTGCATGTTCATTAGACAAACTAGATCCAAAGCTTTAGGGTTTGCATGTACACCATAGGAATGATGTAATGCTCGAAACCCATCAGTTTTAAGGTATGATATTAAACGGTGCCTACGTCACTATCGTTCTGGAAACTCTTTATTTCCCCATGCCTGTCGATGTGTTCGGAGGAACGTCGGTATTACCAACTCTTCGTCAAATTCTTTTTTTGATTACATCGAAAGTACAATTCTACATATACACTATATTGAACAATTACAATTTACCCCTTGCACCTTTAATTAATTCCAATTAATCACAAATTAATTTCAGATTAATTCTGATTAATAATTAATCGATTCTAATTGATTTCATATTAATTTATTAACCATATAAATTAACAAATCAATTATTTTAACAATTGATCTCATATTAATTTATTAATCACATAATAAATTAATAAACCAACAGTTTTTTCCACTTAATATATTAATCATATAATATATTAACAAATCATTTTCTCATAATTTCCAATTAGTTTATTAATCATATAATAATCTAATAAAGCATCATCTCTCTATAAATGTCATTCTAATAAGTTCTAATTATGAGGGCAACCAAAAAAGGGCATTGCTTCTAATTACAAGAATATACCAAGTTGGTTATTGGCTTAAACACCTAAATCCAGCAATGTGTTTCATCATTTCATCTTTATAGTCTCACATTAGTGTGTCGGTTAATCATGTACGATCTACTAATGACTCATAAAGAAACAATGTGCGTTTTCATGGATTAGTATATAATTTCACATTTTCCTTAAGTAACTAGACTGAGATTTTAAAAGAACTTTTTAGTACTTTATAGATTATACATTTAATATTTTATGTCTTATCGAACTCGTTTGACTAACGACCCCCCATCACGCAAAGGAGCGGTGGGTGAAAAGGATACCCAATCAACGATCATTTTATAGCTTCTTTCCATATACCCCTCTTATAGCATGGCTTCATGAATGAGACATACTATTGATTTGACTGACTTTTCTTATACATATAGTATTAAACGTTTCAATATATATATATATATATATATATATATATATATATATATATATATATAATTAATCAATTTAAACCTCTCATGGATTTATAATTATCTTTTAATTAATCTTATAGTTAAATTTATTATTAAATCATAAGGATAATTCAATTTAATAAATGTTATAATTAAATATTATTTTTCCAAGATTATCTTATAATATTTAGGTTTTATTTTAATTATCTAAAACATGAAAAAATTGGATTTTGGCAGAATTCAAATCAGATAATCACCAAAAACAACCACATAAATCAGATTAGGCAGAAAATCCTGAATTTTTGTTTTAAGCTAAGCTCACATCATGGCAGAGACATTATCACGTCATGAGAACAAATTTTTGTAAAAAAAAATTGTTCAATTCAACTTATGTACAATCAATGTTAGACACAACCAAAGCTTTAATACCATTTATGTGTTTTATAGGTTAAAAAAGCTATATGCTTGAGAAATTTCACATAACACTTAAGGGCACATGCAACCTAAAGTATCTATATCATAACACTTTGAATGTAACATACAATGAACAACAAAACTAACACGAACCCTAATTGAAACCCTAGTATAATCAAAATACAAGAATTAGGGTAGATGTGAGAGAAATTTCATTCATATGCATATAGTTAATGTCATCATGAAATTTGCAAGCCAATGGTCTTGGAAAGCTAGCACCAAAGTATCTATATCATCACTTTAATCCCTTGTGTTTGTTGGTCTTGGAAAGCTAGCACCAAAGTGATGATGTCTCTAATGGCTCACGCCCAAAACCAGAAACCCTAGAATGAAAAGGATAGAGTAGATGTGAGAGAAATTTCAGTCATATGCATATAGTTAATGTCATCATGAAATTTGCAAGCCAATGGGTCCTATTTATAGTTTAGAGAACTTGTAGGCAAAGCAAGATTTGAATTGATTAAATAATAGATTTAATCCTAATTTAAATCATTTTCTTTTATGCAAACAGGAGGCTTCCAGAAATCCTAGAAGAGCTCCCAAAACCGTCCATGCTTGGATGGTTCTAGAATTGCCTCTTTCGTTCAACTATTGAACAATTACAATTCACCTCTTACACCTTTAATTAATTCCAGTTACTGTCGAATTAATTCCAGATTAATTCTGATTAGTAATTAATCAATTCTAATTGATTTCACATTAGTTTATTAATCATATAAATTAAAAAATCAATTATTTAACAATTGATCACATATTAATTTATTAATCACATAATAAGTCAACAAATAAACTATCTATTTCCAATTAATATATTAATCATATAATATATTAAGAAATTATTTTTTTTTATAATTTCCAATTAGTTTATTAATCATATAATAATCTAATAAGTTATCTCTTTCTCCTAATATCAATTCTAGTTATTTTTGGTCATAAGGCCAACCCAAAAAGAACTTTGCTTCTAATTATAATAATATAGAAATTTACTTATGAGCTTAGACACCTTAATCCAACAAAAGCCCATAGCCTATGTGTATTCAAGCAGAAAATTTTCTTCTTTTGTTACCTGCACAATGAAAATGAAAACGAAATTAATAACCTCCACTCACTTGTGCCACAACTCTCTTGTACCTTGACATTGAAATCGAAAGTTGAGTTACCCTTCACACTTTCTCTTTAAGGTTCGGTTCTCTTCCATATAGGTTCGATCGATCATCTGTTGCTACTCATAACATATCAAAATCCAAGTTGGCTTTGCCTATGTGATTCGTAGACCATTTTTTTTTACTTTGAGTATACTCTTGAATGTCATATATAATGACCTTGACGTTCCTAATGTAGCATCACTACTTATGGCGACAGCCAGCGATCTTATGGTATAACACAACCAAATATTGAATGTGATTTTGACAAGCTTAACGTTGTCTAGACTGTACCAATGCACACACAAATCTAAATGGTATATATGGGCATTATTAACATAGTAGAACTACTAGAAACAATGACCGATGTTGGATCTACTCCATCCTTCCAGTGCTAACAACTTGATCCTCCTCCTTGGGTTATGGAAGGTCGACATACATCCACATCATAGAAGGTAGCAACTTTAATTATTGGCTGCTCAGCCCCAATAGATCTTACAATCCATCTGTCGATCACTTTGATCATCTCCTTCTTAAATGACTAAATTCGCCACTTACATAGGCTCGAACATAGAGCCACTCTCCTGGACATCACAATAGAACAGGTAATGACAGAAATAACACAAAATGAATTTATAGTGTAAGCCACAGTATCTACCCAAAATGTCATTGGCTTAGTAACTTTATACCTCCTCCTGATCCAAGTACGGGTCTTATGCTTCTAGTAGTACATGTCTTTACTGGCTTTCACACTTATACGTACTCGTCCCAACAATTGTCCCAAAGATTCTAAGTCACTTTTCAACACTACACGTGATGACGCTAAACATATATGTATGTGCCCTACCAAGCACATATTATACTTCCTAGATTCTACTTCTAGGATTCCCTCCACTTCACTCTGCTATCAACCGAGGAAGAACTTCTACCAATATTAACTAATTATTGGAAGAATACAATTATATGCCGCTAAAATCAAACAGTCTATCGACAGAAAGATCTGACACCACAATGGTTGGAATCAAACGAGAGTTGTGCAATAGAGCCAAATCAAGCAATCTAAAACTATCAAATTTTGGGAGCAAGTAACCTAACGTATTTATCAAATAACTAATTAATATCAATATAGGTTCCAAGTTGCACATAACAAACAAATCTCTAGGTTATAAGGCATCTTAAGTATCATGTAAACTCTAATTTGTAATTCCTAAAAAAGATCCATACCTTACATACTAGCATGTATTTCAAATGGTTCATACATCAACATGTACACATAATAAATATGGATATTTTGGGAATCACTTTCCTTTCTTAGCCCTGGCTAACTGTACGCATCACATTCTTCCCTTTTTATAAAGTTCTTTTTCTTTAAAATATTTGTTAAGATATTCAGATCCTTAGTTTGAGTCTGGAATTACACGAGTGTTCATCCAATTCTCTTAAACCAAGGCTCTGATACCAGCTTTTAACGTCCCAATTTCCATAACAAATTTTTCATTTTATTTGGCGGCATTCTATTTAAATTAGAGTATAATTGATTTAAGCAGAAGACATAGTGCACGTGTACATTCGAGCCTTGTCCTTCTCACGATCTGAGGAAGTATCTGAAAACATTTATAATCAACTGGGTAAGCACGAAGCTTAGTGAGTTGTAACGCCCCAAAAAACACGATAAAAGTTATCATTTTTAAAAGACATTTTCATAAAATCCATAAGATAATCAAACATTTTTTTCAAGACAAATCCATAGAAATTAGAGTATCAAAATAGTCTCTCAAAACATAAATTAATAGGAGGATATGTACGATCAAGCATTCACCTTTCCCCAATCATTTAAAGTACCCACAAACATTTAAATCCACAATTGTAAGTCAAAGCTTAGTGAGTTTCCCTAAAATATCTCACAAAACAATACACATAATGCATTCACAGATGAGCCTATAGTCTTCCTTAAAAGAATTAATTATTATTTAATTAATAATTAATCAGAAATTAATTGGAATTAATTTCGGGATTCAAAGAATTGATTGAAAGTGCAGGGTCTAAAGTGCAATTGTCAATAGTTAAAGAAAGGGCTCAAGAACCTTCCACAAAGGTGGTGGACGAGTTTAGGAGGATGTTCTAGGGTTTCTAGAATATCCCATGTGGATAAATAAGGAGTTGGACAATTACCAATTTGAAATATTAATATTATATTCCAATTAGGGTTATCCAAGGCTTCCTTGTACCACTATATAAAGGACCCTAAGACCTTCATTTTTTGGCCACTCTAATTCCATAAGGGATAGCCAAAATTTCAATCCTCCCATCTCCCCTCTCTTAAGTTATCTTCTTGCTAGCTTGGGTGTGATTCCATAAGAGGCACGACACTTATGGTGCTTAATTTCAAGAGATCTACTTTTGAAGAATCATTGTTATTTACTACAATAACAATTAAGGTATTTAATCTTAAACCCTAATTTCTTATTTTCAAAAATTACCTAGGGTTCTTAGGGTTTCTTATTTGATGTTCGTAGTTATAGGTTCAATAGTGAAAACATAGATCCTTTAGGCTGCATGTGAACTTAAGGGTTTTAAGTTTATTTGTTTTACCTAAATCCCGTCAAGGCCGCCCCACACCAATACTATCATCAAAAGACTGGAAAGCACCAGGATCCAAGGAGCAACATCTCTTCATAGTTCTACCACTACTACCCTCGCCAACAGATAGAACAACCGCAAGAGCTATAGAAGCAATTGAATCCCTACCCCTCTTACGAACAACAAGTGTCTGTTCTCTAGTTTCACCTTCACCATCATCCCAAAAAACAATAACAAGATGGTGGTAACATTTGGAGTTTTCTCACCCGTATCATCATCATATGATTCATGAACTCTAAACGAGGACTCTGATTCCTCCTCATTTTGTGAATATTGCCGTCACTCCCGCTACCATCAAAGTTATCATCAAGAATAAGAAGATTGAAATCATCAGAACCAAGATCAAGAGCTAAAATCTTACCCTTAACATAGTAGAAAAAGGAAGAGTAACCAACTTCCATCTATAAAATGAAGCAATTAAACGATTAAGGCAAAAATAAATAAACAGTTAGCAACAAAATAAAGGAGTACGTGGGCCTCGAATAAACATTGAGGGAAACACGCCCATGTGTAACCAATAATGGCTCATACCGGCCTAACCCAATACAGCCTTAGGAAATTTTTTCATCATAACATTCAGGCGGCATATCTTATCTATGTCTTGACTTAAATCAGGAGTCATATCGAGCTTCTAATCAATAATTATACCAGGAGTATGAAATCCATTACGATAAGGAAACCGAGATGCATTTAACAAAATAGATTCATTCTTCCGGTTCTTGATGGATTTAGGGAGGCCCTCAATAAAACTTCTCCCCACTACTAGAAAAAAGGCCTTTTACGACGCTCATTGCGCATCGTAAAACGCTCAGACGATGCGCAAATGTGCATCAAGGAAGGCCCTGTCATAACGAGAGACGACGCACATTTATGATACGCAATGCGTATCATTAAAGCCGCTGTCAAGAAAGGTCATGTCATAAATGAAGATGACACGCATTTTTGCGTATCGTAATTTTTTTTTTTAGATTATTTATAGATTTACTAATTTTCAAATTAAATTTGCATTTCATGTCTCATAATAGAAAATAAAATACCATATACAAAAAATACAATCCATTGCACAAAAGTTAATGTCTTACAAAATACAAAATAAAATACAATAAATAAGAAAGATAATTCATTGCACTAAAATGTCAAATACAAATACTCATCGCTAAATATATAACCTAATACTACATTGCTATTAAGGGACATCATCATAACTCACTGAAGGTCTTGGAACAATGTTCTAATCATCAACTCTTACACCAACCTTGCTTTAATATCTGATCGTATGCACTCGAGTGTTAAACTTGTTACCATTAACATCTAATTCATAAGTCCTTTCAACAAGATTGTTACTTGCATAAATGAAAACAAATAGGAACATTAACAGCCCAATTATGAACAATTTCACATGATGCCAAAAGTAATGATCATTAATAAGTCCTTTCAATGATAAGTTGGTCTGGATAGAAGATTAAAATAAATACAAATCATAAAGAATCTAAAAAACAGTCGTTATAATGGTGTACCTTGTCATCTTCATCTGTGTTGCTTACAATCTGCTTGGTTGATGAGAGGAAGGAAAAAATTTCATCAAACAAGTTCATAGCTCTATCAAAAGCGTTCATGAACTACATTTATAAATTCATGCTTTTAAAATGTAATTGTAACAAAATGTAGATATAAAATTATAAACTATTAAAAAAAAGTATCCAACCTTGTATCTTAAGTGCTCTGTATCAACAAGTTCCCATTGGTGTCTACACTTTTCATAACTCCAATTATTGTCTGATCTTGGGAAATCAACCCACTCGGGATGACCAAACTATATAAAAAATACATTTTTAATATTAATATATAAAAAATACATTTTTAAATATTAATGTGGTGAGACACTTTTTGGATTATTAAGATTAACTTGGTGAAGGGTATAATCGGTATTTTGGGGTGAGACACTTTTTGGGTTATGGAGATTAACATGGGGAGGGGTATTATCAGAAGAAAAGCTACAAGGAACAACAGAACACAACTTTGTTGGCATACAAGGGGACAACATATCCATCTTTGTAGTGATGATTAAAGGCTTCTGATTCTACTTGGTTTCCATTATAGGTACTTAACTTTGTTGGCATATGTTGTAGGTTATATCTCTTATGTAAATATAAATTGAGTTGTCAGTTAAACCACATCATTCATTTGTAGGGGTATTTTGGTCCAAATTGCTATCCGATATCTAACCATGATTCTGAATCTTGGGTTGATGCAACAACCACTTTTACCTGAAAAAAAATAGCATAAAATTGCTTGAAAACAGAGGAATTTTGTTTTCAAATATATATATATATATATATATATATATATATATATATATATATATATATATATATATATATATGTATAAAAGAAACAAAAGTTTGAAGAAAATATCATTTATCACTGCTGATATTTCAATTCATTTAATAATGTATAAATACGATTACAAAACAGGCCCTGTCGAGAAATGTTTAACATAAATAGTCTCTACTTAATTAAAAAAAAAAGGTCCATGTGGCAAAAAAATTACTATGAATTTCCAATTTTACCCTTTAACACGTATATGTTGCCAATCAACCAGTAAAAAGGGCTAATTAGAATCAACAATTCATAGATTAGAAAAGTTAACCTCAAATTACAACAAAAAAGACTAAAATAACCTCCAATAACCCTTGTCATAGTTAAGTAGTCTTACTTTTTCTTAATCACATCGGTTGTCCAAGAAAGCTTGTTCCACATTGACCGAATCTGTTGCATTGGTGTCAAGGAAAGGGATCCCAAGCTTATCAGAAAAATGCATGTAAAGACATGATTTAATCCATCAAGTTGTATATATGGGCACCCGTTTTTTTATTTAATACAGAAAGAACGAATTAATGGAACCAAATTTTTATAAAAGTAGGGAAAAACCATGATTTTGAACAAAGAAATAACACACCAGCAACATGGAACACCAGATGCAACAACAGGTTCAGGTGATAGAAGGGTAGCTTTTCGCCCAAGAGTGTTAGAATGTTATCCTAGCAACAAGAAACGTGATTAAGTTTAAATAATGCTCTTCATTGTGCATGAATTTATAAATCATGGTTTTTGTATATACACAACTACATAGCGAATAATATCTATAATTGAAGCTTTATCTTATTAGTAACTAGCGAATAATATCTGTAATTGAAGCTTTATCTGATTTTGAATCTTGATTTACTTCTTCAGAAGATGATTGACAAAAGAGAGACTTATAATCACGCACATTCCCATGAGGGTAATCTTGCCACCAACCAATATTTGTCACTCATAGCCATTACATCATAGAGAAAATAGAAAATTTTGTTCCATAAAAATCTTAATAAGGGTAATTATGTAATTTGTGTAAGAAAGTCACATGTTTGGCCACGAGATTGGCAGAAGTGATAATTACACGCATACTATCATCTCTTTGTTGAACAAAGAACTTAGGATGATGACAAGCAATGTTGAATTTCTTTCGGTCCTTACTGAAGGATATAACCTCAGGAAATTGAGGGTATCTATATCACAAAAGAACTATGTTACAGAATAGTTGGTCAAAAATCATGGTCAATAAGTCATTGACTTTAGGGATGTCAAAAAGTCCTGTGGGACCCCGTTTCCGTGGGGGCCCCGTTCCGTTTGGGGGATTTTTTTAAAAAAATCGGGGGCGGGGACGGGGGCGGGGTCAAGGTTAACCCCCATTTTAATTTCGGGGGCGGGTGCGGGGGTAGGCAATCCCGTCCCGAAATCCCCATAGGGACCCTGTTAATAAATTACACATATATTTACATATATTAATTATATAAATATAATAAACTATAACATGATTTTGAGCTTCCAAAATTCATCAAAAAACATGTTTTTAAGCTGTTAGTATAATTTTTTAAATGCCATAACTTTTGTATTTTTAACATATAAAATTTTGTTATAAATAATTATTTTTTACCCAAAAAATAGCTTATTTTAGTCTAAATAACAACTTCTTTTAGCCCAAAAAAAAGTAGCCCAAAATCAATCGGGGGCGGGGGAACGGGGGCGGGGGCGGGGGTAATAAAGAGGATTCAGGGGCAGGGGCGGGGGTAGGAACATTGAACAGTCCGGGGACGGGGGCGAAGGCATGAGGACAAGGAAATTTCGGGGGCGGGGGCGGGAGATGCACTCCCCGCCCCATTTGCCCCCGTTGACATCCCTAATTGACTTACATAACAACTAATTTTGGAAAATCGGAGTAAGGTTTGAGGGTTCTTTTGTCAGGGCTTGAACTCCAGCACCTCCATGAATTATGGCATGCGAGACGACCAGCTGACCTCTGCCCATGGAATGGAAGGGATTAGAGAAAAAGAAATTGGGAGGAGATGATTGCAATTACAGAAATATAAACATGGAATAGCATATACATGACTAGAATCACCCCCTCGACTAAAAGAAAAAAAAACGCGATGAGGGCGTTGGATGGAGTGTCGACATGGATAAGTGTTCATTCAAGCCCTAGAAGTCACTCCAAAGGGGTCGGCAATAGCAGGGGAAACGATTTTCAATGTAAGATAGAGGACTGAAATATGTTCGATTGCTTCGATTTAGGTGTGAGATGTTGTAATTTCCCTTGTGTTCGTGTTCAGCTCCACTGCCCTCGGCTAAAAAAAATTAATATATGATTAATTTTGGTCCAATTAAACTATACATACCATAAAAGCTCCCGAAAACTACAACCACCATTTGTGCAACTCTAACAACCGAAGCAAGAAGATATGGTATTTATGATTAGGGTTTGTAGAGAAAAGGGAAGAAGAGAATGAAGACAGATCTTGAAGCGGGGTAATTAAAAATTTTAGAATTTTAAGAGGATTTGATTTCCCCCTTGAACGCGCGTTTTGAGTGAAAAATTATAAAGTGACACTCATAGAGGACGCACGTTTTAAATAAGCACCCTCCGTGTTTGTATATTTTTTTTTGTGGGATAATAATTTTAGGGCACACAAAAATACGCGTCCTAAATTCTTCAAATTTCCAAAGATCTAACATTATTTTTAGGGCGCGCCCTTTTGCGTATCATTAATCAGCGCGTGTCGTAAAAAGCACATCATTAAAGGTCTTTTTCTAGTAGTGCCCCCTGGAAAAAAAATTAATACCAAGCGTCATTACTACAGATGCGAAAGAAGTAATGAAACAAATCGATAGTAGGAACAATGAGAGATGCATGAAAAAGCAACTCGAAGCAAACAACTTTCAAAATAGAATTGGTCTTCAATTGACAAGTATGGACTCTATACGACTCAATGATGGAACCAAAGAAAGAACAAGGGGGAACACGAAGGCCAACCTCAAAGTAATAGAGATAAAAACCAACTATACTTGATGGCGGACGGTCAATAACCGTTGTAGAACCAGGGAAAACGGCTCCGTCTTCCTCGACAAGATGATATTTCGTGGAAATCTGGTCAAGATGTTCGTAAGTAACGGAAGAATGAACCACAAGCATTATCGGACGAGACATGTTCTTAGTCTAAGCAAAATAGAGAATCGGGGCACGTAAGAGAAAAGAGAAAAAATGGAGAATTTATCAAAGAAAAACTGACAGATGGATGTGACAAGTATTTATGGAAAATGAGGCGGGAAAGCCAACCGTCTGCAAAAATACGATCAAGTAGCCAAAAACACAGATATCAAGGCGCGTGCAATACCTTACCCAATGTTTGATTAAAGAAGCAGATTTAACAACACTTTTCAAGCCCAATTATCATAAACCATTTGGGAAAAGTTAACAACAATTAGGCTGGGGCTAATTGGGGTATAGGCGCCAACCTACGTAAAGCCAGGTCGGCCAAATAACTCCATCTTAAGAAAATCCATAACCAACAAATAAGTATAGATTGGTACTCAGCACATCAAGATATTTCGACCACGTACACCAGGAATCTTCCTACCTTTTGTACATAACCTATAAAGCAGTATCCCAGGAAACATGGAACATGCAAGTTTATTTTATTAAAAGGGTCTTACCCTTACAACCTGAGGACCAAAGCAAGGCCCGAAAGAAAAGATCATGGGGTGGTTAAAGCCTCAACTATAAAACGAAGCTCGGTCTCTCCATAAATAGTAAGTAATCTTTAGCAATCTACTCAAACCCTAACCTGAAAGATGACATCTAACTTAGGCATCGGAGAGCAATACTTTCTAACCTAGCTTTGTAAATTTATTGCAGCGTGACATCTGGAGTGCTCATTTGAGGAAGCCTGCATCGGGGTGGTCAGCAACGCACCGAGATCTCACGTAGCAATAAAAAGCGTAATTAAATGTATTAAATTTTGTAAATTGAATTTAACGATTGTACTGATAAATGTTACGTCAAATGTAAAAAAACTAAGCATGTACATCAAAATAACTACGAAAACATTAAAAAATTTACATCGAAACGTAGACGAACTCAAATTTATAACTATATGTATATAAAAAACACAAGTTTTTTTTAAAACTAATGAACGAATGTTCTAAATTGATGTTGACACGTTAACCATCTTGAATTTATAATGACATATTCATAAAAATAAACATGTAAAAATTAGTTTTTTAGTTAACAAATGAGAGATTCATACGTAGGAAATGTACATAAAATGAAGCATGACAATATAAAAAACAAATTATGTCGAAACGTAGACAAATTCGAATATAATGCATTTTTTAAAGTTAACGAACAAACGTAGGGATGAGCAAAGGAACCGACCCGCCTGGAATCGGCCCGAACTGGACCGGCCCAGGAACCGAAGTCGGCCGAAATTAAGAACTGAATCGGACCACCGGTTCCCGGTTCCTACCGGTTATTATCGTGTCTTCATTGTTGAAGCCGGTCATCAAGAAATAGCAACATACGGTTCTGGTTTTTGCCGGTTCTACCGGTTTCCGGTTTTAAAAATCAACAAGAATATCGTCTCAGTCCCTGCCCGACCTGTTCCATCGGGTTCCGGTTCCAGTACCGGTTTCAGCCGGTTCACCGGTCCAAATGTTCATCCCTAAACAAAAGTTATTATATGTGATCAGACTCACACATTGAAAACGTACATAAAATAAAACATGAACACGTAAAAAATATTACGTCGAAACATAGACAAACTCGAATTTAAACCAACACATGCATTAAAAAAAAGCAAGTAAGTTTTTTTCTTAAAGAAAATAACAAAACAAAAGTTCTAAATTCATATCGAAACATTGACCACCTTCAATTTATATCGACACATAAATAAAAATAAACACATAAAAAATAGTGTTTTTAGGTTAAAAACGAAAGTTATTTAGTGAAATCAAATTATATATACTATTGACGATAAACATGAAAGTTTAGAAAATTAAGGTGTGAAGATATCATTGCACAAACTCACCAACATAAAATATTAACAAAATTACATAAATGTTCTCTATAGTTACCCATGGTCACAAACCTCATATACCAAATTACAAGTAACCTCTATAGTTACCCATGTTCACAAACCTCATAGACCAAATTACTTTCATACTAATTGCTAAAGACTATTCATTCAAGTTTTCGAAACCATTACCATATGTATAAAAAAATTAGCAAAAAACTTAATTTGTGATATTTCATAAACCATATGGACCATTTATGTAATTTTGTTTACAAATAATTGAATAAATATTTCACTAATATTATGTTTTAGGTCGAGATACAGAAACGTTAATCATAAGAGGTTTTAGAGTCGGTGGTATAACATAACACTTGTTATAGATCCTGCAACCCCACCTTACCACTCAAATGGTACGAAAAGATACTAACCTTTTTCGGATTAATTAGCCGGTGAAGGGAACTTACCTAAACAAGGAACCCACCATGTGCATCAATCGTGCTCCACAATTTCGTGGTAAATTTCCAGTTTTCCGTTTCGGCACGTGCACACACATACACGGAGTCGACATAGTGTATACGTGCACACATGCATGCCATGTTTATATTGTGACTCCAAAGAGTATAAGTACTAGTCGTGCTGACAACCTGATCACCAGAGACTAAAAGATATCATTTGTCATATATTCAGAGTGCAATATGCCGAAAAAGATTGGGATTTCTGTGATTGTGAAGAGGTTACAGAAGAGAGTTTTTGCCAGAAATATGGATGTGAAAGAAGGGCACTTTGCAGTGATAGCAGTGGATGAACATGAGGAGAGGAGGTTTGTTGTTCCTGTGGCATATCTTGAAAGGGCTTCATTTGTAAGACTACTGGAACGAGCTGCTGAAGAGTTTGGGTTTAATTATGAAGGTGCAGTAGTTATACCATGCAGACCGAGCGAGCTTCAAAGACTGCTGGCTGAGCAATCGGCAGAAGAGATGACATGTTGATAGAATAATGTGTATTTTGACTTTTGAGTTTAATAGCATTACATAACATGTATTCTCTGTATAGACAAGCCAAATACGGGTTAAACTTGTAAGTAGTGAAGAAAAGCCGGTATGGTTTTTTTTTTTTTTTTTTTTAAGATTAGATCAGTGGCGGAGGCATTATGGGGCTGCCGGTGCCCAAAATCTCATTCCAAATTGCAGCTATATGTTATTGATAAGATAAGCAAATTTATCCCACAATCCCACATCGATTAATTGATAATGCTTGAGCCTCGCAGTTATTATATATATATATATATATATATATATATATATATATATATATATATATATATATATAACAACTAGGTATAGTATATTTCACGAGTTGATTAAAAAAAATATATCAAAGTGTAAACAATAAGTATTTTTAAATAAAATTTTGAAATAAAAAATAAAAAATATATGAATTACACAATTAACTATTACATTTGTTATATTTATTATATTTATTACATTTGATATTTTACATATATATAAGTATATAAGTATTATGTGGCTTTTTAATTTTAAAATTTTTAAAAAAAAAAATCTAGAAATTGACATTTGGACATTATTTATTTCATAAATATTACAAAATGACAAGTGTCAAAACTATGAGAGATTAAAATGTGACAAAATGCATCTTCATTTATTATAGTAAGGTATGAGAATTATGAGGCCACATTTACTTTATAACCACCGTCTTCACCTTTTCATTTTAGTTTAATTGGCTATCACTACAAGAAATACGGGCATTAGCGGCGATGCCAGTCGCCGCAGAAGATAGGGGTGTCACTGTTAAAGGCATTAGCGGCGACATGTCGCTGCAAATACGTCGCCACTAATGCTTCGTCGCTAATGCCATGTTCGTCGCCGTTAATACTTCACAATCGCCGCTAAAAACACATCGCCGTTAATACTTATTTGTCACCGCTAAAGGTGTCGCCGCAAAAACTGTTTTCATTTTTTTTGTTTATTTAATATTAAAGTTATAAAAAAAAACAATATAACATTTATAAAATCTGTTACAATTTTATAAAATATTAATCTACAATTTTATAAAATCTATTAGACATTGATCCACAATCCAAAATATCAGTCCATACAACCTAAAGTATTCTTCTAAACAAACATTTCATAAAATCCTAAAATTTCTACTCGTCGTCATCACTCTCATCATTTCCTTCATTATTTGGCGGTGACAATGAACGACTCTTCTAATTCTGTAGAACATGTCGGGTCCTTCAGTATCGTTTGCAGCATTTCAAACTACAAATATCAATAATAGTATTATAATTTTAAAAAATTACCAAAATAAAAAAAAATACTAACATATCAACATATCAAACCATAACCAACATATCCTTATAGCATTCTACTTTCCAAAAATTACCAAACTACAAAATATCAACATATCAAACTATAACCAACATATCATTATAGCATTCTACTTTCTAAAAAATATCAAACTACAAAATATCAACATATCAAGCCATAACCAACATATCATTATAGCATTCTACTTTCCAAAAATTACCAAACTACAAAATATCAACATATCAAACCATAACCAACATATCATTATAACATTCTACTTTCCAAAAATCACCAAACTACAAAATATCAACATATCAAACTATAACCAACATATCATTATAATATTCTACTTTCCAAAAATTACCAAACTACAAAATATCATTATATCAAACCATAACCAACATATCATTATAGCATTCTACTTTCCATTATAGCATTGTACTATATACTAAACAAACAATTACTAACATATCATTATAGCATCCTACTTTTTTTTGTTATTCCATTATAGCATTATACTTTTCAACTTAAACAAACAATTACATGTGATTGTGGTGGTTCTTGTGTCATTGGTTTTTCTTAATCGTACATAGACACAACGGTAGTAGGTTTACGACCAATGTCTTTGATATGTCAGCGTCGAGCACCCAATATTTTTTCAAAACATTTTCTTGTATCACTTGGCGTTAGACAGCTTGCTGAAGAAGAAGCTTGAGTTTGTTGATTGATCTCCTGAAGTAAAGCAGTCTCTATGTTCAAAAAATTATAAACATCATAAAAATTCGATTACGAAATACCCTTGATGATATAAACACTTATATGAAAATACAAATTAACCACTTACGTATTGTTGCTCGACTGCAAGACTATAAAATACCCCTTGATGATTGGAATTAGTCTTACGAAATGCTTCGATTCGAGTGATATCCTATTTAACATTAAAAATTAGATTAATTATACTTTAAATAAACAATTAAATATATCATAACTTACTTCTTTGAAGCATGCATCGATGTACGAGCTCGACCCCCCTCTGTTTACAACTAGTTGTTTTGCATGGACTTCTTTTTTTTGACGCCGAATGCCTTAAAAATTCGGGAGATTGAAAATGTTCGATTACCTTCGCCCAATTTTCAGGTGACATACCAAGGGGGTAGTTTAGTGCCATTGGGATATCTGTAGGCCCCCGATTTGCTTAAAATAAGAATGGCCTTTACTTTTTCGGGCTCTATAAACTTTTGCAAGACTCAGATCAATGCTCTTCAACAATTGTGCACGCTCCGAATCCAAGTTAACCTTATCGAAATCAAACTTATTCAACAACTACAAAAAGTTAGTTAATTAAATAACAATCACAACTAAACTTAAAATATTATCTAAGTTACCTTTAGATGCACAATTGTCGCATTCCTTAACGAGGGGGAACATTGTCCCAACCAGATACGTTGAAAGGGATGTTGTTCCACATATACCTCCCAATGTCATGTGAACCAATTGGCAGGCTTCTCGACAGTGGAATATGTGATCTCCCTGTCGAAATCCAAATCCAAGGGTTTTCCCTTATTTATCTGTATCCACTTTCCTAGCTCTATATTCTTTGACAAGCTCCTTCTTTTCTTTGGAAGCTCGACTGAAAAAATACAATTGAAAATATTAGTCATGATAACTTATAATAAATTAATGAAAATAGCTATAAATATAAATATATCATAATAAAACGTACCATCCTGTTCATGCTGCCCGCGACAATAGCCTCCTGGAGGTGGTGGATCCCCAGCTCCATCACCTCCGTGACCAAGGCCCATAACATCGGCCATCATAACAAAGAATATCGCCCACGTAAACCTCATTTGTAGCCTGTAAAATTACAAGATGTACAATATGGAAATACAATATGAATACAAGTTAGTTATCCTACTAAATTATAAGATATGCAATATAGACAAACAACATAAATAAAAGTTAAACAAAAAATATGAATAAAAGTAAGACTTCAAATAAAGTTTCTATTAAAAAAATACATTTGATTTTTTTAATCAGAATCTCCATCATATACTTAAATGTCTTCTTCATCAGTATCCTAATCAGAGTCATAATCATCATAATCAGTCTCTTCATCGGAAACATTATTGACTCTACCAATTGGCGGAGGTACTTCAGTATCGTCCTCATCATCATAATCAGCATTGTTTGAGCTACATCAACATTGTTTTGAAAATATTGTGAGAAGTCGATAAAAATTCTAGCTTCAGATGAAGAGTTTTTTTGAACTACGTCAACATTTTCGGCCTCCACATTGTCGACATTTTGGACAGAGTCACTGTAAGCATTTTGGACATGAGCATTGTCGGATGGTAGATCCCAAATACTTCGATGATTAACATGCTCGACGACACAATGAGGGTTGTTGTTTTGGTTTCTTCGATGATTAACAGACTCGTGGATGTAGAACACTTGTTTGGCTTGTGAAGCATATATGAGTTGATCATCTTGGTATGCTTCGTGTTCTGTGTTGATACTTATGAAATTATCATCAAGGATATCTCCTGTATCGAACCACTTGCACCAAAATATTACAGTCGAATAATCATATGGATATTGCACCTCCATAATCTCTTTCAACCAGCCATAATATTTCACTCCATTTTCGCCCACCTCTAGAACCCTATAGTTTTGCTTTTTGCGTTGTGCATCACGACTAAGTACCTTAAACCTAACACCGTTGACTATGCATGCGGTGTAAGTATAAACATCGCTTTGTGAACCCATTGAAAGGGCCGACAACTCTTTGTGGAATTCTGAAGAGTTTTCTTTTTCCATCTGATAAACATATTAAACATATGTTGATGTGTTATGTATTGTTGATTCGTTATATTGATCAAATACATTTGTTTGTTAATTATTATTACCTTTTCAAGAAACCAACTGGGAAATTCGGTCTTTTCATCACTTTCAGGATGTTCAGATTTGAATTTTCTATATTGATCAAATATATGTAACTAATAAATGGAAAAGAGTAACAATAAATAATGAAAGATAATTAAAAATAAGAACACTTACTTGATGTATTGCCTGACGTCTTGAGATCTATTCAATATAAACCATTATATATTACGTTTTCCCCTTATATCAAGATGTTTGATTTGCGTTGCGCTGGCCGGTCGGCACTTGGACTCAAACATCCAAAACTTTGTTTTTTCAATGACAACGTCCTCGTTTTTTTCAGAGTGATTGAATCAAGTCTTCACATCTCAAAGGTACATCGAACAAAATGACAAAACTTCTCCAACAACATAACCTTCAGATATACAGCCTTCGGGCCTCGCCTTATTTCTAACATAGTTTTTTAGTTTTTTCATATACATTTCGAATGGATACATCAATCTCATACATATCGGGCCTCCGACAATCGCTTCATCAGGTAAATGCAAAACTAAATGAATCATAATGTTAAAAAACGTTGGAGGAAAAATCAACTCTATCTTGCACAAGATTCTAATAATGTCTTCTTTTTCTTTCCTCATATCCTCCACCTTTAGTGTTCTAGAGCAAATTTGCTTGAAAAACGTAAAAGATCTACAATTGGTGTAGAAGTTTCTTTGTCCAATAACGCTCTAACTCCAATTGGTATCAAAAGTTTCATAAGAATGTGATAGTCATGAGATTTCAACTGAATAATGTTAGTATCATTATCTACCCCTTTCTTACTGATGTTAGATCAAAACCCATCTGGCAATTTAACATATCTTATAAATTGACAAAAGATTTTGCGGTCAAGTTTCTTGAATGAATAGCTTGCATGTGGTCTAGTGAACTTGTTACCCTTTTTTGCAACCATTGATTACGTCGGATATTCAGATTTCTCAAGTCCTCACGTGCATTTGATATGTCTTTACACTTATCATTCATCATAGAAGTACCCCCAAAAGACTCTTACCCATATTTTTCTCGACATGCATTACATCAAAGTTGTGCTTAAGCTGCAGAGAAGACCAATACTCGAGCTCGAAAAATATGGTACGTTTCCACTTGTTCAACTCGAATACTTTCCAATCCATGTTTTCCTAGAGAGTCTTAGGATGTTTACCCGGTTTACGAAGTAGTAGACGGCCTAGTTGCAATTGTATGTCTTCATTAGTAAAATGTCTCAGAGCGGGTCTTGTCTCGAGTTGTCCGTTAAATTTCAAACTCATCCTTAATGGATCATCATCATCTAAGAACCGACGATGACTGATATAAACGACTTTATTTACTGCACGGTATGAGGGAGTGTCTTCATTGCAAGTCGGGCATGCTTTATACCCTTGTCCGCTCCAACCCAATAAACTACTACGAGCGGGAAAGTGGTTTATTGTCCATAACAACATAGCTTTCATCGTGAAGAATGTGTTTGTCGTTATGTCAGACTATTAATTTGTCGCGGTTATCGTTAGACTAAACCCTAGTAGTATTGATACAAGGTTTTATCGAAGGAAAATTGTTTTGAGAGCATCGAAGTGCTGTCCGAGTACTGAGTCACCACCTTTCAGGTGAGTGCATAGTTACTTTCATCTTACACATAGATTTGAAGTATTTTATATGAATTACTTGTTATGTGTGCATATTATCTGAATACTTGCTGTCTATGCTGGATGAATGATTTTATACATATTTTAAATGATTTAAACTATATATTTATTTTATATCTACAAATACTTTAGGATAAAATATGGATAGATGAAATAGTTGGTGCGTGATGAAATAAAATGATGAGAGATACGTGATGATAGGAAGGTGATGATAATTTGGTGACGATAGATAGGTGATGATGAATCGGTGATGTAGGATGAAAGATACTATAACCTTGTCCGGAAATTTGGAGATGTAGTCATCTACCAGAGTATAGATGGCGACCACGGACTATTATAGACAAACTCGTGGAAACACCACCAGGCTCATAACCTGTATGTGATGAATTATGAGTTCAGGCGATGTTGTAACTACGTATTCATGCGATGATACTCTAACCCCTTACTATGAATTACGAGTTCAGGTGATGTTGTAACTACGTATTCATGCGATGATATTCTAACCCCTTACTATGAATTATGAGTTCAGGTGATGTTGTAACTACGTATTCATGCGATGATACCCTAACCCTTGTTGGGCACGTATTGAGGGAGTAATCCCTGAATCAATATTGTCTATGCGATGTAGGCGATGATCCTTAGGGAGAGTCCTTAAGAACAAACATATAAGGAAATGCGATGTAAGGAGATGAGAGGTAAATATGATGTAGGAGACGACCCTTAGGATAAATCCTTAGGGAAGGTACTTAGGAATAAAGAAGATAATGGGGATGGGTAATTGGGTTAATTGTTTGATGATTAAACATTATAATTATATTATTGTGGGTGGAAAACCCTATGTACTCACCAGGTTTCCCAACCTGACCCACTCAGTTTAATTGTATCACAGGTGTCGATATAAAGCTACACTACACTAAGAGATTAAGGAGATGTAAATCACTAGTGATAATGAATGTAAGTTCTGTTTATGCATATGTTTATGTATTGACGATGACATCCCAAATGTTTTAAAATGAATAAAAATATTTTCTTCGGAAATGCTTTGATAGCGTATGTATCATGTTTTACTGGGAACAAATTCCGCAACATTTTTATTAAAAGAGGTACTCTGATTTTTATAAAGCATAAACAAAATCGGTCTTTTCTGGCCGAGAAAATGGGGATGTCACAGTTGGTATCAGAGCATTAGTTTAAGCGAAATAGGAATATGGATTTATTTCTAGACTTAAACTTAGAATGTTAAGCAATGATTGTGAGGAGTGTGTCTTAGGTAATACACTTGAATAGACACAAGCACTAGCTTATTTTAGGAATGTTGCCTAAATTGTTTTTACGTGCTAAATGATTTGTTATGCTTTATGCTATCGTTTGATCGGATCCATGGTCTGTTGCCGACCGGATCTGGAAATTTTATGTGTACAGATTTCTAAATGTTTTATTACGGTATTAGAACTGACATGTAACCTTTCGGAGTAATAAGGAGATTTACACGTTATTCGTAAATAAAATCTTTCCTATCTTAATTCTCGTCATTTCGCACCCAACATTTGATCTGGTGTATAGATCAAAATGGCAAGAACCCGAAGTGGAGTCGGGAACACGAATGGAGATAGGAATCAACAATCCCTAGTGGCTGAACAAATACCTGTTGTAGTAACCGCACCTGAGCCAATCACGATGGTCGGGGTACAAGCGATGATCCAAATGATGTTGGATCGTCAAATGGAGGAAACAAGGCGTTTACTTCAACAAAATCGAGAGCAACTTACATTGCCTATTGAACAGCCCGAGCTGAATGATGGGCAGTCAGAAGGAGGAAACTACAGTGGGACGGTTGACCAAGACAACCCACCGATAGTTAGACAAAACAATCAGGATGGAGGAAATGACGGACGCGGATGCAAGTACAAGGATTTCATGGCATCCAAACCACCGAGTCTATCTGGAAGCCCGACGTCGGTGGAAGTTATGGATTCGATCTCCGAGATGGAGACAATGTTTGAGAGTTGCGAGTGTAGCAACAGACAAAAGACCGCTCTCGCGGTTCCTCTATTGAAATCTGGAGTACTGAGCTGGTGGAAGCTACTAGCTGATTCAATGCCTAAGGGAGAAGCTAGTAAGATGTCTTGGGAGGATTTTCTGGTGCAGTTGATGATGCAATACTGCTCTGAGAGGATCTTCTGGAAATCAACAATGAGTTCCAGAATCTGAAGAAGGGAAGAATGAGCGTTACTGTGACAACCTGGAATTTATTCTGTCACCGTAACCCGTTTTCCGTTAATAAAACTCGTTCTTATTAAACTTTCCGTTAACATTTGGGTTAGGCAAACCAATTTATATTCTATTTTATTTTAGTGTTGTTATGAAATAAATGAAACACAAGTAATACCCTCAATTTTAATTGGGAAAAAATTTAGTTTACAACTAAGTCGGGTTACGACCATTTAATCGGGTAAAAATGTAAACCCCGTTTAACGTCGGTATCGTGTAGATTCCCACCTGGTCACAAAACTCGGACCCTATATAAGGGTGAGTAGACATCATTTGGACCTTTTACCACCTTAGTCACTCTCTCTCTCTTTACTCTCTCTCCTCAAGGCCCGATCCATCTAAAAACCGCAAGTTTCCACTTCCAAACTGTAAGTCTTCTTACCCTAGATTGTTCTAATGCTCATTACATGTCCATATAGCTCAAAAATCATCCAAATAGGGCAAGAACAAGGAGTTTACGGCCCAAGAACTCTCTTAGGCCGTAAACACGTAAAAATGTGCCAAAAATGCCCCAAAACCCTTCCTTAGGCTTAGAGGCTAACTTAGAACTTACCCTTGAAGTGTTTTATGCATTAAACATTATGTTTGGGGGCTTAAAAGAGGGTTTACGGCCCAAGAACATTCTTAGGCCGTAAACTCCCTCAAACTATGCAAATTAAGCCCTATACCCCATATCTAGCCTTGGACCTTCACTTAGAAACTTTTAGGAATGAGCTAAGGACCTCAAAATCGAAGTATGAGGGGTATCCAAGAGTTCACGACCGTAAACCATGGGTTTCACGACCGTAAACTCCCAAGGAGTGATCCTAGGACCGCAAACTCCAAGGGAGTGCCCTCTTTTAACCTTAAACACCCCTCAAGCCTTGGATTAAGCCCTAGAACTATCCCTATTGAATTAAGAAACCTTTAAGCACTCAAACCCACTCCTCCCATGAGTTTACGGACGTAAACTCATGGGGGAAATGGTCCCTCAGCCGTAAACTCACCTAAGGTGAGTATTAGAAGAATAAACTTCATGGTGAGGCCTTATACTCTTTCATTGCAACCTAATAGCCTCCTTGCACTTGACCAAAGAGTTTTTCTTCGCATTAGGATGTTTATATGTGTTTAATTAGTGTCTTAATCACTAATTACTTTTAAACCTATGTCTCCATATGTTACTAGGGTCATAGAGTGTGTTCAAGTCTTTACTTGACACCAAACGCTCATCCGACACTTCCACCCGATCTACTCGCTACAGGTGAGTTCATACCCCTTAATTAACCTTTTTAAATGTTTCTACATGTTTTAGGGGGGATACAAGCTAAATACAACAAGTTTCAGTATCAAATCATATGTGATTTATAACTTGTAACTAAGAAGGAATTTCTATACTTTTAGCTACTTATCAATAAAACTGTTTTAAATAATTATCAAATGCATTTTTTTCTAGGTTAAATTGTTGTTAAACTATTTTCAAACTGTGTTTAAACTACTTTTCTTTTAAACTATATCCACACCAATATATTTATATAAGTAAGACTTGAAGGACTTAGGACCGATAGCTCGCCTTATTTCTTATTCTTGTTTGATTATGGTCTTAGGGTATATTGTTATCCGTCCGACTGTCGTTGATTTCTTAGTTATATATTATATATATTTGTGTTAGATATGAAAGTCTTCATCTTACTCAGTACCTTTGTAAATCAAAGGCATGCAATTCCACACTCTATTAAACTATAATAGGTATAGTTAAGACTACTGCTCGTTACCTCTATCTCTACGATACTCACTACAATTACTACTATTACAAGTTAATGCATGTTAAAGAGAACACTCTATACACTATACTAAAAGTTACTATACTATAATACAAGAGAATACACTAATCCAGAATGTAACACACTATCCCTCTATACGGCACTCTACTGCGCAAATACCATGTAACCAGAGCTTCCCAGAGGGAAAGCAACACTACATGTATAGATCTATACAGGACGGACGCCATTACATCCCCACTGTTAACTACAGTCTGAGCTGACTAGGCCCATGGGTGGCACTACATCGCTACACTACGTATGACCGGGAAGGTCATCAGACCCTCTATTATCATTCAGTTTGGTTACATGAGAGATCACATCCATATCCAAGTTAACACACTAAGACTTGAAGTCTAAGCTAACTTCCCGAAGTAAATAAACATATATTTCTAATTGAAGTTGCAACACTACTACAGCCATCCGGCAATACTTATCCTCATTTACATTACTTGAATGAAATTCATTATCTTATATTTATAACTGAAAGCTTCAATAGAAATACTTTTACACACTCGAAGGATTTAACTTACAGATGCTCAATTCTGGAAAATATAGGATTTTCTAGAGGTTTCTACTATTTTCAAACAGTAATTACGACTTTTACATTACACGATTTTGAACACTTTTATACAAACAACGACACTAAATTCTTATGAACTCACTAGCTTTATGCTAATACTCGTTTTCAAAATGACTTGTATCCTCAGGTCAAAGATAGACAAGTACTGGTGCAGCTTTTGAGAAGATGGAGCGTATACAAGTCTCATCTTTATTTTTGTTTATACTTTTGGTGTCTATTAACTGTGCAGAACACGTTTGTATTTATAATCACTATATTAATGTAATGGTTGTTGTCGCTTGTTTTTACTATTATGCAATTGTTATGATACTGTACATGACGTCCTCCACCCCAGAACGTAGTTCGCCTTTCTCAGGTTTTGGGGTGTGACAGTTACAGAATACGCTGCAAGCTTTACGGAAAAGATGAAGCTGGTCCCTTACCTAGTCCCAACCGAACTCTCCAATTTTAACAAGTTTGCCCATGGATTACCAGCAAACTTTGGTCAAATGGTCAAGCAAGCAACACTTTGAAAGCCGCCATCTGGGCAGCCAAGAATGTTGAGACCCAGATTAGGGAAAGGGGTCTAGAGAGAGCTAAAGTTGGCGAGAAAAGGAAGCATAAAGGATCTTCAAGGTCCAACAAGGAGAGAAAATTCCCGAAGTCTGGAGGAGGAGGAGGTGAAGCAAGATGGTGTGAGAAGTGCAAGAAGATGCACTTCGGAAGATGCGATGGAAAAGTGACGTGCTATAAGTGTGGTAGGACCGGTAACTATTCCAGAGATTGTACATTCGACAACAAGAAGTGCTACGAATGTGGAAATGATGGGCATATTTCGAAGAACTGTCCAAAGAAGAACGAAGCTACAAGGAAAAATGCGCCGCTAAAGCCAAAAGCAAGAGCATTCCAAATGATCCTTGACGAAGTAGATGGCAATGCAAGGAATCAGGAGTGAAGATGGATATTCGAGGATCAAGTTATGAAGAAGTCATGCAGATAGTGCCAGGAGGTGTAGCCTATTAGAGGCATAGTATAGGTTGAACTTGAACACCTATGTAATCGTTTCAAGGAATAATATAAAACCTTCAATTTTTTATTTGATGTGTCAAATTGTTATGTGATTTTTTATGGTTAATTGGAAAACTGCGAGACTATACTTGGGACGAGTATGAGTAGGTGTGAAAGGTAGTAGATGCATATACTACCGGAAGCACATGACTCACGCTTGGATCAGGGAAAGTCACAAGGTTACCAAGAAGCTAGTAATTGATTTCGTTTTATTCAAGTATGTTGTTACCATCATTTCGGTAATGACTAAGAAAATGATTGTTATTCCGACCCTAGTATCATATCTAACTGAGTCCGACTACGATGAGTATGTTACGTGGTTCACAGAACCAAGTTTGATGTAGCATCTGACTTAAGTCGGAAGATTGAAATAAAAGATAATCAAAGCGATCGGTAGAGGTATCGCGATAGTTGCTTGTAGCTAGAAACACTACCTTTTAAGATATGATTAGAACATGAAGAAATGTATAGTCTGTTCTGGAAGACTTTAAGATACATGAGTCTAAGCGTGGGAACATACGATGATAAGTCATTAGCATATGACACATCGATCCATTTTAGTAATAAAATAACTTATCTTAAGTTTGTTAAGAAGAGGAAGCAGTCTCCAGTAAGGATCGAGATTGTCGCTTGAAGGTCATAATTTGGAGTCTAACGTGAGATAGGGAGCAAGTGCAAGATCAAGCACCGTCTGCAATCAGGAAGTCTTAGAGTTAGATATTCATTCGAAGAAACATCAAAGTTATGGTTATTACTTAGGATAAAGATATAACGTATGGAGTCATCATGTGAGCCCTGTTTCGCTGATGATTCTGGGACGTAATCATCCTAAGGGGGGATAATTGTAACATCCGTAGATCCGGGCTAGTCAATTTAGAGATAATGGGGGTCGAAAATGAATTTTCGACAAAAGATTATTTAGAATGAATAATCTTAACCAAGTTGTAGAATATGTCTCAAGGTTTCCGTACATATAAAGAATGTCGAAATCCGAGTTATAACGAATAAGTTATGACTCGTCGAAGCTTCGCGACGGAACCGGCACGACACCGGAAAGCATAAATAGTGAATTTACGATAGAGCGAGTTTTATCCTTAGTGACCTAAATGAAAGTCGTAGAATACGTTAAACCGACAGCGTCCATAAAAAGAACGCTCAAATCTGACTCCATATGAGGAAGTTATGATTTTTCGAAGTTTCGGCTTAGCAGTGTATAGTCCGAAATTCGAATATTAGATCGAGCGGTTTTTAGCCGACACAACCTAAATGAGACTCGAAGATCTCGTTAAAAGTAGCGTAACGATAAAAAGATGGACGAAAACGGGCGTCAGATGAAGGAGTTATGGATTTTTAATGGACCAATCATGTCCCAGCCTGTTAAATAATATAACTTTTAAAATAAAGTCAAAATTAGCCGACGGAGTCTAAATGAAAGTTGTAGAGTACGTTCTCTCCTTTGTGTGGATATAAAAAACGTCAAAAATGGAGCTCGTATGCGAAATATACGAATTTTAAAGTTTAGACTCGAATTTGCGAAACTTGTTCTCGATTGATGACGTGGCATGATCTGGATTGTTGCTTACTGATCACGCCTTGCTTCGGATGGGTGGCACCTGTCCTCGCATTACGCACCACGTACGAAGCTTGTAACGTGCCGCGTATGCCTCGCACTCCTCGGCCCAGCAAGCTCCACGTCGCACAACCCGGAGACTGACAACTCGCATCCTATCCGAAACTACGCCCAGCGTAGCCCTTCCGAACGCGCAGCGTAGTCCGAAGGCCCGCGCCTATAAATAGGCTATGAGGGCTACCAAAGAAATCACACCAAAATTCATTCTCTCTCTAAGATCTTTCTCTCTCTAGAGTTCCAACCCCCCCCCCCCCCTAAACCCTAGGTAAACCCCCTAGCACCTGAGGGAAGTCCCGAGAAAAAGGGTCTTTCGGTTTCGGAAACGCTGCTCCAACCAAAGCCCGGTTTTCTTTAAAATCCGTTGTAAGTCAGCTACGCTTACGCAATTTTTAATATAGCTTTCAAATAATTATAGTAATGTTATTAGGTCCTTAAAATAATTATTTGGGCTATTATTATGAGTTATATAAGTATCGTTTAACGCTTATATAATAGAAATAATAGTCAGACTATTAATTTGTCGCGGTTATTGTTAGACTAAACCCTAGTGGTATTAATACAAGGTTTTATCGAAGGAAAATTGTTTTGAGAGCATCGAAGTGTTGTCTGAGTGCTGAGTCACCACCTTTCAGGTGAGTGCATAGTTACTTTCATCTTACACATAGATATGAAGTATTTTATATGAATTACGTGTTATGTGTGCATATTATCTGAATACTTGTTGTCTATGCTAGATGAATGATTTTATACATGTTTTAAATGATTTAAACTATATATTTATTTTATATCTACAAATATTTTGGGATAAAATATGGATAGATAAAATAGTTGGTGTGTGATGAAATAAAATGATGAGAGATACGTGATGATAGGAAGGTGATGATAATTTGGTGAGGATAGATAGGTGATGATGAATCGGTGATGCAGGATGAAAGATACTATAACCTTGCCCGGCAATTTGGAGATGTAGTCATCTACCAGAGTATAGATGGCGACCACGGACTATTATAGACAACCCCGTGGAAACACCACCAGGCTCATAACTTGTAGGTGATGAATTACGAGTTCAGGAGATGTTGTAACTACATATTCATGTGATGATACTCTAACCCCTTACTATGAATTACGAGTTCAGACAATGTTGTAACTACGTATTCATGCGATAATATTCTAACCCCTTACTATGAATTACGAGTTCAGACGATGTTGTAACTACGTATTCATGCGATGATACCCTAACCCTTTTTGGGCACGTATTGAGGGAGTAATCCTTGAATCAATATTGTCTATGCGATGTAGGCGATGATCCTTAGGGAGAGTCCTTAGGAACAAACATATAAGGAAATACGATGTAAGGAGATGAGAGGTAAATATGATGTAGGAGACGACCCTTAGGATAAATCCTTAGGGAAGGTACTTAGGAATAAAGAAGATAATGGGGATGGGTATTTGGGTTAATTGTTTGATGATTAAACATAATAATTATATTATTGTGGGTTGAAAACCCTATGTACTCACCAGGTTTCCCAACCTGACTCACTCAGTTTAATTGTATCACAGGTGTCGATATAAAGCTACACTACACTGAAAGATTAAGGAGATGTAAATCACTTGTGATAATGAATGTAAGTTCTGTTTATGCATATGTTTATGTATTGACAATGACATCCCAAATGTTTTAAAATGAATAAAACTACTTTTCTTCGGAAATTCTTTGATAGCGTATTTATCATGTTTTACTGGGAACCTTCTTACCCTTGGTGTTTTTATCAATCCATCGACTCTCTTTACAAATGGGACAAATTTGCAATGACTTGTGTTCTTTCCAGAAGAGAAAACAATCGTTTTGCACACATGTATTGACTCATACCCCAAACCTAACTTCTTCAGTTTCTTTTTGGCTAGATAACATGAACGAGTAACCTTGTTGTCTTGTGGAAATGATGAATGCAACAACTCAAGGAGTTGATCAAATGAACTATCAAACCATTTTTTGTTGACCTTGATATGCATCAGCTTTGCTAGAAAATCAAGGAAATAAAACGTACAACCAGGATATAACTTGGTTTCGACTGCCTCTAACAACTGTTCAAAATCATTATCGACACCGCTACCCCTTGTATTCGAGGTTCCTTCATCGATGTTGGTATCTTTTTCTCTTGACTCCCACATAACATCGTCAATAACATCATCCCTCTCGTTACTTGGCGACACGACATCTACAACCGGAGGAATTAAAGGTTCACCATGATATATCCACGTTTCGTATGACCGACTGAAACCATATATACGAACATGACTTCTCATTGCTTTCAGATCCATGAAGTAACAATTATCACATTGCTCACATGGACATCTGGTTTCAACTTTACAATCTAAGTGTAGCATGGATCTCTGGACAAAAGAGTCGAGTCCTAGTTGGAACTCAGGAGATCGACGATGTGGATTAGTAGTCCAACTTTTGTCAATAGACATGATGCAACTGAAACATAGTTTAGTGTTTAAAGATTACTCTACGGGAAGCAAAAATCAATTAGAGTATTCTAAAGTCGATGATTCAAAAAGTATTCCAACACGGGAGTTATTTCTAGTATGATTTTTGTTAGTAGTCCAACTTTTATTAATATTTTCCTTTTATTGATTTTTGTTAATTATAACATCATAATTTTATTTTACAATTAATTTAATATTTTCTTTTTATTGATTTTTTTAAAATTAATTTAACTTTATTTTATAATTAATTTAAAATTACTAAAAGTATGTTGCTATTAATAACCTAATTAAGCTAAAGTTGTAATGACCAACATTAAGTCACTAACAAAATTAAGCACTTTGATTTTAAAATTAACTTAATTTTATTTTATAATTAATTTAATATTTTTTTTGTTACTAGTGTTTTTTTAACATTAATTTAATTTGATTTTATAATTAATTTATTTTATTTTCAAATTAATATTAATTTGATTTTATAATTAATTTAATTTTATTTTTTAATTAATTTAATTTGATTCTACAGGTAAGTTATTTTGATTTTCTAATTAATTTAATATTTTTTGTTATTAGTTTAATTTTTTTAAAATAATTTTATTTTATTTTAATATTAATATTAAATTGATTTTATAACTAATTTAATTTGATTTTACAATTAATTTATTATTATTTTAATGAGTTTTTTAAAATTAATTTGATTTTATTCTATAATTAAATTAAAATTACTAAAAGTATGTTGCTATTAATAACTTAATTAAGCTAAAGTTGTAATGACCAACATTAAGTCACTAACAAAATTAAGCACTTTGATTTTAAAATTAACTTAATTTTAATTTATAATTAATTTAATATTTTCTTTTTGTTATTAGTTTTTTTAACATTAATTTAATTTGATTTTATAATTAATTTATTTTATTTTAATATAATATTAATTTGATTTAAAAATTAATTTAATTTATTTTATAAGTAATTTTATTTGATTCTAAAGGTAACTTATTATGATTTTCTAACTAATTTAATATTTTCTTTTTTGTTATTAGTTTAATTTTTTAAATTTATTTTATTTTATTTTAATATTAATATAAACTTGATTTTAAAACTAATTTAATTTGAGTTTACAATTAATTTATTATTTTTTATTGATTTTTTAAAAATTAATTTAATTTTATTATATAAATAAATTAAAATTAGACAAAACTTCAAAAATGGTCCCTGTGGTTTCCGAAAATGTCAAGTTTAGTCCCTAAGTTCAAAAAACCTCACAGATGGTCCCTGTGGTTTCAAAACTTTTAACAAATGGTCCTTTTCGCTAACTCCGTTAGCTTTTGGCCGTTAAGTAAGGGGTATTTTTGTCCTTTCACTACCTAGGGACCATTTATGAGGTTTGTATTACTTTTCTTAAAATAAATAAATAAATAAAGTAATAAACCCATCGATGTGACTAACAGCTTCTGTAATTTGAGGATCATCAGGGCCAACTAGATAACCTTGAGAATCATGGTCCTCCAAATATAACGCCATGAAAGCAGGAATTTCTTCATTTGGCAAATCGAAATAATGGAGAAAAGTATCGACGCGTTCTTCAAACGGGACTGAAGCGTTATACGGTGGACAGAAATTCACAAGACAATCCCAAGAACCCTTTTTTACATTGGACCCAGGCCAGAAATATGTCGCCGCTTTCAGCCCTTGGTTCGCGATGGTCTCCCATATGGGTTCGCCTAACCACCATTTGGGTTCATAACTTCTCGTTGTGAAGTTATCGCCTGTAGTTGGATCAGTGAATCTGTATAATATGATTCCATGATAAGCAGGGTATAATCCGGTGATGATTGAGTAGTGATTTGGGAAAGTTAAGGTTGGGTAAACTGGAATCAATCCGGTTTCAGCTTCTGTTCCTTGCTATGAACAAACAAAACAAAGATCAAAAACCAAAAAACGAAGATCTGAAACCAAAGCGATGACTGTGTGCGAAACCTGCAACTCCGCTTCTCCTTCATCATTTCTGAAACCTGCAACTCAACCCCTCATCATTTTGGATTTCTGTATATGCGATTTCAAAGTCTCTACCACCGTTTCATCAGGCTTGTTTAGGATTTTTTTTTTTTCTTCGATTTTCGTTATAAATCAAGAACCATAAGTATATATTTGACTTTGGATTTGGTTTCCTTTTGATATGGTGCAATGGTGCAGGTGTTGGTGATTGTGGTTATAGGATCTGATTAGTGCTTCCTTTTCTAATTTGGATTTTGATAGATTTTGTGATTTATGGTAAGGGTAAATAATGAAGGAGATAGTAGGGCTGAAGATCGAGAGAGAGAGAGAGAGAGAGAGAGGGGGGTGGGACCCTTGCATATTAAATTTTATTTATTTATTTGTTTATTATAAAAAAAGTAATACAAAACCTCATAAATGGTCCCAGGGTAGTAAAATGAAAAAATACCCCTTACTTACCGGCCAAAAGCTAATGGAGTTAGCGAAAAGGACCATTTGTTAAAAGTTTTGAAACCACAGGGACCATATGTGAGGTTTTTTGAACTTAGGGATTAAACTTGATATTTTCGGAAACCACACGGACCATTTTTGAAGTTTTGTCTTAAAATTACTAGAAGTATGTTGCTATTAATAACCTAATTAAGCTAAGGGTTAATGTCATAAAAACCATCAAGTTTTCAGAGTTTTGTTGGTTTTGCCCAAAGTTGAAATTTATGTCCGTTTTTACCCAAACATTTTCGAAAAATGTTCGGTTTTACCCTTTTACCGGTGATAACAAGTTTTCCAGGTTACCATTTTACTAAATTCGCAAAAAGCCCTTAAGTTTACCATTTTTGTGCGCTTTTACCCTTAAGTTTATAATTTTTTCTTTTACACTTTTACCCTAAGATTTTTTTTCCTAATATACATAATAATGCAGAAAAATCATTTTTATATACGAAAAAATATTTAATTAAATATTATATTTATATATTTTTTTAATGTTATATATATATATATATATATATATATATATATATATATATATATTTGTGTGTGTGTGTTTTTGCATGGTTATACCATTTAAAAAGATAAATAATATTTTTAGAATTATGAATATGTGTTTTATAGATATAATTTTTAGAAGTATAAATACATACTTACACTTCTAAAAATATATGTATATACATATATAAACATATTAATGAATGAACAAGTTTTTTTTATTGATATGTATATTTTTAAATACATAAAAATACGTATTTGTAGTTCTAAAAACATATTAATTTGTTTTTTTACATCTTAAATCATTTATCCAAAAAAAACCTATACACACACACACACACACATATATATATATATATAAAGAAATAACATTAAAAAATGTAAATACAATATTTAATTAAATTTTTTTCGTATATAAATATGATTTTTTCTGCTTGAATACATATAATGTGAAAAAAAAACATAGGGTAAAAGTGTAATATAATGGTAATCTGTTATCACTGGTAAAAGGGTAAAACCGAACATTTTTTGGAAAATGTTAGGGTAAAAACGGATATAAAATTCAACTTTAGACAAAACCAACAAAACCCTGAAATCTTGAGGGTTTTTATGACATTAGCCCTTAAGCTAAAGTTGTAATGACCAACATTGAGTCACTAACAAAATTAAGCATTTTGAGTTTAAAATTAACTTAATTTTATTTTATAATTAATTTAACATTTTTTGTTTTGTTATTAGTTTTTTTTAACATTAACTTAATTTGATTTTATAATTAATTTAATTTGATTTAAAGGTAACTTATTTTTATTTTCTAATTAATTAAATATTTTCTTTTTTTATTAGTTTAATTTTTGGAACTAATTTTATTTTATTTTGATATTAATATTAACTTGATTTTAAAACTAATTTAATTTGATTTTACAATTAATTTATTATTATTTTATTGATTTTTTTTAAATAAAAACTGTTAATAACCTGATTAAGCTAAAGTTGTAATGACCAACATTAAGTCACTAACAAAAATAACCACTTTGAAACCATATACAATGCATTACTAGAAGTAAGTTGTTATTAATAACCTAATTAAGCCAAACTATTAATCCTAAATATCACATAATCATACATATATACAATATATTCAATTCTAATTTTCATTTCATTTAAACATACAATACAACTTGTATATTCCAATTTCATACAATGAAACATATAATTTCAATACATCCAATTTCAATTTCATACAAATGTATACATCTAAATACAAAATCAAACAAATTTATATATACATCCAATTTCAATTTCATATCAAATTTCATTTTTAAGCCAATGTGGTATAAACATAAATCAGAAAAACATATACAAAATGCATAAACATTTCCCACAAATCTAAAAAAACATATATAATCCCACAAAATGCATAAATACTTCCATATCCATCAATCCAAAGATAATCACACAACAAAATTGAATAATCACACAACGAAACTAAAGAATACTACCAATTTACCACCCAAATTAGCACCAAAAAAGAAAAATAATAGAAAATATGGAGGAATTCAACCTTCAATGTCAAAAATTCGGAATTGGAGCTATATGTCGTCGGTGATTACCTCTAGGTCGCCGGTAATGGAGGTGGTCGGTAGTGTGGCAGTGTTATGGCGGCAGGAGCGGCTGGTGGTCGGCGGTCGCTTGCGTCGTCGTTCATCTAAGTTCGTCGCCAGTTTTCAATGAGAGACCCAAACATAGAACGACACAGAATGAGAAAAGGAAGTTGATGAGGGATTATCTGTAAAGGCCTTTAGCGGCGACGGGCAATAGCGGTGACACCTTGGCATTAGCGGTGATAGAAGAGAATTAGCGACGACACCCTAGAGGGAAAAGACAGCGCGTTTTTTCGTTCCTCTACGACCCTTGAATTGAAAACAAATCGGACGGATGTGGCTCATTTAACGTGGATCGCTATTAGGTTGGCATTAGCGGCGACGCAAGGCATTAGCGACGACATGTAAAGCGTTAATTACATGTCACCGTTAATGTCATGCGTCGCCGCTAATGCCAACATTTCTTATTGTGTATTAATCAATAATCATATATATCAATTCCTATATATTAATTTGTAAGTTGTAAGAATACGTCATTTGTTTAAAATAATGTTTGTTAATTCATTGTGAGTTTTTTTTTTTTTTAAAAAAAATTAGACTTATACTTTATTATATTATTGCCATGTGACACTAACAGTCTCTCTTATCCTTAAATCATGGTTTCGTATTTATGTTATTACAAAAAATAACAAAATGCCTAAAGTTTACATGCTTGAGCTTTTGTAATATGTTGATCAATTACAATTTTTAACCAATCTCATAAGTCATAAAATTTATACGGACTTGAATGTTAGTGGTGTTTTACCTTAAACAATGAACAAATTTATTATATTAACTAAGTGTGAGACCTGTGTAATTACACGAGTTGATTTAAAAAAGGATTAAACATTGTAAATATAAAATATCTTTTAATGTACAATTTTAAAATAAGAAAGGAAGAAACGTATTTATTACAATTTAATATCATATATATGATATTTAATAATTTACATATATAATTATATGACTTTAATTTTAAAAATTGAAACAAACCAAAAATTGGCAAATGAATAATATTTATTTCAAAAATACCATAAAATGACAAGTGTCAAAATTCATAAAATATTAACATGTAACAAAAAAAAACTTTCATTTATTAAGGAGGATATGCTTGAGAAAATATGTTTCTTCTATTAAATATGATTTTACATGGCTTGAATTCATCACCAAATACATCCTATAAGGCAAGAATTTACTTTAGAAACTTCTAGAGATATATAGGATCTATCTAAAAAAATCTCCAAACTCTTGATATAATACATCCTATAAGGCAAGAATTTACTTTAGAAACTTCTAGAGATATATAGGATCTATCTAAAAAAATCTCCAAACTCTTGATATATATGGGCTCCATTAATTCAACGTTAGAAATAAAATATAGACAAAACTTCAAAAATAGTCTGTGTTTTTGAAAATATCAAGTTTAGTCTTTAAGTTCAAAAAACCTCACAAATGGCCCATGTGGTTTCAAAACTTTTAACAAATGATCCTTTTCGTTAACTCTGTTAACATTTATCCGTTAAGTGAAAGGCATTTCTGTCATTTCACAACCACATGGACCATTTATGAAGTTTTGCCTTAATTTTAAAATAAATAAATAAATAAATAAAATTATTTAATATTAAAGGGCTCTCTCTCTCTCTCTCTCTCTCTCTCTCTCTCTCTCTCTCGTGAAATCATCCTTCGTTGCCCCACTATCGCATCATTCCTCACCGTTTGTCACCACCAAATTCTACCACCGGTTCCTCTCGTAAACACTCTGATCCCCATCTCATCCTTCTCTTCCTCCCTCATCATAGCCTGAAGGTGGATCTTTAGTCTTAGACAATCTCCTTCCTTCTTTCGTCAACATGTCAAATCACGATTGAGCATCATAAAAGGGTCTCTCTCTCTGTCTCTCTCTCTCTCTCTCTCCACCACCTAAAAGTTCACCAAGAAATTGAGCCTGAGTAACATGAATGAAATCGATTAGTAACCCAAATGAAACCATTCACAAAATCAAGAAACGGGTTCTCCGTTTTACTTACCGGAGCAGCCAGATTGGTCGGAACCCATGTCAGCGTCACCTTGAAACGTCGTGGAGATGGCGTTTTATGTCCATAGCAACATCATTGGTTTCGTATCAACATCTGGGCCGAATCCAATAATGGTGCATCCTCTACCTTTTCAACCTGGCACTAGTTTTTGAACAACCACACATCCACCTCTACCTTCATCTGTACTTGTAGTAGTCACAGGATCAGCCTCTGGCACTAGTAGTTTTGGTTCTGGTTTACGTCCAAGGAATATTGATATTAGAATACGTACAGGTATATTACACTATTACTATTCTCACATTCTGATTTTAATGGATTTCCATTCCATTAACTTCTTATATGCCCTTTCTTTAGGTTCAGTGATGAGGGAAACAAATAGTGGTGGAGAGCGCTCAGCAACAGTAGCTCCTGCTAATGGTGGAGTTACAAATCACGAAAATGCCCTTAGGCAAAGCAGGGGATCGGAGGTGTTGGTAGTCCCCATTAGGATTTCAGTGCCGCCTTTTGAAGCTTCCTGAAGCAGCTCTATGGGTGTGTTATTGCCAATGGTCACTGAAGAAGGAGCTTTTTTGTGCAGCTCATTTCCGGAGTTAGGTTTGTACTTTTCTGAAAATTTCCACAATTTCTCTTTCCCTTGGTCCAGGAGTTGCAGTGGAATGCAATTTGGGGGAAGGAGATGAAGAGTTGGAAAGGAATGAGGGTCCGTTTTTTGAAGTGAATGGTTCAGAATCTTTGAATCCATCGATTCCATCTCGGTCTTCAGTATTCATGCTCTTGATTCTTGAATACCCTTGTCGATTTGTCTTGAAAAGTCTGGGTTTCTTCTTGAACATCGATTTTGTGTTCAGAAAGTACTACTTTGACATCAAGAAGCTTACCAGAGACGCCATGAGATACGAAATGACACGCCGACAACATTTAGTCGAGTAAAGTGGTTTTTGGGGATGTAAGTTGGTACGTTGTGGTGGTTCTCGATTGGCTTTGCTGGTGCTGGACGGAGAGGGACAAATTCAATTGGTTGTGGCGGTGATCAAATGGGAGGCGGCGACATTTCGCGATATATTCTTATACCTATGAGAGAGAGAGGGAGGGAGAGAGACAGAGAGAGAGAGAGGTGGAGCCCTTTAATATTAAATAATTATATATATATATATATATATATATATATATATATATATATATATATATATATATATATTTTTAAATTAAGGCAAAACTTCATAAATGGTCTCTGTGGTTGTGAAATGATATAAATGTTCTTCACTTAACGGCTAAATGTTAACGGAGTTAGCAAAAAGGATTATTTGTTAAAAGTTTTGAAACCACAGGGACCATCTGTGAGGTTTTTTGAACTTAAGGACTAAACTTGATATTTTCGAAAACCACAGGTACCACTTATGAAGTTTTGTCTAGAATATAATTAGTTTTAGTGTGGACCTGAAAACTCTTAAGTTTGATATATTTTGTTGGTTTTATATTTATAATAATTTTTTATTTGTTAGTGTCTACAATTTAGGAGGTGTTTATTTTATTTTATTTATCTTTTTTTAGTTTTCCCTTGGAGGTCTAGGTTTTCATTAAATAAAATTCGTAAAAAAAAAAAGTTTATAAATCTTTCATGTTTTTATCCTAATTATTTATGTTTTTTTAATATTATACGTATCCATACAGAAAAAATATATTTATACACAAATGTTTTTAAGTAAACATCAATAAATATGTTTTTTTAATATGTAAGGTAAAAACATAAAGTTTTGTAAATAAGAGTTTTTTTTTTTTGCGAACTTTAATTTAATGAAAAATCTGAAAACCTAAGAAAATAAATATGTTTTAAATCAAAAGCATGAGATATTAAAAAACTAATCAAATAAATATGTTTTAGACATTAACGAAATATATTTATGTGTAGAATATGTTTTAGACATTAAATTTAAAAATAAAAAATAAAAGAAATAAATTTTGTAATTTTTTAGCAAAAAAACTAAAAAAAATCATGCTAAATTTTAGACATTAACGAAACTTGTCAAATTTAAGAACTTTTATATCAAAAGCCCTAACTTTTATTATATATTATAGTTATGTGTAGCATAATATTTTTAGTAATAGAGATAGAGTAGTATTGTCATTACTTTTGTATATTTTAGGGTCACGTCCAGGAATGTTAGTATTAACGGTAACAAAAATCGTCGCAAAAGATAGGGAAAGGTGTCGCAATACATTTAAAGGCGACATGTCGCCGCTATTGCTCCATAGCTAATACTAAAAAAGTGCCTCTATTGGTGTCGTCGCTAAAGGCTAGCATCGCTAGTAGTCACTGTCGTCACAATTGCCAACATCGATATTGTTATTTTATTTTCGGTACACTGGTCAAAGTTCTCCGATAACCATTGCCAGAATTCACTGTTTTCGCTAAAATCTCAGGTCGATGTAATGGTGAGGTTAGGGTACAGCATTGACATTTTGGAGACCATGTACAATTTATAAATTATGGACCTTAAAATTTAAAAAACTCAAAATAAAAATGCATTTTATATTTTTATTTAATTTCAGAATAAATAACAAATGTTTTTATTCAAAATAAATTGTCAAAAAACTTATTTCTATTCAATGGTCATCCTTCTAGCTTTAGTATTCGTTGAGAAAGTTTTCCATTATGTCTTTATAAAAAAATTTTAAAAACTTTTTTTATGTGGATGTAGAGCTCACAAGAATAATTAATAAGGGCGTGTTCGGCACGGAACGTTTGAGAGTTTTCAGCTTTTAGTGTTTGACAAAACGTTCCGTTTTAAACAGAAAGTATTGTTTGGCACTACACGCTTCTAGCGTTTAGTTTAAACTAAACGCTTCAAATTCAAAAGTTACTTCATGTAGAGTTTAACAAAACACTACAAGCTACAAGCTATCCGCTAATAGCTAAGTTTGCCGAATACACCCTAATTTCTATAGGTTATGGATGCATTAGGAAAACAATCGTTTTTAAAATTTTCAAAATATTAACAACATACATATTTTGTTTAGGCAAGGAATTTTGGAATAACTTAACATTTGATTATTTCCATAAATATCTAATTGTTTATCTTTTTGAAGTAAAGTTAAGAAAACAACTAGACTTTATACATCCTCTAATGCATGTAATTTGTAAGAAGTAAATAAAAATTCAAACATATTATCATATTATTTATACTGTTCAAACCTCATATAGTAAATGAAATAATTATTTGATCGATAATATATACGAAATAGCTAACTCTAAACAATTCTTATGCACTGTGACATATGAAAGACATATCACTTGGATTTTCGTCGAAATACTTTTTTGTTCTAATTGCACATTTTAGAAGAAATATTAGATCAATGTCACTTATAAGTTATAAACTTTACATACTTGAGTTTTGGTAATATGTTCATGAATTAGGCTGGTGGGTGCGGGTTACATATTATTAGGTGTTATCACATCTAAAAGTTGTCACATCACCATCCTAGTCATTTTTGGTGTTATAACACCAAATGCCCAATAGGCAACACCAAATAACATAGGATAACACCTATCATTTTCTTTTTCTTTTTTTTTTGGATGTTTTTAATTTCTATTTTTCTAATTTGTTTTAATTTTTTTTATTTATGTCATATATCTATAAAAAAAACATATAAATTAATAAAACATAATTTCATTAAATACTAAACTAAACATACCATTAAAATTTAAAAAAAACATTACAAAGCAAAAAAAACATTGACTAAAAAACACACGATAGTCCTAAAAAATTTTAAAACTAAAAACCGAAAAACTATTCGTTGTCCAAATATTTGCTCTCGGTCTTTGTCTTCATTCTTCGAAGCATTTTGGCTCGTCTTGATGATATATTTTTCTCGCTGGTCGTTAGAATTGCCAAATTCTTTGATATACGATCTTACTCGACTTCTCGACGAAGGAAATCAAAATGTTCACGTTGCAGTTCGTATCTTTTATTTGCGATTGCGGTGTGGGCGTCAAATTTTTCTTTCATTTCCGAGTGCTCTCGAAGCCGACTTTCACTTTCCTCCACATGTCGGTGAGCACGCTTCGCTTTGTCACTCCCCACCGGTCGTCGTTGAGGCGGGGGAGATTTCTTCGATGTCATTGAGGTCATCTGGGAGCTCATCGATGTCTGTGTTGAGTTCGATGTTCGTGCGTCCGTCAAAAACGTCAACCGAACCCGAACCACGAGACCACTTTGATTGTTCCGAAAATGTTTTCGTTTTAAGCCATTTTGGGTCGTCCTTAACAATCTCTTAAATCTTTTCGTACTCGAAAACGTGACCCGTCTTGACATGATATTGCTTCTTCGCCGCTCTAAAAATATCAAAATCGTTCGCACCACTTTGTTTGTGCGAGGAAAGTTTGTTGTAGATGGAATTGAATTGGTGCACTTCTTGCTTATTTGAGTCCACTTGCTATTCAACATACCGTGATTGCGATGTGTGTTATCCTTATTCAAAATTTGTGCGGAATTTTTCGATCACAATTTTCCAAAAAGCGACTCATCTCATATTGTTTCCTTTAGTTGGGTGTTTTGATGTCCCGCACCACGACACCGCCAACGCATATTCTTCCTCCACGGTCCACCAAGCTGCAGGTTCTTCTATCGGTTGCTCCGCCGTGACCGCTTTCCTTTTCTTTTTTGCTCTCCTTTTGTTGGTCATTTTTTTGCTGCCCCCCCCTCCCCGCGCTTGCGTCTCGGGAACCGTCTGTTGCGTGGGTGGTGGTTATGTGGTATTTCATTGCATGGTAGTAATGTGTTGAATATTTTTTGTGGAAGGGTTGTACGAATTGTGGTGGGGTGAGGCAGAATTGAAAAAGTTGCCGGAAAATGGAAGTTGCGGAGAGCTTTACGAGTTAAGGATGTTCGCGTCCGCCTCATATTGTTCAAACCCGAGAGGAACGGATGTGTTTGTGTTGGGAGGAGGAGTGTTGGGGTTTTGATTCATATTGTATTTTGTGTATAAAAAATAAAATTTGAGAGAAAGATATGTAAATATGTAGGTAAAAATGAGAGTTAAATTGTGTATTTATATAGTAGAGTTAAAATGTAAAATTTAAATAAATAAATAAAAATAATAAATGAATTCATTTTTATGATCATTTTCTCCCAAATTCAAGCCACAAACGAGCAAATAACCATGTTTCGTCCCGTTGCCATAGTAACGTCGGCTACCATAACGCCTTCAAAAGCGCCCCTGGGATGGTGTTTCCGATGTTATGACGTCATTTTCCGTCGGCCACATCAGCATAACGCCCTAAGGCGTTGCCCACTCCGTATGGTCTTACAAATTTAAACTAATGTCATAACATTCACGATATGCGGACTTGAATGTTAGTGCCTTAGTGGTGACTTTATTTGAAGCATTGAACATATTTATTGTATGTTTATATGGGATGTTTGAGAAAATATGTTACTTGTATTAAATACGAATTCACATGGCTTGAATTCATCATCAAATACATTGTATAAGATGAGACGTATACTTTAGATGCTTCTAGAGAAGATTAATCTAAAAAATCACCAAACTCTTAATATCGTTAAAAGAAAATATGTCATTAAATGTAAATGTGATGTGAAGTCTATCTTAGAAATATAATATATATTTTTATTAGATGCTAGTTATAAGACTCATATATTATATGAGTTAATTTAAAAAAAAGTTATATATAAATATTTAAATATTTGAGAACTTTAAATTTATAAGAAAAAAAGAGAAATAATTAATTATTTAAAAAACATTTTTTATTTTCAAAATTTAAACAAATATTTAAATAAAAAAACTAATGAACTTTAATTTGAAAATTTTGAAATTATAAGGTACGTTCATTAATAAAATTGATATTCATTTATTATTATATTTATTGTAATTATTAACTTGAAATATTGTGTGAAATTTAATAAAATAGGAAAACTCATAAATGACGTGTGAAAAAAACTAATTGAAAATAACCACAAAAATGATATTTGACGAATTGAATAAAATTATAACATATTGCAAAAAAAAATTCATTTATTAAAATAGATTATGGTTATACGTGGAATATTATATTTAGTTATAGAAATTGAGTAGTGTTCTCGTTACTTTTGTATATTTTAGGGTGGACGTTGACACCATATACTTGTGGTATGGTGTGTGGTCTTGGTACAGTTTTGATATTTTGGAAACCAATTATAATTTATAAATTAAGGACTCTAAAAAAATAATAAAAATAAATAAATAAAATAAATAAACCTTCTATGTTTTTATTTGATTTCATAATAAAATAACAAACACTTTTATTCAAAATAAAATATCAAAAAACTTACTTATATTTAAATTTGTAATCATCTTAGCATTCAAAGAGACAAATTTTAAATACCTCTTGATAATATATTTTAAAATTGTTATTTTTTGGATGTAATGGTCACAAAATAGTTAATATATTTATATGAAAAACAATCGATACATTTTAAAATATTCAAATATCATAAGCATACATATTTTCTTTAGACAAGACATTTTAAAGTAAATTTAACTAATTAACATATAATCATTTTCATAAATATCTAATTGATCATCCTTTTTAAGTGAAGTTTTTTTATAAGTGAAGTCTCAAGAAAATGACAACAAAACTTTAAGATTACAGCGTCTAAGCCTCTAAGGAAAACCTCCAAAAAAGTCCTAAAGTTTTGGGTCAATTTATGATTTAATCCTAAATTAAGTTTCATTAATGAAAAAGAACAGGAAACCGACTATTGTAATCACTTTTTTTTAGCTTTTGAGTGACATGCCGCATGGACTGTTTAGCTGAGGTGGCAGCTGATGTGGCATGTCATTTCTTTATAATGTAAAAAAAAACTAATTTTTTAGAGAACAAATAGGAGGGGACTCGAACTCGTGACCTTCCACTCCCGAATCATACACCTTACCTTGTGAGCTAGAAGCATTTATTGCTATTACTTCTTCAAATGTATTTATAAAGTCTTTATAATTTACTCTTAATTACCATCTGAAAATTCACATCTTTCTCCCTCTAACCCTTCTTCTTCCTTATATCTTTCTTCTAACTTCGATTCTCTCATCTCATGTTGTTCTTTTAACAGTCAAAACCTCTCTCAAATGGGGTTTCCAAGAATCCTCATGATTTCACCAGAACAAAACGTACTCATCATTGATGTAGGTGATCAACTCTTTCAAACAACCATACAAATCCTAACCCTAGTTGGGTCCAATACCCTTTTCTCCAACCTTTTTAATTCTTTTGAACAACCGCACAATCCCTTTTATTGATAGAGACTCTGAATTTGTTTTCGATTCTTTTATCTCTATTAAGAACCAGGAGTCTTTCATTAAAAGCCAAAAGCTTTGAGATTCAAGATATTGTTTTTGAAGCGAAGTTTTATGGGGTTGAACATCTTCTTGTTCAAACTCAATCGGTGTCAGTTTGTTTTGGCGTACGTACCAACGAATTCGAGTTTCGACGGGGTTTTGGGGAAGGAAATAGAGGCAAGACTAAAGGTATATCGAATGGTCCTGTTGGGCTGATGTGGGGAGGAAGACGAATGTTATAAAACTTTATAAATAAAGTTAATGAAATAATAACAATAAGACTTTCTAGTTCACATGGTAAGATGTAAGGTTTGGGAGTGGGAGGTCACAGGTTCGAGTTTCCCTTTTTTTTCTCCAAAAAATCAGATTTTTTAAATTATAAAGAAAGGGCATGCCACATAAGCTGCCACCTCAGCCAAACAGTCCATTTTGCACAACACCTCAGCAGTAACTTGCTGCAAAAGGTAAAAAATGTTAAAGTGATTATAATAGTCGGTTTAGTGTTTTTTTTCATTAATGAAATTTAATTTAGAACTAGATCATAAATTGACCTAAAATTTTGGGACTTTTCTGGAGATTTCTCCATCATCCAATGTGTGTAATTTGTAAGTAATAAATAAAAATCCAAAACTGTTATCATATTGTTTAAACATCATCGTAATAAGTGAAATAATTGGTTGATTGTTATAAGAAATAATTAACTCTGAACTATTCGTATACAGATTGTGAAATAATGAAAGGCATATCACTTGAATTTTCTTCAAAATATTTTTTTATTCTAATTTCATGTCTTAACGGAAGCATTTTATCCATGTTCACTTCTAAAGGAATTTCTCATGCAAATTGTAAGACATTTAAAAAACATGTTTCCCTATTCCCCTAAAAACAACCCCTTTATTTGTTTTCCAATATCAACATCAATAAACATATCATCTGATTTTGATTTCAATTATCAGCTAACTAAATTAACAACATATAATACATCAATGATTATTGCCATTAAAAACTCAAAATCACTAACCTCATTTTTGCTAAAGATTTAGGTTCACTTCTTAATTTCACATGACCTCAGACTCTCTCTTTCATCCTCTATCCTTCTGATTTCTCGATTACACACAAAACATGTGTGTGCTTCTCCTATTTTCCCGACCAAGTAAAGTAGTAACCCACTCTTGGGTTTTTATTTATTTATTTATTTCTTTTTAAATATACCACAAATAATATAATCACCCCTTCAACTTTGTCTATTTTCCTCACTTGACCCAATACAATTTAAAAGGTGTAAATTCTTCTATTTTTTGTTTACAACTAATAACTAAATTACAATAGTTGTATTTTCCTTTATATTCTCGTGTTCCATTTAACATAAAATCACATCACCCCCAACTCTTTTATAGAGATTTAGCCTTGTGGGCTAAATCTCTTAAAGCCCAAACTTCTTTACATGAATTTGGAGATTACAAAACCCAAATTTTTTGCTTCCTTTTCTATTCAATATGAACCAATAGAGTTCGACTACCTTAACCTTAACTTGTGTATCTATATTTTTAGGGTCTTACATGGTAAAAAAATAAAAATACATAAATAAATAAAACTGGTTTAAATTTTGTTCAAATTCGGTTTTGAGCGGATTAGTTTCATATTTTAAGTTTAATTTTTTTTTAACCTTTGGACCTGGTTGGTACTATTAAGTTTAGTTTTAAAGATTAAGTTTTTTAGTAAAAGAAAGAAGGGAATTAGGTCTTCTTTGCGGCGGTCTCGACTTCCTCTCGGATCAATATCGGATCGGTCTCTGTCCGCTTTTTATCGGACTGGTCTCGGTCGGTCTTTTATTGGTATTGTGCTTATTTCGACCAATCTTTTTTCAATACATACTTGTTTTAGACCAGTTCGGCAGCGATCTACTTTTTGGACCGGTTCGAGACCCTCTTTTTAGCTCATGTTTACTTGAGTAGTTTGCATGCTTCATAGTCCATAGAGTAAAGTCATTGGACCAAACAAATAAAAGGGATTGAATGATTTGGGGTTAGGGTGAGCAATTCGCCTGTTCAAGCCGCACTCCGCACTGAACCATGATTGGTATAGTCCATAGAGTAAAGTCATTGGACCAAACAAATAAGAGGGATTAAATGATTTGGGGTTAGGTTGAGCAATTGGCTTATTCATACCGCACTGAACCATGATTGGTTTTCATTAAGCGGGCAGATTGTTGGTTCTTAAGATTGTCGTATCATCGGTTTCAGGTTTTTTCCTATCGATGCCACCCGTTCCGGGTAAAAGACTAGGCCCAACTCGAAAGGTGTTTTATGTTCAACATTATGCACAATCGTTTATCTTTTTAAAATTTCCCTAACTCCTTGTTTGAAGTCCATTTGACATGATTTATCTTCAAGATGTAGTTTATCTTTTAAACGTCATTTTATATTATATAAACACCTTTTTTTGGTTACATATTAACTATGTTACATGCCCCGTAACAAAAGGTATCAAAACAAAATTTATGTTGTTTTAAGATTGAGTTCCTGTTTTTACGTTATTCTAGATTATATTAACACCTTATTTTTTTTATGTATGAGGTTATTTTTTGTTGATTGATTTGATATTTGTTTTAACCATTTGGGTTCAAAGCACTAAATAGTTATATAAAACATGTACCTGTTCTAATTGAGTACGAAAAAATGGCATTGAAACCACTACAGTTTAATCGATCCGGTTAACGGTTCTTATTATTGGTCGAAACCAGGTCCAATTCCAAACAGGTCCGGACCAATTGCTCACCCAGGGAACGATTATGTCATTTTAAAATTAAAAATTCATGTAGAGAGGTCTCGGAGGACGATTTGTCATTTTAAATTTATGATTTTTCCGAAAATGACTATTGAGGGTAACTAACTGTTGTGTTTGTTCTCATTTGGTCCATTTCATTTTTTTGTACTCAATATATCATCGAACTTGTTGTTTGGGTCACCATAAACCTTTTGACCGAATTTTGACATGTGATAGCCGGTCAAAGGGTTATTGTCACACCCCTGAACCAGACGGCAGAAACGTCCGAGGGCTCGTGTGACTAACAATTGAAATATCATCATAATGAATATACATGAAACATAACACATTCATCACCAAACATTACATATTTTACAGCTGTTATTGTTCACTTCAAGTACATTGTTATAGATTACATAAATTCAAAGTATTAATAGTACGATGAGTGATGTTACACAAAATAAATTCAAACACACTTGAAAATCCTCCTGCTTAACGATTTCCTAAGAATACAAGTTATTTTAAAAACGGTCAACATATATAATGTTGGTGAGTTCATAAGTATGTTTGAATAAAAGTCTTTTCATCTTTTGTAAACCCAAAAAAATCCGATATTTTTTGTAAAATGTCTGAAAATGATGTGAATATCGATTAGAAATGTATATGTGAATTTCATAGCAGTAACATATAGGAATGCAGTTTAAATTTCTTTGTATCATAAGTAAGTGGTAATTGAATATTAGTATTTCCCCAGAAAATCCAATATTTTCTGATTTATAATAATGTCGTGGTTATTGTATCATCAAATAAGTTGTTTTGTGTTGACACGATCAAAGGGTTAATCTCTGAAATGTTAAATTGGTATGGGATCTCTATATGAGCCATTATAACCATGCATGATAATGACTAAATTGCATGTCTTGGCATTTTTCCAAACGTCGGTATTTGCTCAAGGTTTTTTCGCCCTAGACTGGCCTAGTCTAGCTGTAGCAAACATCTAAGGCGTGGGGGGTCACCCCGTATAGATCTATACACAAAATCCCATTCTCCCTCCAGGAAAACTCTGGTTATAACTACATGCTATGATTGTACACTCAAAGGTGCCAACAGACAAGTCTCACTAGATTCTCAACCTTTCATGTTTGTTATGTTTTTCACCATGTTTAATGTTTACGTGTATGTTGTAGGTTTTCAAATCCAAAGGTATGTATATAAGTATACGAAGTTTAATAATTATGTAAAGGTATAGTTACGACCTACTAAGCATGTGATTTTCAGTCCAAGCCCAATTAGCATGTAAATGATCCACAAAGATCTAATAACATGTAAGAGGGTAATTTAGGCCCAATAAGCATGTAAATAGACCACCAAGGCCCAACAAACATGTGACCCATAGCTCAGGCCCAAATTAACATGTAAATGGGTCGCAAGGCCCAATAAACATGTCATGGAAAATATTAGGCTCAATATACACTTGAATGGGCCCTTAAGGCCCATTGGCCATGTAACGTGACTATTAGGCCCAATAAAATTGTTATCGATGTATTTCGTTCATTCGTTATTATTTCGTTGTTTGTTTTAGCTCGAGGTTTACCAAATTGATTATAAAAAGTCATCTTTTGTAAAAACGACGTTCTTGGCCAATAAGCCTCAAATTTTCAATTAAGGCCCAAATTTTTATAAAAATAACACTTTAGTCTATAATTTATAAAAGTTTGTAATTTCGTCCCAAATGTTTAGAAATTTACGGATTCAGTCCAAAAATTCATATTTTGACATTTTTGGCCCAGTTTTGCAGAAAATTACATTTTCAGCCCCTTATTTGTAAAAATGACACTTTCAGCCCAATTCTTATAAAAGTTACATTTTTGGCCCAATTTAGAAATAATTGTTATTTTCACCCCTAAATTTGGTTTATTTACATTTATGACTCAAACTTTGATCAAATGACATTTTTAACCCCAAAATTCTTATTTTTCGCAAATTTGGGCCCAAAACCGTGAGGCCCAAATATTAAGCCCAATAGGCTAAAATTTACACTTTTGGCCCTTTGAAAAGTAGGGTTATCATGAAAACTCATTTTATATAAGTATGACCTTTTTGATCCTTATAAAACCGTAAATGTCACTTTTTGCCCTTATCTTTTGTTTTCTTGACAATTATGACCCTTAACAAGATTTTTGCTTTAAATTTTTATATCTTAAACATATAGCCACTTTTAATTTGATAATATGTTGTACAGGTTGTCTTAGTTCATGGATTTTTACTCAATGTTGCTTAAGATGTCGAGATGTGTTAAGATCTAACACATTTTTACAAAATAAACTAAGAAATCACACAAGACATGCATACAAAACATAGATCTACACATTTTACTTGTATTCTCCCCCAAAAATCATATGAAAACTGAAATCTTTGCTTTGATGTTTCAGTTTTTAGAGATGAAGTGAAGAGATTTTTGGTCCTAGCAACACCTTGAAGTAGTTTTCGAGCTTATGAAGTTTCTAAGAGTGTGATCACGGAATAAAGCTATGTAAGAAGGAGTTCTTGATGTTAAAATGAAAGGAGATGTTTGTGTTTGATAACACTTACCAAAGATTGAAAATACTTGATGAAGATCCTTGAAACACAAGCAAAAATTTTGAGATTCTTGAAGGAAGGAGGAGGATCTTTGAGAGTGTTTGGAGAGGATTTGAAAGAGTGTGTGTGTATGTGTGTTAGCTCTCGGCCGAGAGATAAAGCGAGAGTAGGAAAGAAAATGTGATGTTCACCTAGATGTATGAGATTGGTAGTTTACTTAATGGTTACTTTGCATGGAAGTCCATTATGCAAGTGTGATGTGTCTCATGCTCATTGGTTCTCTTCCTTTTCTCTTTTTTTAACACTTGGGCCGAAATGGGGAAATTATGGAAGAGTTTGGGTCTTATCTTGGTCCTCACTCAAAATTATAAAGCCCATAGGAAGGTTTTCGGCCTATTAGGCCCTTAAGTGTATTTACGACCCAAAATGGCATAATAGAATGGGTTTTATGGTTCGTTAGGGTTAATTGGAGTTGTTATGGCCCATTAAGGTTAGAATGAATCATTCTAGGCCCAAATGGTTCAAAATGTTATAGATTTATGAATTGGGTCCATTTAGAATCCAAATAGGGTTTCCAAGCCCAATATAGTTGAATTGAATGCTTATTGGTCCATTAGGCCCAATAAGGAAATCCTAGTCCATAATAAACTTAAACCAGGGTTCTTAGGGTTTCAGACTCTTTGTTGAACATGAGAGGTGCATTTAAATGAGCACTAAGTGATCTTTATTTAGAGTATATGTTTTACAATAGTTGAATGATTACATGAGAATAGAATTTCCTAGCTAAAATGCTAGTTGTAACAGTTATGGAGAACACAAACAACAAGTTTGATGGTATATTGAGTACAAAAAGAGAAAACAAACCAAATGAGAACAAACTCAACAGTTGGTTACCCTTCTGAGTCATTTTCCCCGAAAAGTTAAACGAAATTAAAGTTGCAAAATTATCAGACAGCAACCTTCTTTGGCTATAACGTATATGAAGAGCATTTCGGAGGGGTAACTTCGTTAAAACATTGTTTATGCTATGCTTACTGGGGTTAATTGTTAACACCTCTCTGCAAAAAGATATGACTGTGTATGAGAGGTATATTTATCAGCATTAACATTTACCTTAAGGTATGTTATGGTGATGTGTCTGCAAAAGCTGCATGATATTGTACATATTGATGTATCTTATCCCATGATTTCGATCTTAAAGTTAAGTAAACTAAAAAATCACAGCACTTGTGATTCCACTCATTTGTAGATTTGTCTAGAATCCATGATACGATAAATCATTTGATTGGAAATGTAAATGTAGTCATGAAATGTGTCTATTTAGTCAACAAATGTCACACCCCCGAACCAGACGGTGGAAACGTCCGGGGGCTTGTGCGTGACTTCATCTTGAAATATCATTACAGTGAATATAATTGAAACATAACATCACCATCATCACACATGTAATATTACAACATTCATTGTTTACATCGAGTATTGTATTTGAATATTACATGCCAAAATAGTAAGAGTATGATGAAACAAAATATAACACAATTTCCATTAGTTTGTTTTGTTCATCCTGCTTCAACGATTTCCTGAGAATACAAGTTATTTTGAAAACGGTCAACATAAAAATGTTGGTGAGTTCATAAGCATGTTTGTGAAAATGATTTGTATAACTTTGAAAACCACCAGAAAATCCGATATTTTCTGAAAACTGTTTAGTGTGTTTGTGTTAGATCTTGTATTAATGCATGTATGTTATTGTTATTTGACTAAAAAGGTAAATAGAATGTAGAGAGAATGTAAGAGCATGTAACGAGAATGTTCCCAGACAACCCGATGTTGCCTAAATAGAAAGGTCTTCCGTAAACTTCATAACGTTAATTCCTCTAACGAGCCGTCATAACCATACTAAATAATGACAATTTCGCATGTCTTGGCGTCGTTGGACGCCGGTTTTGACTTTGAGTATAAGGTTTTCGTCACCCTAGACTGAGTAAGTCTAACTGTAGCGAACAGTTGAGGTGTGGGGTGTCATCCCTGTATAGATCTATACACAAATCTCCGCTCTCCCTTCAAGAGACTCTGGTTATAACTACAGGCTACGATCATACACTTAATAAGTGCCAACCGATAAAAACTCGCTAGATCCTTAATCGAATTTACGCGAAGAAAAATGTATAAACTCATTCTAGGTCCAATGATCCATGTAAGTGAACCACTAAGGCATCACTAAACATGTAAATCATTTCAAGACCTAAAGGGAATGAGATTATATAACATGGGCCCAAAATATATGTGAAAGGACAACTAAGACCCATTTCACATGTAAGGTATTTATAGACCCAAATAGCATGCAAATAGTATCCACTAAAATAGCATAAAAAGAATAACGCATATAAAACTCATTCCTAGGCCCAATAAACATGTAAGTGGACCACTAAGGCCCACTATACGTGTCTATTATTTCCAGACTCAAAAGGAATGTGAATGTCTATTCTAAGCCCAATATACATGTAAAAGGACACTAAGGCCCACTAAACAAGTATATTATTTCCAGGCCCAATAAAGATATGAATACCTATCTCGAGCTCAATATACATGTAAAAGGACACTAAGGCCCACTAAACATGTATATTATTTCCAGGCCCAATAAGGATATGAATGTCGTTTTTAACCCGTTTGTTATTGTTTTGTTTATTTTAGCTTGATTATTTACATAATTGATATCTAAAGCCCAATTTTTGTAAAAATGACATTCTTGGCCCAATAAGCCAAAAATTTAGGATTTAGGGCCCAATTTTTGTAAGAATAACACTTTAGTCTCCATTTTGTTCAAAACTTGTTTTGATGACTATTTTGTAGTAAAAATAACATGTTAAAACCCATTTTTGTCAAAATTAACATTATTGGCTTGATTTTTGTGAAAATACACATTTTCTGGTTTTTGAGCTTTTTCGACCTAGTTGTTTGAAAATTTGTAGAAAAATCATCGTAAGTCGAAATTTGGATCCGTAAACTCTCAAAGTTTAGAAAATTTGTCTACTTTTTTCACAAATTTTCTCAAAATTTTTAATGGCTTCTAACAAGTGTTAAATTGCTCATCTTCACAGGTTGGTCCGAAATTATTTCAAATCTGATAGGCAGTTTTGTAAAATTCGCCAAAAATTGTAGAAAAATCGTATGAAAACGTGAGAGTATTAATTTTAAAGGTATAAATCTGAACTTTATCCATGTAAAACAGTTTTGAAAAATACTTCCATTTGGATGGTCAAAACAGTCCGAGATTGGACCAAAAGTTTTCTGTCAAGGGCTGTTTTGTGAGTTTAGTTTATAGATCTTTGAACACAACACTTATTTTTGCTATATCAAGTATACAAATCACAGATCTACATGTTTACATGTAATACTTGTGGTAAAACATACTTTTCTCAAGATTCATGTGAAGATCCTAGTAATAAACTTCAAGTTTCTTAACATATTTTTAGATTAGTGAAGAAATCAACACATAATCACCAAATAATTCATGGAAAACACACATAGACATGCATATACACATAGATCTACACAAAGCAACTTGTATTCTCCCCCAAAAATCATATAAAAACAGAAAACAAGGGGTATGAACTCACTTTGGGGTTTGGATTTCGGTTTTGATGAAGATAAGAAGAAGGTGGTGTAAGTTATGACTCTAGCTAGCTTCTTGAAGTGATCTTCAAATCTTGATGAGTTCTAGGGAGCATGGTCACGAATTTGAGGTGGTAAGAGGAGTGATTTAAGTTTAAATATGTAGTAAATCAACTTAGCTTGTGAGATCTTACCAATGATGATGATCTTTGATGAAAAATCTTGGTGAACACCCTAGTTCACGAATTTTTGGAAGGATAAATGGTGAAATTTTCCTTGGGTTCTTTGGGAGGTATGAGAGGAATGAGGAATGTATTTCTAAGCTTGAAATGAGAATTGGTGGTGGGGAAAGGCCTTATGGCCGAGAATTTAGAAGAAGAGGGAAAGAAGATATTTTTGCATGGAAACATGGGAAATACATAGATGCATGATGTGTATTAGACTTGGTTATCCTCCATACAATAATGAAGTGTCATGTTTAGATTAGTTTGGTCCTCATTGTTAAGATATTTATTTATTTTTACACACTTGGGCCGAAATGGAGTAATCATGGAGGAGTTTGGGCCTTATCTTGGTCCTTACTCGAAATTATGAAGCCCAAAAAAATAAATTTTCGGCCTATTGGGGCAAATGAAATCTTTTATGGCCCAACAAGGCTCATTAGAGATAAGATGGATTATTTTAGGCCCATATGGCCTAAAATGCTAAAGTTTTATGAATGTGGTCTATTTAGAGCCCAATTAGGGTTTCTAGGTCCAAGATGGTGAAGTTGGAGATTTATTGGTCAATTAGACCCAATAAGAGAATCTCAGTCCATAATGAACTTGATTCGGGATTTCTAGGGTTTCCAACCCTTATTTGAACATATGAGATATAAATGAATGAGAATAGAGTATAGTATTCACTTAGAGTATAGGCTTCTACAATGGATGATGTTTATGTGAGAATAGCTAAAAATGCTAATTGTGACAACAAAAGAGGGTTGAAGTTCAGTTGCTTGGTTGTGACCATTTTCTAGAGTCCTAAGTTCCAACAAGTACCGACGTTTTGCTAAATTCCCATTTTGATTTTTAAAAAGTGATTATGAAATCTGATTTCGTGATTATGAATTGTGTTTGTGGCAAGTTGACTAGTTTATGGATGATTCTTACGAACCCAATAAATATATGGACCTGTATGCTAATATATGGTTTGAGCCGATGTTTAAGAAAAAAGTTATTAGCTAATTTGCTTGAAGTCAAAGGTTTTTCCCCTGACGTTGATAGTTAATAGATACAATTTGGCTTTAATGCTCGTATATGTTAAATTTCAATTGTAAACTTAGGGGTGTTTGGTTAAGCTTATTAGGCTGGAGGGTGTGGTGCCATCGAAACCGCACTCCCTCCCCCGCCACATAAGCGTCATGTCATTTTTTACCACATAAGTGTGGTTTCTTGCCACACCAAGGGAGTGGTGCCACACTTCAATTTCTTTCTTTCTTTTTTAACTATTTTAATTTAATAAAACTTTTTTTTAACTATTTTAATTTAATAAAACTTCTATTTTAATAAAAAAAAACATAATTTTTCATTACTTGAAAATAAAAAAAAAAACATTACATTGCACTACAAAAAAAAAAAAAAAAAAAAAAAAAAAAAAAAAAACCGAAAACCACACACATGACATTTAAATAATTCTAGAAACTTAAAAAACACAAATAAAATAACTAAAGCAAACTACATAAAGTCGTTTTCCGAGAACTCGTCTTCGGGGTCATCCGGTGGATCCAAATTAAAGTTAATGTTTTGAACCCCGTTGAGCACACGCAATAGCGGTATAAAAAATTGTCTGAAATTCTTCAGAAGATGACATTTTTGAGAGAGTGATGATTTTTTTTTTTTAAAATTTTGAGAAAGAAAAAATGTTATATTGTGGTTAAAAACAAACGAATTGGATATATATATATATATATATATATATATATATATATATATATATATATATATATATATATATATATATATATATATATATATATATATAGGAAAGAAAGGGAAAAAGAAAAAAAAAATTAATTTGGACGCAAAGGACCGTTTCAACAGTCAAAGTGGAACAACCAATCAAAATGTGCGGTCTTCTCTAGCCACACGAAACCGCATCCTGGGGGCGGTGTTCGCGGTCCACGTGGACGCAGTGCGGTTCCAAACCGCATCCCACACCTTAAAACCTTAAGGACTTATTTTTCGAGCTTATTTTTTATAAGACCATCTTTTCTTATTTATTTTCCAACTTATTATTATGAGTTACACTAAAAAATAAACCTATCTCATGAAAAATAAGCTATAAAAAAATAAACTTATAAAAAATAAGCTCGATAAGCCCTTCACAAACACCCCCTTTCCTTATTTCAAGATTTTTGGATAACAAATGAAGGCGCAAAAGGAATTTAGGATTTCTGCATCATTATAGCTGTTGGTGAAAACCCTAGGATCAAAGGTGCGTTTTTACGAGAATGAACTTCGGAATCATGTAATTCTACTTAAAATCGCAACCTTTTTTTGTAATTGACCCTAAAGGATGCTGGTATCTTCTTCTGTATGAAATTTCCCTTATCGCTATCAAGTTCTAAATCTGTAACTTAAAATGATTGAATTCTCAATTTGGTTTCTTGCACATAAGGTGTTTGATGTATTGCCTCACTGAGTTTCTTGTATACCTTCCAGATAAATACAGACATGACTGAACCAACATCAAGTAGCATCGAGGATGACAATGTGGTTCTAGAGTACAACAACAACAATGTCAAGAAGGCAAAACTAAATTCAACACTAGCTGCACTCCTTGATGATCCTGTTCTTGCAGACGTACCAAAAAATCCAACTTTATCAGATGTTGATACCCTAATCAGCTTGGAACTCGGTAGTGCAATGCGTGTTTCTGTAATTAAAATGGACAACACATCTTTTGGTATACAATTATGCGAATTTCTCATCTTCCTATTTTCATCTTACCTCATCATTAATCATTAATCATTAACCATTGTTGGTTGATTAGATGTTGCAGTGATGAATTCGGCAAAAGTCAAGGATTTGAAACTTGCTGTTGAGAAAAAAGTCAACGAAATGGAGCAGTCAAAGATGGGTCATCGTCACATTTCTTGGTTTTTTCCCTAATCTTTGTTTTGATCTATTTCTTTCTTGATTTTGTTATGAGAAAATTGATTTTTGTGTTATTAGGAAGCATGTGTGGCGAAATTTCTGCCTCTCATATCACAATGAAAAGCTTCTTAATGATGATGGAATTCTTCAAGATCATGGCATACGTAATCACTCTCAGGTGCTCTTGAATCTCTACATAATCTTCTTCCAAGTTATCTAATCAACCATTTATGTAAAATTTTGAATTTCTTCGAAAAATCAAATTAAATTTTGTTGCATACGTGAGTTTCAAAATCATAAAAATGTTGTATTATTCTAGAGTTTGTTTGATAGTTTTGGATTTTTGGTCGATAGGTGCATTTTATGGCATATATCATGACAAGGGCTTCAAATCGACATTCACGAAGGAGAAAGCATCGATTTTTTCATGGGCTCAATCGAAGGGAATGAATTAATTAGTTGTAACTCCTTAAAAGGTTTAGTTTGTGTTTATAAGAATGATTTTGATATATGTAACCATAGATATTGTTTCTATCTATGATCTATGATTTATCTTAGGTTGATTTAAAATGTTGTTTATTTCTAATGAAGTTTGTGGTTCAACCTTGTGTGATTTTGAAGGAGAAAGCATCGATTTGGTTCTACTCCTGCGAATTTGGTAGCTAAACAAGTTTTTGTTGTGAGAAGTATAAAAGCAATAAGTATTAAAAATACAGAAACAAACGAAATTTATATTACTGAATCAACAAACAAAATCTTATACAAAACAAGAAAACATACTTAGAATCGGAAATTATAAACTCGGATTTTATAGAGATTGAGGCATGTGTTTTAGTAGTCTCCTAAGAATCGTTTTAGTTAGAATCGGAAATTACAAAACCACAATTCAAACCCAATCTCTTTAACTCGAGTATTATCCATTTTATTTAGGTATTAACATAAGGGCTTATACACATGCTGTATTTCCAAAGAACAAACTTCTAACATATTGGTAGTCATCGATTAAAATATTAATTTAATTTACTTTCATTGATCGTAGCAGTCATCATACCCTTGAACAGTTTTCTTTCTCATCGACTTAAATCAATAGACCATGAAACTTCTTCCATTAAATCGATTTAAATTCTCTTAATAATAGCAAGCACCTTGTTTTTAAATGTGCTATAATGTCTGGAATCAAGAAAATTTTGAACGATTTATATCGAGTTTTAGGAAATAGGGATTCTTTATCTTTCAAAATAGTATCCCTATGGTACATACGTGAATTGAATTGTTAATAGAGTCACAATTAGAGTGCGAATACTTTTTCTTGAATCCATACAATTTTATGAAATTTAGATATATAACAGTGTAATAATTGTTCTCACCATATGGATATGGATGTGTTGGATTTCGTGTGTATAAAACCCTATTTGGTTTGTATAATTGGTAAATCTTTGTGTACACGTGGCTTCAAGATTACGTTGTTACAACGGATAACCCGAAATAGACAAGTTGTTACTACATCCATTGTAGCAACATTTTATCCGATGTATGCCATGACACGGTGGATGATGTGTGGTTTTGTCATGAATCAATCACAAAAGCTACAATATAACACATTAAATATCTATGAGTTATCATATTAGACATGATAATATGACGATGATGTTTACAAAAGTGATTTTAAAAAGGTGGTTAACATAAAAATGTATAGATATGCATTTAAGAAACTTTGTGATATTCTTGAACGAATAAAGGGATATAACAATAGCTAAAACATACTAGTTGGCAAGTTGATTTGTTAATACACTTGCACATCAGTAAAAAATATGATTATAATCAATAGATTCCAAAGGTTGGATGAAACTATAAGTCAATATTTCAAGTTTTCATATCGATAACATAATGGTAACTACAAGAAATTGCCCAAGGAATAGAAAGGTTGATTGAGAAGGAATGCAATAATATAGAGCCGTTCCTGCCTTGGCCTATGCATAAGTAGTAGTTTATAAAAATAAATATAAATTTATCGATTTGAAAATAAGTATCTAAGTAAGTAGTTTTTATATTTATTATCATTATCAAAGAGAAATGCATGAGTAAACATCGTTAGGAGAGGAGAGTTCATACACCTCTCCAAAACAGAATGTTATCTAGAAGGTATATCAGATACAGATAATATTAATCAACTATAGCATGTAACATTTACTAAAAAGGATAAAAAGATATAAATCATACACTATCACTAAAAAAAGGAATTGTAACAATCTTGGTTTTATATTCTTACAAACACTTATATTCTTACAAACAAAGTCAATTTCAACGCATTTCAAGAGAACCAATATATTTGATTTGGTCAAATACAAAATTCATCTATTCAAAACAATAAGATATATCGTAGAGATACCTCACCATGTCATGTTTTGAAAAAAGCTAACATATAGAGTGGCATCATTCTTCGAATATCGTGAATAGACATTCTTAGTCACCATAGTCTTAACTATTTTGACATATGGTGATGAAAACTTCTCCAAGAATAAAGTTGATGAATAGCATTAAGAGATCACATCCGCTATACCCATTGCTAGGAAAGATACCCTCATTGTTTTGATTGTATCCACCTGGAATGTACCATAGAATCTTTGATCCACTTAAAATGCTACAAAGACTATGAGTGTCGCAACCACCATATAATCTTTCATCAACTTATACCATCATCTATGCTTCCTATAAAGGAGATGTTAAACATTAGATACAAATATGTATGAAAAACCTTAAAGGAACACTATAAAGATAATGTTTTCAGATGCATTGTTTGTTTAGGAGAAAAAAAAACATTATGTTTATGAATAGACAAAGTATGTAAAAAACACAGATTTCACATCAATCTAAACAGCTTCCATATATCATTTGTCGACTTAATTCATATTAGATAAAAATGAATGAATGATACTCACCGAGAAGAATAATTTAACGCATTTCAAGAGAACCCAAACTTGAATCTGACTAATCCAAGAATCAGTGTCTGATATTCGAGAAAAATCATATAGATAAAGAAAGTTCACTATGTCATGTTTGCCAAATATAGCAAACATATCCTGTACGATGTTGTATTGCCTTCCAATAATCTCAGACATTTTTGCACTTCCATCTACAGATGCTAAAAAGAGATCCCTTTTTGCACTTCCATCTACAGAGGCTAAAAAGGGGAATACTGTTGTAAGTCACTCGCAATTTGATTCACCAAATTTTGCACAAATATAAAGATAGATATTCAAACAGATATTGTTAAAAGTGGTACATAGAGAAAAGATTTGTTGGAACAAATTACCATGAAGTAGATCTGCAGATGATAGAGCTGGTCGTGATTTGGAGCTGCGATTTGAAGCACTGAGAATGTTAATCCGGCGTTCTTGCCTTCTGGTATTCAGGTCACCGCTGGAACTCATGTACGTAACGGCTACACTCATCTCGCCGGCTGCAAAGTGACGGTGTCAATCTGGATTGAATGCCATGAGGTGAAAATCGGCGGATCTGAAAGTACCTCTGCGATTAGGTCGAGCAAGTAGACACCAACTTATATAGAAGTGATAGACGTACGTCATCCTGAGCGTTGAAAAAATAGTACAGTAAATTACAAGAATTGTCCTAAAGTTTACTACTTGTATTAAATGTCCCACAACTTTGTATTAAATGTCCCACTCTTTGTTAACATGGGAAATGAAAATGTCCTTGTATTTAATTAATTATTTTTTTTTAATCTCATTTAACATTGAACTTGTTATAGGTGTTCACAGAAATCATTGAAACCGACTATTGAAGGTTTCCAGCAATTTCTTATCTCCGGCGAATTTCCGGTCGTCTTCTCTGGCGAGCCTCCGGCAAAAACGAGTTTTTTCGATAGACTTTTCTCGACTACCATCCAAGCGGCATCCACCGCTGGTGTTGCTGCTTAGCTTTCTCCACCCTCCCCTCTCTCCCTCTTGTCGATTTGCTGCCAGAAAAAGGAAGAAGGGACGCAGGCAGCAAGCCACCTGCCACCTCCTCCTGCCATCACCGGAACCCACCTGCTACCTCCCTTTTGCCGCCGGAAAACCACCATTACCACCTCTTGCTGCTTGTTGCTGCTATAAGTCATCAAACCGGGACCCAAGGATCCGTCAAAAATCTCATTTTTGTCGGAGGCTCGCTGGAGAAGACAACTGGAGAGTCGCCGGAGATAAGAAATTGTCGGAAACCTTCAATAGCCGGTTTCAATGGTTTCTGTGAACACCTACAACAAGTTCAATGGTAAATGAGATACAAAAAAAAAAAAAAGGAAAGTGACCAATTGAGTACAAGGGCAACAGTTAATTACCCTAATAAGTCATTTCCCCTCGTTAATATGAAACATTGAAAGTGTCGACTTCAACTTGGTCATTCTCTTGGGTTAAACATAGAGGTAATATAGGTGATTTAAAATGGTCAACTTGGTCTGTATCCCCCTTCTAGTTGGTTATGTATTGTACTTTGTTTCTTTTTGCCCGTATTAGTTTCTTACTAATTCGTGGTGCTTGTTAATATATTTGTCGTTTCCATAAAAACTTGGTCACGGTCCTTCACTTTTAATTGTATAGTAGTCGACCCTACATAATGTAGTTAGCTGGACCACACTACTCAACCATAACCTCCTAGGTTTGTGCGAGAACTAAGATATTGTTCGTTTGTTAGAGCATTAGGTGTGGGCAAGAAGGTGCAACACCAAGTTGTGCCATCTCACTTGCCACATAAGCAAATGGTGCTATAACACCAAGTGGGGAAATGAGCAACAAGATGCAACACCAACTTTTTGAAAATAAATATTTTTGTTTTTGTATTTTTTTTTACTATTTCGTTTTTTTTTTACTTTTTTTTTGGTTTTTGTTTTTTTTTTCTTTTTGCGTTTTTTTAATAACTAATATATTTTTTATAAAACATATAATTTTAAAAACAAAAAAAAGACATAATATTTAAAATCTAAAATTTCGATTACAATTAAAAAAACATAATTTTAAACCTAAATTAATAACTGAAATACCATTCAAATTACTACTAAAATCACACACCAATCCTAATTAACCCAAATATTTTTTTCTAATTTGTTCCTTCATCGTTTGTAGCACCGCTAGATCAGCAGGCGCCAAACCTTCTTTGCTAGTCCGAAGAATTGACAATTGTTGTGTCATTAATTCTCTATCTTTCTGCTCCTGCTTCTCTCGTGCCTGCCTTTCCATGAACTCCAAATGACGACGTTTGAACTCATTTTTTTTCTTTTATTAATAAATTGTGCTCGTCGAATTTCGCTCTCATTTCCGCCGCCTCTTTTGCTCTCGTCTCCACCTCCTCCGCATGTCTTGCAGCACGCCTTGCTTTGTCGCGTCCGGGTGGTTGTCGTGGAGGGGATATCTCTTGGATATCATCCGGAATTTCATCGTCATCGGCGTTAAGGTCGATGTGAGTCCGTGCGTCCAACACGTCGACTGAGCTAGAATTGCAAAACCTTTTGGATTGAACCTCCGACGATGTAGGCGTTTTATTCCACTTTGGTCCGCTCGTAACAACTCCCATGATTTTTCAAAGTCAAAAACATGACCCATTTCAACCAGATATTGTTCCGTAGCAGCTTTGAACAAATCGAAGTCGTTGGTTCCGCTTTGTTGTTGCGCCTCTAGCCGGTTGTAGATACCGTTAAATTTGCTGCACCGCTTAGTTATTTGACCCCATTTGCTGCTTAACATGTCATTGTTGCGATACAAATTTGTCTTTAAAATAGCGTGAAACTTATCGAGCACCGCCCCCCAATAAGCTCATTTTTTCATTCCATTTTCGCGAACTTCGTCTTTTAGGTAAAAAGGTAAAAAAAAATTGCTGTGAATTTGACCGTTTTCAAACGGTCTAAGTTTACGACTCAATTTTTGGCCATTTCATCTCGTTTCCGTGGCCACGAGAAATGAATGACGAGAAGCAACGAATTCCCGGGGGGGGGGGGGGGTGTTCCCCCCGTTACGACGCCATCGAGCTGCGCCACGTCACCGGCGTTTCATCTCGTTTGGACTCATACCGTGTGGTCTTATTTTAAAATTTAAACAAGCAAACGTGAGGAAATCGTATTTCTTTTGTTTTGTTTTGAGGCTTTACATTCTATTAAGCATCCACATGAGCCAACTGCATAGTTCCATTGCATAAGAAGTAGGTGGGTATGGGGGAATATGATGTAGGTAGGTCGTAGGTCACACACCGTTGTGATTCCATTATTTTATTTTTTTGTTGGTGTTATTTAAATTTTTTCAAAAACATAGGTTTTAAAGTAAAATTTAAAATAACGTAAAATATTTATATGTAAAAGATTTTAGTCGGTGGGGGCATGTGTCCCACTTTTTAAACCTGGTATCCACCATTAGGCTATACGGAGTAGCCGATCGCTAAGGAATCATCAAGCTCGTCAAGAAGAAGAGAACACCACCCCCTAGCGCTCGCTAGGGGGCTTGCTATTGAGTGCTCATTATGTGCTTGGCGCAAGGAAAGAGAAAAGATTGGAGACTTTTGATTGGTTGGAGCGTCTTTCCCTGTATTGCTATATAAAAGAGTAAATTATCCAAATGGTCCTCATGGTTTTGGGTAATTTGCGCGTTTGGTCCCTAACTTATTTTTTTTAATTCGGAAGGTCCCTACTATTTGTTTTGGTTACACGCTTGGTCTCTACTGTTTGTTTTTGTGACGTGCTTGGTCTCTGTCTTACCTAAAAAGACTATTATTTAAATAAAGAAAAATGTTGGGGTAGGTAAGGTAAGATGAGGGGTGGGGTTGGGGGTGTTTATTTAAATAAATTTAAAAAAAAATCAAGAGAAAAATAGCCTTTTTAGGTAAGACAGGGACCAACCGTGTAACAAAAACAAACAGTAGGGACCTTTCGAGTTAAAAAATAAATTAGAAACCAAACATACAAATTACCCTAAACCAATGGAATTTTACCTCAACCAATCTTAACCAACAACTCGTCTGATTGTGGATCTTGCTCCGTTTGAAACGGTTCAAGAAACTCAATTCTTTTCTCAACCCAACCGCAAACTAACTTTCAATCCCAATCACGCTGCCTACTCGACGAGCAACCGATTCTTCCGATGAAGGCCCCGTTGAAGATCCCATTCAAGAATCATTTCAAGAGTTGGAAGTCCAACCATGTCACAACTAGCATTTTAGCTAGGAAATCCTATTCCTATGTAACCATTCAACTATTGTAAATCTTATACTCAAAGTAGATCTCACTCAATGCTCATATAAATTCACCAATAATGTTCATCAAAGAGTCTGAAAACCCTAAGAATTCCGGTTTGAGTCTACATTGGACTAGGAGTTCCTTATTAGGCCTAATGGACCAATAAGCACCCAATTCAATCTTATGAGGCTTAGAAACCCTAATTGTATCCTAATTGGACCAAATTCATAAATCAAAACATTTTGGGCCATTTGGGTCTAGAATGATTCATTCTAACCCTAATGGGCCTTATTGGGCCATAACAAATCCAATTAACCATTAGTGAGCCATAAGCCCATTCTTTTATGCTAATTGGGTCGTGAATGCTTTCAAGAGCCCAATGGGCCGGAAAATTTTATGTTTAGGATCCAAGTATCCTGGCTAAAGTAATGGGCCCAATCTACTCTACCCTTTCTTCTTGGCCCAACAATATCGACCCGTGTTTAAAAAAAAGCGATTAAAAGGGGGGGGGGGGTAGACTTTGGAGTGCCAACTCCATTTTATACACCATATAACCATGCAAAGACCAACATGTATCCATACTAGTCACTTCATCTATCACACCCCCAAACCAAGGATGGCGGAAACGTCCGGGGGTGAAGGACTTCATGTATAGTATCACAACAACGAGTATAATAGTGCTCAAAGCAAATACAACCATCATAAATATAATTGAAAAAGTTACATCATAGTAAGTTTACATGTTTCAAAATCAATTACATTATGATGACAAAATGAACTATTTGACGATTTATCGTCCCATCCTCAAAATGCTGTTGGTTTTCCGGTTTCACTGATTTCCTGAGAATACAAGTAGTTTTGAAAAAGTGTCAACAATTAAGTTGGTGAGTTCATAAGAGTTTTGTTTGAGAAAGAAATCGTTTTCCTTGTAAAAGCGACAAAGTATGTTTCCAGAAAATCCAATATTTTCTTTATTAAGTGTGAAATGAATGCTTCTATGTTATGCGATAATGAACCCTAGAAAGACCCGTAGATTCCTTCAACAATCACCCAGTGTATATAAGTTATATAAGATTTAAATTAAATAAACTGTCGAATATAATGGGTCTGCCCTAGGTCCACAACCAAACAAGGAACAGGAAGAAACCAATTCTAAGTCGATTATGAATAGATTCTTATATAACTCTAACATATACACTTAGCAATTATAGTCGAAGCCTAACAATTCTAGATGAATGTAGTTTTAACAGAAATGTGTTTCCAAAGAAAATCCAATATTTTCCTTATAAGATTTAGGTAGTCCTAAATCCCAGAACCGAAAGTAAACAAGTATTTTCCATACCTAAAGATATAAAAGTGATTTTAAATCGGCATAAAACCCTTTTTGATATAAATGTATACAAGTATTTTTCCATACTTAAAGTAACTCCTGTGAGTTAAATCGACATAACTCGCTAATTTAAAAGTAGAACCCGTAAATCTTATGATTTGTTAATACCACACGTGAGCTATTATAACCATGCTAAGACTCAGACGACCTCGTAATACGACGTTCTTCAGGCGTCACACGTTAAATGACAATTGTCACCTCAGACCTGCCGGTCTAGTTGTAGCAAGCAACTCAGGTGTGGGCTTGTCAGACCCAATATAGATCTATACATAACTATCACACTCTCCTTACAAGAGACTCTGGTTACAATTTACAGGACTTTTGACTTTGTTACCATGAAGGTAACACAAAGGGAATGACTCACAAATTTATTCATTAACAGATTTACGTGAACTGAAGTGAAAACCTTTGGGAAATAAGTTTGAAATGTAAATGATACATAAACTATACCTATTATAGTTTATCCAAAACGTTTGTAATGTAAAAGAACTCTTTTATGAAAATACATTAGTGCTATGAATCCATAAACTATGCTTATTATAGCTTATTATATGTGTTCTAAATGAATGAAGAATCTTATCATGAATGACTAAATTTCAGTTTATGATGATAAACTAACAAGAAACACACATTCAATACTTAGTACTTATTGCTATACACTTTGCTCAACATAATACAAAGTGTTATGAAAGTTATAAGCTGTTAACTAGTTTTTAACCTTTCTGCACTGTTTTAGAGAAATCATACGAAGTCTAAAACTAAATCCGTAAATTCTGAGAGTTTATAAAATGTGTGTAGTTTGTCCATAATTTTTATTATGATTTTTGGAAGTCTTTAACTTGTGTTAAAATGTCCATATTCACAGACTGGTCCGGATTTGTTCTTGAAATGATAGGCTGGTTTGTAAAAATCACCATAAATCGTAGAAACATCGTATGGAGATGTGCACGTAGTCATTTTAAATGTGTAAACCTGAACTATTTGCATCTAATACAGTTTTGAAAACTAAAATGTATAAGTTGACCAAAACAGTCCGTGAATGGAGTTAAACTTTCCTGATGAAAGTTGTTGGAAAAGTTTAGTTGTGTTCTTGGCGTTTAACTTGTATCCCCCCCCCCCTTGAAACTTAAGAAAACATGAAAAGATACGGGTATGAACTCACCTTATGTGATTTTAGTGGATGGATGTTGAAGGAGAGAAGTGTTCAACTCAGGAACACTTGGAGGATGCCTTGAAGAATCGAGAACTTAACATGAAGGTGACGATGTTTGTGTAAGATTTCTATGATTTTGAGTAGAAGGATGTGTAATAATCATAAGAAAGATGATGATACTTACCAAATGAAGGAAAAAAGCCTTGGAGTATTCCTTGAAGTTCTCGAAATTGAGAGAGAAAGATGAGAGAGTTTGGAGGGTGATTCTTGGTGGAAAATGAGAGAATGAATGAAATGTGAGGAGAGAGGGTGGATGTTACAGCTCTAAGAATGTGGGAAATGTCTGGAAATGATGAGAAAGTACATTGACATGACCTAGGTATGGTGGAAGGAATGTGGTTGGTCATGGAGTGGGTGTGGGGGTGGTTGCTTGTGTTATAATCTAAAGGAAATTCAACACTCCACCTTTTGTACTTCACCCACTCTTCTTGGATTAGGTTTATCCCCAAAAACGTGATTAATTAATAAATATGGGGCCTTATATGTTAAAATAAAGTTTTGGGTGAAAATCCCGCGTTAAAATAATTAAAAACGGGCCTAAAATGCAAAACTAGTCGAAAACCGGGAATAAATGGCCTACCTGCGAGACCTCTCGGTTATGGACCGAGGTTCGGTCCTAAGGTTGTTGGGCCCAAAGGCGAAATGGAGTGAAATAGCCCGAAGGCGAAGGTAGGGTTTGGTGCTCAGGAAAGGTTCGGTCCGAAGGGACCTTCGGGTTCGGTCTATGCGAGACTTCGGGTTCGGTTCATGGCAGCTTCGATCCTTCAGCAGTTCGGTCCCTATAGGGACCTTCGGTTCCAAGAGGGTTTGGCCCTTTAAGAGGGGTTTCGGGTCCTTAAGCCTAATTTACCCGTATTTACCCCGTTTTAAGCGGTTTTTGACCCGGTTAAGGGTCGGAATGACCCGAAAGACTATAAAAAGTTAAAGGAACTTTTGAGAGAGATTTGGGAGAGATTTCACATACTTGGAGAGATTTCTCATACTTAGAGAGATTTGGGAGAGATTTCACATACTTGGAGAGATTTCTCATACTTAGAGAGATTTGGGAGAGATTTCACATACTTAGAGAGATTTGGGAGATATTACACATACTTAGAGAGATTTGGGAGAGATTTGACATACATAGAGAGATTTGGGAGAGATTTCAGAGAGATTCTAAATAAAGAGAGATAGAGTGAAAGAGATTGGGAGAGGCTTCTTTTGTGACCTTTTTTAGTGTTTGGCTTCGCAACGCGAGGTTCGTAAACCTCGTTAAGCCGTGTTTAAGGATCCTACACCCTCTTAATGAGTATGCAACATTGTTTTATCGGTTTGGTTCGTTACTTACCATAGTTTTAAGTTAATGAAATCTAGATATACGAACTTTTCAATTGATAATTTCTCATTAGCATAGCGAGTTGTATAGTAATTACCTAACGTAAGCCCTAGTACACAAGAGTTAATTGAGTCGACCGATTTGACTTGTTGACTTTAGCTGACTTTGACTTGACCGGAAATTGACGGTTGTCACATCATCCCCTCGCTAGAGGGAATTTCGTCCCGAAATTAGCACTGTGACCGGGACTTCAAGAATTTGGAGAAAAGATGGGGGAAACTTTTCGTAGTATAACAAATTGATATAGCGGGGACCAATCTGTCTGATGTTAAATGACGACCTTGGAATTTCTTATTGTAAAAGGATTTTATTGTTTTGGAATGATAGAGTATTCTATGTGCGCCTTTATGCTCTCCGCTTTATACTTGGTATTGCTACTATGAATATTTCAGGTTGTAGTTAGTGAGTATTAGCACAAAAAGGTTTTCGACAATTAATGACAAATTTGGTATTATAAGCCCTACCAGTTCTTTTATAATCGCTTGGTGTAAACTAGTCGTATATCATTAAGGTTGCAAGGGCAGTTGAATGAGTGACTCCGCCTCAAGCCCACAACCAAACAAGGAACATGAAATGAGGCAGAATTATACATTCTAAGTCCTTAGAATCTTAATGATATATGACCATAATGTTTACACTAGACATCATAGATTCGCTAGTAAAAACCCTATGTTTTTTTATATACATGATAAGACTTACTTGGATTTGTCATGCTCTCTAGATCTATGATCAATAATCCCTAAGTTGACACTACTCTTAGCAAATATTTAAAACCTACATGTGGCAGTTAGAAGCACGTACCGCTATTCACGGGTGGTTCCGGGGGAGTTTCTCCTGCAGTGATCATAAGCACCCTTCCATCGTCACCAGCATTCCTTGTCTTTGGACAGTCTCTCTTAAAGTGTCCTGCTTCACCGCACTCGTAACAAGTTGGGTTGGCTCCAATACCGGGGACCTGGTTGATGGGTTGTGTCGGTGCTCTACAGAAACGGATAGTGTGCCCCTTCCTGTTGCAATTCTTGCAATGCATCTCCCGGCAACCCCCAGTATGATGGAAGTTACACTTGTTGCATCTCGGAAGAGTTCCAGCGTATCAATTTATGGGTGCTGGAGTAGCAGGAGTTGTGGCAGCATGAACAGCAATAGTCTATTGCTTCTTGGTGGAGTCCTAGGCTGGTTGGTCCTTCTTGTTGTTCCAGAACTTCCTTTTGTTGCTTCTCCCTCCATCTTGCTCAGGGGTGGTTGTTACAGTGTCATGGTTGGCCCTATGGTCGATGAGTTGTTGTGCCAACTCCTTGACACTATCAAAGGTAGCCGGTCTTGAGGCCAACACGCTATTTTGAATTTGGGGAGACAATCCCCAGAGGTATCGTTCCACCTTCCTTTCCTCAGGAGTGACCATTGCGGGACAAAGGAGTGCTAGATCATAGAATCGGTCGGTGTAAGTTGCAAGGTCATAGTTTGTCATCTTGAGGTTCCACAGTTCTTGCTCCAGTTTTTGCAATTCGCCCCTTGGGCAGTACTCTTTCAGCATCATCAACTTTAAGTCTTCCCAACTTAACGAGATAGCCACTGCAAGCGTCAGTGACTTAACGTGGCTGTTCCACCATGTAAGGGCTCGGCCTGAGAAAGTGCAAGCTGCAAATTTGACCTTTCTTGCTTCGGGGCATGCACAAATTTCGAAGACCGATTCGGTCTTCTCGAACCACTGCATCAGTGTGATGACTCCCCCACTTCCATTGAAAGAATCGGGTTTTCCATTGGTGAAGTCCTTAAAGAAACACTCTCTCGAGCGCCCTTGGCTTTCTCCTTGAGTGGAGTTATTAATACCACTCCTTGTCCTTCTGGTACCGTCAGTGCTGATTTGGGACATAGCAGCTACCACCGCGGCTGTGACTGCAGCTTGGAGCATGACAGGATCATATTGGGGAGGTGGTGGTGGCAGATTTGTTTGCGTTTCGCCAGTGCGTCTAGCAGACCTACGAGGCGACATCTTTATGTTATAGAATTTCAGACACGAAATGGGTATAAGTCTTTTAGTAACGGTTATTAGTCGTGTGTCGTATGACTAGGTTATCAGTTTTTAAGTATAGCATTTTCCATGTTGTTTGAAAGTGGCAATCAATTCGTAGTAGAGATCTATATAAATAAACTTATGAATTTAGTAGTAATGACACGAATGAAATCTTGTAATTTTGTTCCACGCCTGATCCACTCCCAAGATGACTTGGCATATATCAGTTGTGTATAATTAAGGTCCAATAGGCCATTGAACTTAATGAGTCTGCTCTAGGTCCACAACCAAACAAGGAACATGACCCAAGGCGGACTCACCATTTTTATGTTGATCGTCTCTTAATTATACCTAACCTGGGGGTATACATTAAGCAATCTTAGAGGCACCATAAACGAATCGTCTGTAATACCCGGTTATGAAATATTTGGTAAACTCCCAATGAAATAAAATGTATGCTAATTTCATTTTATATAGTTTAGTACATAAAGTTTTGGAAAGTTTGACCTTATAGAAGGTCCACATTACACTATGGTACAGAAAATTTCGACACTAACACGACTCTCTTGAACAGTGTAGTCTCTATATTTGAAGGGTCGAATTCATGCATGTGAGGGGTAGTGTTTAAAAATATTCTAGTAGTTTGAGTCTTTATCGATTCGTCAGTAGTGTACACACTACTCATGGTGGGTGGGGTTTCGTGGGCCATAGAATGAAGGCATGAAAGCCTGCATCGACCTAAATCCTGCCCTGGCTTCTATCATTTGATGTTCTGCTGTGATCATGCTCTTTCTCTAACGTTGTTTGACGTTCCGGGTACTCTCTAATCTCGACTTGAGTTGCGGTCACTTCCTTCTGAAGGTTTTGATGCAGTTTCTGATCTGTTCATGGCTTCCATCCAAGCGACCAAGGCGAGTTGTAGTGATCTTGGTGGTAGCTCCAACCTCCACGATTTGGTTGACTGATGCTCGCATTTGCACCCTCTAATGAGTGATGTGGCATACCATGACAATGAGAGCCCTGTCTACAAATCCTCCTCTATTGAGGTCGTAGGAGCCCCATCCATGCCATACGGAGGGTGTTGACCTTGTTCCTAACTCCGTCTCTGTAAATCCACGGCTCATTAAGGTATCGGACCATGGAAGTCTCGTCGGGGTCTTCCTCTATTATTTCTTCAGTATCCTCTTCGAAGTTCTCTCCGTTTCCAACCACCATTTTCCTGGTTAAGAAGAATAGGGCCTCCTGGTAGTTTAGCTTCCGCCATGTTGTTTGTGCAAGAATAGGGGTAGAAGAGATAATTAATAGACGTCTAATCCTATAATTACTTATAGGGGTGATCCTTATCAGTCACGCCTATAATCGCATAGTGCATACCAGTTATACATAATCTGAGATAGAATAGAACTTCGAATAAATGACTCTACTCTAAGTCCACAACCAAACAAGGAACAGGAAGTAGAGCAATAGTCATAGATTATGAGTCTATACTATCTTCAATTATGTATAGCCTTAGCGTATGCACTCAGTCATTATAGACCTACTAATAGGGGTCTTTAGTTTTCACATAAGTTGGTTATAGTATCACCAAATACTCCTATAGTATTTTTAATGTTTGTCTTATGTTTTCAGCGTTTGATTGTAGAGAGAATTGGTAAGTTTTTTTGTGACAACCCTATATTTTTCCAAAAGCAGTGTAATGCTCGAATGTCAAATACAACGAAAACTATTTGGAATCAACTAAATTAACCTCAAAAAATAAAGTGTTCAAATATCTAAGTTGGGATGCATCAAGTTTTAGATATCGTGCGAAGGTTTCCAAAAACATAAAGAACGTTCAAAACCGGATTATATTAAAGAAATTATAACCACCCGTATATTTACGACACACCGTTAAAACGCTATTTAACGTAAAAAGTGAAATTTCAATAAAATGCATTTTTGCCTTAAGTATCTAAACAAAAGATGTAGAGTTCATTAATCTGTAAACATACATAAAAAGATCGCCCAAATTGGACTTCGTATGAAGAAGTTACGAATTTCCTAAGTTTCGTAACAGTTGTAGAGGGCTAAAAACTCAAATTGAAGATTGAGTGTTATTTAGCTATCGCCACCTAAACAGAAGTTGAAGATCTCCACAATAGTAATAAAACGATAAAAAGACAAACGAAAACCGACGTCGAATAAAGAAAATATGAATTTTTAACGGACTTTAGGAGCCCCGGCCAATTAAAATTATATCATTAAAAATAAAGTCAAAACTAGCCGACGGAGTCTAAATGAAAGTTGTAGAGCATAATCTCACCTACGTGTGGATATAAAGAACACGAAAAACGGAGCCCGTACGCGAAAGTTACGGAATTTAGAAGACGGGAGCCGGGATTACGCCCCGCGTAATATGGGAGTACGCCCCGCGTATTAGACCCAGAGTCGAGTCCCATCGGCTGCACCTCTATGCTTAACTAGACCGGAGTCATAAGCCATGACGCATTTCTACGCCCCGCGTACTGCGTACGCCCAGCGTACTCCGGAGGTACGCCCCGCGTACGCCATCCTCCAGTACTATAAATAGAAGGTTTGAGCCTCGGGTTTTTGCACACATTCTCAAATCCTCAGTCACTCTCCCATACTTCTAAGCCCCAGAGATCATCCCGACGCCCTCGGTTTCCGTACTCGAGCCCCGACGAAAGATCTACGCTACAGAGCTCCCCGAAGAGCCCGAAGACGCAACTTTCCGCGGTCGAAGTTCTGCTCAACTCTAGCCTCTCTCTCTTCAAACCAAACGAGTGAGTTCATACCCCTACCTTTCAATTCTTTTCATGTTTTAGGGGGGGAATACAAGTACATTACAAGTCAAAGTATCGTTTTATAAACATAATTATAATATCTATCTTATAGGGTATTGATACAAACATCTTTATGTTTAAAAGACTATTATATCACTAAGTTATTCTTACTAAATGGAAACATACTTTTTGAGAAACTATAATGAGTATAGTTAACAAGTTATTCATATATTTTACATATACATCTTGACAAATGAAATAATTTCAAATGAAGTAAAGTCTTTATTATCGTAAATATGTTTATACCAAGTAATGTGAGATATTCAAACTTCAACGTACTCGTATGTATGCATTTCAAGTCCTGTATTATATACCATAATCTCTTGGAGAGAGAACGTGATACTTGTGTATAGATCTATACGGGATTGACAACCCCACACCTAAACTATTAGCTATAGTTAGACCGGCAGGTCTGGGGTGACAAATGTCATAACACTACAACACCTGAAGAATGTTGTTACAGGCTATCAGTGTCAATAGTATGGTTATAAAACTCACATAAAAGTATAAAAACAAGTTTGATTTACGAGATTCATATATGCATTCAGTTTTCCACATCATTTTTAGCACAAAGTTTATCATTATTATTCAAGTATGGAACACACTAACGCACACCAACTCTGGAAACTTTTCAAACCATTTATAGAAAATATTGGATTTTCTGAAAACCTCGTTCATTGATTTACTACTAAAAGGACATACTTTCCAATGCGAAACACTTATGAACTCACCAACTTAATTGTTGACACTTTTTCAAAACCACTTGTATTTCTCAGGGAATCAGTAAGACAGGTAACTACCAGCTTTTGGAGAAGGAACGCTAAGGACGTTTTATTATTGAACATTTATCATCATATTGTAATATTCTTTTGCTAATATGTATAACGCAACAATATACGTTTTCATTATATATATGATGGTTGTGTTACTTTCTTTACAATATTCAATTGTTGTGATACTACGTGAAGTCATCCACCCCCGAATGTTTCCGCCATTCTGGTTTGGGGGTGTGACATTTTTAGACTTGTTGCAACGCCACAACCATTCCCGGGTATATGCTAATCACTTCTGGGTCAGACATAGTTGATCAGGCTATGTCATCCCCAGACCTGACTATACATCCCCAAGCCTACTTGTGCCATTCAACAATCATTACTTTTGTTTTGTTCTAGAATTATGCTGACCTTAGTATGTATGCATGCATGTATACTTTTAACAAGAAACTATTTATTTCTAAAAGTATAGTTATTTGAAAATGTTAAATCAGAGACCTTAGTCCCAATGCATTTATAGTTTGTATATCTTATGTGGTTCGATATACTTATTTCACTATAAACAATGCTCTGATACCAATCTGTCACACCCCCAAACCAAGGATGGCGAAAACGTCCGGAGGTGGAGGACTTCATATATAGTATCACAACAATGAGTATAATAGTGCTCAAAGCAAATACAACCATCATAAATATAATTGAAAAAGTTACATCATAGTAAGTTTACATGTTTCAAAATCAATTACATTATGATGACAAAATGAACTATTTGAAGATTTATCGTTCCATCCTCAAAATGATGTTGGTTTTCCTGTTTCACTGATTTCCTGAGAATACAAGTAGTTTTGAAAATTTGTCAACAATTAAGTTGGTGAGTTCATAAGAGTTTTGTTTGAGAAAGAAACCGTTTTCCTTGTAAAATCCACAATATATGTTTCCAGAAAATCCAATATTTTCTTTATTAAGTGTGAAATGAATGCTTCTATGTTATGCGATAATGAACCCTAGAAAGACCCGTAGATTCCTTCGACAATCACCCAGTGTATATAAGTTATATAAGATTTAAATTAAATAAATTGTCGAATATAATGGGTCTGCCCTAGGTCCACAACCAAACAAGGAACAGGAAGAAACCAATTCTAAGTCGATTATGAATAGATTCTTATATAACTCTAACATATACACTTAGCAATTATAGCCGAAGCCTAACAATTCTAGATGAATGTAGTTTTAACAGAAATATGTTTCCAAAGAAAATCCAATATTTTCCTTATAAGAGTTCGGTAGTCCTAAATCCCAGGACCGAAAGTAAACAAGTATTTTCCATACTTAAAGATATAAAAGTGATTTTAAATCGGCTTAAAACCCTTTTTGATATATAAATGTGGACAAGTATTTTTCCATACTTAAAGTAACTCATGTGAGTTAAATTGACATAACTCGCTAATTTAAAAGTAGAACCCGTAAATCTTATGATTTGTTAATACCACACGTGAGCTATTATAACCATGCTAAGACTCAGACGGCCTAGTAATACGACGTTCTTCAGGCGTCGCACGTTAAATGACAATTGTCACCTCAGACCTGCCGGTCTAGCTGTTGCAAGCAACTTAGGTGTGGGCTTGTCAGACCCAATATAGATCTATACACAACTATCACGCTCTCCCTACAAGAGACTCTGGTTACAATTTACAGGACTTTTGACTTTGTTACCATGAAGGTAACACGAAGGGAATGACTCACAAATTTATTCATTAACAGATTTACGTGAACTGAAGTGAAAACCTTTGGGAAATAAGTTTGAAATGTAAATGATACATAAACTATACCTATTATAGTTTATCCAAAACGTTTGTAATGTAAAAGAACTCTTTTATGAAAATACATTAGTGCTATGAATCCATAAACTATGCTTATTATAGCTTATTATATGTGTTCTAAATGAATGAAGAATCTTATCATGAATGACTAAATTTCAGTTTATGATGATAAACTAACAAGAAACACACATTCAATACTTAGTACTTATTGCTATACACTTTGCTCAACATAATACAAAGTGTTATGAAAGTTATAAGCTGTTAACTAGTTTTTAACCTTTCTGCACTGTTTTAGAGAAATCATACGAAGTCTAAAACTAAATCCGTAAATTCTGAGAGTTTATAAAATGTGTGTAGTTTGTCCATAATTTTTATTATGATTTTTGGAAGTCTTTAACTTGTGTTAAAATGTCCATATTCACAGACTGGTCCGGATTTGTTCTTGAAATGATAGGCTGTTTTGTAAAAATCACCATAAATCGTAGAAACATCGTATGGAGATGTGCAAGTAGTCATTTTAAATGTGTAAACCTGAACTATTTGCATCTAATACAGTTTTGAAAACTAAAATGTATAAGTTGACCAAAACAGTCCGTGAATGGAGTTAAACTTTCCTGATGAAAGCTGTTGGAAAAGTTTAGTTGTGTTCTTGGCGTTTAACTTGTATCCCCCCCCTTGAAACTTAAGAAAACATGAAAAGATACGGGTATGAACTCACCTTATGTGATTTCAGTGGATGGATGTTGAAGGAGAGAAGTGTTCAACTCAGGAACACTTGGAGGATGCCTTGAAGAATCGAGAACTTAACATGAAGGTGACGATGTTTGTGTAAGATTTCTATGATTTTGAGTAGAAGGATGTGTAATAATCATAAGAAAGATGATGATACTTGCCAAATGAAGGAAAAAAGCCTTGGAGTATGCCTTGAAGTTCTCGAAATTGAGAGAGAAAGATGAGAGAGTTTGGAGGGTGATTCTTGGTGGAAAATGAGAGAATGAATGAAGTGTAAGGAGTGAGGGTAGATGTTACAGCTCTAAGAATGTGGGAAATGGTTGGAAATGATGAGAAAGTACATTGACATGACCTAGGTATGGTGGAAGGAATGTGGCTGGTCATGGAGTGGGTGTGGGGGTGGTTGCTTGTGTTATAATCTAAAGAAAATTCAACACTCCACCTTTTGTACTTCACCCACTCTTCTTGGATTAGGTTTATCCCCAAAAACGTGATTAATTAATAAATATGGGGCCTTATATGTTAAAATAAAGTTTTGGGTGAAAATCTCGCGTTAAAATAATTAAAAACGGGCCTAAAATGCTAAACTAGTCAAAAACCGGGAAGAAATGGCCTACCAGCGAGACCTCTCGGTTCTGGGCCGAGGTTCGGTCCTAAGGTTGCTGGGCCCGAAGGCGAAGGTAGGGTTTGGTGCTCAGGAGAGGTTCGGTCCGAAGGGACCTTCGGGTTCGGTCTATGCGAGACTCCGAGTTCGGTTCATGGCAGCTTCGGTCCTTCAGCAGTTCGGTCCCTATAGGGACCTTCGGTTCCAAAAGGGTTCGACCCTTTAAGAGGGGTTTCGGGTCCTTAAGCCTAATTTACTCGTATTTACCCCGTTTTAAGCGGTTTTTGACCTGGTTAAGAGTCGGAATGGCCCGAAAGACTATAAAAAGTTAAAGGAACTTTTGAGAGAGATTTGGGAGAGATTTCACATACTTGGAGAGATTTCTCATACTTAGAGAGATTTGGGAGAGATTTCATATACTTGGAGAGATTTCTCATACTTAGAGAGATCTGGGAGAGATTTCACATACTTAGAGAGATTTGGGAGATATTACACATACTTAGAGAGATTTTGGAGAGATTTCACATACATAGAGAGATTTGAGAGAGATTCTAAATAAAGAGAGATAGATTGAAAGAGATTGGGAGAGGCTTCTTTTGTGACCTTTTTGAGTGTTTGGCTTCGCAACGCGAGGTTCGTAAACCTCATTAAGCCGTGTTTAAGGATCCTACACCCTCTCGATGAGTATGCAACATTGTTTTATCGGTTTGGTTCGTTACTTACCATAGTTTTAAGTTAATGAAATCTAGATATATGAACTTTTCAATTGATAATTTCTCATTAGCATAGCGAGTTGTATAGTAATTACCTAATGTAAGCCCTAGTACACCAGAGTTAATTGAGTCGACCGATTTGACTTGTTGACTTTGACTTGACCGGAAATTGACGGTTGTCACATCATCTCTCTCTCTCCTATCTTCTTCTTCTCGGCCGAATGCAACACACACACACTCCACCAAATTCTCTCCATTCTCTCTAAGATTATCCATCTTCTTCCTCCAAAATTCTAAAATTTTGCTTGTGTTTCAAGAAGGTTTTCACAAGACAATCATCACTTCTTGGTAAGTCTTTATACATCCAAGTTCATAATTCTATTCTCATGATTGGATCACTCTTTTAAGCAAGTTTTTGGTGATCTTGCTTCCTATAACTTCTTAAGTTCGAAATCCACTCAAGAAAGCTTGCTAGGACCAAAATCTTCTTCATTTCTTCTTCAAAACCGAAACATTAAAGCAAAGGTGAGTTCATACCCCCTTGTTTTCGGTTTCCATATGATTTTTGGGGGAGAATACAAGTAAAATGTGTAGATCTATGTGTTATATGCATGATTTGTGTGAATTCTTAGTTTATTTGTTAAAAACTTGTTAGATCTTAGCAAATCTCGAAAATTTCAAGTATTATATAGCAAAGATCTATGAACTATTACAATATATATATATATATATATCCAACTCTCAAGTTAAAAGTGTTAAATGTTTATGATACAAAGATTTCAAGAAAAACCTTGTTAAAGGTCAAAATGGTCAAGAAAACAAAAGATAAGGGTAAAAAGTGAAAATTATGTTTTTAAAGGGGCCAAATAGGTGCTACAAGTATGAAAATGTGTTTTTATGCTAAACCTACTCTTAAAAGGGCCAAAAATGCAAATTTTAGTGTAGTGGGCCAAAACTTTGGGCCTCACGGTTATGGGCCAGATTTTGCAAAAAAAAAATGAGTTTTGGGGTTTAAAAATGTCATTTTTCCAATGTTTGAGTCATAAATGTAAATAAAACAAATCTAGAGGTGAAAATATCATTTATTTGCAAATTGGACCAAAAATGTAAAGTTTTCCAAAAATGGGGCCGAAAGTGTAACTTTTACAAATAAGGGGATGAAAATGAATTTTTCTGCAAAACAGGGTTCCAAATGTAAAAATATAACATTTTGGGTTAAAACCGTAAATTTATAGACATTTGGGATAAAATTGCAAACTTGTATAAATTATGGACTAAACTATTATTTGTACAAAACTCTGGGCCTAATTTAAAAACTTGAGAATTGTTAGCCAAAAACGTCGTTTTTACAAAAAGAGGATTTCTATCACCAATTTATCGAACTTCAAGTCAAAACAAACTACTAAATAAAAGAAAACTAACGAAATATATCGATAACCAATTTTTGGGCTTAATATTCATGATACTTGGTCGTTGGGCCCTAAGAACCCAACTAAGTGTAATTTGAGACCAATGTGTTCCATGACATGTTTATTGGGTCTCACGAGCCACTTTCATGTTAATTTGGGCCTGATTTATGGACTACATGTTTATTGGGCCTTTGTGGCCCATTTTCATGCATATTGGATCTAAATTACCCTTTTATTATGTTATTGGACCTTGTGGCCCATTTACATGTTAATCGGGTTTGGAATGAAGATCCACGTACTTCTAAATCGTAAATATACCTCTACATAGTTTATGAATTTGTATACTTACTTTGGAATGGGAAAAATCTATAACTTACGCGTAAAACATTAAACATGGGAAAATCTTATCAAACGGGAAAAGTTGAGAGTCTAGTGAGACTTGTCGGTTGGCACCATTGAGTGTAAAATCATAGCCTGTAGTTATAATCAGAGTTTCCTGGATGGAAAGCGGGAGTTTGTGTATAGATCTATACGGGGTGACCCACACGCCTTAGATGTTCGCTATAGCTAGACTAGGCCAGTCTAGGGCGACAACATCCTTAGCAAGACCGGCATTTGGAAAAATACCAAGACAGGCGACCTAGTCATTATCATGCATGGTTATAACGACTCATATATGGATTCGATCCCAAAAAGATAACCATTTGAAGATAAATTCTTTAACTGTGTCAATGCAAAACGACTTTTCTAACGATACAAAAATCTAAACGATGTATTAAAACAGAAAATATCGGATTTTCTGGGGAGATTATTCATATACAATTATCATTTATTCAAAATACAATGAACCTAAACTACACTTATACAAGTTTTTTAACTACTAAATTCACACATGCATTTATACTCGATTTTCACATCATTTTCAAAACATTTTACAGAAAATATCGGATTTTCTGGGCTTTTATGAAAGATGCAAAGACTTTTACTCAAACATACTTATGAACTCACCAACAATATATATTTTGACCATTTTCAAAATAACTTGTATTCTCAGGTAATCGTTAAGCCGGAAGATTTGCAAGTGTGTATGGATTCGTTTATGTAATAGCAATTATCCTACTTTGAACAATTAGAACTTATGTATTTTAACAATGTACTTGATGTGAAGAATGTTGGTTGTATTATGTAATGTTGGTGATGAATGTGTTATGTTTCATGTATATTCATTGTGATGATTATTCAATTGTTAGTCACACGAGCCCCCGAACGTTTCTGATGTTTGGTTCGGGGGTGTGACAGGTTGGTATCAGAGCAATGTTTATAGTGAACTAGCATATCTAACCATACATGATATGCAACTATAAACACAATGGGACTAAATAACTTTGAACAAACAAAAATTTCACACTTGTGTTCACATATTAGGATAATAACCTAACCATATTTAATAAAAGCTTCTGGAGGAAATTGAACACCATGATTAAATTTGGGTAGTTATGTAGTCATATTAGGGATAAATATAGCATGATCAACTATATTTATTCAGAATATGACCAACATGTGTTGGGGAGTAATCATAGCGGGAAATGAATCCAAAAGCCTATCCCACTCTCCAATAACTCTAGGGAATCCAAACACAAATAATTAAGTGTACTATAGGGATTATCAAACCATGACCTATTCATACACCCTCATGCAGTCACCATGGACGACGCTCAGCAAGGAGTCCATTTTTATCAAGCCCTAGTGGCTCATGCGGTGCTAGAAGAGAATCTCGAAGAAGGACAAGGGGGAGCCCCTAACATTGGGCCCGACGAGTACACTGGTACATACTATGAGTTTGAGGGGTCTGACGAAGACATGGAGGAAGATAGGAATGCGAATGAGGCCCCTGTCGAACCACCTACCGGTGAGGCACCCCAGGACCACCCTGCTCCACCAGCGGATCCCGTTGGTGAGGATCGTTCTTTGGAAACAGAGGTTGCCACGCTTCGACAACATCTATTTGCTATGGAGGCACGAGTCGTGCAAGTGGAGGAGTAACGGGATGAGGTCATCGGAGAGATGACCGAGATGGCTCAGTTGTTGGCACAACATTTTGGGATATGATATCGTTACCACCATTAGGAATTTCACGACTTGATCAGGATCAATAGTATAACTATTAGTATTAGGTTTCTCTTATGTGATCTATGCTATGTAGTATCGACTCTATGTTTAAGTGATTACACTACTCATAGGGTCGTCATGTTGCCGAATTTTATATTTCCATGTACTGTATGCCTTCTGGCAAATTTTCATGTATCAAAACCATTAGTATTAATGAGAATGCTTTATGTTTTATCATGACATTGTTATCTGCTATGTGTTTTACTCCCTTGTTTTATGTCAAAGTGTGAAATTACTTAAGTACATGCTATACCCCTAGTCTATAGGACCACAAACTCGCAAAAACCATAGGCACTCAACATCTTTCCGTTCCTTGACAGAAAGATGCCTCAAAGACCCAACCGTGGAAACAGTGCAACACCAACCCTGTCGAAAATAAACTCGGTTGCATTCCAGGCAGCAGTGTCCGTTGCGGTCACTACAGCACTTGCGCAGATTCGCAATGGAAACAACGGAGAAGGCAACGGGCAGGGAACTGGAAGCACAAATCAAAGGACAAACAACAGAGCCGCACGACCATGCACCTACAAGGACTTCACCAATACCAAACCTCGAACCTTTAATGGGACACCTGAAGAGATGGATTGAGAAAGTAGAGTCTGTTTTTGAAATATGCAGGTGTCCGGATGAGTGTAAGGTCAAGTTCGCAGCATGCACGTTCATGGACCAAGCTCTCTCCTGGTGGAATGGTCACATAGAGGTCATGACACTCCTGGTGGCGAACGCGGTGCCTTGGGAAGAGCTAAAGGAGATGATGCTAGCAGAATACTGTCCTAGAGGTGAGATTCGGAAGATGGAGCAAGAGTTGTGGAACCTCACGGTCCAAAACTCCAATATTGACGCATACATATCCAGGTTTAGCGAGCTATCTCTTCTGTGTCCCGGAATGATCACCTCAGAAGAGAAAAAGATTGAAAGGTTTATCTGGCGACTGACTGGGCCTATTCAAGGGAATGTCATTGCAGCAAACCCTAAGACATTTGATAGTGCTAAGAGACTGGCCAAGAAACCGTACGACCATGGCAATAAGAAGGGTGCCAAGACAATGGTAGCGGAGGCTAAGAAGGAGGAAGAGAAAAAGAAGGGGAAAAATGACAAGCGAAAAGGAAAACAAAACTCGGAATCGTCTAAGAAGCAACAAACAGTGTCTGTCCATGCTGCAACACAAGCTACTACCACACCACATGCTCCAGCCTCATCCACACCAAATGCTTCCAAGCAGTACTCGGGAAATCTCCCCAAGTGTAACAAATGCAACTTCCACCATCACAGGGAGTGCCGAGAGATGAGTTGCACAAGGTGCAATCGAAAAGGCCATACAACAAAGTATTGTAGGACTCAACTTCAACAGAACCAGATGACAAACAACAAACAACAACAAAAACAACAACAACAACAACAGTAACAACAACAACGCCAATACTGGAGCTAGCTATACCTGTTACGGAGGTGGGAAAATGGGTCATATCAGGCGAAACTACCCCAACACGAACAATTAAGGGACAGGAACAACAGGAAGAGTTCTGACAATGGGTCAGGGTGAAGCAATGCATGACCCAGCCGTTGTCACCGGTACGTTCCTACTTAACGACTCGTATGCATGCATCTTATTTGATAGCGGAGCGGAGCGAAGTTTTGTGAGTAATAAGTTCGAATACTTACTAAGACAACAACCCCAAAAGCTTAATGAAGCCTTCACGGTATAAATGGCTAATGGGAAGACTGAATCAACTAAGGATATCTATGTAGGGTGTACACTAACTCTAAACAATCATACCTTCCAAATAAACTTAATGCCTGTAAATATTAGGAGTTTTGATGTGATCATCGACATGGATTGGTTAAGCCCCCATCATGCCGATATTATGTGTCACTAGAAGGCCGTTCTCCTTCATCTTCCTAACCATGAAACCCTAATAATCTACGGAGATAAACCCAACACAAATCTTCGCCTTATCTCGAGTATTAAGGCACAAAAGTGTCTACAAAAGAAGAACTACGCATTCCTTGCTCATGTGGTGGATAAAACCAAAGAGGAAGCGAGCATTCACAACATCCCAGTGGCGTGCGATTTCCTAGATGTGTTTCAAGAAGATCTTCCGGGAATACCCCCAGAACGACAAATCGAATTTCGAATCGACCTAGTGCCTGGAGCCACTCCAATCGCCAAATCACCCTATAGGTTGGCTCCTGCAGAAATGCAAGAATTATCAAGCCAATTAAGCGAACTCCTGAATAAAGGATTCATCAGACCCAGTTTCTCACCATGGGGAGCTCCGATTCTTTTCGTTAAAAAGAAAGACCGATACTTCAGGATGTGCATCGACTATAGGGAATTAAATAAACTCACCATCAAAAACCGGTATCCACTTCCACGAATCGATGATCTATTTGACCAGCTCCAAGGAGCTAGTTACTTTTCTAAGATAGAACTGAGATCCGGTTATCATCAACTCAAAGTTCGAGAAGAGGACATTCCTAAGACTACTTTACGAACTCGTTACGGTCATTACGAATTCGTCGTGATGCCCTTCGGTCTAACGAATCCCCCCCGTTGCATTTATGGACGTCATGAATCGAGTATGTCGCCCATTCCTTGATAAATTCGTAATCATTTTCATCGATGATATTCTCGTATACTCTCAAAGTGAAGAAGATCATAGCCAACACCTCCGAAAGATTTTAGAAACCCTACGGGCTGAAAAGTTGTATGCGAAACTCTCCAAATGCAAATTCTGGCTCCGCATTGTAAACTTTCTAGGCCATGTAGTCAGTCAAGAAGGAACACACGTGGACCCCTCCAAGATCAAAGCAATCGAAAGCTGGGCACCTTCGGCAACGCCAACAAAAATTTATCAATTCTTAGGCCTCGCAGGCTACTACCGAAGATTCATTCAAAACTTCTCCAAGATAGTCAAACCCCTCACCACATTGACTCGGAAAGGCGTACCCTTCAACTGGACTGAGAAGCAAGAAATTTCCTTCCAATCCTTTAAGCAAGCCCTCTGTAGTGCTCCCGTGTTATCTTTACCGGAAGGAACCGAAGACTTCATAGTTTACTGTGATGCTTCGAATCAGGGTTTAGGTTATGTCCTTATGCAACGCGGGAATGTAATTGCTTATGCATCCAGAGAACTGAAAACTTATGAAGTAAATTATACCATGCATGATATCGAACTGGGGTCGGTGGTCTTCGCCTTAAAAATTTGAAGGCACTACCTATATGGTACCAAGTGCACCATCTTTACAGACCACAAGAGCCTCCAACACATTCTAAATCAAAAGGAACTAAACATGAGGCAATGGAGATGGGTTGAACTGTTAAATGATTATGAGTGTGAAATCAAATTCCATCCTGACAAGGCTAACGTAGTAGCCAATGCCCTGAGCCGAAAGGAGTATTCAAGTTTTCGTGTGAAGACTCTGTCAATCACCATATAGTCTCATTTAGCCTCACAGATCAAGAAAGCCCAATTGGACGCATTGAATCCAGTGAATGTCGCCAGTGAATCGCTACGAGGAATGGAGAAGGAGCTCGAAGTCAAAGACGACTGAACCTACTACTTCATGAATAGAATTTGGATTCCCAAAATTAGGGGATTTAGAGAGATAGTCATGCAGGAAGCCCACAAGACGCGATATTCTATTCATCCGGGGTCAAACAAAATTTATTTGGATATCAAGCAGCATTATTGGTGGCCTAATATGAAGGCAGAGATAGCCACTTTCGTGAGCAAGTGTCTTACTTGTGCCAAGGTGAAAGTAGAATACCAAAATCCCTTGGGACTACTGCAACAACCAGTGATACCCGAGCGGAAATGGGAGAGGATTACCATGGAATTCATAATGAAATTACCCAAGACAGCTGGGGAATTGGATGCAATATGGGTAATTGTAGATCGGCTAACACAATCCGCTCATTTCCTGCCAATAAAAGAATCCTACAAGATGGAGAAGTTGACCCGAATCTATCTCAAGGAGGTTGTAAGACTCCATGGAGTGCCAATATCTATTATCTCAGATCGAGATAGCAGAATCACTTCAAGATTCTGGTAATCTCTTCAGAATGCAATGGGACCGAAGCTAGATATGAGCACCGCCTACCACCCACAGACGAATGGTCAGAGTGAGCGTATCATTCAGACACTCAAGGATATGCTCCGAGCCTGCGTAATTGATTTCGGCAAATCATGGGATGCCCACTTGCCTCTGATCGAATTCTCTTATAACAACAGTTACCATACAAGCATCAAGTTTGCTCCCTTCGAGGCTCTCTATGGTCGTAAATGTAGATCTCCCCTATGCTGGGCCGAGGTGGGTGACATGCAACTAGCAAGAAGGCAATCACCATCTAATGCTCTTACAAGACCCAAAATCATTCGTGAAACAACCGAGAAGATATTCCAAATCAAAGCTCGACTTTAGGCATCGTGAGACCGATAGAAGAGCTATGCTAACAAGCGGCGAAAGCCAATAGAATTTCAAGTCGGAGATCGTGTGCTATTAAAGGTCTCTCCATGGAAGGGAATGACTCTATTTGGGAAAATACGAAAACTGAACCCGAGGTACATTGGACCATTTGAGATTCTTGAACGGATTGGTCTAGTGGCATACAAGCTGCAGCTACCCGCCGAGCTCAGCAACGTGCACCCGGTGTTCCACATTTCAAATATAAAGATGTGCCTATCAGATGAAACGCTTGTCGTCCCATTGGAAGAGATTGAGTTAAATGAGAATCTCCTATTCGTCGAAGAACCGGTCGAAATTATGGATAAGGAGGTGAAGCGTACAAAGCAAAGTCGCATCCCAATCGTGAAAGTTCGATGGAGCGCAAAACGTGGACCGGAGTTCACATGGGAACGTGAAGACCAAATGAAGCAGAACTAACCTCACTTATTCCTTCCTTCACAAACTTAGTTTCCAAGAATTTCGGGACGAAATTCCCTCTAACGGGGGGATGATGTCACAACTAGCATTTTAGCAAGGAAATCCTATTCCTGTGTAACCATTGAACTATTGTAAATCTTATAATCAAAGTAGATCTCATCAATGCTCATATATATTCATCAATAATGTTCATCAAAGATTCTGAAAACCCTAAGAATCCCGGTTTGAGTCCATATTGGACTAGGAGTTCCTTATTGGGCCTAATGGACCAATAAGCACCAAATTCAACCTTATGGGGATTAGAAACCCTAATTGGACCAAATTCATAAATCAAAACATTTTGGGCCATTTGGGTCTAGAATGATTCACTCTAACCCTAATGGGCCTTAGTGGGCCATAACAAATCCAATTAACCATTAGTGAGCCATAAGCCCATTCTTTTATGCTAATTGGGCCATGAATGCTTCCAAGAGCCCAATGGGCTAAAAAATTTATGGTTAGGATGCAAGTATCCTTACTAAAGTAACGGGCCCAATCTACTCTACCCTTTCTTCTTGGCCCAACAACATCGACCCATGTTTATAAAAAACGATTAAGAGGGGGGGGGTAGACTTTGGAGTGCCACCTCCATTTTATACACCATATAACCATTCAAAGACCAACATGTATCCATACTAGTCACTTCATCTCTCTCTCTCTCTCTCTCTCTCTCTCTCCTTTCTTATTCTTCTCGGCGAATGCAACACACACACACACCACCAAATTCTCTCCATTCTCTCTAAGATCATCCATCTTCTTCCTCCAAAATTCTAAAAATTTGATTGTGTTCCAAGAAGGTTTTCACAAGACAATCATCACTTCTTGGTAACTCTTTATACATCCAAGTTCATAATTCTATTCTCATGATTGGATCACTCTTTTAAGCAAGTTTTTGGTGATTTTGCTTCCTAGAACTTCTTAAGTTCGAAATCCACTCAAGAAAGCTTGTTGGGACCAAAATCTTCTTCATTTCTACTTCAAAGCCGAAACATCAAAGCAAAGGTGAGTTCATACCCTTTTTTTTTTTTTTCAGTTTTCATATGATTTTTGGGGGAGAATACAAGTAAAATGTGTAGATCTATGTGTTATATGCATGATTTGTGTGAATTCTTAGTTTATTTGGTAAAAACTTGTTAGATCTTAGCAAATCTCGAAAATTTCAAGTATTATATAACAAAGATCTATGAACTATGACACTATATACATCCAACTATCAAGTTCAAAGTGTTAAATGTTTAAGATACAAAGATTTCAACAAAAACCTTGTTAAAGGTCAAAATGGTCAAGAAAATAAAAGATAACGGTAAAAAGTCGAAATTATGTTTTTAAAGGTGCCAAAAAGGTCCTACGAGTATGAAAATGTGTTTTTATGCTAAACCTACTCTTAAAAGGGCCAAAAATGCAAATTTTAGTGTAATGGGCCAAAACATTGGGCCTCAGGGTTATGGGCCAGATTTTGCGAAAAAAATGAGTTTTGGGGTTTAAAAATGTCATTTTGCCAAAGTTTGAGTCATAATTGCAAATAAAACAAATCTAGAGGTGAAAATATCATTTATTTGCAAATTGGACCAAAAATGCAAAGTTTTCCAAAAATGGGGCCGAAAGTGTAACATTTACAAATAAGGGGATGAAAATGAATTTTTCTGCAAAACAGGGTTCTAAATGTAAAAATATAACATTTTGGGTTAAAACCGTAAATTTATAGACATTTGGGATAAAATTGCAAACTTGTATAAATTATGGACTAAACTGTCATTTTTACAAAACTATGGGCCTAATTTAAAAACTTGAGAATTGTTGGCCAAAAACGTCGTTTTTACAAAAAGAGGATTTCTATCACCAATATATCGAACTTCAAGTCAAAACGAACAACGAAATAAAACAAAACGAACAAAATATATTGATAACCAATTTTTGGGTTTAATATTCATGATACTTGGCCGTTGGGCCCTAAGGGTACAATGTGTTCCATGACATGTTTATTGGGTCTCACGACCCACTTGCATGTTACTTTGGGCCTGATTTATGGACTACGTGTTTATTGGGCCTTTGTGGCCCATTTTCATGCCTATTGGGCCTAAATTACCCTTTTATTATATTATTGGACCTTGTGGCCCAGTTACATGTTAATCAGGCTTGGAATGAAGATTCACATACTTGTAAATCGTAAATATACCTCTAAATAGTTTATGAATTTGTATACTTACTTTGGAATGGGAAAAATCTATAACTTACGGATAAAACGTTAAACATGGGAAAATCTTATCAAACGGGAAAAGTTGAGAATCTAGTGAGACTTGTCGGTTGGCACCATTGAGTGTAAAATCGTACCCTATAGTTATAATCAGAGTTTCCTGGATGGAAAGCGGGAGTTTGTGTATAGATCTATACGAGGTGACCCCCCACGCCTTAGCTGTTCGCTACATCTAGACTAGGCCAGTCTAGGGCGACAACATCCTTAGCAAGACCGGTATTTGGAAAAATAGCAAGACAGGCGACCTAGTCATTATCATGCATGGTTATAACGACTCATATAGGGATTTGATACCAAAAAGATAACCTTTTGAAGATAAATTCTTTAATTGTGTCAATGCAAAACGACTTTTCTAACGATACAAAAATCTAAACGATGTATTAAAACAGAAAATATCGGATTTTCTGGGGAGATTATTCATATACAATTATCATTTATTCAAAATACAATGAACCTAAACTACACTCATACAAGTTTTTAACTACTAAATTCACACATGCATTTATACTCAATTTTCACATCATTTTCAAAACATTTTACAGAAAATATCGGATTTTATGGGCTTTTATGAAAGATACAAAGACTTTTACTCAAACATACTTATGAACTCACCAACATTATATATGTTGACCGTTTTCAAAATAACTTGTATTCTCAGGTAATCGTTAAGCCGGAAGATTTGCAAGTGTGTATGGTTTCGTTTATGTAATAGCAATTATCGTACTTTGAACAATTAGAACTTATGTATTTTAAAAATGTACTTGATGTGAAGAATGTTGGTTGTATTATGTAATGTTGGTGATGAATGTGTTATGTTTCATGTATATATGCGGGTTGTATTATGTAATGTTGGTGATGAATGTGTTATGTTTCATGTATATTCATTGTGATGATTATTCAATTGTTAGTCACACGAGCCCCCGGACGTTTCCGCCGTCTGGTTCGATGGTGTGACAAACCACAAGCACAAAAAAAGGAAAAAGGGAGGGATCCATGTCAAGGGTGGACAGATGATGAAGAGAGGGCACTAGCTCAATCATCGCTAGATGTGTCGGAGGACCCGATCCTTGGCAACGACCAAAACTCAAAAAATTTCAAAGAAAAAGTTTGGCGTAACTTTTTTCAACACATGAAAAAAAGACCCGCAAACCCAAATCACTTTACTCTAAGTGGAGGACTGCCAATCGAGCCACAATAGAGTTCAACGGCATCTATATAAATGCCATAAAAACCCCCAAAGTGGTGCAATTGAATTGGATGTCATGGCTCAAGTTCGAAATATTTACAAGGCAAAAGTCAGAAAGTCTTTTGCCAATGAGTCGTTTTAGGAAGTTGTGAAGGGGAACCGAAAATGGCTAGGGTTAAAAACTCTCGACGATTACGCGGGGATGTCCAAACGAAGCAAAACTTCAGAGATCATGAACAGTCAATCTTCCGATGCGTGTATCGGAGGGATTGACATCAACGAAGATCCTTATTAAGTTCCAACTTAAGCGGTTTTTCAATATATAGCAGAACGAATAAGAAGAATCAAGTTAGGCAGAAAGATAAAAGTTTCCACAGTCTGAAAATAAGGGAGAGTACTTGAGTATCGTGTTTTATGATTATCTTAGTGATTATGAAACCATATCACAATTGATCCTCTAATGACATCTTAGTGCATTTCTATGGCTAAGAAGAGGAATTGTGAATTGTTGAAATGGTTAAGTCAAAAGGTGAATCATACTTCCAAAATCAAATCTTAGAGTCACACTCCAAGATTGTATATTAAATGACATGATCTTAAGGAAGGTTTATAACACTTATTAAATGTAGAGTAAAATGTTTTATACTCTTGTACATTTGAAATTGGTAAGTTGTGATGTTTTGGATAAAACAAAGACCAACTAAGGCCAATTGTGTGAAGTGTTTTTCTTGATAAGAAACCACACTAGCTCTTGAATATTTGTTTGTCAATGAATGTTTCTTGACAAGAGAATCTTATATGTCAAGAGGATAGTGGGAGTCTTAATGATTTTGAATAGTTTCAAGAACTAATCAAGAGTAAACCTATTGTTAATCACTAGCACACAACTTGAGGTTTATAACCTATCGTGTTGACATATTCTTGTTTCTGTGCCCATTCCAGTTAAAGTTGACTATATATGCATGTGAGTTCTATGAGTTCTCAGTTGTTTGCATAACAACTTGGAAGCAATGGTAGGCCTTTGAGCTGCCAGGTGACAAGAAATTAAGATTGAACAAGTTCAGTCGATATGAGTTTGGATTTGTCATTAACCTTGTCTTGTGATTATGGTTATGACAAATTCACATGGATAGGAACACATATACCATAAAAATCTCAGTGTCATAAGGTTTTTCTCCAATTCATGAATATGATTGTGAGGAAACGCTTTCACTAATTATATTTTAAGGAGATAACAATTGTGTTATTTGCATTCTCAAATTCGATTATGGTTACGACATCCCTCTTAATAATTCGAATTGTGAGAAATGGAAAAAGGTCTAAACATTTCAGACTTATGGCTGTAAGTTCTAAAAATTTTTAGACACACATGTGAGCTATCTAAGGAAAGGTGTATGAATTTGAGAAGTCTAGATAAAGTCTTATCGAAGCATCTCGTATCAGAAATCTGAACTTTGGTAAGAAAGTCAATAAGTATCGATTTTTAGAAGTTCAACTGATTTCTGGGTACATGTCAAAGCTAGTGGGAGCATAAGTGTTATGCTAATAAGAATGTTCTTATTATGCTAGTGGGATCACAATTATTACGTTAAGTGTTGCGACTTAGCAATGTTAATTATAGAAAACAAAAGTTTCAATTCATAAAGTTGCAGGGTTTGAAAAGTTGTTTTGCTATAATTAAGGGAAATGAATTCATACTTCATTTAAAATATAAATTCTTAGATTGAGATTTTAATCAAATTTAGTCAAGGATATATATGAATGTTATGTTGAAAAGATTCGACATAAGGGAATTCTATATATGGAAATGTTATGGCAAGAGACTGATAAAGTATCACGTCTTTATGTAATACATTATGTATCGTATCTCATATGCTTCAGGTATAGGATCGATCACATATGCTATAACATTAATATGTTCTAATTTTCCAAATACCTAGGGCATTAAGAGGGAAAAAGGACTAGAATGAGATATGACTAAAATGGTTAAGCAGTTGTCGAGGATAATTTGAGGTTTACCAAAGATTGGTTGCTTATGTACAGTTGGAAGTATATTGTAAATTTTGGAAGGACCATGTTGACATACTCTAAGAAGAGGTAACTCTTATTCAGTAGTGATAGTCAAAATGGGAATATGGAAATGTTTCAATAAGTGGAAGGTATTCTTTAAATCTGTATAAGATTAGAAAACTTAATGCAAGAAGGATGTTCAAAGGAATGTACTTTGAATATGAGACTTCGTTTCCATGGAATTGTTCTCCATTGGAATACTTTGTAATGTCTGTTGCCAAGTCTCTGTGACTTTTGTGCATAGTCATTACAAGAGGATCATTACATATAAGTTTCAAATCTAACAGATTATAGTAAATGGCAAAATTTTGGTATTATTACACTTACTATAAGGATTTGGATTGAAAAATAATTATCATTGGAAATGGTTACGATGTATCTATTTCACAAAGAAAGGACCATAGGCAAACATAGTGTGCATGCTTGGAGCATGGGATAACTATTGGTTTAATTCAAGTATTAAGTTGATTAATCGAAACATTATACAATGAATAATGTGTAATCAATATGGTGATTAAATAATAAGTGTTTTATTTATATTCATAAGTTCGGAGACCATATTGGATTCGATTATTCTTGTGTTTCACTTTGCATGTTTTGACTTCCCGAATAACTAGGTTATTCAAACTATCCACAGTCGTTCATACTTTGGAAGTAGGTAGTGAGGAAAGACTATCATGAATCTGACTGTAGATTGTCTAGGTGTTTTAGACATAGCACAAGTTTGCTGCAGTGTTCATGAGTACTCCTGGAATAATATTCGAGCATTGGATTAAACCCAAGCTCATCTAAATCACTTCATGAATTTTATCATGAGTGATTGTGAGACGATAATATCCTATATTCGTAAAACAAAGATGTGTTTGTTGTAGTTTACAAGTCGGTTACACATTGACATATGTAAACGCACCGGTAACTTGGTGTTTTAAAACATATCGTTGTGTGTGATTTGATGAATAAGTACAAGCAAGCATTTGAGTCGAAGTTTATCCATTCCTTTTACCCTTAGAGGGATAAAAGTGATATATGTGGGCCCCTCGATGATTTAGGAGTTGTTTGTTTTTTTTAAAACCACTTCAGACCACTTATTGATGCACCGCGCAACACACATGCAACACTTGGCCCTTCGTAGCTGTTTATTTTTTAGAAGACTTCTGACTTAAAAATTGTTGCGCGTGTGCTGCGTGGCGCAACACTAAACCAACTGCTTCAAACCTCTCCACGCCTTAGTTTAACTTACTGCAATAGTCTGCAAGCGTTAAAAAACAAACATACTTTTTATTACATGTTGCAGCCGTTTGTTCCACCTCTTTTGATATAGAGTATTGTAGAGGTGGTCCACAGACTTCATGCATTTTCTCTTCGAAAAAACAAACACCACCTTAGTGATGACAAACCTAAGTGCTTGGCCAAGCCTGGACTGATTTGATTTGTTCAATTAGTCAGTCATCTTAAATCGAAAATCGGGAAACAACACGTGATTAGAGAGAACGATTACAGGCAATGTCTCAGTTCATACGATATCTAGAATGGAGGAATATATGATCCCTTATCTAATGGACGCATCATCGACCAAGTCAGAGTTCTACAAAGGCTTTTAAGAGCTACGATTACTAGCCGGGTTCTGGAGTCGTATGTACTTGACCCAAGAGTAGCATGGTCGATTTGGGTTACATATCACCAGGACAATTTGTGGATGGATATTTGAGTAAGAGGTTATTTATGATTTATTAATATATTATAAGTTCTAATATATTAATATAAAATCATATTATTTAATTAGTATTGATCAAGAATTAACTTGGAATTAATTTAGTGATCAAAAGAGACTAATACATAACCTCATGGATAAAATCGGGAACAACAAGTGTTCTTGGAGTTCATAACCGATTTGTGTGCCTAGTAATCTCTCTCAAGTCATCCAATTGTTCAAGGGTGTGTTGTGAACCGTTTGAGGCATCACACTTGGGGTTCTAAGTTCTTAAAGGCCAAAACTACAAGCTACAACATAAAGGTAATTCTATAACTCATTTTTATGTAGATTATGTCAATTGTATGCTAGTTGTAGGCTTAATGCTTTGGAAACAATATTGCATGTATAATTAGAGAAAACATAGATCCAAAGTATTTAGGGTTGTATGTGCACCATAGGATGTTGTAGTATACAAAACCCAACATAGAACACCCCTCAGATTTTACTCATTCGAGTCCCAAAGGTCACGGATTAACTTAATAATTTTTTAAAATTTTTTTTTAACAAACAAAAGCTAGGACCACACATAATATCCTTGTCAATTTTTTTGCTAGGCTTATTTCTTTATATTTTCGTCCTTGACTTTCAATTGTGGGAACATCTCACCGTCTATTACGGTGATGGCTTCTAAGACATTTTTTAGGGGACTGAAGTCAACACCCAAAGACCCGCAAGTATAGTTGGAACTATGTCCCCAAGCAGGGTATTAAAAAGGGAATGAGCAGAAAGGACTTTTTAGAGTGCTGGAAGGCTCGGGTCACTGGAATTTTATATTCTTTTTATGATTTCTTGAATTTGGCATTTTGGGTTCAATTGAGCACTTACTACTCATAAGACCAGTCATGTGTCCCAAAGGTTGACTCATACTTGTCGTTATGCTCCGGTGTTGAAAACCTTTTTCATTTTCTGTTTTGCACGAATAGCTATGGGAGGTGTGCTCGTGTGTGATTGGACTGCTTTAAGGTTTTACTGAAAAACGAGCAGGTTTATTCTCAAGGCATACGACTCACTTACCAACTCAATTGTTTTTAGAAGATTCAGTTGCTTGGAATTGGATCAAAACAAAAATAGAATACATACATACATACATACATACATACATACATACATACATACATACATACATACATACATATATATATATATATATATATATATATATATATATATATATATATTGACAAGTAAATCCATGCAACATGAAATACCTCATACCCCTCCCCAAAAGCCCCAAATATGTCTTCAATACGTTTGTCACGCCTCTCTCTATCAATATGATATTCCGTGGCGAATTCCCCAAAACACGTGTTTAACCTTTGAAAGTCAATAGTGAGGGAATCAACACGTGTGACCATAAACTGAACCGTGGTATGAGGGCTAGAGTAATCATGGTGAAGATCATAAAAGTGATCCATATACAACTGGTAGTAGGGTGGATAATCAGAGGAACCTGCCCCACTAGATGACCCAATATGCCCCACATGAGATGGATCATTGTGAATCGGGTCATTTCCTTCATTTTCTTCCTCTTCTTCACTCGAATTCAGCTCCACATCCTCCTTCGCGTGCCCCATAAATGTTGATACGGTCCAATCAATGTTTTTGGTTGGAGTAGACAGTTCAAGATAATGGGTGGATGTGCTATTAATAAGGAGGGTGGATGATATATCAGGATTAATGGTCCAAAGAAATCCACATCCCGTTGTTTGTACATGTGCATGGACTCATAGGCAGCAAGAGAGAGAGAGAGAGAGAGAGTCTCGTCCGAGGAAAATTGCTCAAATGAATCAAGTTTGACACCAATTGGGCCAGAACTTGCAATGAGATCAACCAATCCTCCACACTGAATTAAACCGTATTTTTCTTGGCTTATATTGAGGAGTCTTGTGCAAATGAAAGCACCCAAGTGAGGCTTGATTGGAAGATTTCGAGTCATGCAATACAACAATTTCAACTCATCTGTGGTTACGGTGTTGCGTTCATGTCTCGGGAAGACAATGGAGGCGAGAAAACGATGAGCAACACGAAGGACGGGATGGAGGATGCAAGAAGCTTTTAAAGCTTTTAATTGATAATGATCTTTGCTGGAAATTTGAATCCAAAAGGTTGTTGTACTAAAACCTGGGATTCGTATGAATTCGATCGAAAGGTGTTATCTACTCGCGCATTAAGTAAAGCATTGAGCTCGTCTACGATAATTTGATAACTTTGGTTGCAAAGGCGGAAGGATAGGACTTCATCCTCATACTCAACGGATGACAAGAATTCAATTGTAGACTTGCGGAAGGAATGATACCCTTAGTTAAGAAGCTCTTCCCAACTGATGTTCCAAAATAGAATTCAGACACCTTGGTCAACATGTAGATGCATGAGGGCAATCTTGTCCGCAAATTTTTGAGAACCAAACCCCCGTTCAAAGAGATCATCGATTTTTTTTGTTGAAAATCACTAAAAAAGTCAATGCCCTCATGATTTGTGTAACATCTATAAAGTTTCAGTAAAATTTAAACTTTCCAAAACAATCATTTTTCTATAGAAGTGTTTACAAAACCGTTGTTTCCAAAATATTTATTTACAACCGGAATCATTTACACATAGTTTTCAAAGCATTCAAATTATCAGAGTTTCCCAGAAACCATAAGTCCAAAACGCAAGGATATGTACGATCACACCTTCGCCTTGCCAAAACATTTGAAGCACCTGAAACAATAAACTGAAACCTTCAGCACAAAACTTAATGAGTTCCCCCAAAGTACCAACACACAAAAAATAGCACATATACAAATAACAACATACTATGGGTCCAATCAACCATCAGGTTGGAATACCTCAGGCCCCTCAACCATCGGGTTGGAATGCCAACATACTATGGGTCCAATCAACCATCAGGTTGGAATACCCTAGGCCCTCAACCATCGGGTTGGAATGCCAACATAGTATGAGTCCAATCATACTCGGGATAGAATACTCTAGCCCATAATCATCAAGTTGGAATGCCCACATACTATGAGTCCAATCATCCTCGGGATGGAATACTCTCGGCCCACAACCATCGGGTTGGAATGACCCAGTCTGTTGGCTCATGTACAAAGCAGAAAAGCCTCAACCACCAATCAAACATATGCACATATATCAAATAATCACATAACAGTCTACAGACAGTCAAACCGATCTACAGACCACTCAACATAGCAACATCCTATCTACCAGGATACCGATCTAACACATCATAACCACATAGAAATATCATATCTACCAGGATATTGATCTAATAGATCATAACAATAATAAAGTTAGATAACAATCTAAAGGGATAGCCTTGGTGCCTTAGACCCTATTAGTACAGTGAGGAAAACTCAACTCGATTGCAAAAGATTCCTGGAAGAATCCCTAGCTGCTGCCCCCCCCTCCCCCGACTTCCCGAGCTATCAATACCAAAACAAGATAAAATCTTAGTTAATAGGCCAAGATCCTCAAGTCTAGCCCAAGGTCAAGCTTGGTCAAAATCAACGGTCAATGGAAGTCAAAGTCAACAAGTCAAACTTTAGGTTGAGTACGCCCATTGTACTCAGCTCATACACATGGCGTACTTACCAACTAGAATCAGGACCCCATACGAGTACACGCGTTGTACTCGTAGGTACCCCCAGCGTACCCGGCCAAATGGCACTTTTCCATTAAGTGCTTAATCTCTTAAGCCCTTTCATCCAACACTCAGATCTAGTCCCACAACATCATTCTAAGTCATAAAGTTTCCACCTTTATGACTTTCCATGTCTAGAAAAGTTCTAAAAGCTAAAACCTTAACTTATCAATCCATTAAGACATCATGACACTTTCATGGAAGGTATAAAAGGATCAAGATTACATTTTTATGGATCCGAAAAGCTCCATAATGGATACAGTTTCCAACTTTATCCATTAGAATGGTCCAAACCACCAAGATCTAGCATTTAAGCATCTAATGGGACCAAAAGTGCATATTTTTCAACTTAATCGATTAATTCCAAGTCTCCAACCTTCAGATCTGAATCACAATGATATTTAGATGGATAAAGTTTCCAATTTTATCCATAACAAGGTCACAAACTTTCAAGATCTAAATTTTATGCACTAAAATGATCAAAAGCTCATAACATCCAAAACTATCTAGATCTAACAAATATATCATCAAGATTCAAACTTTATGCCTCTAGAAGATAGATCAAGGTGAACAAAGTCCAGATCTACAAGCTCCAATGCAGCCAACACTTCTACAAGAAGCTCCTTCTTCTCCAAGGTACACCATGCATACTCCAAAGCACTCAAAATCACCTTCTTTTAGCTCAAAAGGCTCATATAAGGTTAGGGTTTCATGAAAGGGATTTTGTCCATGCCTCAAAACTTTCCAAACAAAAACCTAATCCATAAAAGGCCTGAACTGCCACTTTTCTGATATACCATTGGTCTCCAAAAACACCAACCGAACTCTTCGATCATCTAAGCTACATTAAACACATTTAAATGAGTCTAAACCTTTCTTCCCTATGTTATGAAGCATCCTGGTAACATATATTTGTTGGATAAGGTGTCTAAGTCCATAACTTATTTGGTATATACTTGACCCGACCCGGCATGGTCCATTTGGGTTGCATTTCATCCGAACTATTTATGGATAATTTTATGAGAGTTATACACATATGTTTATTAATATATTATAAGTTATAATATATTAATATGAAGTCATGTTATTTAATTAGTCTTAGTCTTAAATTAATTATGAATTAATTTAGAGATTAAAAGGAAGACTAATTAAATTGTGGGCTATTGTTTTATATGGTGTGGGCTAACACTCATTTGTTAATGGGCTAGGCTTATGTGGAAGTCCATGGATGATCCATGGAGCTATTAACCCATGGATCCTTGGAAAAGGAAAGGTCATGGGTTATTAGGGTTTCACCCTAATCATGTACACTATATAAGCATGCTTATGTTGCATGAAATAGCCACTAGTGTGGTTTTGTGTGTGTGGCCGATTTTCTATGTGTGTATACACTCTCTCTAAAGTTTTCCAAGAGTTTGTGGTGATTTGTGATTCCATTTGAGGCATTCACACTATTGGTGTTTAGCCCTCAAACTCCTTAGGAATCAAACTCATCATCAAAAGGTATGTAATCTCATCTAATCCTTTTATGTTTAAAAGTACCCCATGCCATGTTAGATAGGTTATGAACCTTGGAAAAATTATTATTTTGCATGTATTAGACAAACATAGATCCAAGGTTTATTAGGGTTGCATGCACACTTAGGAAGTGTTAGATTGCTCAAAACCTAACAGTGGTATCAGAGCCTAGGCTTGCTTGTTTGATACTTGATGCAAAATAATAATAAAAAAAAAACAGAATTTCGACTTTTGCTACTGGAAATGGACTAGAAATATTACCCTAAACTGTTTTGGTGTTTTAAAACTTGTTTTAGTTGGTGTAATGGTTATTCTAATCCATTTACAATAGCATATATCAAAATTCCATGATTTTATGTGTTCATATAATTCTTGAAATTTTGATGATCATGTTCATGTTCTTATGAATTTAGAAGATGATAGGAATTATTTGCTGAATTGTTTAGAATTAATTCTTGGTCATTTATGTGTTTTAATGGATTCCATAATTTGTCCTCAAGTTATGGATATCCAAAGGTCACTTTTCTTTAACACACATTAAACACATAAGTTACATAAAATGAAGAGTCTTCATTTTTATGAACATTTAATTCATAAGTTATGAAATGAAAAGTTTTGGATAGTGGATGTTCATGTTCATATGAGTTTTGTTAGATCATAGGAATATTTGCAAATTGTTTGTTAGTTAATTCTTGATCTTAATGTGTTTTAATGGAATTCTTAATTTGTCCTCAAGTTATGGAATTCCAAGAGTTTTTCTTTTAAATGTTTTTAAGAAGTTGTAGGTTACATTTTCTTGAAGAGTTTTTCCCATAAATGCTTTTATGGACTTCATAACTTGTCCTCAAGTTATGGATTTCCAAGAGACTCTTCATTAAAAGCTTTAAAACACTTAATTAAAACTCATAAGTTATGAATATCCAAAAGTTTATGAATTGTTCAAAACTTTCCCTCAAGTTTTGGAATTTGTAAAGTCTCACACAAACTTTAATTCCATACCCTAGAAGTTTTAAAAGTTAAAATTCTACCCTTATACTATTTATAAGATTAATGGTTAATTATTATATATATGTATAAGAACAAATCGTTTTACCGTTAGTAGGCCTCATTCACGAAGCCGATCTATAAGGTTGGTATAAGGTTGTTGCCTATAAAATGGCGAATTAATGGGTGTCCACTCTCACCCACCGCTTGCTTGATCGGTGGAGGGTCGTTAGCCGAACGGGTAGGACAATAACTTTAAATTCTCATTAAAAGTATAATGAATATTATAAAGTAACTAAATATTTTTTTATTTAATTCCCAATCTTAGTTACTTTAGGAAAAATGTGAATTTGGTGCTAGCCCATGGAATTCACACTTTGTACCTTACCAAGTCGTTGGTGGAGCGTGTGTGGTTAACCGGCACACTAACTTGGACTAGTAAGGATCACGAAGGGTGACTTAATGTTTGTCATAGATCAATGGAGCGTGTGTGGTTAACCGACACATTGATTGGATGATAATATTAAGGGTAGTAAGTGAATTGGTATGGTTATTCACACCTTGTTTTGTGATCCTCGGCATCCCAGTCACAAAATTTGAGAGGGCACACTCCAGATTGAAACATGCCATTGAAAAGTTCAATGAATCTCAAAAGATCTAGGAATTTCAAATCCAATTAAAACCTAATAAATTATTTCGTTTTTCATGGTGGAAATTGGTGAATCGTCATTCGCCTACCTTCAAATATTTTATAGCTTGGATTACGGCATCCCTCTTCCAAATTATAAAATATTGTGTTGGGTCCTAGCCTTAATATTTCATATTGGGTGTTATATTAAGGACTTTGAATCAACTAACTTGATTTTCTCCCATTATAGATGTCTGGTTCAGACAACTATGATCTTCCCAAATCTCTTGAAGATGGTGTCCCTCAACATCATGCTTCACTTCCTCCACCTCCTCCAATTATTCTCCCTCACCCACAAGTTCTTGAAAAGTTTAAAGTCACTCAATCCCTATTGGCAAGCATAGTCTATGTGTGCTCACATCTTGGAGATAAAGTCACATATTGACAAGCCGGGAGAGTTGGGTGTCAAAGTCTCGTGAAGGTTGGATGTTCAATCACTTTCTTAGTAACATAGTGAGTCTCTTTGGGACTACTATGAGACAGACTATGACATGACCCTTAATGATGTTATCTATTTGCTTGGTGTTGTGGAATCAGCAATGATTTGGAACACCAGTAAAGTAAATTTGATTAAAAGAACAACTTCCCAAGTCTTAAATGGACATTGACAATGGTAGCATTGGATATCTAGAAAAGGATTTCTCTTCCCAATGGAAAAGGATAGGCCATAGTCAACTCGGTTGACCAAATGGTAAAGAGAAAGGCTAAGTCTGAGATAGTCTCATGTGCCATTACCAAAGGGTCCATGTGTTTTGTTGCCAAAGGAAGGGACATTGGTTGCGAAGCTGCCCTATTTACTTGAAAGATCATAAGATTGATCAAGTCAAAAAGTTTGACTCTACTTCGGGTAAAGTCCACTGTCTAACTCTATTAAGTTCCTATTTGGAGATTCTTATTACATAATGTGAATGGGTCACATGCTGATGTTTTAAGAATCAAATAGGAAGCTTAAAGTAAGTATATGTTGATTCTGATTGCGAAGGTGGGTTTCGATCGCATGGTTCGGTAATCAGAATTTTGAGCTGTTGCTTAAGAGTTATAATATATTGCTTATGAATAGATAACAACAAGGTTTTCATGTGGATTGTAAGGATAAGTTTTTCCGCAAAGTTTTAAAATAAAAAAAAGGGTTTTAATTTTATTTATTTTAAAAATATCCTTACAATGGCATCTGTGGAAATTGTTGCTTATATGTTTCCAGTAATAGCAATATTTGAAAGTGGATTTGATTCCTTCATTTGTGGTAGTGTCTGAATTTACCGAATGAAGAAAGTTTTTCATCACCCAAGTTTCAATTGGACAGAAACTTGGAATCATACAAGTTGTATTGTATGATGAATGAGAATTTTCATCTTTGAAAATTAAGACTAATTCTTTGATCACATATATATGTGAGTCAATTGAAGGACTAAGGAATTAGGTACACTGGGTGTGCGCTGGTCAAGGTCCACCACAAAGATTGATTTGTCATGATTTACTAAAGATTAGTAAATATGATTATACTTATGAGGTTAAGTATAATTTTGTAACATTGGAAAGGTTACAATGTATGACAAAACAAATGAGAAGAATCAAATTAGGCAGAAAGATAAAAGTTTCTCAAATCTGAAAGGATGGGAGAGTACTTTAGTATCGTATTTCATGATCATCTTAGTGATTATGAAACCATATCACAAATTCATACTCTGAGGACGTCGTAGTGCATTGTTATGGTTAAGAAGAGAGGTCATGAATTGTTGGATTAGTTAAAATCAAGAAGATGAGTCATACTTCGTTCCAAAACAATTCTTAGAGTCATACTCCAAGATTGTAACTTTGAGTGACATAAAGGAAGATTTATTAACACTAGTCAAATGTAAGAATAAAATGTTTTCTACTCTTGTACATTTGAGATTGGTAAGTTGTGATGTCTTGGATGAGACAAAGACCAACTAAGACCAATTGTGTGAAGTGTTAGTCTTGATAAGAATCCGCATTGTCCCTTGAATATTTGTTTTGTCAAGGAATGGTTCTTGACTGGGGAAACTTATATGTCAAGGGGACAGTGGGAGCCTTAAAGATCCTGAAAGAGTTTCAAGATTTAATCAAGAGTAAAACCTGTAATTTATCACTAGCACACGACTTAAGGTTTGCAACCTATCGTGTTGACATAATTCTTATTTCTGTACCTACTTCAAATAAGTTGAATTTGCATGTGAGTTATCAGAGTTCAACTTGGAAGCATTGGTGGGCCTTGTGCTACCAAGGTGACAAGAAACTAAGATTGAACAAGTTTAATCCATGTAAGGCTGAATTTGTCACTAACCTTATCTTGTGATTATGGTTTTGACAAATTCACATGGATAGGAACTCATACACTATAAAATCTAAGTGTCATAAGGTTTCTCTCCGATTCATGAAAATGATGGTGAGGAAACACTTTCACTAAGTAGATATCAATTGTGTTATTTGCATTTTCAAAAGTCGTTAGTGGAGCGTGTGTGGTTAACCGACACACTAACATGGACTTGTGAGAAATGGCAAATGCCTAAGCAATTGAGACTATGATTACGGCATCCCTTTTCATAGTTCTGAAAATTGTTTAGACACACATGTGAGCTATCTAAGAAAGGGTGTATGAATCTAAATTTCAGAAGTCCAGCAAATTTCTAGAAATATGTCAGAGCTAGTGGGAGCATAAGTGTTATGCTGATAATCATCATGTTAGTGGGAGCATGATTATTACGTTTAGTGTTGCAAGTTAGCAATGTTAATTGTAGAAAACAAAGTTTTAATTCGTGAAGTTGCAGGGGTTGAAAAGTTGTTTTGCTATAATTAAGGGAAAGGAAATTATACTTCATTTCAATTCTAAAGCTTAGATTGAGATTTTAATTATCTTTAGTCAAGAATATATATATATATATATGAATTTTATGTTGGAATGGTTCAACTTGAAGAAATTCTATATATATTGCGTTTTCAAAATTCGATTATGATTACGGCATCCCTCTTCATAGTTAAATTTTGAAAATATGGCAAATTAAAAAATATTGTAGCAAAAGACTTGTCTAGTATCATGTCTTTATGTCAAACATCATGAATCGTGTCCCATATGCTTCGGATATAGGATCGATTGCATGTGCTATAATATTCATCTTTTCTAAATTTTCCAAATGCTTAAGGCATTGAGAGGGGAAAAGTCTAGAACTGGATATGACTAAAGTGATTAAGCAATTGTCGAGGACGATCTGAGGTTCGCCAAAGATTGGTTGCTCAGGGAAAGTTGGAAGTATGATGTAAGTTGTCAGAAAGGACCATATTGACATATTTTGAAAAGAAGTAACTCTTGTTCGGAAGTGATAGGCAAAATGGGACTATGGAAATGTCTCCATAGGTGGAAGTTATTCAATCTATGTAAGATTAGAAAACCTTAATGCAAGAAGGATGTTCAAAGCAATGTACTTTGAATATGAGACTTCCGTTCCATAGACGTTGACCTTCTTTGGAATACTCTGTAATGGCTAGTGACAAGGTTTTGGTGACTTTGTGCATAATCATTACAAGAGGAACATTGCATAAAAGTTTAAAATCTAACAGATTTTTTGGTAAATGATAGGAATCGGGGATTCTCACATTTACAATAAGGATTTGGGATTGTGAAATGAGTATCAATGGAATCATGTTCAATTGATCTACATCACAATGTAAGGATCATAGACAAACATAGTGTGCATACTTGGAGTATGGCATAACTATTGTTTAGAAAAACAAAGTGTACATGCTAGGAGCATGGGACGACTGTTGTTTTTATTCGAGTCTTAAGTTGATTGTTTGAAACATTATACAATGAATAATGTGTAATCAATATGGTGATAAATAAAAGGTGGTTCTATTTATATTCAAAAGGGTTCTGAGACCATATTGGATTCGATTATTATTGTGTTTCACTTTGCATGTTTTGACTTCCAAAATAGCTAGGTTATTCTTTCCGAATGACTAAGTTATTTAAACACTCCACAGTCGTTCATATGTTGGAAGTAGGTATGAATCAAGACTATCATGAATCGAGTTTGTAGATGGCTAAATGGGTTTAGTCATAGCAATGGTTGCTGCAACATTCATGAGTGCTCATAAGTTATGAGTATTGGAATAAACCCACGCTCACTTGTATCACTTCATGGAATTTATCTCGAGTGATCGTGAGACGGTAATATCATATAAATCTTCAAACCTAGAGATATGAGCTGTTACCTATGAGTTGGTTGTGCATTGATTGCACGTAAACGCATCAGTAACTTGATGTTATAAAACGTGCCTTTGTGTACAATTCAACAAGTAGTAGAACAAGCATATGAGTCGAAGTTTATCTGTTCCTTCTAGAAATAGAAGCGATATCTGGGCCCCTCGATGATTTTTTTATGACCTATGTACCGGCCGGTCAGAACTAAATTGATGTGTTCGATTAAGTTCTTTGTCAAAAAAATCGAAAAATCGGGAAACAAACTGCTGGACAATAAGTACGACATTGTTCCATGTATTTGTCCGGCTGATATCATGAGAATAGAGGATTAAATGATCACTTATCTAAAAATGGCGCTTCATAGTTCAACAGAGTTTTCGAGAGCTACGATTGCTGGTTGGTTCCTGAAGTAACATACGCAAATATAGTTATTAGACTTATCCAAGTGGGAGTCTGTTGGATAAGGTGTCTAAGTCCATAACTTATTTGGTATATACTTGACCCGACCCGGCATGGTCCATTTGGGTTGCATTTCATCCGAACTATTTATGGATAATTTTATGAGAGTTATACACATATGTTTATTAATATACTATAAGTTATAATATATTAATATGAAGTCATGTTATTTAATTAGTCTTAGTCTTAAATTAATTATGAATTAATTTAGAGATTAAAAGGAAGACTAATTAAATTGTGGGCTATTGTTTTATATGGTGTGGGCTAACACTCATTTGTTAATGGGCTAGGCTTATGTGGAAGTCCATGGATGATCCATGGAGCTATTAACCCATGGATCCTTGGAAAAGGAAAGGTCATGGGTTATTAGGGTTTCACCCTAATCATGTACACTATATAAGCATGCTTATGTTGCATGAAATAGCCACTAGTGTGGTTTTGTGTGTGTGGCCGATTTTCTATGTGTGTATACACTCTCTCTAAAGTTTTCCAAGAGTTTGTGGTGATTTGTGATTCCATTTGAGGAATTCACACTATTGGTGCTTGGCCCTCAAACTCCTTAGGAATCAAACTCATCATCAAAAGGTATGTAATCTCATCTAATCCTTTTATGTTTAAAAGTACCCCATGCCATGTTAGATAGGTTATGAACCTTGGAAAAATTATTATTTTGCATGTATTAGACAAACATAGATCCAAGGTTTATTAGGGTTGCATGCACACTTAGGAAGTGTTAGATTGCTCAAAACCCAACAATATTCGAGTCACGACCCCGAATATGAGTCGACATAAAACAAGATGTTACAATTTGGGTTATGAGGGACTTTTCTCTTTTTTGAAGTTTTAAGTGCCATTGGTTTCAAATGCACAAATGTAATAGATAACTAATTCAAAATCAAATTGTCCACCAATAACCAATAATCACACCAAGATACAAACTTTGAACAATTTCAAGCAACTAAATAAGTATTGGAAGGAGTATACAGATTTGTGCTTAAATGTGTGACTTTTGTGGTGAAGATTCCTCCTTTGTACTCCCCAAGCTTATCCTACAAAACAAGGCAAGCAAATTAAACTAATTCATGGTTAATTTTCGGACCTAGGGTTTTTGAGAAAAACCTGAATTCACTATGAAAGGTCCAACAAAGAGCTTCAAGATGAAGAAGATGAAGTGTAGGGAAACAAATTTCATACCTTGGGAGAAGATTTCACTTGGGATTGAGGAATCTAAGGTGGTTTGGGAGTGAAATCAGTTTTGGGGAAGAAAAATGGAGAGGAAAACTAGTGAAAATAGTGGGTGTGGTGAAAGCATGAGCAAAACCCGAAAAAAATTATTTAACGTTACAGCACGTCAGACACGACCCCGTGTCAAACGAAGGAAAAACGATATGGCCCCGTGTCGTTCCTAGACTTGAATTTTTTTTAGCTAGTTTTCTGACACGACCCCGTGTCAAATAGGGTCAAAAACGACATGGGTCGTGTCAAACGTCTGTAAATTTTCGTGCTTTTCGGTTTCGGCATCCTTCGGTTATCAAAATTCATTTTTTCTTTTTTGGAAACTCGTTGATAATTATATGAAAGATGAAAAGTCATTTGGAACAAATAAAAACGATGAAATGCGAAAAACGAAAAAATGGCGAAAATACCCCCGGGTTGCCTCCCAATTAGCCACCCATTTTTTATGTCGTTGGCTCGACTTGGCCCCTGAATATGCTTCATTCTTGGTATGTAGGTCTCTCAACCACTTCCATCTCTTCATTCTTCACTTGGAGTCCCTCATAATATGGTTTTAATCTATGCCCATTAGTTGGCTTATGATTTCCACTGCACCATGGTCAAAGACATTTGTAACCACAAAGGGACCAACCCACCTTGATCTTAGTTTCCTCGATATCAACTTGAATCTTGAATGATAAAGCAACACTTTTTGACCTTTTGTGAAGGTTTACTGAGAGATCATCTTGTCATGATACGCCTTGGTCTACTCTTTGTAAATCATTTCACTTTCATACACATTATTTCTGATCTCCTCCAATTCTTGAATGTCCAACTTCCTTTTGTTTCTTGATTCATCTTTATTCAAGTTGAATTTTCACAGCCTAAAAGGCTTTGTGTTCAAGCTCAACTGAAAAGCGACTTGGTTTCCCAAACACTAGCCAGTATGGGGACATACCAATGGGGGTTTTGAAGGCAGTACGGTATGCCCATAAGGCATTATCCAACCTTATACTCTAGTCCTTATGGTTTGGATTGACTATTTTCTCTAAAATTCCTTTGATTTGCCTATTGGAAACCTCTGATTGCCCATTGGTTTGGGGGTGATAGGTTGTTAAGACTTTATGAGTCACCCCATACTTTTCAAGACGACTTCAAGCATCCGGTTGCAAAAATGAGTCCCACGATCACTTATGAGAGCTTTTGGAGTGCCAAACCGGGAAAAAGTCTGTGCTTTAAGGAAATCCACAACAACTTTGGAATCATTAGTACGGGTGGCCTTAGCCTCCACCCATTTGGACACATAGTCCACCGCCAACAAAATATATGAACAAGGAAACGAGGGCGGAAATGGTCCCATAAAGTCAATACCTCACACTTCAAATATCTCACAAACCAAGATGGGGGTAAGGGGCATTTGATTCCTAGAACTTATGGACCTGAATTTTTGGCACTTATCACAATGTGCACATAGCACATAAGAATCATGAAAAATGGTGGGCCAATAAAATCCTCCATTTAAGACTTTCTAGCTGTCCTTTGGGGTCCGAAATGACCTCCACAAGCATAGGAATGACAAAATTTAAGTATGGATTATACCTTATTTTTCCCAACACACCTTCGGATCATTTGGTTTGCGCAATACTTCCAAAGGTATGGCTCGTACCATACATACCTCTTTGCCTCCTTCTTGAGTTTGTCCTTTTGCCAACGTGTAGATTCTGGGGGGAAATTGATTCGTGACCAAGTAATTGACAATGTCCGCATACCATGGAGCTTCCTTGATAAAGAACAAATGATCATCTGGGAATGTGTCGCAGATTGGTGTGTTGTCTTCGAGTAGCACAATACGACTTAGATGATCCGCGACCAAATTCTCTTTCCCACATTTATCTTTGATTTCTATATTGAACTCTTACAGAAGCAACATCCACCGTATTAACCTTAGCTTCGAATATTTCTTGATTAGTAAGTGCTTTATAGCTGCATGGTCCGAATAGATAATCACTTTGGTCCCGAGGAGGTATTGTCAGAACTTCTCTAATGCAGAGACAATAGCCAACAACTCCTTTTCTGATGTGGTGTAGTTGTTTTGTGCATTATCCAGGGTCTTAGATGCATAGTAAATGACATGATGAGCTCGATCCACCTTTTTTCCCAACACCACCCCAACCGCGGTGTTGCTTGCGTCATACATGATTTCTAACGGGAGATCCCAATTTGATGGTTGGATGATTGGAGCGGAGGTGATTAAATCCTTAAATCGATCAAAAGCATCCTTGCATGGCTGAGTAAACTCAAATTCAACATCTTTTTGGAGTAGTTGACACATCGACACCGTAATTTTTGAGAAATATTTTATGAATCGCCGATAGAAACCTGCATGACCAACAAACGAACAACCTTCCCGAACATTTGTCGGGTAAAGAAGACTCTTGATAATATCTATCATGGCTTTGTCAACTTCCAATACTTTTTGGGACACAATATGACCTAAAATAAATCCTTTGTCCACCATGAAATGACATTTTTCATAGTTAAGCACAAGATCTGTGTAAATGCACATTTGCAGAATTTTTGGTAAATTGCTCAAACATTCATCAAAGGAATTTCCATAAACTGTGAAATCATCCATGAAAACTTCAATGATGTTTTCAAAATATTCAGAAAAAATGTTCACCGTGCATCTCAGAAATGTTGCGGGTTTATTACATAGACCAAAAGGCATACACCTATAAGAAAATGTACCAAAAGGACAAGTGAAGGTGGTTTTCTCTTGATATTCCGGAGCTACCAGAATTTGATGAAAACCAGAGAAACCATCCATACAACAGTAGTGAGATTTACCCGCCAATATCTATAACATTTGGTCAATAAATGGTAGGGGAAATGGTATTTTCTTGTTGAAGCATTCAACTTTCTATAATCAATACAAACCCTCCACCGGTTTTGCACATAGGTTGGCACCAATTCTCCCTCGGAATTCTTGACAACTGTTACCCCCAGCTTTTTTAGGGACTACCTGAACAGGGCTCACCCATTTGCTATCAGAGATGGGATATATCATATCTGCATCCAAGAGTTTCATGATTTCTTTCTTGACTACCTCCATCATGGGGGGGATTCAATCTTCTTTGTGCCTCTTGTGTTGGTTTGGAGTCTTCCTCCATGAGGATCTTATGCATGCATAAGGGGGGACTCAATCCCTTTATGTCAGCAATCGTCCACCCAATAGCCTTCTTATACTCTTTTAGCAAAGTAACCAACTTATCTTCTTCTTCAATGGACAACTTGCTGGAGATAATGACAAGAAAAGTCTTCTCTTCTCCAAGATATGCATACTTCAAATGATTGGGAAGAGTCTTTAATTCTAGCTTAGGTGCCTGTAGAATAGAAGGAAGAAGTATTGTGTTAGAAATGGGCAATTTCACCTTGGTATTATCATACCTCATTTTCTTCCTCTCTTCCATAAACTCCACAATTTCCATCAACTCTTAATCAAGCTTGAAATTTGCTGCAATCTCTTTGACTAAACTATTATCAAAATTCCCGCTCAAAACTAACTCCAACGAATCATGGTTAGTCAACTCAAAACACTTTTCAATCAAAGGTTTAATCATATAAACAAAATTTATACAATGAACATCACTTGGATACATCATTGGTTCATAGATATTAAAGTACCATTGTAGACATCAATTTTTGTTCTTGTTGTTTTTAAAAATGGTCTACCTAAAAGTATGGAACTTGAGGTTTTATCATCATCTCCCATATCAAGCACATAAAAATCAGCAGGAAACACAAGTTCATTGACTTGCACTAACACGTCCTCTAATACACCTTTTGGGTGTACTAAAGACCGATCGAAAAGTTGAATTATGACTCTGGTTTCGGTTAAGGTCCAATTCCCATTGTTTTATAGCTTGAATAAGGTAAAACATTAATTTATGCTCCAAGATCAAGCATGACACGTGGCACAAAAAGGTTACCCATTTTACAAGGAACCGTGAATACACCCGGATCCTTGCATTTTTTGGTAGCTGTTTTTGTAACACGGCTGAAATGTTTTCTCCTACTTTCACCGTTTGATTTCCTTCGAGCTTTTTATTAGATGTGAAAAGTTCCTTAAGAAACTTAGCATATCTAGGAATTTGTGTAATAACATCTAATAGGATAATAGAAAAAACAAATATTTGTCTACTAAATGAACCGGTCAACCTAGATTTTCTACAAATGTTATTAAGAGCATCCACACTTCATTCAGCTCATGGAGAGTTGTATAGGGTGCCAAGTAGGAGACAAAATTATATTTTCAAGTCAATTCTTAAATATTATGAAATACTTATTGTTATCTGTTACTTATAATTTGTCAATATGTGAAAAAAAAATGATATTTTGCCCATTTGTTCACCATATAAATATTATAAAATACTTAATTGTTATCTGTTAAGCATCTTATGTTATAAACTAATTCAAGTTATTTGTGTTAAGGTTGCACACATACAATGCATTCACTTCCTTCTAAAAAGACTAGAAAATTAATAGTTTCTACTTAGATAATACAAATAATATTAATTTCGGTACTACATAACACATCTATCTTCAACAACTACAACCGTAAATACTTCGATTTACAAATGTAAGTTTTTTCATATAATTTTTTTTTATTATTTCTTATTTTTTAAACTCAAATAATATATATTTTAATAACATACGCATGTATTAACATAAAAAAATAGATAAATTGGCAAATTCTTCGTCCGCTGCAAATCAATATTCCTCGAAATTGGTTACCGATGCTTACAAATGTACATTTATTTCTTCAATTTTATTATATAAACATATTATTTACCTAATTATACATTTTATATACTATCATATTATCTCTTATGCAGAAAACAATAATAACATGTACCACTTGCAAGCCAAAGAGAAAAGAAGACAAAGAAAATTATATTTGGAAAATAAAAGATAAAAAAAAATGAATACAAGATCCAACAGTCGAAGTACATCAATACCGCATCACTTAAAAAACATGGATAACTGTAAAATTCTTATTTTACATTCCATGTTTTACGCTTATTTTACATTTATATACGATAAATGATTTCTCATATTTTTTTATTAGCCTGCAATATTATATTATTTCATCTTGTTACTTCATTTTATACGACATGTCTTCAATATTCATAAGTTTTTGTTACTTACAGATCAATCAACCAACATTGTTCATCAAACGGTAAATGTCAATTCATTTAACCGTACAATATTCTCCTTCCTTTACAAATGTTAGAACTCTATTATCTAACATTAGAAATGGTAATAATTTTTGTTTTAAAAATATACTATTATCCATTTTCTATATAATCCGGATATATATATATATATATTGATTTTATTTATTTTGTTCAAATAATATTAGTTTCAATAACTACGCCACTTCCAACTTACCAAAAAAAGACAATACTATGTACTTTTAAATGATATGACATCGAAAAATGCATTTATAATAACTGATTCTTCATCATCAATCAAGTTAAATCCAGGATGTCATAAATTAAAAAGAAAGTTGAAACATTTATCCCCTATCATGTTGATTGATTTGACAGAAGATGTAGAAAATATACATCAAGTCATATATGAAAACCTAATAGTTGGTATCTCAAAAGGCAATCAAATAATAATATCCATTTTCATTTTTTTACATTTCGAATCTTGTGTTGTATATACTTATAAAATTGACCGATATTTTTTCTATGCCTTTTATTTTACAGAATATTTGGATCATGGTGATCAAAATTTTGTATGTCGAACATGTCATGCAAAGTTATGGAGAAATGAATCCATTAGGGGTAAAGAAAAAGGGAACACGAATTATTCATTATGTTGTGGTTATGATAAAGTTTAACTTCCAGATTTAAAGAAAGCACCCCCAAGTTATGAAAGAATGTTTCGAGCAACAGATTCTAAAAGCAAACACTTCATGAAAAACATTTGACGTTACAATTCAATGTTTTCTTTTACGTTGATGGGTGGTAAAATTGATTCTTCAGTCAATAGAGGAAACGCTCCATACATTTTCAGACTGGGTGGTCAAAATTATCATCGTATTGGAAGCCTTTTACCAACAAAAGGATCGGAACCAAAATTCTCTTAGTTATACATTTATGATACTGATGTCAAAATTTCAATTAGACAAAGATGCTTTGGGTATTTTTTTCAAACTTCTTATTCATAATTAATTATAATTTTTTTTTACTAATATTATGTATAAATTCAATTTTTAGTGGGGAAAAGGATCAATTAACATCAATTGATAGTGATATTATTGAATATATTAAGGTGATGTTGGATTCAAATAATGTCTTGGTTAAATCTTATAGAATGGTAAGAGATACTTTTCAGAAAAATCCTCAAGTTGGTATAAAATTAGGACTTATCGGGAGAAGGGAGCGAGATGCAAGAACATATAACCTACCAACTGTTTCTGAGGTTGCTGCTTTAATTGTCGGTGACATTTGTGATTCAATTGAAAAGAGGGATATTTTTTTTCAAATAAAAACTGGATTTCTACAATGTATTAGTGAATTACATCTTTCATACCTTCCTCTCCAATATCCACTACTATTTCCATATGAGGATGATGGTTACAGTGTTGACAATCTTCATAGTGATGCGTCATTTACGACCAATAACAAGCGGGAAAAATGTACAATGAGAGAATATTTCGCTTTTAGAATTCAAGACAAAGATCATTCGTTCTCGCTCATTTTTAAATCAAAAAGGTTGTTTCAACAGTTTCTGGTAGATGCCTATATTATGATGGAAAAGGGGAGATCACATTACATACGTATGCAACAACATGTTCATAGATGCGACTCTTATGAGAATTTACGTAACCAAAAAGCTCAAGGAACCACTAATATCTCCAATGTGGGCCAACGTGTCATATTACCTTCGTCCTTTACTGTGGCGCACGCTATATGTTGAAAAACTATTTGGATGCCATGTCACTATGTAAATGGTTTGGATATCCGGATTTCTTCATAACCTTTACGTGCAATCCCAAATGGCCAGCGATTAAAAGGTTTCTAAACAATACTTCACTTCAACCACAAGACAGACCTAATATAATATGTAGGTTGTTCAAGATCAAGCTTGATTCATTTATTAAAGACTTAAGGGGAAATCAAATTTTCAGAAAAGATCAAGCATGCAATTAAAATTATATTTTTTTTCATTATTGATAAAACAATACTCTTATTATACTATATTTTTTATATGTTTTTATAGTCTAATCATATTTTGTTTTTTTGCAAAGTATTTTGCAGATGTTTATACAATTGAATTTCAAAAGAGAGGTTTGTTGCATAGTCATGTATGTCTATTTATGCATTCTGACAACAAGCTACCCACTGCTGAATTTATCTATCGGATAATTTCCTCCGAGATACAAGACAAAATTGAAGAGCCAAAATTGTATTCACTTGTCAATGAGTTCATGATTCATGGTCCATGTGGAGATGAAAATACCAATTGTCCATGCATGGTGGATAAAAAGTGCTCTAAAAACTTTCCAAAACAATTCTGTAATCATTCGTTTGTTGATCAAAATGGTTTTCCGTTATATAGGAGAAGAAACGATGGTCATTTTGGAGAAAAATCGGGTGTCAAGTTGGATAATAGAAATGTTGTTACATACAACAAATATCTATTGAAAAGATATTAGACACGTATTAATGTTGAATGGTGCAACCATGGATCTTTTATAAATTATTTGTTTAAATACATAAACAAGGGTCTCGATAGAGTTACAGTTGCTGTTGTACGAACAAACAATGAATGTGAAAATAATGATGCGGTCGATGAAATAGTTGAATAATACGATTTGTAGATATTTATATGCATGTGAAGCATCATGGCGAATTTTTTAAATATGATGTTCATTGCAGGTATCCTTGTGTGGTCAGACTACCTTTTCATCTTCCTAATCAACAACATATTGTATATGGATAAGTCGATGATATTGACGATGTTCTGGAGAAATCTTCTGTTGTTGCTTCAAAGTTCACATCTTGGATGGAGTGTAATGCAATTAATAGTGAAGCACGAGAACTTACATATGTTGAATTTCCTACAAAGTTTGTTTGGATATTAAATGGTAGGTTTTGGAAGCGAATGAAAGTAGGAAAATCCATTGGTAGAATTCATTCGGTTTCACCTAATCTTGGCGAAGCTTATTTCTTACCAATTCTTTTAAATAAAGTTAAAGGTCCAACGTCATTTGATGAAATTCACACGGTAAATGGTGAAACATATTCTTCTTCTAGAGGATGCTTGTTATGCACTCGGGATATTAGATGATGACAATGAATACATCGATGCAATTAAAGAAGCAAGCCATTATGGATCTGGTTTTTATCTACGCTTCTTATTTGCTACATTGTTGACGTGTAATAGCATACATGAGAATATTTAGCGGATGGAATTCTATATAACCAATGACAAAGGTTCAAGTCTCCTGCTATTAATATTTTTTCTTCATTTGTATTTAAAATAATTTCTTTTTCTTATCAACATCCATTAAATAATTATTAAAATAGTATTAAATATTGTATTTTATATTTTTGTAATTAATTTAAAATTTATGGTGCAGACTTATCACTCATGAACTTAAGAACTTAACTTTGTCCAAAATAGAACAAATTTTACTTCAAAACAACTCCACTCTCAAAAACTTCACAAAGATGCCTTACCCAGATGTTGAATTAGTTTCTTCTTCAAACAATCAACTTATCACCGGGGAGCTAGATTACGACATTCTCGTTATAAAGAATGACTTTGATCGTATGTTTCTTGCATTAACAAATGAGCAACGTAACATTTTCCTTAACATCATGAGTGTTGTTAAAGAAAATTAATGAGGTGTCTTCTGCGTTTTTTGTTATGGTGGAACGGGTAAAACTTTTATATGAAAGACAATATCTGCAACAATTAGATCTGATGGTCATATTGTTTTAAATGTTGTTTCAAGCGGTATTGTTTCGTTATTATTGCCCGATGGTAGAACAACACACTCTCGATTTATACTTCCATTTGAACTTACAGAGGATTTTGTTTGTAAAATAAATCCAGATGGTGAGCTGGCTAGCTTATTAAGAAAAACCTCTTTGATAATTTGGGATGAAACACCTATTGTCCATAAGCATTCATTTGAAGCTTTAAATCAAACTTTGAAAGATGTATTAAGGTGTGGAAATTCTAGCATCTTAAATATTCCGTTTGGAGGGAAAGTTATTGTTTTTGGAGGAGATTTCAGACAGATTCTACATGTTGTTCCGGGTGGCAGCAGACAGAACATTGTTAATGCTTCTTTGAGTTCTTCATATTTATGGCAACATTGTAAAGTTTATAGATTAACAAAAAACATGAGGAGAACTGTTGAAAAGGGATCAAACTGATATAGAAAAAATAAGAGATTTTGCAAATTGGCTATTGGATATAGGAGAAGGCAAACTCGGTGGTCCAAACGACAATGAAACGATTATCGACACTCCAGATGATATTCTCATTAATGATCCAGATGATCTTGTAGGTTTATTAATTGAGTTTGTATATCTTTCAATTTTGGAGAAGTATAGCAGTACAAATTATTTCCAAGAAAGAGCGATAATTGCTCCAAAGAATGAAGTTGTTCAAGAAATAAACGACCGTTTTCTTAACAAGTTTCCAGGAGATGAGGTTGAATATTTAAGTTCAGATAGCCTATGTGAGTCCGAATTTGTCCATGATCAGTTGACACAAATTTATACTCGCCTGAAGTATTAAATGGTCTCAAAGTATCCGATCTACCAAATCATAAGTTAGTATTAAAATTTGGTGTTCCAGTAATGTTACTGAGAAATATTGATTAGAAAAACGGCTTATGTAATGGCACAAGACTACAGGTAATATCATTGGGCAAACGTTTTATTGAGGCACGTATAATATCTGAAACTAATATTGGAAATCGGACTTTTATTCCAAGAATGTCTTTAAGTACATCAGAAAAACATTCCTTTCAAATTCACAAGAAGACAGTTTCTTTTGGCCGTATATTTTGCAATGACTATTAATAAGAGTTAAGGACAATCGTTATCAAATGTTGGTTTGTTTCTCAAAGATCAAGTTTTTTCACATGAACAATTGTATGTTGTCTTATCTAGAGTTCAAAGCAGAGAGGGATTAAAATTACTAATTTTAGATAAAGATGGTAGACTCACAAATAAAACATCTAATGTTGTTTATAAGAAAGTTTTTCGCAATTTATAACCAACTTTTTTGTAGCATCTTTTAGTCATTTTTAGCAAATCACACTTCATCTATCATATTAATTTATTTATTTATAATTACGTATTGTATTTTTTTTATGTTAGTTTCATTACAGACATGTTTTGTTTGTTTTGTATCAAATCAATTTCAAATTTTTTTTTGGGGTTTTTTTTTTTGTCATTACTCAGACGTATGTTGCATTATATAAAGTAATGACTTTTATAAAATAGGTGGATTTACACTTGTAATTAAATACTTAAAATTTACAAAGTTACTAAAAATATAGAACATATCCTAAGAAAAACACCACAATTACACATATTTCAAGGTTATGGCCAGTAAGCCTAAAAAAGAAACACATGACGCAGCAAATCAAGGTAAAGTTTTGAAAAAAATTGACTAAAACAACAGCAATTTCTATTAATCTCACGAAATTAACACCATGAATGATGGAGTAAAAATCCTACAATGACAATCACGTCTCATCGACATAGTAGAGTTGAAGATTTATTGGGATGGTAATTAGAATGGAAAAAGTGGCGTTTTAGACAACAAACGTTTTTTCTTCCCACTCGCTCCCTTGTGGTTGTGTCATCATCTTCGTATGTTCAACGAGAATCATGCACTGAAAATAAAGGTTTTAAAAATCTCCATTTGTAATTAAATACTTACCGTTTACTATGTAACTAAATGCTTACAAATTAGAAAGTTATTAAAAAAATACAATATTACAATTCATAAGTTTTCTAAATTAATGATATATTAGTATTTGATTACATAATTAAATTTTAAATTCTATCTAAAATTAACACACGTGAGTTCCACGGTTATCCACCTAGTGTGTGTGTGCATATATATATATATATATATATATATATATATATATATATATATATATATATTGCCTGTCAGATATCCCCAGACTTACATAAAGACCATGCAGGACCAAAAACAAGCTAGTAACATAAGAAAATGTAGTTTGGGGAAAAGGAGGAATCAGTTGCTAGGAGGAGCAGAAATAGGTCCAACGTCCCCCGAATAACCCACCGGAGAACGCTCTTCGGCCTAAGGATCCAAACAGAGTTGGTGGAACCCCGCCAAGTCTAACTCACCAAGGCAGAGGTACGAGGCAAAATCTGTCTGCAAGAACGCCTTTATGGCAACGTGCATCGCCTGTGCTGACTATGTTGTAGCACCTAACTCCATCGGATTAAAATTCTGGTAGCCAAGTACTTCCGCACTACCTGTTTACCGCTCTCAATACTGGCGGCCATACATTCCGCCTTCAGGCGCCGGACCCAAAGTGAAAACTCTTCACTCTCAATAACCCGGGTAACCACCCAAACCACCCCCTCTTGAAGGATCCAGGCCAAATCCTCTTCCAAGGCTCTCTTCGCTGATGCTTTGGCCACCAGCTGCTCCCTTTGTTTCCTCGCACATGCTTTTGACGCTTCCTTCTCCGCCAGCAGATCTCGCACTTGTTGTAACAAACACTCCACCTCCCCATCCAAGCTAACCACTTTGTCCTGAACAACAGACTTATCTCCTGCTCAAACAACATAGCGCTCTTCAAACCTGTATTTATCATCCTCATGGAGCCATACCTTCTCACTAAGCTCATCATACTCAGTCTTGACGGCAGCCAACTTCGCCAAGTTGGCACCTAAGTAGCGAAGGCGACCGACTGCCGCCACCAAATATAGAGCAACATGGACAACAACGACACCATTCGTGGGCGATAGAAGGTTACGTAAAAAGGGACCCATGAGTGAGATTCCACTCCGAGAGGTACATAACATCATTTCCTAGTTGTGTAGACACGACGCCAGAGATGGCACCGTCGGGAGGTAGAACCGGGAAAGAGCTGGAGGAAACTTTAGGACCATTTGTATGATTTTCAACAAGATCACTGTCACCAGTTTCAACTGCATCTCTCGTTCCTTTTTCCGGTCATTGATGTAGTGCAATTGTTTCTTGGCTCACTCTCATCAACTAATACGAAGTGTCATCATCGAGAACGTCGATCACATCAGGCGCGCCTCCACATAGGAAATCAATGTTACACTTCTTGCGCAACTGGCCACCAATTGTGTTGGCCCCAAAATCACCTACGAGCGGGGAGTCCGCCCAAGCTATGCATTGCTTAATGGCGGTCTGACTACTGCCAATGGACCCCCCTTCGTTCCTACCGCTGCTCCCTAGGGCAACTCAGAATAAAAGGCTCTAGTCTATAATAAGCCAAAATAGTACCAACCGCTCCCCAGAGTGACAACTATAGTGCTTAGAGTACAACTCTTCGGTATTTCTGCACCAATAGCAGATAACCGCTAGTGGTGCATGATCTGCCAATGGGACGCCTCCATGTCCTGGTGGTCCAGACATGACAAAAGGTACTGTCGGAGACGTGCTCTCACGATGACAGGTATAAAAGAGATCCTTCTTATCCAGAAGAGCGAATCGTCTCATTCTCTCCCTTAAGCTAAACCCTAATTCTCTCATCCAATTACTAACTAGACCGTCGGAGCCTTGTTTTGGGATCCCCTCCTAGACAACGACTGACGTCTGTTCTTTCTTTGCTATGATTCACATGCTTAACTTAGGGGAAACTACAATAATTGGCATTAAGCTCAAAGCACTTATCACAACAACCTTTAAGATAATGAACAACGTCTGAAAGAGAGCTAAAAGAAATAAAGATGAATCGGGAGCCCAAGTGCTCTATTTATTCGAAGATCATAAAAGAAAGAGAAGTGATTTAACAGATAATCATGCCTACATTAAGGGATAGAATTATATCCATTAGAATTTATATTTCTCTATTTGTTAGAATTTCGGACTCCTTATTTTTTACATGATAAAATTATACTCTTTCAAATATTAGGAATTAACCCAAAATATTTTGTAGGTATAACTTGGAGGCAATTGTTAAGGTTCAAGATCCTAAACCCTATCTAGGATCTCAGAACTTAAAGGACTTTAAGGATCCCGAAACATACACCATGAACCTGATCATTATCATTATTTCCTAATAAGATTAACGACTATATTTTTTTTTTTTTTCGTTTATGTAAAAATGGTCAACAAAAGACTCTTTTATTCTATAGAATTACTTTGAATTGGCTTAAGACTCAGAAATGCCAAGTCAAAGCAACGTCTGAATACTTATTCAATATGATCCCGAGAATATTGGATTTCTAGTTATTTAGATTAGACTATAAATACACATGTATAATTCACATTACAGACACCCATAGCTACTAAAACTTTTGTATTTGTATTCATATTTGTAACTTGCATTCAAATCAATAAAATCAAACAAGGCAGGTGACCATTATCACCTCCCAATGTTTTATGTTGGAGATCTTATCAAGGATCAAGAGCTTTACTTGTAAACCATTCATGTCATTTTGATCTCAATTTGATACTCATAACAGCTACAACACCACAACATCTCATACAATTTGGTTGATTTTCATTTGATTGATTTTTGACCAAAACAGTAAATATTATGGAAATTTAGACTTTCTAATATAAACTTTTTCAAGTTAAGCTTTATTTCTTATGTTTATAGTTAATTATATTCAATTTGATTTTCCAATATTGCCAAGTTACATTATTCTTGGTTATATGTAATATTGTTGACTTATATCTACTATTATTTTTTAAGGGTTGCTAATGTGATTATATTTTTTTAACAATAGCAATACAATACTTTATGGACAATCTACTACTGGTTGTCAAAAAGAAACCAATCATAGTCGCTGCAACACATGGGTATTTTACATTTATATATATATATATATATATATATATATATATATATATATATATATGTGTGTGTGTGTGTGTTGGGCTGAAGATTATTTTGAAGTGTTGCGTCGTTGGGCTCGATAGTTTATTTATTTTGTATTCTGGTTTGGGCCTGTCCAACCGAGAGCCCATTATGTTTAATATATATGTATATGCTTGCATGCATATTAGGTTAACGATTGAAAACAATTTTAGCGATTATTCTAGAGCTTAACGATAGCATTACAGGTTTCTTTAATCGTTCTTGTAACCTACTAATCCTCTACAGTTGATGTTCTTAATCGAGCTCTTCTGAGGATTTTGTTTAATCATTCGACTCGTTTGATTCAATCTTGTTTCGTTCTTATTTTCATGTTCTTACAGTTTGATATTTACATACTTGTTCAAGATCTAATCGATCTTCATAGATTAAAGCTTTTTTTATCTCATCAATTGGTATCAGAGCAGGAGGCTGTGTAATCGATACACATCTTTGTTGGAATAGTGTCTAAGGCTGTAACTATATCCGGTTGTGCATGGTCCTTTTGGGTTGCCTTCACCATAGCAACTTGATAGGATGATTTATTAAGAGAGAATAAATATTATTAATATATTATGGGAATAATATATTGCTATTTGATTAATATAAGTCATAGAATTAATTAGAATTAATTTGGTGACTTAAAGAGATTAATTAAATAAAGGGGTATAAACTGTCAATTGTTTGATAGTTAAGCTTTAGACTGTAAATCCATTAGGATATGCCTTGGACGAATTCTAAGAGCTTTAGGAAAGCTAAAATCGTCCATATGCTTATCTATGGAATGGATTTGGATAGCCTTAAGAGAAGATTATCCAATTAGGGTTTAGGTTGTAACCCTTAAGGAGTCTACAAGTATAAATAGACCCCATGGCATAGGGAATTCGACACCTCTGATTAAGTAAGAGAACCCTGGTCGAAATTCCTCCCTCTCCTCTCTCCAAAATCATTCTTCTTGCTGTTGGTGTTTGTAAGCCATTAGAGGAGTGACATTTGTGACTCTAGAAGCTCCAAGACCTCAAGATCAACAAGGAACTCAAAGGTATGATTCTAGATCTGTTTCAATGTTGTTGTTTAACCTAATTAGTAATTAGAAGTCTTGGATTCAAAGCATGTTTATTAGAAAGCCTAGATCCAAGCATTAGGGTTTTGCATGCGCACATAGGAAAGTTCTTATGGCTAAAACCCATCAATCTTTTCTGTGAAAAGGTTTCAATTAGGGTTTTTCCGCAACTATCGATATTTATTGAGCCGTCATCTCATTATTGACGTATCTTGATATTTATTGTTTTGCCCTAATCTGCTTTATTACAAGTCTGATCTTTGAACAGGTTTTTTCAATCATAATGGACGAGTCGCAATCAAATCCTATTAATATTTCCAACAGCATCGGTTCGACGACAAAGATTCCAATCCTATATACCCATGACTATGAAGTATGGGCGCATCACTTCGAGGACTACGTGATTGAATCTGAGGATAATGGGTACCTCATATGGGAAGCCATCATCAATGGACCGTTTTCTCATTCTGCAACGTCCAGGATTATTAAGACACAAAAGGAGTACAATGATCTGCTGAAGGATGTTAAGGATATTGGACAAGACGAAAAGGACAAATTCCAGTGCAATATCAAGGCGTTAAGGTTAATCAGATTCGCCCTTCAGTCCGACACCTTCAGGTTGGTCAGCTCATGCACGACGGCAAAGGAAGTTTGGGATAGACTTCGCGAACTGTATTCTACAGACGAGGATCTTGAACATTCTATCCAAACCTTGCTCTTATTTGAGTTTGGAGAATTCAGGCAAGGAGCCGAAGAAACGGTGACCCAGACGTTCGATCGCTTCAATCATCTTCTCAGCAAGATGATCAAACATGACATTGAAAGGAAGCTTATCGAGCAGAAGGTTACTTTCTTAAATGGTCTGAGGTCTGAATGGAGAGCAGTGGTGTCTACAGTTAAAGCTCATGAGCAGTTTAAATCATACTCTTTGGCGAAACTGGTGGGTATTCTCAAATCCCAAGAGAAGATTGTGCTGCAGGAGAAGAACGTTGTTTCAAGCCTTGGTTCGTTGGCCCTCCTGTCAAAGAGCAAAGCTGTGATGGAGGATGAAGACCTTAACTTGGAGGAGTATGACCTCACGTCTGAGGATTATGCTATGATGGTGTCTAACCCCAAGAGGTTCATAAAGAAGAGATTCCCCAGCAATAAAAACCGAAACTGGCAGGGGAGTTACAGTTCAGAAAAAGTTAACAATGAACCGAAGGTTGAAGAGCCCAAGAAGGAACCGAAGGTGGATGGCGATTCCGGAGTAAGCTGTTACTACTGTGGTGGGAAAAACCACTATGCTAAAGACTGTGTGCTTAAGAAGATGGCTGAAAAGGATGATGAAAAGGATGAGGAAGTTGTGTTGCAGAAAAGGCTGGATGAGTTGAGAAAGAAGAAGTCTACCGCTAACCCTTCTATTAATGCTCTTATTGTGCAGGGTTCGGTTGCTGATGACGAGTTCGGTAGCACGGAAGTTTGGTCTACCGACTCAGAAGACGATGAAGTGAGGAAGCCTACTCATGGAAAGGCTTATGTGGCAAAGGAGGAGAGCAGTGGAGGAAGATGCTTCATGGTGACTGATGTATCTCAAATGAGGGGATACAACACCGATAGTGGAAGCAATGAACCGAAGGTGCAGGAGGACATGTGCTTTACGGCCAAACCACTCAGCCAGCAGTTCAATGAGCTTGATGAACTGATAAAGAAGGTACAATCGGTTTTTGTTTTATTTAAAGTACCACAATCCTCATATGAGAAAGAACTAAAAAATGTTAATACAAGAATTTTTCATCTAGATAGTAGCTTAACTCAAACTCGAGTCACCAATTCTAACCTAACTGATCAATTAAGCAGGGCAGCGTCGAAGAGTGAGGAGCGGCGTATATGAATCGAGTTGAAGGAGTCTGAAATAGTTAAAATTAAAGACGAAAACATTTATTTACAACGAGACAATTTAAAGTTGTTAAAACAGCGGAATGTTTTTTGTTTAATTGCAAAACGTCTATATTCTAATATTACTCAGCTTCACTTGGACTGTGAAATAGGCCAAAAGATCCATCACATGATTTTGCCCTTCCTTGAGTTTAAGGAGGATGAAATCGATGCCGAAGCCTACAATTGTGAGAGTGTGATATCGTCTGATGATGTCAATCCGACCTACATGTATGGACTGGACAAAATTGAGTCCTTCATTAAATCCAAGGACCACAAGGACATGCTCAAAAATCTTTTGGATGAAAATGATAGACTTAAACTGAGAACCGAAACCATACAAAAATTTGACTCTTTGAACGCCAACGTAAGCTCAGAAAACAAAATAGATGTTGAAAATGCATCTGAGCTTAACGAGGATGACAACATGAGTGAAATTTCTGTAGAGGACACGGTTGACTGCTCAGAATTTGTTAAAAGCGAACCTGAAAACCACAAGAATCTTATTTCTGAAAATACTGTGGAGTTCGCTCGATTGTCCCAACAAAAGTCCCCGATCTTAGCAGAGAAAGCAGTTGTGTATCAAAAGGTCAGGACCACTCCAAATCAAGTATACAAGGTGACTGGAGTAACCGAACATCAGACAGCTGAACTCACAGCTATTGTAAACGAAGACAATGCTGATGGCTGCGATGAGTACTTCTGGTCAGCACCAATAGATAATGCAAACGAAACGGTGGGCTTATCTGAAAGAACCTCTTGGATGAGTAAAGGTAGATACATACCTGAACCCTTGAATAAGCCAGATAATTTCGATGAGCCAAGCACCAGTGGCACGAAAGACATTCCTAAGGAGGATGAAAGTTCGGCAAAAGAAGACGTTCCCTCTACTCCCTCAGCTCAAAGTGAAACTCCTTCAGTTCAAAAGGAACCAGCCAAGGAGAAACCAAAAACGAAAGCTAATGTTCATCATCAACCAAAGCAGATGAGGAATAAGAAGAGAGAGAGGAACCAAAGATACAGGAAGAATCTCTCTGAAAGGAGACAATTCTGGCAATCCCAGAATGCATACTTCTCGCATCAAGACAAGAATCTGAAGTATGAAAACAATCCTGTTGGAAAGCCTGAGAGTCACAATAACCGAAAGCCAAGGTTCGGTTCACAAGAAAATATCAACCGAAAGCAAAGGTTCGGTTCTGAGAAAGACTTCAACCGAAAGCCAAGGTTCGGTTCACAAGACGATTCCAACCGAAAGCAAAGGTTCGGTTCTGAAGTCAAAAGAGATCAAAACTCTAAGGTTAGTCCTTCCAATGATCAAAAGCAAAAGGATCACCTAGAGTCTGCAGCCAAGAAGTCCTCTCCATCTAAACCCACTTCTTCTACTTCTTCTAATTCTTCTACTTCCACCAATTCATCTCCATCTTGCTCTAAAGCTAATTCTGTTCGTTCTCAAAAATCTCATCCGTCAGCTGAACAAAAGGGCAAACAGAAGGTCAATGAATCCAAACCAGAGTCCAAACCGAACGCACCCAATCCTAATAAGATAAAAGTATTTACCATTAAAAAGAAAGATGAAACAACACTCATAAAACGAACATATCTAGTTGACATCTCTCTTACTGTTCTTGTTCCCATGAAAAGCTCACGTGGACCCAAGAAACTTTGGGTTCCTAAATCTGCTTAATTTTTGCAGGTTATAAGTGACGAGCAGTTCGACGAAGAATGGTACATCGATAGTGGCTACTCACGTCACATGACAGGGAGGAAAGAGGAGCCCAGGGAATACATATCTCTTGCAAATGGTGGCAATGTCAAGTTTGGAAATAATTCTTTCGGCACCATAAAGGGATACGGGATGATAACAAATGGTGACTTTACTATAAGGAAGGTGGCTTATGTGGAAGGACTCCAACACAACCTCATCAGTGTATCTCAGCTTGTTGGAGGTACAGGTCTCAAAGTCTCATTCGATGATGAAGGTTCTGAAATTATTGAGAAAAAGACAAAGAAGGTAATTCTCAAGTCGGAGCGAAAGGGTGAAATGTTTCCTCTAAATCTGAAACCCAGCTATATGCCTGTTATCAAAAGCTCAATCTAACGAAAGCTGGTTGTGGCACCGAAGACTCTCTCATCTCAACTTTAAAGATATCAACCGACTTGTCACTGGAGGTCATGTTAGGGGTCTTCCATTGCTCAAGTTCGACAGAGATCATTTGTGTGCTGCATGCGAAATAGGGAAGCAGAGTCGTCAAAGTCACCCATCTGTAATTAACACAAAAGTTGTTGAACCACTCGAATTACTTCATATCGATTTGTGTGGTCCTTCATCTATCGAAAGCATCGGCGGTAGCAAGTACATTCTTGTTATTGTTGATGACTTTTCAAGATTTACATGGGTGTTCTTTCTAAAGCTCAAATCTGAAGCGACTCAAAAGCTGAAATTGTTCATCAAGCAGATTGAAGTACAGCTCAAGAAGGTTGTTCGCAACATCAGGAGTGACAATGGTCTTGAATTCAAGAACAGGGAGTTTGAAGAGTTTCTTGCAGAAAAGGGAATTAGTCACAACTTCTCAGCTCCCTACACACCACAACAGAACGGAATTGTCGAAAGACGAAACCGATCTTTGTGTGAAGCTGCCCGAACTATGCTAAGTTTCGCTTCCTTACCTCTTTATTTTTGGGCTGATGCTATTTCTGCTGCTTGTTTTACACAGAACAGGTCTTGTCTCAACAAGCGATTCACGCTCACACCATACGAGATTCTCAATAACAGAAAGCCTAATGTGAAATTTTTCCACGTGTTCGGCTCACGGTGTTTCATCTTTAATTCTAAAGAACACCGCAACAAGTTCGACGTCAAAGCCGACGAGGGAATTTTTCTGGGATACTCGCTCACATCCAAGGCATACAGGGTCCTAAACAAGCGTTCGAGAAAAATTGAAGAGACATATTATGTGACCTTTGACGAAGGCTATGTCAAAAAGCTACAAGCCAAAGAAGACATCGTTGGGGAAATCTTTCCTCAAACTGGGCAAGTCACAGTCTCGATCGCTAATTTATATGATAAATTTCTGGAGCTCTTTGATGAACCAGAGAAAGCTTCTCTCTCAGAAGCAGGTGCAGCAGACAACAAGGTCGACCACATGAAGCAAATTGTCGACGAAGTTGCCAGGAGAATGAATGAAGGAGAATCGACGGCTAATGACCCTCCATCTAACAATGCTTCAGTCGAAGGGGAGCCAAGCTCATATGTCGAGGGGGAGCCAAGTTCTACAACTGCAACCGAAGGTGCCTCTCCAAACGAAGGCGCTTCAACGCCTGAAAGTCCAGCACCACAAGAAACCCCTGAACCTCAAGTTTCTCAAAGCTCATCAATTGAGGGGGAGCATGATGATATGACGCTTGATTACGATAGCCAATCTGAGCCAGAAGAAATGATCAATGCTGAACTAGACCCAACCTTTGATCCGAATTACCCTCCTCTTACCAAATGGACCAGAGATCATCCTATCTCTCAAGTAGTTGGTGATGTATCTGAAAAGGTTCTGACCCGATCACAACTAAAGGCTAAACAGACATCCTTATTTTCAAAGGTTGAGTTTTGTATGTTTAACTCATTCGTATCAAAAGTTGAACCGAAGACAGTTAACACTGCCCTCGGTCACTCTGATTGGGTTCAAGCAATGCAAGACGAACTGAACGAATTTGAAAGGAACAAAGTCTGGCGCCTCATTCCAACTCCTCCAGATGCTTCGGTTGTTGGTCTCAAATGGGTCTTCAGGAACAAAATGGACAAGGAAGATAATGTAATAAGGAACAAGGCTCGTCTGGTTGTAAAGGGGTACTGTCAGGAGGAAGGGATAGATTATGAAGAGACTTTCGCTCCAGTAGCTAGGCTAGAATCTGTTAGAATATTTCTGGCTTATGTTGCTCACAAAAACTTTGAAGTTTTCCAAATGGACGTCAAGTATGCATTTCTCAATGGAGAACTCGAAGAAACCGTATATGTGGAGCAACCTCCTGGGTTCGTGAACGAAAAGTATCCAAACCATTGCTATATTCTGGATAAAGTTGTGTACTGCCTTAAACAAGCTCCGAGAGCCTGGTATGAAACGCTAACAAAATTTTTAAAGATGTCTAAATTCAAACAAGGTTCGGTTGACACAACCTTCTTTCGCAAAAAGGAAGGTAACCACCTTATGATAGTTCAAATTTATGTCGATGACATCATCTTTGGCTCCACGAATCCCAGCTTAACAGCTGAATTCAGAAAGTTGATGGAGACTAAGTTTGAAATGAGCTCAATGGGTCCTATTAACTTTTTCCTTGGTTTAAATATAAGACAGGGACCCGAAGGCATCTTTATCAATCAGGAAGCTTACACGAAGACTCTCCTAGCAAAGTTTGGCATGATGGGAGACTCCAAAGTCAAAGTCCCAATGGCATTCGGCACCAAGCTAACTCCATCCCTAGACAAACCGGCTGTTGATATCACGCTCTATCGTCAAATGATAGGCTCACTAATGTATCTAACTGCTAGCAGGACTGACATCATGTTTTCTGTGTGTTATTGTGCTCGATTTCAGGCAAACCCACGCGAACCTCACATGCTTGCAGTGAAGAACATCTTACGCTATCTCAAGCGAACCACCTCCTTAGGTCTATGGTATCCTTCCAACTCAGGCTTCTTCGTTCAAGCCTATTCTGATGCTGAACTTGGAGGATGTGGACTCGACAGAAAAAGCACAACTGGTGGCTGTCAATTCCTTGACGGGAAGTTGGTCAGCTGGCAATCCAAGAAACAAACGTGTGTGTCGTTGTCTACTGCCGAAGCGGAATACATTGCCGCTGCATCCTGCACATCACAAGTGATTTGGATCCAGAGTCAACTTTGAGACTATGGACTCAATATGAAGAAGATCCCACTATATTGTGACTCTGAAAGTGCAATTAGGATCTGTCATAACCCAGTGCAACACTCTAAAACCAAACACATAGCACTGAGGTATCACTTCATCAAAGATCACGTGGAAGATGGAAACGTCGAAGTTCACTTCGTAAGAACCACTGATCAACTGGCTGACGTCTTTACCAAAGCTCTTCCTGAAGCATCATTCAACAGAATATTGCAAGGGCTAGGTATGATGGAATCAGAGTCAGTACCTCACACTACCTCTCAACCTCAAACGTAAGAAGCGAAACCAACCGAACGTTCGGGTTCGGTTAAACCATCTGACTCGCTCATTACTTCAAAGGTAGTTTTTCTTGGTTGTATATTTCTTGTACAAAATTGTGTTTCTTTGTGTTAAAAGTATTTTCCAATTGCATGTCTAAATTCCTTGGTTTCTCAAAATTTTCCAAAACCGAAACCTTCCGAAGGTTCGGGTTCGGTTTTTCAAAATTTTGTTGAACTGAAACCAACCGAAGGTTTGGGTTCGGTTTTTCAACAATTTGTTGAACTGAAACCAACCGAACGCTCGGGTTTGGTTTTTCAAAATTTTCTGGAACCGAAACCAACCGAACGCTCGGGTTCGGTTTTTCAACTTTTTCCCAACCGAAACCAACCGAACGTTCGGGTTCGGTTTTTCATATTTTTTTCTTTCCAAGTTTTTTTTAAGTCTAATTTTTTTTCTTACTTATGTTTTTTAACTTATTTTTTTAATAAATCTCAAAAACACCAAAAATATTTTTTCTCTTCTATTTTTTTCTAATTGTGTGTTCGTTCATTTATGGGGATATAATTGATGAATCACTTAAGTGTCCCTAGAAGCATGCTGCTGCATGTGTCCCAAGCCTCATAAGATTTTGAATAATAGCCTTCATGACCTGGTATACACAAACCTTGTCTTCCCAATAAGGCTAATACATTTATTCTAATCGTGAGCTACCTCACTCTCTTCTCACATGAGTTAAGAGTTTCCTGCTTGGTCCTTATTTTCGCAGCAGAGGTACTATGTTTTCTTACACCATCTCCATTACATTCGTTTCATCAACGTAACCCTTGAGACTCTCAGAACTTACCACTGAGGTTTATGGTTACACAACATCTGTGTTTATGATCTTAGTTTCGTGTCACTACGAGCTGAGTGAAACCCAAAATTCAACACCCAATGAATTGACGGTGAACAATTAATTTGCTCAAGTTTTCACCAAAGAATTGACGAAAGTACCCTCATGAAATCTCAAATTTTCTTTTGTGTGATTCCTATGAAATTGTTAAACACCATAACATTTCTTCCCATGGGATCCAATTTTAAATTTTTTTATCTGAGATTATATACTTTTCCAAGCCAATTTAAAACAAATTCCTACCTACTTGTTCAACAGGCTACACCGGTCTCACAAGTACTTTGTTCACTTTCTTTCTTATTTCAAGATTAGAATAGTTGAATCAAAGCGAAAGCCACCCTTATTTAGCCTAATTAAAAGAAGCCTTTCAACATTTATTAGTAAGTGTTTGATCGTAATTCAACGGGAATCCACACTAACACTTTAAGGTCTCTCTTGACCTTGAAGGAAGAGATTCGTGCCCGGGATCAACAGTTTCGTGTCATTATTGACATCATAGAAAATCCTTAAAAGAGTTGCTTTATTTCTTTTTCTTTTACACTCTTTGCACGAAAATCTTTGATTTTCCAAAATTCCGTTACTAATTATTACAGGCTGTATTATTACTTAGTGGTTAATTATGAAGCTGTGGTAAAAAACAATCCACGTGGGTATTTAATTCAAAAACTGTCGTTTAAAAGGATAAGACGAAAGGTTGCTGACTCGGCGGGAGATTAAACGGATTGAAATTCAAACGACGGTAAAAAGAGGGCGAGTGTGAATTTGAAACGGCCATACTTTTACTGACAACGTGGACGCGTGTGCGAAATCCAAGCGTCATCTCTCTGGCAATTAAAGGCGCGTGAGGAATTGAAACGGTTTTCTCTCTGAAACGACGCTTGTTGGGCGGCGTGATACTAGGAATCTGACACTCTCTCTCCTACGTGATCATCGCACGCCTCAACTGTCATCCATCTGTCACTAAGGAAACCTTTTCGTATTTCCATAGAAGATTTGAAACGATTTTTCTCTCTCCTATCACCCACTATAAAAGGTCATCTTCAACACCTTTTACCTCTTTACCGCCTACGAAATTTCCAAAGAACAAATACTCCCAAATAGCTTTCCTGTTCATCATCTCCTTCATACCTTCAACAATGGCAGAATCCTCTTCAGTCCATGCTACTTCACAAATCCTACCCATCCGTCCACAACAATGTCTGGTGATTGACCTCAACCCTCTGGCGTACGACTCCTACATGTCGCCGATTATTGCATGCTTGAAATACTCCCAACTAGCTCCAGCTCTCTCAAGGATTGAATCTGTACCAATGGTGGCCCTATCGCAGGTTTATGCGACTGCCTATTACGACAAGGCAGTCGAACGGGTGTTCTTCGAAATTGCAGACCACAAGACATCAGTTTCTCGACAACGATTCTGCACCATGCTTGGGTTGGCTGTTGACCCATCGAGAATAAATCCGGAGACGATCCCGGTTGGGCATCTGTATAACATGTTTTACAACATGGGGTACACGGAGGTCCTCACCTTCGTCGCTAAGTTCAAAAAGTCCTGCCTGCCGCCACAGTGGAACGGCTTGTTTACAGTCCTATTCAAAGGCTTGTCGGAACGGAGCTTAGGATCCGACGGTGCCAGTCGCCTCTTCCTGTCGATCATGTACGCGGTCTACAACGGGATTAACCTGGACTATAGGTTGGTCCTATGGCAACAACTCATCCAGAGCCTTTCTTCATCATCACGACACTCTGAGGTGTCGTTGGCCCGGTTCTGGATTTTGATTACTAAGTGGGCGATGGACAAGTTTGATATTCCCACTGCTGCAGGTGCATCGATGTCTTCCGTTGGTACGTTTCATACCAAGAAGATCATCGTCTCAGATGCATCTAAATTTTCCTTCATTGGCTCCATTCTGGAGACAATGTATGGAGACGTGCCCTCTGACAGCAGGCTGATACGGACGATCAAGGAATTCAGGCCAACTGGTCCTAGGGAACTGACACCGGATATGCTAAGGTCTATCCACGATGCAGATAAACCGGTGAACAGGGGCAAAAAGGCTGACAAAGGGAAGCAAGCAACCAAAGCTCCTAAGGGTCCTTCTCCCAAGAAGAGGAAACAGAAAAAGGCTGCACAGTCCCCACAGCCGAAGAGGAGGAAGACACAACCGAAGCGCAAGCTCGTTATTCCCTCTTCTTCAAGTGATTCTGAGGGCGCAAGTTCCGGTTCGGACGGCTCTCAAGGAGGAGAAACCCCTCAACGAGGCAACACACCACCTCGGTCCCCCACCCCAGAAATGGAACTTCATAATTCACCAGTTCCTTCACCTCCTCCAACCATTCCTACTTCCATTCCGACCATAATCCCCAATACCACTATTCCACCAACCTCTTTCCCTATACCACCACCCATTTTCACAACTGCAACTGAAACACCACCAGTAACCGAAACCCCACCCGTAACCGAACCACCACAAACCGAAACCCATACAACCGAACCTACCCACAATCAACCACCACCCAAATTTAACCCCACACCCACTCAACCTGAACCTACCAAAACCACAACACCCCCAGCTTCACCACCCCCTCCATCTCCAGAAAATGCCTCTGATGGCGAAAACCCTTACCTTGGTGGTGAACACATGAACTTTGATTCGGTCTACTATAGTCCGTTTTAAGTTCAGAGTGATGAGGAGGATGATGCTCCAGTGACAAAGAAGCATCTAAAGGAGCTCAACGATAAGGTTGATCTACTTCTCGCCTCATCTTCCAACCAGCAGTCCTCTCTCTCTGAAGCTGCGCTTCAGAAAATTGTTGACGCCTTCTCCGGGGCTCAACATGATTCGGTGGCCTCAGCAACTGCTGCTATTGACGCTTCAACCAGAGCCTGTGAGGCAACGACCGAAAAAGTCGATAAACTATTCTCCGACGCTTCCATCCTGTTGCAATCCTTACAGGAAAGCGCCGACGCCACGAAGACAACTTTGGAACCGATTGTTCAGCAATTGGCCAAGTTCGTCTCCATGGAGTTGACTTCGTTCGCTGCCCTTCGCCAAAACATAAGCGACGACAACTCGGCCCTTCGTGCCTCCATCAATGCACGCCTCGCTAAGCTACAGGAGGATCTCGCAGCCGAGAATTCATTGATGGACGTTCTGGCAAGTAAAACAACCGCCCTAAAGGTCAAGAGCACTCAGCTATCCAACTCTCAACAACAGCTGGAAGCTCTTCGATCCGAAAGGGAGGTCATCAAGACATGTGTTTCGGATGTACACGCTGCCTTATCCAACATCCTAGAAGCACATGATCCGATTCTAAACCATTCGGTGAGGCGAACCCTTGCTGAAAAGCTCTCTCCGGCCATGGACCTTCTCAACAAAATCGAAGGCCTACCTAGTTTCGTGTCCATTCCGAAACAAGGGGGAGATGAAAAGAAGAACGGATCGAAACCACCTCCTTCCTCCAAAGCTACTCACACAACCGAACCACCTCCGACTGGTCAAGCTTCGGGTTCGAGTGTGAAGAAAAAAGGCAAAAACATAGCTGAGGAAGAAGATGAAGATGACGACAAGGAGACCATTGCTGACATGTTGAAACGAAAGAACAGTCGCAATGCTGATGATGATGCTAGTCGTGTGGCGCGAGAGGCTGAAGAAGCCGAACGCAAGCAAAAGGAAGCCCACGATCTCCTTGAGAGCAGGAAGACTCTCTTCCCTGCCTGGACTCGGGAGAGAATGATCAAAGAGGCCATAGAAACTCCCAGCATATTATGGCTCGAGCCGGTAATTTCGTTCGACTGCGTTAATTTTGTCGATTCGCAGTTCGACATGCCGTTGACTCGAAAGGCATTCATCTTCCATGCCTTCTCTAACATCTTTGAAGTCCCTCATCCGAACGCTGAGCTTGACAGGGAGCTCATCGACTTCTATCTGGCGGCTGCTTGTCCTCAATACCTTACTTGGAGCGCCCAGAAGATAGTGAACGTTCGGGTACTGAAACCTTACACCGAAGGTCGTTTTATAAACGTTCGGTTCAAGGTAATTCGGGGATCTGCAAGAACT